>NC_056737.1:1382749799-1383362299 GCF_019279795.1 Protopterus annectens
ATATGTGCTATTGTTGGGCTCAAATTTTGAATGCCTGTTTGCTCTAAACACTACACTTATTGACATTTACGTTGATTCTGCATGTTTTTCTCTATTTGAATGAATATGATGTGTAAGCTACACTCGGCGCTTTGCTTACACCTTTGATATTGCAGCAATTCAAATGTATAATAGGGACACAGGGAATCTAATTGTGAAAGTTCTAGGGACAGGGCTCAACATTCCACTACTTGCTTGTATGTTTACTACTTTGATTTTATTTCTCTATTCGTGGACACTCTTGTATGCTTACCATACATTCCGGTATCCACGGACACTGAATTACTGACTTACTATTAGGGACGGGTTCTACTAGTAGGCATAATAGGTTCTGCAAGTGTCGGGTCATGTTTACGCCTCCGTAGAGCACTTGTACACACCCCCTGCACTTGCACACATTTCCTTTGCATGTCGAGGGTGCAGTGGCACGCCCTCATACATATTCATATGGCGCTGCTGTGCCATCTGTAGTGAGGATGCTCGGCGCAAGGCTAAAACCGTCCTTGCGCCAAGCTTCTTGAATCCCGGGGACTATGTGGTACATTAATTTTTTTTTTCCTTCTAAACACAACCATATTTGCCATTTTATACTACTACAAGACATGGGTTTATGAAATTTAGCTTTTGGTGTCCAGTGTCTGTTAACGTAATTAGTTGTGGTCATGTAATTCAAGACCTAATGGTTATGGGCATTGGATGAGAAAGGTCAATATCTAAAAGCTGGATTCTGGAGCAACTTTGTACATCTAACACTTACAGAAGTTAGACTGCAATGAATAAGGAATGCTGTCAGCGCTGTCTTTCAGAGGCTAGTGTAAGTGGCTAGTGTATCTATGATTATATATATGAGGAACTGAGGCAAACTAGCATAAGTATTGATGGGATTATAGTGTGAGAAAGCTAGCACAGTTAGTATGATGGAAGAAACTTTATGAAATGTGAGAGACTGGTGTCCTGTCCAGAACTAGTCACTTGTACCTTGTTGCAGGATTTGCTATGACTCCATGCCAGACCTGAACTGGATAAAAATTGTTTTTTTAGAATGAAAGCAAGGTTATAACTTGTTTTGCCTTGAGTATTGATTAGTCAATTAAGTAAACATCCTTATGAGAATTAGAAGCTCATAAAACCAATTGAGTATGTTGTTCTCCCACTACATGTTCTTCTTTCCAGCTTTGAGCATGAACCCTATTTTACTCCAGGATAGTTACCCAGCCAATGAAAGATTTGGGTACTGTTAACCACAACAACAAGACAAAAGAAAATGCTTAGCACTATCAAGAGGGTTTGCGGAAAATATGTCTAGTTTTATGCTTTCCTTATAATTCAAGCACCAGACAGTGTACTTGGCATCAAGGTTTGTCTTTTACAAACTCTCTCTCTCTCCTTCCAGGTGATCTGAGTTAGTGGGACACAACCCTCTTGTGATATACAGCAGAAGTAGAGGTAGGCACCCTCCCTTTTGGTTATCTGTGTGATGTTTAGATATGAGTAAGGAAGATGGTCCATTCTTTACAACTCACACACAGTCGAACGTCATAACTGAATTTCAACCTATGTGTTGGACTGAACTGCATGTAGGATTTTAAGCTAATGATTGATTCTTAATGTAGCTGCTTAAGACCAAGGCTATGACTTCTGAAATGTTAACTGCACTGAAATATTTTATTCTGTACTTGTATTATGGTATTATGGTAACTACTGTAGTCAGTTTGATGCTAGCATGATAACTAACATTTACGTTATTGTGATTTTAGAACAGATTTAACACATATATGTCTATATTTTGCTTCTGGCCCAGGCTGTGGCTGAAAACAGTGGTTGGGATGAGTCAACTGATTAGTTAACTAATAAACCAGTAAATAAATATTATAGGTTCATAGGTTTGTACTAGGCTAATGGTCCTGGAGCCTTTACAAGCCTAGCCCATAGGATTACCCTGGCATCATGCCACCCGACCTTAGTTTCCAGTGCCTCTGTCGAGTAGAGCCACTAGAGTGATCCCCGGGGTGAATTTTCTATTTCCCATCCACTCATCAAGATTTCTCTTGAAGAGGCCCAGTGAGGTGCTCTGTTTGACGTGTATGGGATGTCTATTTCATAGCATGGGCAGTCTCTGTGTTATTAACCTGTCCCTCCAGCATGTTCTGTTGATTGCGGTAATGAGGTTGAGGTCTCTGGACTGTGTGGTGCGGAGGGACTGGGATTTCTTTAGATGTAGCATTTCTAACAGAGCTGGGTCAGACATGGATTTATAAGTCAAGCAGAGATTGCCTCTAAGTAGGCGATATGAGACAGAGAATAGTTGGAGTTTTTTGAGTCTGTCCCTATAGGACAAGTGTTTATTGCCTAGGATCCTCTTTGTGAGATACTTTTGTGGCTTCTCCAGTTGTTGCAGCTGTCTAGTGAGTACATGCCAAATGGAGCATTGTACTCGATGACTGGCCTAATGAGGGAAGAGTAGAGGGAGACAATGACCTCTTTTTTCCTGGACGCAAAACCCTTAGTAATGAGATGTGTCACACAGAAGGACTTTCTGACCACAGTGGCAGTGTGATGGTCAAAAGAGAGGTTGCTGTCAACCTGTGTTCCCAGATCTCTTATAACGCCTTCTGTGTTCAGTGGACTACCATCGATGTGGTAGTTCATGGGAACTGGGTTTTTCCCAGAGGGGTGACGACACAATTTTTGGCATTGAGCTTAAGGCCATGGTTCTGACACCAGTCATTGGGCTCAGTGAGGCCTTTCTGTAGGATGTCAACATCACTTGGGGAGTTACTAATGGCTCCCAACTTGCAATCGTCTGCGAACTTTGTCAGCCAGAATCCCTTCTTGTTGGACTGGACATCTGAGAAGTAGATACCAAACAGGAGAGGACCCAGGACCAATCATTGTGTGGGACTCCAATCATGACTGGTCGGCAGTCTGACTTGGAGTCAGCTACTTTCACACTGTGGGTTCTATCTGTGAGCCAGTTTGCAACCCACCTAGTGATATAGGGGTTTATGCCTAGCTTAGTGAGTTTTTCTATGATTCCTGAGTGGGGAATGGTATCAAAGGCCTTGGCCAGATCAAGGTAGGCTGTATGAACCACCTTGCCTTCATCCACAGCTCTGATGACTGACTCAAAGAAGTCGACCAAGTTGAGCAGGCATGATCTACCCTTCACAAAATAAAATTGTGTGGGATCCAGAGTTTGGAGCCTCCTTATATCCTTGTTTATTAGGTCCATGATGATGCATTCCATACCTTTGCATATCAGACTTGTCAGGCTAATGGGGCGATAGTTCCCTAGGTCTGTAGTCGCTCCTCCTTTGTGGGTAGGGATGACTATAGCAGTGCACCATTCGGTAGGGACAAAGTCTGAGGTGAGTTTGTGATTGAACAGGGCACACAGGTGAGGTGCCAATTAACTCTGTAGTTCATGTAGAACACAGCCAGGGATATTGTCAGGTCCCATAGATGCTGTATTCTTGGCCTTGGACAGTGCTGTTTTAACCTGTACAGCAGTAATACTGGGTGCGTGGCAATCTACTGGTATTGTGATTGGTCCTTTGGCGGGGGGGGGAATTGTCACTGAATCTGTCGGCCAGTATATTGGCAATATCTGTTGGCTCGGTATAGGAGGTACCATTGTGCAGTAGCTCAGAGCAAATCTGGGTATTTCCATGGAGGTTCTTTACATAACTATAGAAGGCCTTGTGGTTGTCTTTACTATCTGCTGCAATTCTGTTTTCATAGGTAGCTTTAGAGGATTTGATGAGGGATCTCAACTTTTTGCTGAGGCTGATAAGGGAGTTTTTCCAGTCTTGGACTTCGCCTTATTCCGTATCAGTTTCCTCCTTCCGTTGTGTAGTTTGTTTATGGCAGGGGACCACCAGATTGGCTATCATGCTTACTTGCACCAAGTTCATGTTTCGTGATTACAGCTTCAGGACCCTTTTTTAAAATGAGTAATCACAATTTTACTGGTGTCCAAAAAATATTAAAGAATTAGGACTGAAATACAACCATGAAGAAGACTAAAAATGGCCAAGCAACTTAGAATAATCCCTCTTGTAGTCCCTGTTACTAGACAAAAGGCAAATACTTTTTTTAACAAAAAAAAAAAAATCAAGTATTTACCTTTTACGTTCCTTTGGTAAATTCATAGAAAACTGCCATTTTCCAAATGAAATGCTCGTATCTGCCTAATTTAAGCGGTTGTGCTTCTCAAGCACAAATAATTCCCAAATTTATTTCCTAACCTACATGCAAATAATAAGATTACAACATGCGGAAGTACAGCATAAAGGCAGCTGTTCAAAACTTGAAAAGTATTTTACTCTGTTGTCTGGCAGCTAGTGAAGAGGTTTAAGGATTATAGTGTAAAGAGGCCCTTCATCTTCGTGTACTGCAGGTTACTGATTCTTTCAGCCTCCATTTGCATACCATGTGACTTTGAGCAACTCACTTAACCAGATATTACTCCCAGACTATGGCTAAAATGGGTCCATAGGGGTGAGTCCACTACCCTGGTTAACAAACAGTTTTTTGGTTTTTTTTTGTATCTGTGAGGTAAGACCTTGATAGGTAATTTGCAACAAATGTCAATTCTTAGCACTAAAATGCCCAGAAAATCTGTTAACGCCAGTTTTATTACTATGTTTAGCCAACTAAAAGAAACTAAAGAAATGCCTTATAATTTAGTGAGGAGAGGTATAAGAATGTTTGCAGAATTACTTTAGACAAACTTCCATTCTAAGTGGTTGTTGTTATTTTCAGCTCACATTCTTTAAATACATTACCAACTCATGCAAAACTGCAACTCATTAAATGAAGGCCAGCTATTGGAAATCATTGAATAGCATTTTAATTCTGAACAATGATTAGTCAGCTGTGGTAAGAAGTATTGGAATTTTCTGTAGACCATAGAGATATAAATGAGATTGTGGCAAATTAAGTTGTTATTCTGTGCATTAGCAATCCTTACAGAGCAGAAATATGATTCTAATGTATAGATTAAACACAACAATTGCTATAGTGAAACATGTTTAGAACTGTTAAAATAATATTTTGAATGCTAAAAGTCTTAATACTCCATATTGTTTATAACCTGAAAGCTGGAAGGACAGACCTTTTTGAAGGGTCCAAATGCAAATCTGTGTCCAAAGCAAATGACAATGTTGCCATAGAAAAATGTTAGATTAGCAGCTTTGTAGAGCTCTAACTGTTTTGCTGTAGCTTTCCAAGTTGTAAGACAATACAGTTCTGCATGCCTTATCTTTGTTACATCTGTGAAAATTAGACAAAATGACAGACAGTGCCAAATGGCAGCAGCTGGCATTATTATTTAACCCAAAGTAGTAACTATCAAAATCTTGAGACACTGCAGAAGCACAAAATACAAAACTGGTAAAAACTGTAACACTAGAAAAATAAACTAGATTTCTGAAATAGAAACTGTTGGAAAGAAGCACCACAAATAGCAAATTCTGGAAAATATTTCACTTGTTTTTCCATATGTGAATAGAATCAGTGTATTCATATGAGAGTATTTCATATTATCACTGTTCTTTGCTCATCACCAAAAGTATGGTGTTCAGCTTCTATCATAAACACTATTTTTTTATTCTGAAAATATGTTCCTTCATTTCCTTGACTCTCCTCAATGGTTTCATGAGGTATTGAAGGAATAACCTATCACCTCAGTCATAACACCAGTAACCTGATGCATCTCCCCTCACTGTTCCATCACCACATGACATACTTACTAAAAATGGGTTATAGTCAAATGATGAACAGCACAGAAATAGATTGCCATTTCATCAAAATAATTAGTTGAAATAGCACTTGACAAAAAAAAGGGTGAAACATAAAAATGTTGTCTTAGTTGAGGGTCAAAGTTTTCTACACATCACAGGCAGGGAGACCCCTTGCAACTCCAGTGACTATATGATTGCATCCATGATGAGTGAATCATGGAGGAAAAGAGTTATTCTCCTAAGAAGGCAGGAAAATTTAAGGTAAGCTGTTTCTTGCAGATTCCAGATTGATGAATTTTGTTTTGTCCACTCCACATTAATGAAAACAACTACCACAACTGACAAAATAGCAGGGTAAATTATTTGCTCTTCTCAGATTTGATGTCCAAATATCCATGCTCTCGAAGTTAGAACTGCTATTTTCTTTTTTCTCTACCTTTGCTTTTTCAGTTTTAAAGATCTCATCGTTGAAGATATATCACAGTTCAAAACAAGAACCGCTTCACTTAGAAGTAGTTATCTTTACCTTGGATGCTCAGCGTAACATCATAAATTCCAATTCACAATATGCCACTGATGACAAGGTAACATGAGGCGGTAGTGAATATGAGCAGAGCAGAACAGGAACAGAACAGCATTTTATTATTATTAATTATTATTATGCTTTTTGAATTAATTCAGTTTCATTCCTCATTTTCAATATTGCAAGAGATGTGTTTCATACGCCTGTAACTTAATGACTGATTACAACTCTAAATATAATGTTCTGGACTTTGAATCATAATGTGTAACTTATATTTATGTCATTTAAATAGAAAAGCTGCAAAATCACTTCCAGTCCTGGGTGTTGATACAACCTTTCTTTTGGCTTGTATTTTTTTGTGTTAGAAGTACCAGTATATATTTTAAACTACTAGCAATCATGTTTGGGTTGGTGGCAAGACCTTATTTTCTGGCATTTTTTAATTGTATGTTTGCATATGAATAAATGCAGGAATTGTTTTCTTGTTTTTTCTTTTTTTTTTTTTGTAATGGCAATTCCTTTCTAATGTCCAATGGCCATTTGGCTTTATTTAATTAAATCTGTGTCATTAATGAGGACTATCAAATATATAATGAGTGACAGGTATCAAATGCTTTCTTTATGCAAAGTATCCCATAGTACGGATACACAGCCAGGTGTCCAATTACTGCAGTTAATTTGGCTGAGATATATTTATGATCACAGAGTCAAGCAGAGCTAATGACACTAGAACACACATCTCCTTAAAACAAATTTTAATTTGCCATTTGAATTATGAGCAACATAAATTAGAAAATTTAAGTACAGAACAAAATCTCATCAGGCATATAATGACAACCTACAGCTGGTTATGAGAAGATTTAGGAGATGCTGCTTTGAACTTCAAGAAAGGACTTTAGGGCCATAGTACTGTCTGGAAGGATACAGCCACAGCTAAAGGTATAATACACCTAATTTGTATTGTTGCTACTGAAGTATCTTAATGCAGTGTAAATAATGTACAAACTGTGCATGCTACATACATTACCTTCACAGCTCAAATTTACCACAGTAATATGATTAAAATGTGTTTTGAATTAAATGAATACTCCATACATGGCAAAAGTGTTAAATACACAAGTTAGAGATTTCATAGGATCATAGGAGGTTACTAGGCTATTGACCCTGTGGCCC
This sequence comes from Protopterus annectens, assembly GCF_019279795.1. Lineage (NCBI taxonomy): Eukaryota > Metazoa > Chordata > Ceratodontiformes > Protopteridae > Protopterus > Protopterus annectens. The sequence goes on from NC_056737.1 coordinate 1,382,757,279, forward strand.
TTATAAACCTAACCATGAGTTTAGCTCATGTTTAGACAAGTCAGCACCCACAGCCCCATCCAGCAGGGACACAGGTGGAATCCCAGGAGTGTATTTTTTGTTTCCCATCCAGTTATCCAGGTACTCTGCTTGACGTGGAGTGAGAGTCTATTCCACAGATGGGGGAGTCTCTGAGACAAAAACCTGTCCCGCCAACAAGTCCTATTGATATCACAGACCATATTGAGGTTGTGCGTATGGGTTGCTCGAGTGGAGCTTGACTTTCGGATATGCAGCAGTCCCATTAAGGTGGGGTCTGAGATTGCTTTGTGTACCAGACAGAGGTCACATCTGAGGAGTCTGTATGAAACTGAGTAGAGGGACAGGGCTTTTAGCTTATCTGTGCAGGGTAGGTGTTTGAGGCCCTGAAGTCTCCTGGTGAGGAACCTCTGTGGCTTCTCCAGCTGCTGCATGTGCTTTGTGAGGTGCATACCAAAGGAGGCGTTGTACTCAACAATTGGCCTTATAAGGGAAGAATACAGGGATCTTATGACCTCTTTGTCCCTGGACAAGATACCCTTACTTATGAGGTGGGCCATGTAAAAAGCTTTCCGTACAATGGAAGCAACATGGTGGTCAAAAGTAAGGTTGCTATCAAGCTGGGTGCCCAAATCCCTCAGTACTGATTGTGTACTCAGGACGTTGTTATTAATGTCATATGTGGGGATGTCACTCTCCCCAAAAGGGGAGGATGATCCATATTTATATACTTTGAATAAAATCTTCATATTGTTGTTGCATTAACATACAGTTCACGTGAGACCTGACAGTAAGGTAAAGCAGGAGATTTCTCAACCCACCCTTCAGAATGATCTACATATTAAAAAGAGCAACAAACGTGTGGGGCATTATGTTGAAACAAACTGTTGACATGTGATGGTCAATGTTTAAGCTTAAATAAGACTTCAGAAACAAAAACAAAAAAAAATAAAAAAGATTTACTGATCTTAATAGCAAGTCACAGTGCTGGTGACTGTGGTGTTGGTGGTGGATCAGTGTGCTGTGATGGCAGTACTTAGAGGGTAAGGGATTCCAACAGCCATTTGTTTTCATATTTTCTCTAAACATTATAGTCATTATTTAAAAATTAAACGTGTATTTACCCATCATTACATAACTGCACAAGTTAATACACTGCTGCAGCCGGATACACACAAATCTTCCAGTTTATTGTAAAACACAATCCACACCTAAGAACAAGTTCAGACTGAGCGCTTTCTTCCCTTTGAGTAGGGATTTCATCAACGTCTGAAATTTCCCCTTAAATACTAAAATACTTGCTGACATCACTCAATTAACTTCATAAAGGAACACATTCCTTATTTAAAAAACGACAAAAAGGTCTTCAATATTATATTAGCATGATACTGATTTTAGGAATATATTAAATATAGGAAGCATTTCATGTAGATATTGTATAAATGGTTTGTAGTAGTTATAGTGTATTATGTGTGTGATGTTTATTGTATTTTTGTAATGTTTTTGGAAAATATATTTCAATAAAAATTTATTATGGAAAAAAAAAAAAAAAAAAAAAAAAACGACAACAATGTATCACATGTAAAAACTAAGCTGAAAAAGCTCCACATTCTTTAATAGGACCTTTTTTTAAAAAAAAATATAATATGTTTAATACGTTTAATAATTTATAGTAAAATGCACTGTGTGTGAAAAAACATATAAATCTTATAAATATTAAAAAATGATACATAAACTATCTCATTAAAGCTGCTTTCCTGTGCAATAAGGGCTTGATGGAAATCTTATCGTTAAGTCCTGGGTCTTGACCTGCCTATAACTTAATTTGCCACCTAGCCTCTCTTTCCTCAATATGACTTCTAAAGTCACCTCCTCTAGGGTTCTGCAATACTCTTTCTAGTATGGCAAACTCAAATTCAGAAAAACTAGGGCATGCAATAGAATGCTTGTATAATGCATTGTTCGTATTACTGGTGGATATTTGGTATGTATGTTCATATATCCTGTCCCTTAACTGCCTCTCAGTCTTACCTACATAAAAACTGGGACAGGATTTACACATAGCCAAATACACCACCCCTGTAGTCTGACAATTACCCCGGTCGAATCTCGCCAGGGTTCGTAACGTATTGGCTATCATAACATTCTCCTCTGTGCATATATACTTACATTGGGAACAAGTACCACATCTTGCCATACCGTACCTTTCTTTATTTTTTGGTACTTCTTCAAAACATTTCTTCAGATTTGTTCCTGTCTTATACACAAAAGTGGGTCTAGAATCCACTACTGACCACAACTTCGAATTGTTCCTTAAGGTAGCCCAATTATTTTCTACTATTTTTTTGACCTCATTGATGTTACCACTAAAAGGGACCACCATAGCTCTTTCAAATTCTTTGTTTTCTTCCCCCTCACTATATCCGTCTTCAATAATGGAACCTGGGTTACCTAATAGGGGCATATATTGCTTTCCCCACTCATTCCTTACATATTTCACATATTCTGAAATAACTTTATTGGGGTACCTTAAATAAAAAAAATAAGGAATGGGTTCCTTTATGAAGTTAATTGAGTAATGTCAGCAAGTATTTTAGTATTTAAGGGGAAATTTTAGACATTGTGTTAGAGTCTGATGAAATCCCTACTCAAAGGGAAGAAAGCGCTCAATGTGAACTTGTTCTTAGATGTGGATTGTGTTTTACAATAAACTGGAAGATTTGTGTGTATCTGGCTGCAGCAATGTATTTTCTTGTTTTTTAGTGACTTTTTACACTGCTTTTGGCTCTAGTTTTGTGGTTGATAACTGCACAAGTTGTGTTATAATAACCTTAGTTGCAAGCTTAAGCAAAAGCTTTTACTTAGTGATGTGTCAGTACCGTTACTCTGCTGAGTAAAAATTTTGTTAATATGGAAACGGGATTGATATTTACCATAACAAATAATCAAGAACTGTCTAACACTGCAGTCTGATCGCAAACAAGTTTATGTCAAATCAAGCAAAATATCAGAATCCCTCAGCAGCTAATTTCTTGATATGTGAAAAAAAAAACTTATTTCAGTAAGACTTGCATATGACTGGATATACTAAATTGCAGAAATACATAATGACAGTACGGCCCTGAGTTTTTAGATGTGTACCAGATGCTGGGGTTATTCAAAAGCACTTAGCACACACTGTTATGTGAAATAGAAGTGTGAGCAGAGGTACATGGTTAGGGGACATTTCAGGCATGAATGTCATGTGACAATACTACTAGAGAAATAAATCAGTATGCATGGTGCTCAAATGACTGAATAATGACATGGGCATGATTTGTGAATGAGAGTCATTGTTTACCCAAATGAAACACTGAACATGGCAAAGTGAGTCAAGACATATAAACTGAATGAGAAGCATTAGGAATTGCATCAGCATTACTTCAGCAACACTGCATTTGCTTTTGCAGTCATTGTCTGTGATGTTGCATGTTGTTACTCTCCATGTTTCAGCTGGGGCAATGAGTAGCTGACATAGCATCAACTCCAACTCTGCAGCCAGGGCATTGTCAACTGCTACACTGTTGCCAGAGAGGCCATACAGGAATTAGTAGAGAGGTGCTGCCCTTACATAGAATCAAGTGGGATGCATGGACTGTCCATCTCAGTGGACATGACAAATATTTGAGTATTCTTTGCCATTTTTGCTTCAGGGACCATTCAGCATCTGACAAAGGACATATTATGACCTTTGCAGGTTTAGGCTTCATGTATCCCATGTCAGCTCTTTGATGTACTGCTGCAGCAGGTGGAAGAACATATATGGTTTCCACAAAAAGCAGAGGAGAGAAACAACATGATGTGTGTAAACTGCAACATTGCCCATTTCCCTGGAGTCCTAGAGGCCATTGGTTGAACTCACATTGCTATTCAGGTCCTACATGTTCCACAGGAATCTAGTATATCAACAAGAAAGGTTTCCATTCCATCCAATGCCAGATGATATCTAGTGCAAAGGATATTATACCGAATGTATTAATGGGTCACTGAGGCAGCACCCATGATTCCCAGATGTGGTACACATGGGACTTCCACCAGTATTTTGTGTATGGTGACCCAATACAATGACATTAGCTTGGTAGGTGTACAAACCAGCAGTTACAGAGTCCTGGATATGTCTCTTCCATGGACTTATGCTTCTGGCTGCTCATAATGCTGTCTACTGTTATGTGTTGCATATGGTGCAAGACATGTCTTGGAATGATAGCTGATGACCCCTGTCTAAAGATTCCAGACTATGGTGAAGACAGTGTACAACCCCAAGCTATCACAGTCCCTGAATGTCACTGAACATGTCTTTGGATACACCTGGTTGTACACTGCACAATGCGTCTGAGACCTACAGTCATATGTTTACACTGTATGCCATGTTACATGACAGGGTGGTATACAAGAAGCTCTAATAATGTCTGACATACTGTGGCAGCAGTGGAGAAGGAGTTGGGCGATGAGTAGTTGGAAGAACCAGCTGCAGAGGTGGTCTACCACTAAGGACCGTGACAAGAACAGCACAGAAAAAATGATGCATGCATTGCCACACCCAGGCTATGTATTACATAGAGTTTACTGACCACACTATGCATCACACATTACTTTACCTATGCAGGACACAGTCATCAATATTAGCACAGGTGAGTGATGCACTTTGACAGCCGACAGTAGTGCTACCATAGGTGTAAGGGTTATGGGAAGTGGATGTCATAGGCAGGAAGTGGGTATCAATTTAGAGACAATCTGGGATCATCTCTTCAAATGTCTGTGTTGAGCTTACATATCATGAGCATTCTCTAGGTGCAATGTCTGGGTCTACAATACTGGGCATAAATACACCCTGCAAAAGGCATGGTATAGCATTTCAACAGTGTATATGGAAACTCCGCTGTTGTCCCCTCAGGTGGTGAGAAAATACATAGATGGCATCCATGACCCTAAGGATAGCCAAGGCATTTAGCTATGGGTGAACAAAGTTTGAATCCTTGAGCCCCATTTTATTAAAATTCAACCCACCAAGTATTGAAGTTCCTCCATAGGAAATCACTGTCGGTGAGTTTTGCTGGCAGTGATGCTCTTTTGGGAGGAATTTCCCCATTTTTCATGTTGGTGTAACTGTGGAATTAAATTCTTGGATAATGAAAGAGAAACTCACCCTATATCTCCTTCCACTGAAGAGAATGAATTTTTCACTCATTACACTTTTAGCCAAAATAGGTCATGGATGTAATGTACTCCTTCTGATAATTCAAACACTTGGTTCACAGGATAGGAGTAGGAGTGGTTCTTAAATTATCTCAAACAGCTATTTCAGAAAAGGTCAAAACAGGTCATGTGATTTTATATACACTTCAGTGTGGTATGTTTAAATTCAGATGAGGTAAGGAAAGCATAAATTTATATAAATCATTAACATAAACCTTAAACTGTTCTAACTACTTCTTGTCAACATTAAATAATTTATTTAAGTAGACCCAAAAATAAGAAATCCAGAAATATATATAGGACACAAATCTTTAGTTTTAATCATAAGCAGAAAAATGCTAATTTAGTTATACAAATTAATAATAATAAGTCTTCTTGTAAAATGACTACAAAAAATCTGAAGCAAGTATCTCAGATTGATTAATCAATATGTTTTCTGATATATTTGAATCAACTATTAATTTCTAATCTATAGCTTCATAGCCTTCATAAACTTCAGAAATTTAATTACAGACTGACATCTGAAGCATAATTTCAGAAGTCACGCTGTGGCTGCCTTATCTACTTTGCTTATTTTAGCATGCAAAGTACAAATCTTTTTACAATGTCCTATGGCAGAGAAGATTTGAAAGGTATAAGTGTGGATATTATCTCCATTTATTTATCTGATATGATGTCACTTTCACCTTATTGTTTGAATGGTTGTGAGATATTAACAATATCACATCCTAACCATTAAGGTAGTAGACCTTAGTGACAATAACAATACTGATAGGTTACACCATTTTAACAGTACCTTAGCAAGTCGTAACCAAGCAATTGCAACCACAAAGAAAAAGCTGTCTCACAAAGTGAGACTCTGACTTTGCAAGTTTGTATTCCCACCTTACATAGGGTGGCTTCCAAGCAGCTGTCATTTAGTAAAATGCTTGACCATCTTTCTAGAAATACCTGACCAGATGAAAAACATGACTATGTAATAATTGCCTTTATGATGACCTAATAGCCTTAACTGGCTTAACAATTTTTATGCAGATATTTATTTATTTTGTGCAATAAAGCAAGGATGCACAAATAATTTAAATAAAACAGACACAGATGGCATAAGATACATTTCTATATTTGCTTCAGACAGAATAATACAATAGCAACAAGTTGTTTGTCTACCTAATATGCAGTGGAAAATATTTCACAATTGCTTTAAAAGGGTCTCTTGCATTATGGATGCAGTTATACAAAGCTTCTCTCTGAGTTTAGCATATACAGTAAGAATACACCATAACAAGAACATTGCTGATAAAGCATAATTAGAACAATCTACAGAACATACTGTCACTTGCTTATGTACCAAGTTTATATAATTAGTTGATAGTCTAGTGAAAAGTTTCTACCAAAAAGCTTTAGTAGCCAAAAAAGTAACAACACAAAATAATTTATTTCTGTAATCAATAGATTTTTTTATGATTATGCTATAGAGGAAGCTACCACTGTTGTTAAAACTTTACTGATACATCTATTGAGTGTCAGCCACCCACAAACAATCAGATTTTCACACTTGAATGAAACCCTTTAGTGAAATATTTTACACATGGGTGGGCATTTTTGGAAGTTATATAAAATGAAGCAGCTGTGTAACAAAGGGATTCATCCTTTTATGAACCACTTCAAATGATTTAATTGTGTTGCACATTAAAAATAAGCAGTGTGTGGAAAATAAACTATCGTTAAGATGTATTTTGTCAGTTTGATTCAGTTGATCTGTTTTTAACAATTTGCCTAAAAAAAGTCAAATTTTGTAGTCATTAAAAAAAAGATGTTCTAGTTTAGTGTTACTAAAACGTGTGACACACTACCAGCACAAAGGTTAATTCTGAACTGGGGCAGCCACAGTATCACATACAGACTGATAGCCTGCTTGATAAGCTGGTTTCACAGAAAATCCAGAAGGCAATGATAAATAATGCTTAGAATGAATATGGGGGGGGTGTAGGCATATTGTGTAGGGCTCTTTGCTTCCATCATCACTATCTAATACCTGTACAAGTCACATTATAGAGGGACATTAAGGAAAAATAGATTTCCTTTTGTCTATATAAAGTTATGCAAACTTTTATACAGAGGGCACTATACAAACATACAAAACTGACCAAATTATAGACATTATGCATTTTATGGTAGCTTATACTACAAATAATTTATGCTACAAAGAGAAATATGTGCTACAGAAATAAATATTTTAACCAGAATAAATATACACAGATCTATAGGGAAATTATTTATAAAGATTAAAATAGGTAAATGTTGGACAACTATGGGATAAAGAGGATGAGGTCCTTTCTGCAGAAAGCAAAACCTCATAGCTTTGCAGACAATTAGAAAAACCCATCCCATAAAGTGCACTTTTTGAAACCAATTAGAAAGACCCATCCCACAATAAGTCCTGTGTGTAGTTCTGTAAACCCCGGGTCTACAATGGTAAAGACAGTGGTGATATGTGGATAAAAAACAAACAGAATATCATCACATTTGCAGAAGTCATATAGTGTAAAATTAGAAAATAAATATGTGTTCTCAAAAAAAGATATATACACTCAATTAAAGCCACTTCGCCTATCTCCTACCAACATCTATTCAAAAGTATTCCCTGTATCTCTTCAGTCATTCAACATTTCACACTCCATCCTTCCTACAATGCCCTTTCTCCTCAAAATCAGACTCCTCCCTTCTCCTACTGTCACACTAAAAAACTAGGACAAATATCTCTTCCATACCCTCTCACTTCATAACTCAAATCTTACATCCAATGCTATACTCTTAGCAGGCAACATACACCCAAACCCTAGTCCTAGCTCCCTCCCCCACAATAATAACATAACCATTAATCCTACCACAGCTCAACATATCCTCCCTAAGAAAATATCATTCTGCTCCATGAATATCAGAAGCACAGTAAATAAAGCTAGTAAATTTCATGCCTGGATATCAGACCATTCTCCTGATATTATTACACTAACAGTAACTTGGCTGAAGCCTCATATATTTGGCAAACAATTTATCCCCTCAGGTTAAAATATCTTATGATTAGACCTACAAAATAAAAAAAGGTGGAGGAGTTGCCATTCTATACTCTATCTCACCATTGCCCCTTTGACTAACCCAACGCCCTCTGTCTCACCTGTTGAACGTTTGATTGCCAACTTGAAAATTAAGGATCACAACACCATAACTGTAGCATCTATCTACATACCTCCTGGTGATAACATATCTTTACTTGAACTTATTATCTCATTACTTTCTAAGCACTTACCTAATGAAACCATTCCCCTGGGAGATGTAAACATAAACTGGTTATTCCTCTCCTCAGATACAACTAGCTCATGTATTAACTTGGATGGCTTCTTTCAACTAATCTCTACCCCCACTCATTCAAATAAGCCATGCAAATCAAGCTCTCTTATTGACTGTATTCTTGTATCTGACCCAAGCAAATAACACTGTCCAGAAACATTACCAGACTATAAGTCTAAGTGACCACTCCCCTATTAAAGTTATAAGATTCTCCTCACACCACACCAGACCAGATACGTTTATTAAATGTCGTAAACTCTAACTTTCATCCTACTACTTTTAACAACCTACTTTCAGCAATAAACTGGTCCTTCCTAAAACTCACCTACCTTTGGATGATGTAGTACTAAAATTCAACTCAACACTTCTAAGCATTTTCAACTCCCTTGCTCCCTTATACACTGTTCAAGTTAAATCAATTATATTCCCCTGGCTTTCACATACTATTCGTACTTTCATGAAAAAAAGAGATAAGACATGGAAAACCTGGTCTAGAACTAAGCTTCCCACCCATTTACAAAACTACAAAGAGCTCTGTAACCTCACTAAAAATATATCATTACTGACAAAAAATATTTTTTACAACAACCCACCAACCTCACACATATCTAACCCTAAGAAATTCTGGCACACTATTAACCAAATATTGCATTCAGTAAAACCCTCATCTACTAACCCTTGCCCCAGTAATACCCCCCAAGAATTAGCATCCCTCTTTAACTCCTATTTCTTCGAATTCAATAGTAAAATGGTTACTCCCAGTAACAGTGAGAGTAAACCCATCAACCGTCCAGATATATCCACAACCTCTAAATCCACTAAGTATTTCTCCCTTAAACCAGTACCTACCTACCAGCTATATAAAATCCCTACTTCTCAAAATAAAACCCTGCTCCCCCTCTGTTGACAACCTTCCTCCACACTTTCTTCAGGAGCAGTTAACTCGCTATCCCTTCTTGTCTCTATACTTATCAACTGCTCTATCACTAAATCTAAAGTTCCTTCTACCTGGAAAAAATTCTGTACCTTACCAATTCACAAAGGAGGCAACTAAACTGAGCTGGCTAACTTCAGGTCTATAGCAATCTTATCACCTCTCTCTAGAATATTAGAAAAATGTGCGTACAAGCAAATCCTCAACTACCGACTACAAGAAAATGTATTCACTCTTGTTCAACATGGCTTTTGCCCAAAACATAGCACATCCACAGCCCTTTTATCCTTTAGCAAAACCATCTCCCTGGCTAGAGATTCAAACAAATTAGTGTCTTGCCTCTTTCGCAACCTCTCTAAAGCATTTGACACAGTCACCCACCCACTCTTGCTGGCCAAACTCTCTGATCTTTGTTTTTCCACTTTAACTATTTCCTGGTTCTCTAGCTATCTCTATGAATGACAGCAATCAGTTAAATGGCTGTCTTCACTCTCCCCTATGCTTCCAGTAAAGAAGGCAGTACCCTAAGGATCTATTCTTGGCCCATTATTGTTTAACATCTTTACTAATATGCTTTATACTTCTTGTCCAAAATTATCAATTGTACACTATGTAGATGACACTACAGTCATCATAATTGTTGACACCCTCTCTGAACTACATCTCATTACCGAAAAATCATTCATATCCATTAAAAATTGGCTTACAAAGAATCAGCTAATCCTAAAGCCAAATAAGACTAAACTCTTGCTTTTTCTGCCAAACCCATAGTGACCTCAAATGTACTTCTCTATCTCATCTTTCAACAACACTCCTATCACAAATGAATCTAACACTAAGCTTCTTGGGGACATAATAGATGACCAACCCAAATTTGACCTCCATATATGTAACTCCATCAAAACAAAGCACATCAAAAACTTGGTCCTCTCTATCATAATAAAAAATTTCTGTCAAGTGAAGCCAAAATCACCGTATCCCATACCTACCTTCTCCCAAACCTATTTTATGGTTCACAAATTCTCACCAACCTTCAGAACTCTCTCATAACAAAATTAGAAACTACCTGTAATAAGATTGCCAGATTTGCCACTAATCAATCATATAAATCTCACCACTGTCTCTCTCTTAAAAGATTGCACTGTCTAGAATTCCCTCACCAACTACTTCTCGCTCAGCTTCAGATAATGCATTTCATCCTAAATCAGTCCTCTTTGTGTCGCAATATCACCTCCCTTGTCTCTCTCTACCCACCTCTCTAAGGACTCTCCAAAGCACTGGCAAAAATCTACTTCAAATTTACAAACCTAAAAACAAAATAGGAGAAAACATCTATAGTTTCTTCCCCATTCTCTCTTGGAACAAACTTCCCCTAGATATTTGAAGTGTTACGCAACCCAAACAATTCAAAGTTGCAACTAAAAACTTTCTAAGCCAACATCCTAGCTGACAGGTTCAGTGCAAACTCCCCGCCCCCACCAAAAGGGCAAATATCTATCCCAGCAGAGTGCTGCCCCCCCCTGACATCTCAGATGCTCAGGTAAGAGCCGCCCTCTCCAAAGCAAAAAACACAGCATCAATGGGACCAGATGGTGTCCCGGGCTGCGTCCTACATGAACTCCAAGAAGAGCTAAACCCAAACATAAAACTACTGTTCAATCTCAGCCTTACTACAGGATATGTGCCCAAAGAGTGGCGTACAGCAACAGTGGTCCCTCTCCATAAAGGTGGTGCCGTGCCTCAACGGATCCTGGAAACTATTGCCCCATAAGCCTGACTAGCTTGGTCTGCAAAGCTATGGAAAGGATCATCATGGACCTCATAAATAAAGATATTGGGGATCTACAGACACTGGATCCTACCCAGTTCGGCTTTGTTAAGGGCAGATCCTGCCTCTTAAACCTGGTTGATTTCTTTGAAACAGTCACCAAGGCCATTGACAAGGGGAAGGTGGTCCACACAGCCTACTTGGACCTCGCAAAAGCCTTCGATACAATACCCCACTCGGGCATTATAGATAAGCTCACCAGCTTAAATATAAATCCCTATGTCACTAGATGGATTGCAAACTGGCTCAAGGACAGAACCCACATGGTTAGAATTGCTGGAGCCATGTCAGACTCCAAACCAGTTACAAGTGGAGTCCCACAAGGCTCAGTCCTGGGACCTCTCTTGTTCGGTATATATTTCTCGGAGGTACAGGCCAACATGGAAGGACTGTGGCTGACCAAGTTCGCAGATGACTGCAAACTGGGCGCCATAATCGACTCTCCAGCCGACACAAGCATCCTCCAAAAGGGCCTCATAGAAACAGACAACTGGTGCCAGAGCCATGGCCTCAAGCTAAATGCCAAAAAGTGTATAGTCATCCTCTTTGGCAAAAACAAAGTGCCCACAAATTACCACATAGGTGGTAATCCATTAAGTACAGAAGAAGTAATTAGGGACCTGGGGACCCAAGTTGATAGCAATCTCTCATTTACAACCACGTGGCCAAAGTGGTTAGAAAAACATTTTACATAGCCCACCTAATCATGAAGGGATTCACATCTAGATCAGGGGAGGTCATCGTGCCTCTTTACTCATCCCTCATCAGGCCCATAATTGAGTACAATGCCCCTTTTGGGATGTACCTTACCAGACACCTGCAGCAACTGGAAAGACCCCAAAAGTACCTCACCAAGAGGATCAAAGGGCTCAAACAGATGCCATATGCTGCCCGTTTAAAGAAACTCCAGCTCTACTCAGTGGCATACCGCCTGTTCAGAGGCGATCTGTGCCTGACGTATAAAGCCATGTCCAACCCGGAATTAATGGACATGCTGCACCTCAGAAAATCCAAATCCCATCGAGCTACGGACTTGAGAGACTTGAACCTCAGCACTGAAATAAATAGGACATGCTGGAGGGACAGATTCATAACCCAGAGGCTCCCTTCACTCTGGAATAAAATCCCAGTCCAGGTTAGGCAGAGTCCCTCATTGACTCTCTTCAAGAGGAATCTTGATGAGTGGATGGGAGATCGTAGGTTTACCCCGGGTATGACTTCTGTGTCACTGTTAGACAGAGGCACAGTATACTAACCTCGAAAAAGGGCATAGCAAAATAAATTTAAAATGGGTGGCGAAAGCCAAACACATTCTGGCTAGGCTTATAAATGCCCTAGGGCAGATAGCCTAGTATGAACCTATGAACCTATGAAGAAGTACCTGGACCTGCCATTGCACCCTCTGCCTCCTTAACTGTCTACCATTTCCTTCCTTCCCTCCCCTCCCCCTTTTTTCTCTCTCTCTCATTCCCACTCAACAACCTTAACTGTGACAACTGAGTTGTAAATAGCTTTGACTACCTACTAACACTCAAATATGATAATGTCTAAACTATTTGCACCTTGACCTGCCATTGCATTCCCCCTCCATAACTATCTACCTGTTCCTTCATTCCTATCATTTTCTCTCTCAGCCCTATTCAACAACCTTAACTGTTGGAACTGAATTGTAAATAGCTTTGTCTACCTACTTACACTTTCTATTTGAATATAATAATGTCTAAATTATTTATTTAGCAAAATATCTTGAGGTTAATATTGTTTCCTGTCATTTCCTTTTTTGATGTTGCCATGTAGCTACAACCTTTGTAACTCTATTTCTTGATAGTGACTGTATACTTCTGTAAAACTGACGTGCCTCAATATTAGAAATTGTTAACTAGGAACTAGCTTTTAATTATTGCAATATACTTTGGATATGAGTTAACTGTGGAGCACTTCTCCCCAGGCCTCCGCTGAAAATGGGAGTCAGCTCAGTCAGACTAACCCAGTCAACAAAGGTCAAATAAACAAATAACAGACATTTCATAAAAGAAGTGAGTGGTATCCTGGGGTGTACTATCTTTTAGAAGAACATTTTTACAAGATCAGAAGCCCAGTTTGAAATTGGGGGGGGGGGGGGGGGTGATGATTAATTAGTAAGGTGAGGAAGTCTAATTTACATGGGAGATTGATGCACAAAACAGCTTTGTACAAAATGTGTTTGATTCTAAAAGTTGAAAGGAATTTAAGGTAGCATGATACAAATATTAACAATACTTTAGGAAATAGTTTGAAGAAGTTCATGTCTAATAAATATCTAGCTGTCAAGTAGGGTACCATAGTTCTTGTGTTCTGCCAATTTGAAGACAGGTACCTTTGCAAACTTCACATGTTGGATGATGTAGCAGTTTTCTCCCACACCAAGTATAGTTGCATCAATGCCATTGCAGTATTCCACAAGGTTTGATTTACTACATATAAGAACATTTGAAAATCATGCCAGTAACGTGTGTCCACTGGATACCTGACATTTATCAGTACACCAGCATATCTCCCCAGTTACTTTTCCCAATACTCAGGTCTTGGAGTCTGGCATTAAGAAGATAAAATGAGGATTTTTTACATGGTTCCACATTAAAAAGTTAAACATTTTCATTATTTATTAAATAAATCCTGCTATGCTGCACTGCACCTTATCTCCTCATAAACATAAATATAATATCTCCATTCTTCAGCAAAAGTTGCTGATATCTTTTTGCTATTTATAACCAATGTATGTGGTATTTAAAGTAGGGTTAAACCCCAGTTATATATAAAGGAAGCCAGAATCACAGCATACAGTGATCTTCAGCTAGTAAACTATGTAAGAAATGTACAAGCCAATCTGCTGAAGATCAGACTGATGTAATGGCCAGCATGGTTGCTGAAATGAAAGAAGGGGATTACTATGAATAGTCACACGTCATTTAACTGACACATGACTGTTTGAACCCAAAACATCTAAAACCTTGGGGGACACTGCCAGGGTCATAAAACAAAAAAATGAATGGGAACAAGACCTCTGCAGCCTCAATGTGTCAGCGCCCTTACAGCTTTAAACTCTATAAATTATTTATTTATTTTACATTTGTTTACTGGGCTAGTCGAACTGGATACATGTCCATTTTCAGTATAGGCCCGGGGCCTCTATGTACCAACTTCGGGATCACACAAACTGAGAGAACAGGGAGAAAATGGGGAAACAAACTCAACTTCTTTGGCTTTTCTCAGATTGATAACAATGACAGGATAATTCACAAAATCCGACAAGTAAATGTGAGCCGAAGAACTTATAAAATACGAGTTTATTTTGTCAAAATAAACTCGTATTTTATAAGTTCTTCGGCTCACAGTTACTTGTCGGATTTTGTGAATTATCAGTTTGGTTTTTGGTTCGTTTGTTCTATAACAATGGCAGGATCCCAGATGTCCTTTAATTTTGAACTTGGTATATATAATTAACAGGAAGTGTGAAAGGTGCAGGGGGCTCGCTGTGAAAACATTGAAAAAATCAACATCTAACTACATTGAAAACTATTAAAAAATTGTCAAACATTAAATCACATTTTGTCAATATTTTAGTGGGGGGAGGCATGTCCCTCTGTACCCCCCCATGTGGGGGGGTGGTTGCATCCCCTACAGCCCCAGCTAATTATAAATACTAACTCCAAGGTTGCACAACAGTGGAGAAAAGACATAAACCCTACCCTAGTATAACTCCAATTTTTGTCAGTATTTTGTGTATAGGTATTTTTCAGTTTAGATATTATTAGGTTTCAATATTTAGATATATGAGCATATATAGATACAGATATATAGATATAGGTATGAATGTATGTATATATACATGGACTTTAAGAACAGGGATAAACTGTTGAAAAACAACACTCCCCATCTTTCTCCAAGACTATTCACCATGAGAAGAAGTTAATGAAGCGGAGTTTGGGGTTTGCAGTTTGTACTTCAACCATTCATAGTGGAAGTGTTATGCACGTGTAGTATGTGAAGTTACTGTTTTTAATGGAAATGATGCAGTTCATGTTTTACTATATTATTTTTTATTGTATTTTGTTTTCATTAGAGAAAGTGGAGCAGATTTATGTTTAATCTGTTTACATTATCTGAAGAAAAAATGTTTTGGGGTTACATCTCTCAGTATTTTACATGTACAGTTTGTGAACATTTTATTTGTTTTATTTTATACTTATTTACCTTTTTGTGCTTTACTTTGAATTTAACATAAGTTTTGCAGGTTTAGGAGTCTCAGTAGTTCTGATAATCCAACAAAAGCATAGATGTCCTAAACTTCTGATGATGCAGGAAGGATGTAGGCAAACTTTTGATAGTGTGTCAAAAGAATAGATAAAATCAAATAAAAAAACTGCACATCGTACCAGATACATTCTTAATGTGGAGCCTACCATTGTGACATATGCTTATAAACACACACACACACACACACACACACACACACACACACACACACACACACACACATATATATATATTATAAATGTGTATACACTTGCACATATCCATCAGCATATCTGCATTCACATGTATGACTGTTATAGATTGTTATAAATGTACCTATATTTATGACATTTTTTCTGTTTTTAGAGACGATGCACTTGTGTCACTCTGGCAGCATACAGGGATAAAAGACAGACTAAAGCTCAGCCTACCAGGATTCAGTTGAGGTGACTGACAGAGCGGCAGGATAAGGATGGGTGTGCCCTTCCTGGGTGGTAAATGGTTACACTCGCATTTCTAACAGTGATCTCTTTTAAAGACTGGGACATTCCACTGGGAGGGATATCATCCAAGGAGGGAAGGGTATTGGGCCTTCCTGACCTGCTGTGAAGGTTGCGAGATACACTATATGCCCCCATTGCATGCCATCTCCTCAGATGCAGCCAGGAAGGCACCAATGGGAGTGAGTGATTAATGGGGTATTTTTAAGGTAAAGTTAAATGGCTGAAGGTGGAAGCAAACACCTCTAGGATTCCCACAGGTTCTATGACCAGCCACCAACAATGCAGGATTCTCCCTGCATTCAAACTGCATTGCTAAAACCTGGAATACCATCCCACTCCACTTAAGAACAGTTTGCAACCTGAAGAACTTTAAATGCCAACTGAAGCTACACCTGATAGATATCTGGTTCTGTACCTGCACTACAGGAAACAAACAAGAGCCAGCAACCGGTTCCCAAAGGCTTTAATGAAGTAAAAATAGTGTCAAAGACACAAACACTCTCCAAACAGAAAAAAACCTCAAACTAGTTTCGGTGTAATACCTTCTTCAGTGAGGATAAAAACCATGATAATTCCATAAGACATGCTCCTTATATATGCATAAATAATTAGCCAATAAATGGCTAACAATTAATTACAAAGTCAGATTTAAAGACATGCATCACCCTGAAACCTAACTAATAAGTAGAAGTTCATAAATGCACAAACTGTGCATGAATAATGCAGTTTAAACAAAAATATAATGTCAATAACAATAATATATGGCCAAGATGTGGTATATAATAACTTGTAAGTGTATGATATATTAATATATTACAAATGGTCATTCAAACCTGGAGAAAAAAGGGCTCCCAGGTGAATGATCCAATATTTCTCTTTCATACTTAAAACACTCTGCCAACCAGTCTGATTGGACCTATTACCCTGTACTTTATCAATGACACAAAATATGAATTTAGCAGATGGATGCTTAACAGTATGTTGATATAATGCATTACTGATTTTGTGAGTCCGAATGTCACTACGATGTTCTCCTATTCTAGTTCTGAGGGACCGTGAGGTTTTACCAACATAAAAAGCCTGACACTGACATATAGCTAAATAAATCACCCAACATGTTGAACAATTGGCAAATATACGTATGTCAAATATCTTACTGGTATTGGCACTGGAAAATTCCTTAGTTTTATTAATACTTATACAGGAAGTGCAATGACCACACGGGAAAGTCCCCAACAACTCATCACCGGTGAGGGTAAGTTGTCTGTATGTTGCACCTCCACTGTCCTGATGTTTATAATGAGAAAATAACGTGCCCAAAGTTTTGCCCCTCCTGTAAGAAATAGAACATTGGTCGGTCAAAATATGATGAAGATGTTCATTGGCCAAAAGTATATTCCAATTATTGTTCAACACACTTCTAATCAATTGGTGATTCTTCCCAAATGTAGTAATAAATCGAATAGTATCACCTTTAACAGTATCCCTAATCTGATATTTTAAAAGATCTGATCTAGACTGCTGGTCTGTCCACACCCTGGCACTAGATATGTCCCTGATGGAGTAACCTCTATCAAGAAATCTATGATTTAAATCCTTGATTGCATCCTCATGATCCTGAGGAGATGAATTAATACGTTTAAGACGCAGATATTGTGATTTAGGGATGTTGCGGATGGTGTGGCGTGGGTGCATGCTTGACGAATGAAGTAACGTATTAAATTGTGGATACTTCCTGTGTATTTTGGTACTTAGGGTATTATCCTCATTCCGATATACCGTGACATCCAAAAAGTCAATGGTAAACTTATGGTATGTTATAGAGAATTCAATACCCCAAACATTGCTGTTCAAATGTTCCACAAATTCCATCAGATAGTCAACATCCATGCCACACCATCCAACAATCATCAAGATAGCGTCTCCAAATATCCATCTCCTCTAAGTAAATGTTGTGCAAAGGATCATATATGAGACATTCCTCCAGGTATGCCATAAAGAGGTCAGCATATATAGGGGCAAAAGAAGCCCCCATAGCTGTACCTCTAAGTTGCCAATAGCAATCACCCTGGAAGAAAAAAACATTTTTGTTCAGAACATGCTCTGACAAACATACTAGTAGCGTGTTAAATCCGGGTGGGTATAGATCAGATCTTTGAAGCCAATAGTCCAACGCCTGTAGGCCAGCCCAATGGGGAATGCTCGTATAAAGGGATTTCACGTCTAAAGTACACATTATCCATTCTGGATCTAATTGTGTATCAACAATGATGTTTAAAAATTCCGTGGTATCCTGTATACGAGCTCTAACCATGGGCAATAGTGGCTTAAGATATGATGTTAGAAAAACCGATAAAGGTTCTGTAAGGGATCCATATCCGGACACAATTGGTCTCCCAGGAGGAGCACTGAGAGATTTGTGGATTTTGGGTAACAGATAAAGAATCTGCTTTTGTGGATCACCAACTTGAAGATGACTTGCAGTTTTAGATGAAATAATACCTTCTTGTACTGCTTGTTGGATGAATGCGTCTATGTCTTGTTTAAACTGAGGTGTTGGATCTATCCTCATGTGCTTATAGCACTGGGCATCAGACAACTGTCTTAATCCTTCCTGTACATAATAGTCATTGTTCAGGACAACCACAGCACCCCCTTTATCCGCTTGGATAATGACAATTTTATGATTTTGTCTCAATTCAAACAAAGCTTCCCTCTCAGAAGGTGTGATATTGTCCTGAGCTATATTAATATTGAAATTTGGAAAATGTAGGTCCCTCAAAACAGCTTGTTGGAAAATCCCAACATTTTTATTCATTGGAGGCTGGAATGTTGATTTTTTAAAAGTAAAATCAGTAGATCTTTGAGTGACAGGATTACTCTGATCATGAAAGAAAATTTTTAAATTCAACTTTCTACAAAATTCAATAACATCAACAGATACTGAATAATGGTCGGAGAAAAAACTTGGGACAAAACCCAATCCTTTATTGAGAATGCAATGTTGTTCCTTAGTAAGTATATGATCAGACAAATTCAGGACATTGTATAAGTATTAATAAAACTAAGGAATTTTCCAGTGCCAATACCAGTAAGATATTTGACATACGTATATTTGCCAATTGTTCAACATGTTGGGTGATTTATTTAGCTATATGTCAGTGTCAGGCTTTTTATGTTGGTAAAACCTCACGGTCCCTCAGAACTAGAATAGGAGAACATCGTAGTGACATTCGGACTCACAAAATCAGTAATGCATTATATCAACATACTGTTAAGCATCCATCTGCTAAATTCATATTTTGTGTCATTGATAAAGTACAGGGTAATAGGTCCAATCAGACTGGTTGGCAGAGTGTTTTAAGTATGAAAGAGAAATATTGGATCATTCACCTGGGAGCCCTTTTTTCTCCAGGTTTGAATGACCATTTGTAATATATTAATATATCATACACTTACAAGTTATTATATACCACATCTTGGCCATATATTATGGTTATTGACATTATATTTTTGTTTAAACTGCATTATTCATGCACAGTTTGTGCATTTATGAACTTCTACTTATTAGTTAGGTTTCAGGGTGATGCATGTCTTTAAATCTGACTTTGTAATTAATTGTTAGCCATTTATTGGCTAATTATTTATGCATATATAAGGAGCATGTCTTATGGAATTATCATGGTTTTTATCCTCACTGAAGAAGGTATTACACCGAAACTAGTTTGAGGTTTTTTTCTGTTTGGAGAGTGTTTGTGTCTTTGACACTATTTTTACTTCATTAAAGCCTTTGGGAACCGGTTGCTGGCTCTTGTTTGTTTCCTGTTCTGCTGTTGGGCCGTGCAAGCTTGAACGTGCGTGGGTTAGTGTGTCTCTGTACCTGCACTACCCAGGTTAAAATGAGGCTACTACAGCTAACTGAATTTGGGCCACAACTGTCTGCAAAACTTGTACTATTATCCCAATGATACCCTCCTCTGTCAACGCATCTCTTTTATCATTCTTATGCCTCCTCTCCTTCCTTTCTTTGACCAGCTTTAACTCTTCATCTTACAAAAATATTCATAAACAACCCATGTAACTGTTATTTTAATCAAAACTGTTTGCAAATGATGTAACTGATGTCAAGGATGTTTGAATAATGGAACTGTTGTTCATGAATGAAACTCACTGCAAAAGATGAAAAGTACAGTTTTGTACCTACCATAAATGTAGATGTTCGAGTGCTAATACAGCTGCAGTCATAACAGATGGTTCTCCTGCCGTCAGGCAGGTCCTCGGTCGGCCGAATTCCAAAGTCTAGGTCCGGCGTCAGTTGTCGTCGCTTCTTCCCTGACGTCAGTGCGACAGGGGTATAAAGGAACCAGCCGACGCCATTTTCTTCAGTTTTTCTTGCCCCAGATGTCAGGTGCCCCCAGAAGGAAGGCAATACATAAATTTGTGTAATAATGCAGTGCAATATAATCAAAATACAGTAGTTGCAAGCAAATATATCATAAATGAATACCCCAATCAGGTTGTATGAGGATGTGTTAGCCTATAGGCCTGTCCCAAGAGGGGAAGGAGGGAGGGAAACCTGGACTGCAGCTGTATTAGCACTCGAACATCTACATTTATGGTAGGTACAAAACTGTACTATGTTCATCGTGCATACAGCTGCAGTCATAACAGATGGGTAGAATCCCAAAGCTAAGAAAGGGGTGGTAGGCACTAGGTGGAACTAGGAGGAGTCAAAATGCCCTGCAAGACTCCAGTGGCAAAGCCTGCTCTAGATTTGGAGTATAATGGTAGGTTGTAGTGCTTGGAGAAGGTATGCACAGAACTCCAAGTGGCTGCTTCCAAAATATCCTTGGTAGGAACTCCTCTGAGGAAAGCTGCAGAGGTGGCTGTGGCCCTGGTGGAATGAGTTCTAATGCCTGTAGGTACAGTTTTGCCATGAAAGGAATAGCAAAAGCGTATGCAGTGGGCTATCCATTTTGAGATTGTCTGTTTGGAAATAGGCTTTCCTTGAGCTCCTACAGCATAGGACACAAAGAGCTGTTCTGATTTTCTGAAAGGCTTTGTTCTGTCCAAATAATAACGCAGTTGTCTGTGGATGTCCAAGGAATGTAGTAATCTCTCCCCTTTGTTTTGTGGATTAGGATAAAAAGTAGGTAAATGTATGGCCTGATTTAAAGCTACCCTGGATACCACTTTAGGCATAAAGGACG
Organism: Protopterus annectens; assembly: GCF_019279795.1. Lineage (NCBI taxonomy): Eukaryota > Metazoa > Chordata > Ceratodontiformes > Protopteridae > Protopterus > Protopterus annectens. The sequence goes on from NC_056737.1 coordinate 1,382,778,630, forward strand.
GGTTGGTTCGTAAGGAAACTCTGTCCTGATGGAAGATGATAAAAGGCTGGACAGCCATGAGAGCCTGTAGTTCTGAAACTCTACGAGCTGAGGTGATAGCCAGAAGGAAAACTGTTTTCCAGGACAAATATTGCAAATCTGATGAGGCAGCTGGCTCAAAGGGAGGCAAGGTCAGTTTTTCCAGAATGAAATTAAGATCCCAAGCAGGTATTGGTTGTTTCCTTGGAGGTCTTAGATTCTTAGCCCCTCTGAGGAACTGTCTTAAGAGAGGGTGAGAGAATAAAGGTGGATCAGTGTTGTATTTTGCAGAAATGGCTGAGGCATGGATTTTGATGGAAGAGAATGAAAGTCCACTGCTTAGCAGCTCAGCCAAATATTGTAGTATTTGAGGTAAATTCAGTTTTCCAGGATCCTGGCCCTTTTTCTCATTCCAGACACAAAACCGTTTCCATTTTGTGGAGTAAGCTTTTCTAGTTGATGGCCTTCTGGCCTCCAAAATGACATCCTGCACCTCCTTGGAGAGTAGGGCCTGTTGTGATGCTAAGGAATCTTCCATGCGGCTAGATTGAGTGTTTTTAGCTGACTGTGAAGAGTTTTGAAGCTGTGCTGAGTCAGAAGAAGAGGCATTAGAGGCAAGGTCCATGGTGGGGAATGCGTCAGGCTCCTCAGGAGTGGGTACCAGTGTTGCCTTGGCCAGTTCAGAGCAATGAGAATCATCTTTGGTCTGTCTGCTCTGGTTTTCAATAGAACTTTGGGCAGCAAAGGAAGAGGTGGGAAGGCATAAACTGTCATTGATGTCCAACTGAAAGAGAGAGCGTCCACTCTCCAGGCCTTTGGATAGAAAATCCTTGAGCAGAATTTTGTCAATTGGTGATTTTTGTGGGAGGCAAAGAGATCTATGTCTGGCCTTCCCCATTCTTGGATTATTTCTGTAAAAACTTTTGGATGCAATTTCCATTCATGTGGATCTGTCATATTCCTGCTTAGGTTGTCTGCCAGCGTGTTTTCCTTGCCTGGCAAGTACTGTGCTTGTAGTTCCATTTGTAAGTCCATGGCCATGTTCCAAAGTGACATGGCCAGTCTGCATAGGGGGTAAGAATGTGTTCCTCCCTGTTTGTTTATGTACCACATAACTGTGTTGTTGTCCGTTCTTATCAATAGTTGACCTGGTTGTAGAAGGTCCTTGAAAGCTATAATAGCATTTATTACTGCTAGCATTTCCTTTTGATTGATGTGAAGGTGCTTTTCTTTTTGGGACCATTTGCCCTGAATGCACCGATTTGTCATGTGCGCCCCCCGGGCGTAGTCCGAGGCGTCTGTTGTGATGACTTGATTTGCTTGAGGCTTGCTGAATGGAAGACCTGTGTTTGTTTGACATGCTTGAGCCCACCACAGAAATTTCTTTTGCAGACATGGAATTAGTGGTATTATTGTTTCCAAACTGTGGCTGTGTTGAGACCATATGTTTTTCAGGTACCATTGTAGTTTCCTCATGTGCAGCTTTGCACATGGGATTAGTAAGATGCAAGATGCCATGAATCCCAGAGCCTGCAGGATTTTCCTTGCAGTCAGCCTGGTGCAATTTGCTAGTGCTCTGAAGTATTGAATTAGTTGCCCCTGCTTCTCTGGCGTGAGGTAGGCCATCTGGGTGTTTGTGTCCAAATTGGCACCCAGGAAAATTATCTTCCGAGAGGGTATTAGCCTTGATTTCTTTTTGTTGACTGTGTATCCCAGAGAGTTCAACAACATTATTACATAAGCCAGATGTTTCAGAAGAATGTGCCTGCTGTCCGCTTGGATCAGGCAGTCATCCAAATAGGGGTATATTTGTATCCCTTGAAGTCTGCAGTAGGCAATTACTGATGCCAGGCATTTCATGAATACTCTGGGCACAGTAGATAAGCCAAAGGGCAATGCAGACAATTGATAATGGGTTGAACCTGCAAGAAATCTGAGGTACCTTCTGCAATTTTGTCTAATTGGGACATGCAGGTATGCCTCCTTGAGGTCTAACGTTACCAGCCAAGACTCCTTGCCCAGCATGGGAAGAAGTTGCTGTAGAGTGAGCATCTTGAATTTTGGTATGAGTAGAAATGTGTTTAGGATGGATAGGTCCAAAATAGGTCTCCAATCTTTTCCCTTCCTTGGTACCAGAAATAGCCTGGAATAAAAACCTTGACCTTGTTCGTGCGTAGGTACCTCTTGAATAGCTTTCATGTTTATGAGATCTGTAATTTGCCTTTGTGCCTCTGCCCTTTGATTGTGTGGCAGGTTTGGCATGCCTCTCATTTTTGGAAGGGTGTGAAAATGGAATTTGTAGCCTCTGTTTATAATGTCCAGGATCCATTTCTCCTTTGTGACAATATGCCAATTTTTTGAAAATAATGCCAGCTTTCCTCCTAAGGGGGCTGCCATTTGAGACTTGCTTGGCATGCAAAGGGGAAAGTCATTGGGTTTGCTTTCTGAAAGATTGTGAGTTATCCTCAACACCTCTTTGTGTAGGAGCTTGCCATTGTCTGCCTCTAAACGATCCTTGGGATTGTCCTCTGTCCCTCGAGCGCCTGTATCTGCCTCTTTGAGGTCTGTCCGTGGCATGAAAGGACCAGTTTTTGGAAGGCCAATTTCTACTAAAACGTGGGGGTTGTACCTGTAGAAAATCTTTCACAGTTTGCATTGATTTAGCCTTTTCCTCCATTTTCCTTAATACCTCCTCAGCATTAGCACCAAATAGTACATCCTTTTGAAGAGGGGCGTCTAGTAATTTAGCTTTGACATGATCAGGCAAGGCTTGTTCCTTGAGCCAGGCATGCCTACATATGACTGATCCTGTAACAGCAGCTCTACATGAGGCCTCTAGAGAATCAAAACCACATTGTAAGGTATGCTTACCCACTTGTTCTGCACTATGCATCAAATCCTGCAACTCCTTCAAGTCTGGTTGTTCAGGTTGTGACATTTTACTTTTCAATTGTGATAACAAAAACTGTTGGTATTTTAGCATATGGAACTGACAATTTAAGGCCCTCATGGTTAAGGTAGCCGAGGTATATACCTTTTTTCCCCACCTTTCTAAGGATCTGGAATCTCTCTCGGAAGGTAATGGATTTTTAGCAGTGGAGGCCTTAACTCCCTTGGGGCCCTGTGAGATGGTTTCTGGGTCAGCAGCATGGCTTTTGTATAGAAATTGGTGTGAGTCAGGAACCCTGTAGTACCTGTCAGGCTTAACTGGAGCTGGAGGTAGAGAGTCCGGGTTAAGGCAGGCCTCCGAGTAAACATCATCTAGGATGTCCAAGACAGGAGGTATAGCCAGAGGCCTGTGCTGAGGTAGCAAGAGAAATTCCCTAAGCCTTTTCTTGGAATCTGAATAATCTTGGCCTTCCCAGTGGAAGTGTTCCCTTAAGGTATGCAAAGTTTCCCCAAATGAGTAATCCTCAGGGGAAGATACAGAAGGGATGGACTCCTCCGCATCAGAGTCTTCAAAAGGGGAGTAAGAATGTTCCTGATCATCAGAGTGCTCTGAAATAATGGAGCCCTGATCAGAGGAGGGGGAATCTTCCTCCACTCTGGGCCTTTTGTCCGGTGGGGGCTGAGAACCTCTGATAAGAGTAATTAAATCCTCAGCCATTTTAAGCATCTGTTTCTTAGGCATGGGGCCTGGAGATGGGCCCTGTGTAGCTTGTCTCTTAGAGTGCATGGTTGCTTTAGACTTAGTGAAAGCCTTGATGGAGAAAGAAGAGGAAGGACTGAAGACACCTTGACTGGAGGTGGACCTGTTCACATTCTGAGTTTCAACGCCAAGAGTGGCTTGGGTATCTGTAGTCGGGGTGTGGGCCGAGGAGCCTGCGACCTCAGGCACAGGAGACACCGCCAAAGAAGTGTCGTCGGTAGTCAGGGGCTGTGTAGGCGCCTCGCTGAGAACTGGACCACGTGTAGTCGGCTTTGGCATGGTGTCAGTAGAGGCCGCGGACCTCGTGTGTCGGTCCTTATCTTTGCGTTTTTTAGACAAAACTGGAATCGGAGTATCTGACGACATAATATAGTTAAATGCTTTCCCAAAATAATGCTGGGCGAACTCCGCCTGACGCTTAATGGTGCATTTGTTGAATGTAGCACAAAAGCGACAGACCGAGATGTCGTGGTCTGGGCCTAAACAAGGTATACAGAGGGAATGGAAATCCTTATGCGGTATTTGCTTCCCACAAGAAATACAATTATTAACTTTGTCTGACATCGGTCTGAGGCAAGAAAAGTTTCCAACGGGTACTTAGCTTTCAAGAAGACTTCGGTTTCCAAATTTTCGTAATCTCAGGAGCTGGCCGACCGGCACTTGCGAACTGCTTCTGCTTCGGGCACCGCGTGGCAAGAAAGACTGAAGAAAATGGCGTCGGCTGGTTCCTTTATACCCCTGTCGCACTGACGTCAGGGAAGAAGCGACGACAACCGACGCCGGACCTAGACTTTGGAATTCGGCTGACCGAGGACCCGCCTGATGGCAGGAGAACCATCTGTTATGACTGCAGCTGTATGCACGATGAACATCAATGCAAACGATGTCCATGACTTCTGCATAATGAATAAAGACACTGCTCAGTCAGACTATCCCAGCAAACAAATGGCAATAAATCAATAAATAAACTACACTGGAGTATGGTGAAGCTGGCAGACCCAGGCCGGATGTAGGAACTGAGTAGAAAGGGCTTAGCATGAGGCACTGGAGCAAATAGTCTCAAAAAAGAGGATGTACTTTAAATAAAGCTGTTAAGTTTAAGTGAAAGTAATTAGTGAGTTGCTAGGCAGACTATAGCAAATTCAATACTGTACTAACTTTGTGCATCATGATATGCTATGAGAAAATATATAAAGCTATTGACAGCCTTTGAATATAGTAGCAGGATGGAACCACTACTAAATCCCAAAAACCCAAACTACCAATGCCCAAAATCCCAAGACCAAATACCCGAAACACTAAAATACCGAAACATCAAAATCGTGAAATTCAAACTTCCGAAAACTACACTCAACATACATCACACACAAATGCATACACACACCTTCCCCCAGAACACAAACACATAAACCTAAACTACAGACAAGCAGGGGGGCAAGCCCCCCTACACCCCCACACCCCCCTACTTAAATATTCTTACTCTAAGGTCACACTACATACACAAACACACGAAACACCACCACACACCTACATTCCCCTCGCACACACACATCACAGTCACAATACACACTTACACACTAATCCCCTAACCAACACATTTAAACATAGATACTTACCGGACCTTCCACCATACTGTAACACCAGAAGCACGAATGTCAAACTCCCAAGATTTTAAAATTTGCGCTTCTGGTCTTTCGGTAATTAGGGGTTTCGGCTATATAGTCTCAAAAGTTTGAAATTCGGAATTTCAAACTTTTGAGATTATGTAGTGATCCTAGCAGGACACTGTAGATTTATTTTTGCCATGTGTGTTGTGCCACACATTCATTTAGCTGTCATGGCACTGTTGCATAGCATAAATTCCTGGTGGACGTTATTTTTAGGATTGGAAAACATTAAAGTGTAAACCTGATTATCAGGTGCTAAGTAAATGAATGAAGAAAAAAAAAAGCAAATTATTGTTCTTAATATATTCAGCCCTGTGATTCAGAGGTAGTAGGCCTTTTCTGCCAATGACATAACTTAGCAGAAGAGTTAAAATACAAAATGAATGCTCATTCTGGTGGGAACTAAGCCTCTACAAGTTTATTCTCACTTTCTAGGCAAGGAGAGGAGAAAGAAAGCTGTGTGATATATGTGGCCCCAGGTTTTCTGTGTGTGTTTTACAGAAGCACTCCAATAAAATGGTGATGCACTATGTCTAAGATGCTAAAGACCGGAACCACATACAACACATGGACAGCTATAGTCCGCCTGGTGCAAAGTTACATCTTTGAAGGTGTTCTGGTCATGCGACCAGCTAACTCTTGGTGACATCAGCTAATCCCACCTCTCATATGCTTCTTTCTATGTAGGAAAACAGGAACATCACTCAGTGATGGTTCAAATCTGGTGTCATAAGATATGTGACAGGAGGAAGATTTCAGGGGTCACAGCTTTGGAGTGCAGGGAAGGATGACATATGGTTAAGGAAGCATAAAAAGTAACACAAAAACTAGAATGTTATAAATATTTAACTGTTGCATGGCATCTTAGACATCCTCATACTTAGTATGGTACTCATGAGCACACTATGATCCAACCCTCTTAACACTGAAAATAAAAGGGCTGGAGCATTAGAAAAGGAAATACTAATGTTGTCTTTTTAGGCTTATATTTGGTAGTTTATCTTTCTTCAGTTATTTACTTATTTTATAAAAGCTGTCTCATCACTCTATGCATCTATTAACATATGATTTGTGCTATGTAATAAAATTAATTCATCCATACTTTTTAAATGCATGTGAGAAGTTTCTATTTATCTTAATATTCAAAGTCATTCAGATAACTAATTTTTGTCTGTGTTTTTTGTGAGTCCCTATAGTTAACTAAAAAAACATTAGCTGTTTCCGAAAAAACATATTTTCCTGCAGACATGAAAAACTGAAGAAATACAAATTTAACCCAAGCAGAAAAACAGAGAAGAGGAACCGCGATATGGGCATTAAGCATTTGTTAATGTTTTATTGTTTTAGTAAGCTGCTGAGTTTCAAATAGGTTGAGAGTAATTCTTTATAATATTTAATGGAAATGCATTTTTATCATAAATGTTACAATAAATTACATGAAATTGTCTAGGAAATGAAAGAAAATGTCAGTGGCATGAGAATGTTTATAACTATGAGATTACAGCACAATATATATATGTCAGTCATCTGATTTAAGTTTAAAAAAGACATTTAGAGTTTAAATGTATAAGTATACCTCCCCATCCATGTGCCAACTACAAATCCTTCCTTCTATAAAATCAATCAACTGAGAAGAACTCGTGGAAACAAATACTCTAAATACATAAGTAGGTAGATGAACAAATGAGAATAATGAATTATTTCAAAGGAGGCTGTTTAATATTTACAAAAGTGACTGAGATAAAGGATAAAAGAAGTGGTGACTAAAGTAACTGCATAATGTGTCTTTTATTTTTACGTCCTTTATTACATGGCAGACAAATCACAGCAGATTGCTTATTCATAGCTATTCTGAATTATCTTAACAATTTTCTGCCATACTACGGCATTAGAGTATTTAGAATAAAGTATACAACATATTTGTTACAAAATAATGCCTAAAATTTAATATATTAGAGTCACTTTTGAAATTTAAGCAACAGCAAACAAAATATTTCACTGTACACCTTCCCTGCAGAGGTACAATTGGCTGTCATAAGCTTCACAGGACTGGGATTTGCCAGGGCCTGTGTCATACATGGAGATGTCCTCATTTAGCAACCAGAAACCAGCATTGAACTCTAGTGGTTAACACTTAAATCATTGCAAGCAAATTCAAATTTTGCAAATGTTGAAAAACATTTTCTCAGAATAGAAGTGGTATATCAGATTAACAACTCGATCCTTTGTATAAGTAGATGATTTGACACGATGAAGCAAAGGTAAATTCCAGTTTGTGGAAACTAGACAATATTTTTTAGTTGTTTGTTTGCTTCAGCAGTGTTGATAAGGTCAAAATGCATTGTTGCCAATGTTTCATTAGTTTCCTTTACATAAAATAATTCTTTAATTTCTGGATGTATAAGTTTAACTTTTCTGGAGCTACTGTATGTTAATGCTGTCCTTAGTCCTTTTAGAATATTACTACTTTTGAAATGTTTATCATTAAACATGAAACGTGTATTATGAGCAAATGTTATATATTACAGTGAACATTTGTGCACACACATGTTAACAGCAGATATTTAAAAAACATAAATGAGGTTTGGTGACAAAGCAATGTGTCCAGGGACATCATCAGAGGGGGTGTTAGATAATATTAATAAGATATAAGAGGGTAGGAGGGGAGGAGAAGGTTAAATGGGAAAGAGGGATGATTAGAAGCAAAGGCGGTAAGGGTAGGGAGGGGCTTAAGGAGTTTTATGCAAGTGTAGCTGGGTAAGGAATCACATTTGGCATGGACTTGCTACAGAGCAGGATTACATCCAAGATGACCTGTAAGATCTTTGGTGGTCAGGTAGGCCTTGGGTGTAATAGGAATGGGAAGAATGAGGTGAGCATGTTGGTTTAATATTTCCTTCCTTTCTCTAATAATAGATTTTCAAAGCTACGGTGGTTCTAATAGTGATATTGGTATGTTGGGGTTTTACGTTTATTGCAGTTAACTGCCAGGGGGGTTAATGGCATAGGTTACATTAACTAAAGACTTAATTTAATTTAAACATTAATACATTGTGGGATGTGAGCTTTGTAGACATAAATAAGGGAAGGCATTGTTCCAGTGTATGGGGTTAAATAGGTAGTTATTATTTCAGACCCCTCCATTTCCGCTTTTCTCTGTCAAAAAAAAAATCTGTTTCCTTTACTAATTGGGATGTGAGTGAAGGCATATCAAGGCCATACCTCTCAACAGTTTAGCTCCTTAGCTCGGTGGTTCCTTGGGCTTACCTGGTTTAAAGTCTATGGTGTTTGCGTGTTCCAATTGGCTGCTTAGCTATGCAACTGTCTTTCACGCGCATTCAGCGTTCTCTCCATTGAGTGATAATTTTAGTTGTTTATTGGGTAGTAGTACTAATCAATAATGCCTGTTTAAGTTGGTGTTCTTAATTACTGTGCAAAGGTGTGCTGTTTTAATTGCCTTTGCACATATACATGTAGCATGCTCTTTGAAGTGTGGGGAATATGGTAATGGACTGCACTACTTAACACTGTTTGCTGTACTTGCTATGTGCTAAGGTGTACTCTGATTTGATTCTTTCGTAGGTTTGTGTGAACACTGTTATCTCCCTGGTTTTGCCATTTCTAGTAGCACTTCGCAAGGGTTGGGGGAGGATGCAGAATGTCCAGTTTTTCTCGTATGTTTGGTATGTTTCTGTTAACACAACAGACACTTTCAGTTCAGACTTTAAACCCTTTAGGAATTCAGGCTATGCAAAATTGGGTATTTCATCCACTTTCAAAGATTATAAATGACCTTATTTTGGCTGTTTTGTCACACTTTTACTTGCGCTTGGTCCAGATTCTTATCTCAGCGGTATGATTACAGTACCAGACTGCAGTCAGCTGAGTTGATCGGCTCAAGGTGAAAGTTTTCGTGGGCCATGATACCTTCCCACTGTCAAGGCTTGAGGTCTTGCAAAAAAAAAAAAAAAGTCCACAACCACTGCTATTTTCTCACTTGTGGTCCCACCAGTTAGATTTTTGAGCATAGTACAGAATTCATTTGCTCTGTGTAGGTTAGGTGATGCAGAGTGTGGGGGGGGGGGGGACAGGATGGTTGGTTTGAATGGAATATGGGAGAGCCTTTTGTCCTGCCTTTATGTTGATTATACAGACTTCTGCTTAAGGTCCAGATTTTGCCTCATAATTTTAGTCTGCTGTTAAGTTATTGGGTTTTTGGACTTGCATACTAATATTTCAGTTTTAAAAATGGTAACCTACAGGAATTTCTGGATATTGCAAAATTCATTATTCCAGTAACTTACTAAGTTTGTAAGAACATTATCTACAATTGTCCTGATTTGGACCTTTTTTCCACATCTATCCATGGCTTTTTTTCATATTTAAAGCTCTTAAGAGGTTGAGAGGTATGGGTCGGAGGCATGTGGTGAACATGATCTGCAAGTTGCAGGGCCGGAATACGGAGTTCATGGTTTGGGGAGTGTGGGTTTACTGGAGTTCTTGAGGTGTGATGATGTCAACTTTGTAGCTCGGTTGTGTGGCGGTCCTTATGGTGAGACATGGTGGTCTCAATGGGTGGTAGCCATACCTTACTGTCCCTGCTGCCTGCAGGCCACTAGGCACCCTTAGTTGACAGCAGATCACTGCACATGCGCGGTGCAGGTTAGAGCTTCTTAATATAAAAAAAAAAAAAAAAAAAATGAGAAGAAATGCCACACACACTTTAAAATGTGATGACCCTGGGCTTTGGGATTCAGGGTGGCTAATTTTACTAAAACTGAAGGCCGGGAATGCTCACTGAACCATATTTGGCATTATAACTATCTGCCAAGACAGGTTGTTAAATCAAAGTATGTTTGAATGGTCTTACACACCCAAAAAAAAAAAAAAAGCTTTTAAGAAGTGCAAGTTATTATTGTTGGAGTGAGTCTGATATTAGATGGGGTGATTTCAATGCAGCATAACAAGTGATAAATAGAGTGGCTATTAAGTTTAGATGTCATAGTTTAGCCATGTATAGGAGATGTTATTTCCACTACAAGTTTATTAAAACTGCAGGCTTAACTGAGACAATGAAACAAAGACAATTTTTATAAGTTTTTATAAGTTCTCACTAAAAACTGTGTTCTGAAGAGGTATTACAAGTAAACTGAAAGTGCTCAAACATACTTTTGAGGTCTCGGCATTTGCATTAGTTCAAATTTGGTACCATTTTGGTTTAAGTAAATAGGGCTGTAACAGCTTGCTTAGAAACAGAAGAAAAAACTGAATAATTTTCTGAAGACACTTGACAGCATGTGTTGGCCATATTTTTCCCAAACAACAAACTTTGAACTCCAACAGCTCTGTAAACATTTATGTAGTTTTTTTTAATTTTAAAACCATTTGGGACTCATCCTCCCTCCGCCTTCTTGTCTTAATTTTCCTGTGAGCCCCTTGTGTGGTACATACCAAATAACCTGCAGAAGTCCAGATAGCCATTATCAACTGGGTGACTCATGTGTCCCTTAGGGCGAACCAACTATGGAATTAGATCAGTGCTGGGTGAAGTTATCTTCCTAGATAAACTGCTAGTAAGCTGTTAGTAGGTTTTCTGCATTTTTGTTCATTTGTTCTACATTATGGTGGCTCGTGTTCCTCATTTTGTAGATGGAAGGTTGAGAGCTAGGCAGACTGTTTTACAAAATAAGTTATCTTGGCCTATATACTGCACTATTTTATGTGTGTTGACATTTAAATTCCTCTTCACGTGTGGGGTTTAGTTGTAACATACTCGAGTGGTAGAACAATTTACATGCTGCATTTAATAGGGTCATTTGAGGCATAGCTTCAGTTATGGCTGCTTTTGTCATAAACTGTTTTGCGGCAGTACATTCCTTCCCAGGTTATAAGGATTTGCTGGGGAGAGACAGCAGTTCCAGGCTACTGAGGATAGGGAAGGTGGGGCAGGATAGCAGCTGTGCAGTTGGAGCAGAGTAGGCCCTTGGCGGCAGTTAAGGTTGTCATTAAGAAGTTGTATTTTATGTGTGTGCAGAGGATTTACAGTTTTCTTCTCTTTTGCAGATGAGGAAGTGCTGATTGAGCATCAGTCAGAGATCTGAAGGTAGCTGACTTGGACAGTGATGGACTGCTGCTGTGGTGGATGTTCTGGCCACTGGAGTTGTGCACAATGAGGTCACAGATCGGGGAGTACAGAGAGAGCATCACTCTATGGCCTGAATGGAGGTGATTGGCAATGTGATGGATTCTGCTTGGGTGAATGGTCCTGCAGCCAGAGGGGTACATGATGAGGTCGCAGGTAATAATACATTATTAGGAGCTCATTAAGGCATGTCAGAGTCAGTGTGGTTTGTGTGGTTTGTGAGCAGCATGCGGACAAGTGAGGATAAGGTACATGAGGGCCAGAGTGAAGCAGGTTTGGGGATTGTATATGATGACTTGGGAATTGTCCACAGGTGTGATGGAGTCAATAACAGCATTAGGTCGGGTTGCATGTTGTGGGCGTGGTAGTTGAGTTTGTGTGTCCTGTGGCAAGGCAGTGCAGATAGGTTGCTTGGTGGCATCTGTGTGTGTGTGTGTGTGTGTGTGTGTGTGTGTGTGTGTGTGTGTGTGTGTGTGTGTGCGTGTGCGTGTGTGTGTGTGTCCGTGTGCGTGTGTGTGTTTTCTTGCAATGTTCTCCATTAGATTTGGCTGCAACATGTGGAAGTTGATATCTATGTGGATGGGGGGATTTGTGAGGAACTGTGTTTCCTTACTTAAGCAGAAGATTGAAGGTTCAAGCAGTGCATTGTATTGGGGGTTGTTAATGGATACAGGCCATGGATTGTTGATTTATCAGAGGCCAAGGTAATACAGGGTGGAGATTTTGGAGGGGTGAAGATTTGGAGCAATGGCGGATTAGGGATGTCAGAAAGCTCATCCGGGCTACTGAGTTTTCCATATGTTGGGGGGGGGGGTTTGGCTTGTAGGCTTGCGGGATAGGGGGATGTTTGGAAGAGGGATGTACATGATGGAAGGATGTTGGGGGAGGGATGTTACTATGTGGTTTCAGTGATCTGGAGATGAAGCTTTAGTAGACGTTTTGGGAAATGGTTAATTTTCATTTGAACAGGGCAGTGGTATGAGCTCCTGGCATTGCCAGGTGAGATTTTTAATAGGATATATATGGTAGAGCACTGTAAGATCTTGTTAAAATGTGTTTAAGCTTGGGAATGAGGTAAGGCAATTCAGTTGGTCAAGGACAATTTAGCTCCAATTAGATAGCTGCACAGGCAACAGGGTTATGTGATTTTACAAATCTGGGATGGTGAGTCATATATTTGAAGGGTGGTAGGATTGATAATGCGAAGACTGGCAGATTATGGGTACTGGCAAGAAGCGTTGTTCTGAGAGTTGGCATTGGTAAATGGAGGTCAGTTGGGTTATAATCTGGGGGGGCAGTGCCTTTATGGATGTGTTGGCTTTATGCATGTGTTGAATTCCATTAATGGGGGAGTGTCGGTCAGCAAATGTTATGTTAGTCATTGGATGTTTTTGCCTTGGAATAGTGGGTACAGTGGTTGAATAATTTATTTTAGTCAGTGTGAAAAAGGCTATTGGTCATGTTATATTCTTTGGGTGGGAAATGGAGGCTGGAGTTAGGCAAGATTGCATGCAGCTGGGGGCTTCCTTTGTTTCGATGGCTTTGGAGTAAATTTGCCAGGTAATGACCTGGGAATAATTATGAAGCTGCTGTGGGAGTTAGGATAACTGAGGATATGTTTGATTTACAGAGGTTTTACAAGTGTATGGGTATTATTTTGGCATTTTAGATGGATCATTTGGGTTAATTTCATTTACTTAGGTAACTGGTTGCTTTGGGTATTTATATCATAGAGATTTGGGATACTGATGACATGGGTCCAGTTTGGTTCATAGAGGATGAAGTACACCGAATGATGTTTAGCTTCATAGGAAGGAGGGGGAACAGCCTGGTTAGGCTGGTGGGCAGGGAAAAGGGACAGGCTTGCCCTCTTCTGTTCCCCCTCTGGTGTTGGATGTTCATTTTAATGAGTTGGGGAAGGAAAGTGAGCAGTTGGAGGTTGCTTGATAAATAAAATAAGCGAGCAGAGGTAAGGATGTTGCTTATTTGGTTGGATGCGCAATTCAATAAATGGTAAATGAAGTGAGCAGTGGGATGCTGCTTCATAAATAAAGTAAGCGAGTAGAGGTAAGGACGCTGCTTACTGGATCAGGATGAGCAAGGTCACACTGTCCTGATTAACATTACATGGATGTTTATTCTGCGATTAAAATCACCTATACTATGTTCAGCTGTAATTAATAAATATTGGTTAACAAAGGTATGTTTATGGAAGTTTACTAAAAGTCATCAAACATCATTCGGTGTGATGTGTTTATTGAAGGGGACCGGGACAACTATTACTGTAGTAGAATTCTTTCCACGTGGTAATTAACTGCATTTTAAGCCCAAGCATTCTGGCTAGACTTATAATGCTGTCAGATATCACCAGGGTAGATATGGTCTCTCATCTTCATTCCAAGGATGTCAGCACCAGTTATAAAGGAGAGATCAGTCTTTGCTCTCTCGCTTTATTTATTGATTGTTAAATAGTTGTCAGCAAATGTGCTTAAAAGTCCTGTTTCCAAGACATAGTGAAACCAGGCTTCTCTTCAGACGTGTCTGTCAATCATCATAGGAGTTACATGAAAGTATACTTTGCATGAAGATGAAGATAACAGCTCTCTTTGAAGGAGCTGTTCCAAGGATGAGAACTCAGACCTGTCTAATTTTGACTTGCCTACCTTTTAGAGAAAAAAGATGTGCTGCAGATAAAGACAGAGTTCAAACTACTGAAGTGATCCACTGATTCGGAGATCTTGCACAACATCTGTCATGTTGACTAGGATCACGCATCTAATCTCTGTTCACCACATGGATAATTACTGTATTACATTTACTCATTCATGGGAAGATTAGTAAAGCAGTTTACTACTGAGGAATAACCTGAACCCAAGCTAGAGTGGAGGAAAATACAGTATACCCTGGGGCACCAGGCACCAGCAGTAACAAATTCTGCCCTCCAAGTTGATTGCATATTCAGCTTTAGAAATGTGTGAATTTTTGATTTGTAGTCCAGGCTACTGCCTTACATATACACTAAGCTGGCATATCTCTAATAAAGGAAGTCCTTCAGTTTCCCTGGTAGAATGCCCAGCAACTAGACCTTTTATGATTTACTACAGCTGTTACAACAGAAGACAATATGACTGGATAGCCATTTGAATAAGTTTTGTTGGATGCAGTTCTGTTTTGTTTTGTAGGTGTGATGCAGACTATCTTGGTTTGTGTGGAATATTTCAGTAAGAAATATTCCATACTATGCAGTAAGGAATATTGTTTGATAATACTGCACTATACAGTAAGGAATATTGCTTGATAATACTGTACTATACAGTAAGGAATGTTGTTTGGCAATATCATACTATACAGTAGGACAGGTTTGATAATACTGTGCTGTGCATTAAGTAATGTTGTTTGACAATAACGTGCTATGCACTAAGGAATGTTGTTTAATAATACTTTACTATGCATTAAGGAATGTTATTTGACAATACCGTACTCTAAACTAAGGAATATTGTTTGAGAATACCATACTATACAGTAAGGAATGTTGTTTCATAATATTGTACTATACAGTAAGGAAAACTGTTTGACAATACTGTACACTACACTAAGGAATGTTGTTTGATAATACTGTACTATTCCCTAAGGAATGTTGTTTGACAATATTATGCTATGCAATAAGGCATGTTTGATAATTTGGTATTATGCACTAAGGAATGCTCTTTGACAATAACGTTCTATACACTAAGGAATGTTGTTCAATAATACTGTACTATGCACTAAGGAATGTTGTTTGATAATACCATATTAAATACTAAGGAATGTTGTTTTTGAATACCATACTATACACTAAAGAATGTTGTTTGATAATGCTGCACTATACACTAAGGAATGCTGTTTGATAATATCATACTATACAGTAAGGAAAGTTGTTTGACACTACTGTACTGTACACTAAAGAATGTTGTTTGACAATACCGTACTTTACACTAAGGAATGCTGTTTAACAATACTATACTATACAGTAAGGAGTGCTGTTTGATAATACCGCACTCAGCACTAAGGAATGTTGTTTTATAATACTGTACTATGCACTAAGGAATGTTGCTTGACAATACCATACTCTACACTAAGGAATGTTGTTTGACAATACCGTACTCTACACTAAGGAATGCTGTTTGACAATACTGTACTATACAGTAAGGAGTGTTGTTTGATAATACCGTACTCTGCACTAAGGAATAAGGAATGTTGTTGATAATACTATACAATACAGTAAGGAATGATACACAAACCGCAGTTTCATTGCTCCTAAGATTCAGTAATGATGCAAACAAACAAGTAACTACTCATAGTTATATGTGCTATGGTTCTTCTTCATGCTGCAAGGAATACACAACTGAGGAACTCATAAAATAACGGTCTTTCAAAAAGGGTGTGATGTCTATGTGTGGCAGTCTGCACTTGTGCAGGAAAGGGGTTTGATAACAAACCAATTTGTCCAGGGACATTTTCAGGTGGGGGTTTAGATGGGTTTTATGAGGGTAAGGGAAGAAGATAGCTATGGGGTGGGGAAAGGGTTAAGTAGGAAAGTAGGATGATTGGGAGGAAATGAGGTAAGAGAAGGTAGGGAAGGGCTTAATAAGTTTTGTGGCAGTGTAACTGGGTATGGAATCACATTTTGGCATGTACGTGCTTCAGCAAGTATTACGTTTGAGAAGACCTGTAAGTACTTCAGTGTACAGGTAGGTCTTGGGTTAATAGTGGGAGGTATGGTGGAGGCAGGCTGCAGAAGTGAGTGTTTTTTTTTTCTTCTTCTTCCCACTAAATTTAGGGGTGACAGTAGTGGGTTTCTTATATCACTTGCAAGTTTGGGTATGTATCTTTTAGACCGTTTAAGTTTTGTGCTTTGGGTAGCTTGGTGTGGTATGCTATCTCTAGTTTCTCCCTTTTCTTGCTTATGTTCGTTTTTTGTGCTACTTCAGAGTTTGACAGTGGCCCTGTGAGGGGTGCAGGGTGCCTTGATGGAAGCAGGGCCAGAGTTAGTGGGTAATTTCTGTGTGGTGAGAGTCCCAGTGGTAAGTCTGGGTGGGTTTTGTAGTCTAGAGTGGTGTTGTACATATGGTTCTCCTTTAATTGTCATTTAGGCCATGGGTTCTTTAGTAGGGAAGGAAGAGGTTTCTTCTTCTTTGCTTACCTTAGGTATGAAAAGTGCCGGTAATTGGTTGAGCCATTCTTGCTGAGAATTCTGGAATTACGTGTTTAAGCTTGGGCTGGGTATAGGCCATTTCGTGGACCTTAGGACATATGCGATGGAAGTTCTCTTTCCTTTGCATTCTGTTTAAGTTGATAGTTGTTAAGGAGGGTGGGAGGAATTCACCAATCTATTTGGTTGTAGTTTATCGATTAAGTTACTCTTAAGGTGAAGTAAACTGTCAGTATTTTAAGGAGTGCGCCAGAATCACATGTCAGCATGAAAGACTCTCGATTAGGGTTTTTACAGTGCCTCTTTCATTGCTCTAACTTCTAAATGTCTCCAAGAGATACAGTGCAGAAGATTTCTCGGGTCAGTACAGCAGTACACTTATGGTTTTGCTCACAGGGTGGGTTTTCCACAATCTGCTTGTGGTTGATGGTGGTAGTTAATGATTTGGGGTCCTCAAGGTTTGAGATTCACATGTAAGGCCACAGCGTGCATGCTTGCAAGCCATGAGGGGCTCAGAACAATGTGGTCTGAAAGAGAAAGATCAGGCAAAGCTATTAATTTTCACATCTGCACTTGATACAAGTGTCATAGGCTGCTACCCAGAGTGAGCAGACCAGACCTTGGGTTACTCATTCACTTCTGCCCTTAGTTGTAATATTTTACTTATAGAATGTCTTTGGTGTGGTTTGTAGTGCAGCCTTTCACACGCTGAGTAGCAGCATGAGGAACGGTTATTGCCACTCATGCGCAGTTGCAGTTGGAGCGGTTCAAAGTTGAGTGGTGGGCATACCTGTTAACTGTACAGATTTCAACAGAACATACAGACTTTTGCCTCATTCTTGGTCCATTTTCATAAAATGGTTGTTTTCGGGTAAATTAATGGCAAATCAGAAAAGTCATGCTAATGCAAAATCAATTCTATAAACTTTTTAGGTTTGTAGGAGCAATATCTAAAAGTTTTCTTTATTTTGGGCCCTTTGTCTCACTTTTATGGATGGGTTTGTCCAGATTTCTTGCTTTAAGGTGTTGAGTGGTATGGCACTGGGACTAGCCACTGTACCTGTACCTGTAACAAATGTGGGGTTGCGGCGTGCCACTAAATTATACATATTTTTGCAGAATGTCCAGATGTTGCCTCATAATTTTGGTCCGTTCTCAAAAATTATGATTTTCTGGCAAATTATGACAACTCATTATGCTCTGAAATTTGAAGATAGTAACAGACACTTGAGTGTCGGACTTAATACCCTTCAGAAAATTCATGCTAATGTATGACCTACTATTCTTTCAGCTTCTAGGTTTGTACTGGGGGGGGGGGTCTATGGAGTTCATACCTCTCAATTGTTCTCATTTTTGCCGGTGATGTTACTAGACAATCAGGGATGTCTCTGACTTTGACTAAAATTTTAGCTCAAACCCTCTTGCCCCCTCCTAAAATTGTTGACTGTTGCAGGAAGGTGGTGAATTACACTTAAAAATAATGACAATAATTATGAACAGCAGATGCAGGGTGGTATCCAACGAGACGGAGCCCGAATAATGAAAAAATTCTTTACTCAATCCAATGATCAAAATGAAGTACAAATACACATAAAGTCACAGTTTAAAAATGATAAAACAACAAGTTAATAATTATGAGTTATAGACTTCTTTACTTGATAATTCGCATTCTTTTAATGCCCAGAATCTGAAAAGGTGACAGTCTTAGTAGTACCTGACAGTTTGGGAGGATATTTTGGAAATATATTGATGATGACCCCAGTGTTCAGTTCAATGTCTCCTGAGTACAAATGTGTGGCAGGTGTACCTGATAGTTTTTAAGTACTTTTGGTTTTGTCCTGGATTTTGTTGTGATTGGTCCCTGTTTACTGAACAGCTCTGGGCACTGCTGTCTTCAGCTGAGTACCAGTTAGTGGTCCAGGGTGTTCATGCAGGTCATTTGCAGTCTACAGTGGGTTGCTCTCAGGTCAGACTTTTCCCCAACTGTCAAAGGCATGTGGCATGGTTCTTAATGGTACATGTTTCACAATATGATCAGGGTTAGGTTTTCTACCTTGGGCAGTTTCAGAGTTGGGTGGTTTCTGGGCAGATGTAGTAGTTCATAAAAGAGGGAATTGGTAAACCTTCAGACATGTGACAGGTAGGCATCTTAGCTACATTTAGTCATACTTTGGTGTGGGGTATTCATAAAATGAACCAATGAAAGGGATGGAATGTTTTAATTTTCTTTACCCTGATAGTTTCTCCTTCTATCACCAGAATGAGGAATGCTGTCACGGTGGAACAATAGGTAAAAAGTGGAACACTTTTTTTTTACTTTGTTTTTAGTGGCTCACTAGCAAGTTCAATTAGGAAGCTCACGGGATGGTTAAAATATGATAATTTTATTTATAGAAATAGGTTAATAAACTTTTTAATGACATAATGATTCAGTCTATTTACCATTGACAGCATTTAAATTACTAACACTGAGTGTGTGACAGACCTTTTCAATGCTGAACTTCGAGGAACATGAACTTTTATGACCCCAAATAAGGAATGTTCCTCAAAATGTGGTACACTTAAGAGGTATTGGTATGGTATGGAGGTGTTTTATGCTTTGTTTTAGGCATCTTAATTTTTAGTGATGGATACATGTGGCTGTTAGACCCACTTGGAGAACATGGCAGCACATGCGAGAAGTTGTTAAAGTTGCACTCTTTACTAGAGGACTATGTAACTTTTGTTTACACTTTTAATTTGTAATTGTGGGGGGATATCCTGTAGTGCTTGTTTACAGAAATGCTCCCAAGACTATTATAAGTTAACTTGGCCCATAGAGTGCGGTATTTGATTTTGTATGGAAATCACAAGGTAACCCAGGTAATTTGATATTTATATTACCCCTCATCCCAGTGTTTAGTGGTAACATATTTGAGTGGTGGTTCAGTTTGAATTCTGCATTTTAATAGGGTCCTTTAAAAGCATAGGTGCAGTTGCTGCTGCTTGTTTCATAAACCATTTGCGGCGATATGTTCCTTCACTGGCTACGAAAGGAATTGCTGAGGTATATGGTGATGCCAGGTTATTGAGGATAGGGGATGCAGGGCAGGCGGCTGTGCAGTTGATGAGCAAGGTAGGCCCTTGGCAGTGACTAATGTTGGTATTAAGAGATTTTGGTTTAGGTGTGTGCAGAGGATTTACAATTTTTTTTTTCTTTTGCAAATGGGGACCCACAAAGTTGCTCAGTCTGCTGGAGTGGTGCAGAGTGAGGTCACAGATGGGGAAGTGCAGTCAGTCGATGGGCTGAAGCAAGTGCATTTGAAATGTGATGGATGTGACTGGGGTGGATGTTCCTGTCACTGGAGTGGTGCACAGTGAGGTTGCAGTTAATTCTGTTTTACTCATTAAGGCATGACAGAGTGTGGAATGGGAGTAATATGGTGGCAGGTGAGGATGAGGTACATCAGGGGCAGGATGCAGCAGGTTTAGGAGTGCTTTATGGAGAGTCTGGGGTTGTCCATAGGTGGGATGGAGTTGCAGCAATGTGAGGTTGGGTTACATTTGGTGGGCATGGTAGTTGGGTTTGTTTTAATGTAGCAAGGCTAGGCAGATGGGTTGTTTGGTGACTGTGCTACTTTGGGAATTTAGCACTGTTCTCCATTGGATATGGCAGCAGTCAGCAGGACTTTAAGATTATGTAAAGGATTTGACAGAGCTTGCAAGGTGTGCGTGTGTAGGGATGGGTGAGGAACTGGTTACTGTTTAAGCAGAAGCCTGAAAGTCCAAGCAAGGGGGTTACTAGTGGATGCAGGCCATGGTTGTTTGTTATAATAATAAAAAAAAATTTTTGACGGGTGAAATTGCGGTACAATGGTGGATCAAAGATGCCATGGAGCTTCTTGGGCTCCTTAATTTTACATATTTGTGAGGAAATGGTTTTGGCTTGTTGGCTGACAGGATGTAAGGACGTTTGGAGGATGGATGTGCAAGATGGAAGGACATTTGTACGAGGGAAGTTACTGTTTGGAGTTAGTTTCAGTTTGGCTAGTAATGTAGGTTTAGTAGAAGATGTGGGGAAAACTGTTAATTTTCATTTGGACAATAGGACAGTGCTAGGAGGCCTGGTGAGTCAGGCAAGGTGTGTTAGGTTGGCTTGGAATGATTAGATGTGGTACAGGATTCCAGGGCAGCTGTGGACAGGAAGGTATTTGGTAGGGTTTTGCAAGATTTTGTTAATTTGTGTTTAGGCTTGGGAAGAAGGTTGCAGTTCAAGTGGTCAAGGTGGATTTAGCTCCGATTAGTATAGTTGCACAGGAAACAGGGTTATGTGACATTACTGAATCTGGGACAGTGGGTCATATGTTAGAAGAGTTGAGGTAGGTTTGACAGTGTGAAGACTGACAGACTATGACCATTGTCAAGTTAAGTTTTGTTGTGAAATTTGGCGTTGGTAAATGGAGGTTCACTAGGTTGTAATCTGGGGGTTACTGGCATTATGGAGGATTGAATTCAATAAGAGGGTGGTGCATTGGTCAGCAAATGCTATGTGGTTATTGGATATTTGCTTTATAACAGATGGTGGGAAAGGGGGTTGAATTCCTATTAAACTGATTTCTTTGAGAGGTGATCTCATTTGGTCATTATTACATTTTTTGGGTTGTTAAATAATGATGCAGATAGGTAGGATGGTATGCAATTGGGCTTGCTTTGCTTTGGAGGGCATTGAGCTTTTTAGTGTTTTGGTGGCACATTTGGTAGTTGATGACCTGGGAATAGTTACAAATCTACTTCTGGTAGTTAGGATAAATGAGGATATGTTTGATTTCCAGAGGTTTTACAAGGGTATGGGTATTACTTTGATTTTGGAGAGGGTTCATTGGTTTAATTTCAGCTGATTAGGTAACTGGTTGCTTTATGGGATAGGCTTTTGACATATTGATGATAGGGATCCAGTTTGGTTCACAGTGAATGGAGTTACACCAAATGATTTTTGGCTTCTATCTTTTAACAGACAGTTTGTTTTGTTTTGAAAGGTTGTTGGGAGTTTTTGTATGAAAGAGGGGGAACAGCCTGGTCAGGCTGATGGGCAGAGAGGAAGGGCAGGTTTGTCCATCTTCTGTTCCTTCTCTGCTGTTGGAGGTTTATTTCAATGAGCTGGGAAATGCAAGTGAGCGGTTGAACACTGCTTGATAAATAAAAGTAAGCGAGTGGAAGTAAAGATGCTGCTTACTTGGTCAGGGTGAGCGGGGTCATGCTGCCCTAAGTTAACCATTGTATGGATGTTTATGCTGTGCTTAATAAATGAAAATATTAGTTGGTCAATAAAGGTATGCTTATGGAATTCTAATAAAGGTCATCAAAGTCATTTGGTGTGATGTGTGTTTATTGAAGGGGACGATTACAAATGAGGTTTGGTAACAAACCGATTTGTCCAGGGACATCTTCAGGTGGGGGTTTAAATAGAAGTAGCAATGGGTTTTATCAGGGTAGGGGAAGAAGTCAGTTGGGGGGAGAGGAAATGGTTAAATAGGAAAGCAGGATGATTGGAAGGAAATGAGGTAAGGACAGGGAGGGGCTTAATAAATTTTGTGAGAGTATAACTGGGTAAGGAATCACATTTTGGTGTGAACTTGCCCCCCCCCCCCTGTTTCGAGCATTGGGGATTGTGTTGTTATATTTTTGGGGGGGCAGAGAAGGGGGCAGGCTTGTCCCTCTTCTCCCCCCCTCTGGTGCTGGAGGTTCATTTCAATGACTTGGGAAATGCAAGTGAGAGGTTGGATGCTGCTTGACAAGTAAAAGTAAGTGAGTGGATTTGAGGATGCTGCTTATTTGGCTGGATGTTTATTTCAGTGAGTTGGGAAATGCAAGTGAGCAGTTGGACACTGCTTGATAAGTAAAAAAGTGAGTGGAGGTAAGGATACTGCTTACTTGGTCAGGGTGAGCGGGGTCATGCTGCCCTAAGTTAACTGTTATATGGATGTTTACGCTGTGATTAATAAATGAAAATATTTGTTGGCCAATAAAGTTATGTTTATGAAATTCTAATAAAGGTCGTCAAACGTCATTTGGTGTGATGTGAAGGCAACCGAGTCAAATAAACAACATTACAAAAGGTACATATACTGATATTTCCAGGTTATCAAGTTCCATTTCTTTTCACCTGTTCCTGGTTAATGTCTGAATACACCCCTCAGCTATCCAAATTTTGGAGGGACACCTCTAATTTGTTCTCAGACTTTTGCTCCATCCCTTCAAAAATTAGAAATTATTTTGAGAACTTCTAGTAGTCTTCTTGAACTCATGGACAGGCAGATTTCCAAATTTGTGACCATGTTTGAACTAAATTAAAGTGTTGAAAAATATTAGGTAACAGAAAATGTTTTGTGAAAAATAAAGCATGGCATATTTATACATGCATGACTGGACTTTTTTGGAGTAAAGCTAAATTTATAAAACAGGTTTCATGTAGTACATATTATGATGCAAATAACACAAACACAATACAGTCATGCTTCAGGTAATCACATGCAACCAAATTATTAAGAAAATATAATTCCACTGAGATGATTCTCAGTTATTGACTCTATTCTAAAACTGTTATTCTCCTGTCTTTTATTCCTGTTATAATCAAAAACAAACATTTGCAAAGAAACAGAGACTCTGAACACAGAAAAGACATGCCTAGAAAATTCTAAATGCTCTTCTCATGCCCATTTTAGCTTCTGAAGAGCTGACTGTCCTTATTAAATAGTTTCATCATCATACCACTCACTGCAGTTGGTAGCATATTGTTATATTATGTTTCTTAATTCTCCCACTGGTTATCACTTATTAGTGCAGCACAAGTGTCTATGCTTAAAAAAATTCAGAATGCAAGTTCTTAATTGCTGCCCTTGCACAGAACCATACTAGGAACAAAAGGGGCAGTTACCCTGGGTGCAAAGTATTAGGGGAAGTTTTTGAGAATTAGCTAGGGGAAGGATGCCTAGTACCCTAATGTCCTAATGTGTAAGTTCGACATTAGGTGATGGTAGGGTATGTAGACAATGTTTTATGCAGGGACAACCCCCCCCCCAATATTTATGTGGAGATTACATGCCCCCACAAACCCTGCAATTTATAGACACCAGTTCAAAGATCACACAACCATGGGAAAAGGGCATGCTCCCAGTACTCACTGTGTCATGATCTCACATGACTCTGTTGTTCTGTATAACACACATGTAACAAAGCCTACTACCTTACCACCCTATAATACGTATAACCTAAGGCTACACACCTACACACAAAAATAAATACATTACTGCCATTATGGGAATCACACACAAAAAAATATTAATTGCAGTTAGGTTGATAGTAACACAATGTTAAATATAACCTTACAAACTGAATAACAGCTGTGAAACAAGCTAATTCCTAATCACACACACTAAGACATTTCCCTGTCTACACCTCATACATACATTTACACAGATCTACAGTCACTCATTTTCACACCACCAGCATATGTTTGACCATGTGACCTAATTATACATAGTTCTAGTTCATTTGCATAAAACCCAAATGCTTGAACCCATTTGACTGAAATTTGACTGAAAACCAAAGAGGAAAGTATTTGATGGTGTCATTTCTCATCACTGGAGTTATTAGGGAGTTACTATGGATGTGAGTCTAGCAGATTATGTCTATATCGCAATGGTAAGCATCAGGTTGAACCCCCAGATGTGAACATATTTCTGTTGGTGCTTTAGTAGTGTTTAATTGTGTGTGGCACATTTCTCTTATCTTCATAGCTGATCGATCATGGAGCTAGAATATATAAATAAGAGGGGGTGCCAAAGCCCTCACATGGGAGGTACAGGGGCCCCCTAGTTTGTTTTCAGGCAAATTAGTATTCAGGCAGGTAGTGTGTGTGTGTGTGTGTGTGTGTGTGTGTGTGTGTGTGTGTGTGTGTGTGTGTGTGTGTGTGTGTGTGTGTGTGTTTGTGTGTGTTTACAAACACTCGCATACACACACATAGTCATGTATGAAATTAATGTACCTCAATTAATAAAAGAAATTTTGGTGAAATAATGAGTTCTCATATTTTATCACACATTACAAAATCACTTATCTGCTTATTAAATAGAAACATGTTTTAAATTTTCTCTTGTGACTGTCTCAAGGCTGACATAATGTCAGTGCAGCAGTTAATATCTAATGTCTCACACAGAAGGCCCTGAGTAGTATTTGAATAGAATTATATGTAAAATGTTGGCTTCCTCTCCTGTTTATTTTCTACTATCTACTGACAACGAAGAGGAAACCCAGGATACTAATCCCTCAGCCATGAATGCCCTAATGAGTGGCTTTGCAAATACAGCTGTAGGTCGGCTGTCATAGCAGCTTAAGGATTACTGGGCTTCACTGATTAAGTACTTAGATCTTATCATGTTGATAAGAGTGATGAAATGTTACTTGGTGGATCACTTAGTATACTCACTATTCATTATATACCTTTCAGCAAAAGGAGGTGACCTTTTAATATGAGAGCATACGGTCTACACTATGTAACATGGATTACCACTGCTTGTTTTCAGCAGTTAATTTGCTGTTTTCCAGAATACTTTTTGAAGCCCTTTCAGCTTTTGGTGTAAATGATAGTCAATGCACTGTTCTTGCCACATATCTTATCTGCTGCTGCTTTCACTGAATGATAAATAGCTGAATGCAGCAGCAACATGAAGCAATTTCAGTTGTTTTGCAAATAAAAACATTTATTAGCTATGCAAACTGAGCTCCCACTACCACAGGCAGGTTTAGCAACTCTAGTAAAACTCTAGACCCGACTAGGAGAAGACATAATTTTATAGACTCCCCTTTAGAACTTCTGCAGAATATTCAAATTACCAGAATTTGAAAAGTACAGTTGTGTACACTTACCATAAATATAGATGTTCGAGTGTATTCACTGTTGCAGTCATTACATTTGGGTAATCTGCTGGCAGGTTGCCCTCAGTCGGCCTGATTAATAAAGTCTTGGGTCCTGCGTCAGTTGCTGTCCCTTCTTTCATGACGTCAGGTCGTCAGGGGTATAAAACATGCAGTTGACGTCATTACCTCAGTTTTTCTTGCCCCAGATGTCAGGTGCCCCCGAATGGGGAGCAAAATATAATGTTAAATTACAGCAATATACCTCCAATCAAAAGCATATACACCAAAAAGGCTTTTAAGCATAAGAACAGAAAGTAGAGGTATAGTCAGAGAAAAAACAGGGGGCTGGTGGGAGAGTAACCAGGACTGCAACAGTGAATACACTTGAACATCTACATTTATGGTAAGTGTACACAACTGTACTATGTTCTTCATGTTTCACTGTTGCAGTCATTACATTTGGGTAGATTCCCAAAGCCATGGTTGGGAGGATGAAGTTATACAGCATTAGGACCAGCTATAAGGCCCTGCAAGACAGCAGTGGCAAAACCAGCTCTGGATTTAGAGAAAATTGGTAAATGGTAATGCTTGGTGAAAGTATGAACTGAACTCCAGGTAGCAGCTTCTAGAATATCCCTGGTAGGAACACCTCTGAGAAAGGCTGTAGATGTAGATGCAGCCCTGGTGGAATGAGATCTGATCCCCTGGGGGATAGGCTTTCCGTGATGCTTGTAGCAGAAATTAATGCAATAGCTTATCCATTTAGAAATGGTTTGTTTTGAAATAGCCTTTCCCTCTGCCCCTTCAGCAAATGCCACTAGCAGTTGTTCAGTTTTTCTTTGAGTTTTAGTTCTGTCCAAGTAAAATCTCAGTTGTCTGTGCACATCCACTGAATGCAGAATTCGTTCCACTTTGTTATGTGGATTGGGAAAGAAAGTTGGCAAATGAATGGACTGATTAAGAGCCACACTCGATACCACCTTGGGCATGAAGGATAGATTGGTCCTGAGTCAAACCCTGTCCGCATGAAAAATGATGAAAGGCTCCACTGCCATAAGGGCCTGTAACTCAGATATCCTTCTAGCCGAAGTAATTGCCAGAAGGAAGGCTGTTTTCCAAGAAAGAAATTTTAAGTCTGCTGTAGCAGCTGGCTCGAAAGGAGGCAGAGTGAGTGTTTCCAATACAAAGTTAAGGTCCCAGGCAGGGGATGGAGCTCTCCTGGGTGGTCTCAAGTTCTTGGCCCCTCTGAGGTACTGCTTGAGCAGAGGATGAGAGAAGAGGGGAGGTTCAGTGTTATAATGAGCTGAAATGGCTGAGGTGTGGATTTTAATGGAGGAAAAAGACAGGCCCTTGTGAAGCATCTCAGTTAAATATTGTAA
Organism: Protopterus annectens; assembly: GCF_019279795.1. Lineage (NCBI taxonomy): Eukaryota > Metazoa > Chordata > Ceratodontiformes > Protopteridae > Protopterus > Protopterus annectens. Next base: position 1,382,805,571 of record NC_056737.1, read on the forward strand.
AATCTGAGGTAAATTGGGTGCTGCTGTGCTCATTCCTTGAGATTGATTCCAAGCACAGAATCTTTTCCATTTGTCAGCATAAGATTTTCTAGTACTAGGTCTTCTCGCCTCCAATATGACATCCATCACAGGTTTGCTGAGGGATGTTAAGGGTGAATTTAAGTGATTAGCCAAGCTGCAAGGTTCAATGTAGGGAGCTGAGGGTGCAGAATCTGGTTCTCCTGCTGAGACAGTAAGGAAGGTGTCTGAGGCAGGTGCCATGAGGATATTAGATACACACTGCGCAGGAGCGGGTACCAGTGTTGGCGTGGCCAGTCTGGAACATTCAAAATCATTTTTGGTCTGTCCTGTTTGACTTTTAGCAGAACTTTGGAGAGCAGAGGCAGAGGGGGAAAGGCATAGACTGATAGGTTTTTCCAGCTGAAGGACAGAGCATCCACTTTCCAGGCTTTTTTGTGTGGAGTTCTTGTGCAAAACTTGTCCAACTGGTAGTTCTGAGGGAGGCAAATAGATCTATGTCTTGGCTCCCCTATCTGCTTGTCAACATGTTGAAAATCCATGGTTCCAGTTTCCATTCATGTGGGTCCATGAGATTTCTGCTTAGATCATCTGCCAGAATATTCAGCTTGCCTGGCAGGAATTGAGCTTGTAGTTGTACTTGGTAGCTCAAGGCCGTGTTCCACAATACCATGGCTAGTCTGCAGAGGGGGTAGGAATGTGTACCCCCCTGCTAGTTTATGTACCACATAACCATGGTGTTGTCCGTCTTTACCATAAGTTGTCCTGGATGAAGGTAGTCCTTAAAGGCTGTCAGAGCATTCTATACAGCTAGCATTTCTTTTGGATTGATATGAATGTGTATTTGATTTGGGCTCCATTTGCTCTGAATGCACTTCCCTGCCAGATGAGTCCTCCATGCATATAGTCTGATGCATCTGTAGTCAGGGTTTGGGCGGCAGGGTGTGATGTGAATGGCAGTCCCTTGTTTGGGTGGCAGGCCTCTGCACTCCATAGGAACTCTAGGCGTAGACAAGGTATGATAGGAATCATTGTTTCTAGGCTGTGACAATGTTGACTCCATAAACTTTTTAAGTACCACTGAAGTTTCCTCATATGCAGTCTTGCATATGGAATTAGAAGAATGCAGGAGGCCATGAACCCCAAGGCTTGCAGTATTTGTCTTGCAGATAGCAGGGTTTTTGTGGCCACCTGTTTGAAGTAAGTCACCAAATGAATTTGCTTTTCTGGCATGAGGAAAGCCATCTGGGCAGTTGTATTCAAGCTTTCACCCAGGAATGTAATTTTTTGAGTGGGTGCCAGTTGTGATTTCTTTTCGTTTATGGTGTACCCTAGACAAGTTAGAACCCTTTTTACAAATGCCAGATGTTGTATAAGTACGGCCTGGTTTTCTGCCTGAATTAGACAATCGTCCAGGTATGGATATATTTGAATATTTCTTTGCCTGCAAAATGCAATTACTGGAGCCAGGCACTTTGTGAATACCCTGGGCACAGTAGACAAGCCAAAGGGCAGTGCAGAGAACTGATAATGCAAGTAGCCTGCTTTGAAGTGTAGGTATCTTCTGCAAGATTCCCTGATTGGGATATGCAGGAAAGCTTCTTTTAAATCTAGAGTTGCCAACCAGGCATCCTTGCCTAGCATAGGAAGCAACTGGTGAAGAGTCAGCATTTTGAATTTTGGAATGTCCAGAAAGGTGTTTAGAGTAGACAGGTCCAGTATTGGACGCCATGATTTGTCTTTTCTGGGTACAGTACAGTTGTGTACACTTACCATAAATGTAGATGTTCGAGTGTATTCAGTGTTGCAGTCATTACATTTGGGGAATCTGCTGGCAGGTTGCCCTCAGTCGGCCTGAATTCCAAAGTCTTGGGTCCTGCATCAGTTGCTGTTTCCTCTTCCATGACGTTAGGTCGTCAGGGGAATAAAACATCCAGCCGATGCCATTTTCTTTAGTTTTTCTTGCCCCCGATGTCAGGTGCCCCCAAAAAGGTAGCAATATTATATATATATAAATATACATGCATCAAAATAAACTTTACCTTCATCTACAAGCAAATATACCACATAGGTTGTAGAAGATAGAGAAGGAAAGATAAACTTTAGAATGACAGGGGGATGGAGGGAGGGTAACCTGGACTGCAACAGTGAATACACTCGAACATCTACATTTATGGTAAGTGTACACAACTGTACTATGTTCTTCATGTTTCACTGTTGCAGTCATTACATTTGGGTAGAATCCCAAAGCTATGGCTGGGAGGCTGGAGCCAAACAGCATTAGGTGCGGCTATAAGGCCCTGCAGCACTGCAGTGGCAAAGCCTGCCCTGGACTTAGAGTAAAGACGCAAATGGTAATGCTTTGTAAAGGTGTGAACAGAACTCCAAGAAGCAGCCTCTAGAATGTCTTTGATTGGTACTCCTCTGAGAAAGGCTGCTGAAGTAGCTGCAGCTCTGGTGGAATGAGACCTAATGCCCTTGGTCACAGGTTTACCATGGTGTAAGTAGCAGAGGCTGATGCAGTGGCTTATCCACTTTGAAATTGTTTGCTTTGAAATAGCCTTTCCTTCTGATCCTGCAGCATATGACACTAGTAATTGCTCAGTTTTTCTTAGAGCTTTAGTCCTGCTCAAGTAGAATCTTAGCTGTCTGTCTACATCCAAGAAATGCAGAATTCTCTCCCCTTTGTTCTACAGATTTGGATAAAAAGTTGGCAGATGAATTGTTTGGTTAAGAGCCACACTGGAAACCACCTTAGGCATGAAAGTAGGATTTGTCCTCAGAGACACCCTGTCTAGGTAAAAAATGATAAAAGGCTCTACAGCCATGAGGGCCTGTAGCTCTGAAACTCTTCTTGCTGAAGTAATTGCTAGAAGCAGAGCTGTTTTCCATGATAAGAACTTTATATCAGTGGTAGCAGCTGGTTCAAATGGAGGCAGGGTGAGCTTTTCCAACACATAACTGAGGTCCCATGCAGGTATTGGCGATCTTCCAGGAGGCCTTAAATTTTTGGCTCCTCCAAGACACTGCTTTAGTAAAGGATGAGAAAAGAATGGTGGCTCTGTATTATAATGAGCCAAAATGGCAGAGGCATGGATTTTGATTGATAAGAAAGATAGGCCTTTGTCAAGCATCTCAGTCAAATATTGTAATATCTGAGGAATGTGTGGTTCTGCTGTATCAGTTCCTTGTGCTTGATTCCAAGCACAGAATCTCTTCCATTTGTCAACATAAGATTGTCTAGTGCTAGGCCTTCTGGCTTCCAAATTGACATCCATCACAACTTTACTGAGAGGTGTCGTTCACATGATTACATGATTAGCCATGCTGCCAGGTTCAGAGTCCGTAGTTGATTGTGCAGGATCTGATTGTTTTGCTGGGACAGTAACTGTGGTTTTTGAGGCAAGGTCCAAGCTGAGTATTGAGACAAGTTCCTTAGAATTGGGTACCAGTATTGGCGGGGCCAGTCCAGGCCAATTAATATCATCTTTGGCTTCTCTTGTCTGACTTTTAGGAGGATTTTGGGTAGAAGAGGCAGAGGAGGAAAGGCGTAAACTGACAGGATTTCCCAACTGAAGGATACTGAAGGATAGGGAGTCCCACTTTCCATTCTTGTCTGTGATAAGTCCTTGTGCAGAATCTTTTCAATTGATAATTTTGAGTTGAGGCAAATAGATCTATATCTGGGCTCCCCCATTTCTCTGTTATCATGCTGAATACTTGTGGATTTAGTTTCCACTCATGAGGATCCATAAGGTTTCTGCTTAAATCGTCTGCCAGAGTGTTCTGTTTCCAGGCAGGAACTGAGCTTGAAGATTTATTTGGTAGGTCAAAGCTGTGTCCCACAGTGCTATGGCTAATCTGCAAAGGGGGTGTGAGTGTGTGCGCCCTTGCTTGTTTATATACCACATGACTGTGGCGTTGTCCGTCTTTATCAGTAGTTGTCCTGGATGAAGTAAGTCCTTGAAGGCTGTTAGGGCATTTTGAACAGCTAGCATCTCTTTCTGGTTGATATGTAGATGCATTTGATTTGGTGCCCATATGCCCTGAATGCATCTTCCTGCCATGTGTCCCCCCAGGCATAATCTGATGCGTTTGTTGTTAACGTTTGGCTGGCAGGGGGTAGAGAGAAGGGCCGTCCCATATTTTGGTGACAGGCCTTTGCCCACCATAGAAACTCCTGTTGCAGGCAGGGGAATGAGAGGAATCATTGTTTCCAGTCTGTGTGAATGCTGACTCCATAAACTTTTTAGGTACCATTGAAGTTTCCTCACATGCAGTCTTGCATATGTAATTAGTAGGATGCAGGATGCCATGAAGCCCAGAGCCTGTAGAATTTGTCTTGCAGAAGACTGGGTTTTTGTTGCCATCAGCTCGAAGTAAGTAGTCAGTTGCCTTTGTTTGTCTGGTGTAAGGTAAGCCATCTGGACAGTTGTATTTAAGCTTGCACCCAGGAATGTTATCTTTTGAGAGGGTACCAGTTGTGATTTATTTTCATTTATTGTGTACCCTAGGCATGCTAGAAGCCTTTTCACAAACGCCAGGTGTCGTAGAAGAGTGTCCTTGCTCTCTGCTTGAATGAGACAGTCGTCCAAGTAAGGATATATTTGAATACTTCTTTGCCTGCAAAATGCAATTACTGGTGCCAGGCACTTTGTAAAGACTCTGGCCGCAGTAGATAAGCCAAAGGGCAGTGCTGAGAATTGGTAGTGCATTAAGCCAGCCTTGAATCTGAGGTATTTTCTGCATGACTGTCTTATTGGAACATGTAGGTATGCCTCTTTTAAGTCTAAAGTCACCAGCCAAGCATTCTTGCCCAGCATGGGCAGAAGCTGTTGCAAAGTGAGCATTTTGAATTTTGGAATGTCCAGGTATGTGTTCAAAATCGATAAATCCAGTATTGGCCACCAGGCCTTGTCCTTTCTGGGTACCAAGAAAAGTCTTGAGTAAAAACCTTGTCCTTTTTCCTGTTCTGGTACTGTCTGAATGGCCCCCATATCCATGAGTGATATAACCTGTTTCTGAGCCTCTGCTCATTGTTTTTTTGGCAGGTCTGACCAACCATTTGACATTGGCAGAGTGTGGAAATGGAATCTGTATCCCTGTGATACGATGTTCAGTACCCACTTGTCCTGGGTTATTAACTGCCAATTTTGAGCAAAAAGTGCTATTTTTCCCCCTATGGGTGCTGCCAAAAGATAAGTGCTTGGTGTAGGCAGAGGGAAGTCATTGGGATTGCTTTCTGTAGGTTTGCAATTTTTCTCCTCCAGATTTGGAGGTGGATGTGCCCCATTGCTTTGACCTGTATAAGTCTTGAGCCTGGTACCTGGAACCGTTAGGGCATCTGGATTTGCCCCTTTGAGCTCTGTATAACACAGGAAAGGACCAATTTTTTGTAGGCCAATGTCTACTGAATCTAGGTGGCTGCACTTGTAAGAAATCTTTAACAGTTTGCATAGATTTAGCTTTGTCTTCCATTTTCTTTAGAACCTCTTCTGCCTTAATACCAAACAATGAGTCATGCTGTAAAGGTGCATCTAGCAATTTAGCTTTTACATGATCAGGCAAATTTTGTTCCTTTAACCAGGCATGCCTCCTAATCACAGATCCAGTAACTGCGGCCCTGCAGGAGGCCTCTAAAGAATCAAAACCACATTGCAAAGTATGCTTTCCAACTTGTTCAGCTGCATGCAATAATTCCTGCAATTCCTTATTTTCTGCACATTCTGAAATCAACATCATATTCTGTTTCACCAATCCCATAACATGTTGTTGGTACTTAAGCATATGAAATTGACAGTTTAAGGCCCTGATTGCCAAGGTTGTAGATGTATAAACCTTTTTTCCCCATCTGTCCAGCGCCCTTGAATCTCTGTCAGAGGGGGTAGGTTTTTTTGCTGATGAGGCCTTAACTCCCTTTGGACCCTGTGAAATAGTTTCAGGATCAGCAGCAGGGTTACTAAATAAAAATGTATGAGAGTCAGGGACCCTGTAATGCCTGTCAGACTTACTGGGAGCCAGAGGTAAAGAGTCAGGGGTCAGTCTTGCCTCCGAAAAGACATCATCTACAATGTCTAACACAAGGGGGATGGCTAAAGGCTTGTGCTGAGGGAGAAGGAGGAAATCCCTGAGCCTATTTTTTGATTCTGAGAAGTCTTGACTATCCCAGTGAAAATGCTCCCTCAAAGTATGCAAGGTTTCTCCAAATGAATACTCCTCAGGTGGAGATGCAGATGGAATAGACTGCTCAGCATCAGAATCCTCATAGGGAGGTAAAGATAATTCCTGATCAGAAAAGGAATCAGAAGAAATAGAAACCTGATCTGAAGATTCATAGTCAGTGTCTTGCCTAGGCCTCTTATCTGGAGGGGGATGGGTACCCCTGATCAAGGTAATAAGGTCTTCAGCCATTTTGATCATCTGTTTTTAGGCATAGAGGCCTGTGCATGTAGCTCTGCCATCATTTTTTTAGTTTTAGAAGGTGTCTTTGCCTTTGGTTTTGCAGCTTTCGTCAGTTTGATATAAAAATGTTGTGGTCTGAATACACCCTCAGAAGCTGGTGCCTGCTCAGCGGCTCTGGACCCATCCGAGGGTGATACATCCGTTGGTCCAATACCTTGAGTATCTTGCGGCATGCCAGACTCCACATGGGTGTCGGTAGAGGCCAGCGACTTGAATGTAGTGGGTATCAGGGGCTGCAAAAGCACCTCACTGAGTACCGGTGAACCAGCGAATGGCTTAGGAGAAGCTTTGTCGTCGGTTTTGGATCCTGACTGCCTTTCTCTGTCCTTTTCTTTGCATTTTTTATGTACTCCAGTAGTCGGATTGCTATACGACAAGAGCTCTCTGGGTAGTTAAATCTGTTTCCAAAATACTTAGATGCAAAAATATATCGACGCTTAATAGTGCATTGGTTAAATCTAGCACAAAACCGACAACCAGGCACATTGTGATCAGGGCCTAGGCAAGGAATACAGTATAAATGGAAATCTTATAGGGTATTTGCTTCCCACAAGTAATACAATTATTAACTTTTTCTGACATCGGTAAAAAGCAAGAAAAAAGTTTCCCTAACGGGGTACTTAGCTTTATTGGAGACTTTGGTTCTGAAACTCAAATGCGAATATTTCAGTAGTCGGTCGACTGGCACTTGTGAAATGCTTCTGCTTTGGGCACCGCGTGGCAAGAAAGACTAAAGAAAATGGCGTTGGCTGCATGTTTTATACCCCTGACGACCTGACGTCATGGAAGAGGAGACAGCAACCGACGCAGGACCCAAGACTTTGGAATTCAGGCCGACTGAGGACAACCTGCCAGCAGATTACCCAAATGTAATGACTGCAACAGTGAAACACAAAGAACATCAGGAAAAGTCTGGAATAGAAACCTTGTCCCTTTTCCTTTTCTGGTACTGGTTGAATAGCCCCCATGTTTAAGAGGGAAAGTACTTGTTTCTGAGCCTCTGCCCACTGATTTGGGGGCAGGTCTGGCCACCCGTTTGGTGTTGACAACATGTGGAAATGAAATCTGTATCCTTGGGACACTATATTTAAAACCCATTTGCCCTGGGTTATGAGTTGCCAGTTTTTTGCATGAAGAGCAATTTTTCCCCCCAAAGGGGTGGCTGGGAGGTAAGTGCTTGGTAATTTTAAAGGAAAGTCATTGAGACTGTTTACCATAGGGTGGTGTATTGTTATTTCCAGATTTGAAAGTGGAAGCACCCCATTGCTTAGTTCTGAGAGTCCCTTGGGACTGAAATCTGGTGCTTTTGGTGTGTCTGGGTTTGGCTTGAGCAGATCTGGAAGGAGCTGGAAAGGACCAGTTCTTAGTAGGCCAGTGCCTACTAAATCTTAGAGGTTGCACTTGTAAGAAATCTTTCACAGTTTGCATAGATTTAGCTTTATCTTCCATCTTTTTTAGAACTTCTTCAGCCTTATTGCCAAATAGACGGTCCTGATGCAAAGGAGCATCCAACAATTTTGCTTTAACATGATCAGGCAGAGATTGTTCCTTAAGCCAAGCATGCCTTCTAAGCACAGACCCAGTAACAGCAGCCCTGCAAGAGGCCTCTAAAGAATCAAAACCAGATTGCAAAGTATGTTTTCCAACTTGTTCAGCTGAATGCAATAAATCCTGTAAATCTTTATTTTCCACACAGTCAGAAATCGGCATTGTTTTCTGTTTAAGCATTCCCATGATATGTTGTTAATATTTTAGCATATGAAATTGACAGTTTAAAGCACTGATTGCCAGGGTTGCAGAAGTATAAACCTTTTTACCCCATCTGTCCAGCGCCCTGGTGTCTCTATCAGAAGGGGTAGGATTTTTAGCAGTAGAAGCCTTAATGCCCTTGGGCCCCTGAGAAATAGTTTCTGGGTCCGCAACAGGATTTTTGAAAAGGAACTTGTGGGACTCAGGAACTCTGTAGTATCTGTCAGGTTTACTAGGAGCTGGAGGCAGGGAATCAGGGGCCGTACTGGATTCCAAAAACACATCATCAACAATGTCTAGTACAGGAGGTATAGTGAAAGGCCTATGCTGAGGTAGAAGAAGGAAATTCCTAAGCCTCTTTTTGGATTCAGAAAATTCCTGACTTTCTCAGTGGAAATGCTCCCTTAAAGTATGTAAAGTTTCCCCAAAAGAAAAGTCCTCAGTGGGGGGAAGCAGAGGGGATGGAATCCTCTGCATCAGAATCCTCATAAGTAGGTATGGGCAAATCCAGGTCATTAGAAAAGTCAAAAGAAACAGAGTCCTGTTCAGAAGATTCATAGTCAAGCTCAGGCCTAGGCCTCTTAGAAGGGGGGGGGGGGGTTGACTACCCCTGATTAGAGTAATTAAATCTTCAGCCATTTTGATCATTTGTTTTTTAGGCAAAGGGGCCTGAACATGTGGCCTGGGCATCGTTTTTTTAGACATAGATCGAGATTTAGGCCTTAGTATAGAAGGTGGAGTCAGTTTAATATGCATGTCTGTAGGACTGAATACACCCTCAGAAGCCGGTGCCTGCACAGCGGCTCTGGACCCATCCATGGTAGAGACATCCGCGGGTTCCATAGGTGAAGCACCTCGCGGCATACTGGACTCCAAATGGGTTTCAGTAGAGGCCTGCGAATCAGAAGTAGTGGGTATCAGGGGCTGTGAAAGAGCCTCACTGAGTACCGGCGAACTGGCAACTGGCTTAGGAGAAGCGTCGTCGGCAGTTTTGGACCTCAACGTCCTGTCTGTCTTTTTCTTTGCATTGTTTCGGTATTCCGGTAGTCGGATGGCTAACCGACATAATTTCTGGATAATTAAACCAAGAACCGAAATATTTAGAGGCAAAAATGTACCGACGATGGACAGTGTGCTGATTAAATAAAGCACAAAACCGAGAGCAAGGTACATCGTGGTCAGGGCCTAGGCAAGGAATACATTACAAATGAAAATCTTTATGAGGTATTTGCTTCCCACAAGTAATGCAATTATTAACTTTTACTGACATCGGCAAGGAGTAAGAAAGTTTCCCCAACGGGGTACTTAGCTTTAAGTTGAAGACTTCGGTTCTGAAATTCGAAAACGAAAATTTCAGGAGTCTGCGACCGGCACTTGCGAACTGCTTCTGCTTCAGGCACCGCACGGCAAGAAAGACTGAGGTAATGATGTCGGCTGCATGTTTTGTACCCCTGACAACCTGACATCATAGAAGAAGGGTCAGCAACTGACGCAGGACCCAAGACTTTGTTAATCGGGCTGACTGAGGGCAACCTGCCAGCAGATTACCCAAATGTAATGACTGCAACAATGAAACACGAAGAACATGTGCACAGAAATACACACAAGTGCCTCACTTTCTCTTTGTAATTCTGCCTTCTTTTTCTCATTTTTGACTTATTTATTAAGCCTTATTTCCAACACTCATCATATTCTTTTTTATTTTTCTACAGATGAATAATATAAATCACATATTGTACTGATATGGATGTCTGTAGTCACATTCATAATTTTACAATACTATTTGTTCTTTCAGGAGCAAAAATATTCATTCACACATTGTTGTATCATTTTGCTGTGAGATGTTCTAATTCTTGCTATTCTGGGAACAATAGTCTAAAACTATTTAAAAAATATGCAAAATAACTCATACTGGAAATTAACCAATCAGGACAAAATAAGGGTCGTGCTGCTAAACGCTAGGAGCTTAAACCAAAAACTGCACTTCCTGGAAGCAGTCACAGAGACCTGGTTCAAGGCTTCAGGGTGTACCCCGGCCTTGCAAGGTTAAAATGCCTTCCACACTTTTAGACTGCAAAATGAACATGTGAAAACAAAAGGAAGTGGTGTTTTAATCTATATTAGAGATAAATTCACCTCCTATCTAGTTAGACTGGACAACTTCATCGAGTTACTCCAGGTCCAGATTATGGTGGGTAAAACCCTCATTCAAGTCATAGCCAGTTATAGAACCCTCTCCATGGGTCACGATGGTCATGAAGTCTAATTGACTAAATTGGAGACAATCCAAATTTTACCAAACACACTGGTTATGGGGGATTTCGATTATCCCACCATCAACTGGGAAACCTACGCTAGCCCTAACTCACTAGCTCAAAAGTTCCTTGACTTTGTTAATTCAAATGTCCTGGAACAAACTTTCCATACCCCAACAAGGGGAACAAACATTCTAGATCTGGTCCTCACCAACATGTCAAACAAGTGCACTGCTGCAATTCTTGGACCCTCATTAGTTAAAACTGACCACAAATCAGTCACCTTCAAATTGACACTAACACCAGAACTCCCAAAGGGTGAAATCAAACTAAAAAACTTCACCATGGCAAACTCTACCCTTCTAGGTGAAGATATAAATGCATTTCAAGCCCCACCCCAAGCTGGAAGAGGTAACTATGTTTACACTAAAGCCCCGTACAATCACTTGCATAAGTGTATAAACATGGCTGTACCTGAAAGAATCAAAGTCAGAGCCTCAAGTAAAAACAAGCTGCCATGGTGGACATCCATCATCAACAAACTCTACAATAAACACAAAAAGTTGCTGTCCAAGAAAACAAAGGCAAGGCCTCAACAATGGAAAAGCATCCTCCTCAGCCTCAAAAGGCAAATAAGACAACTTGTCAAATCTTCCAAGGGCTCTTTGAGAGAAACTTAGCAAGTACAGCCAAGGATAACAATAAGGCCTTTTACAGCTACGTACATAACCTAAAGAGTAGGACCCAAGCATGTGAAAAACTGGTGGCCAACGGTATCACACCCACACTGACTCCACAGAGATAGTAAACCATCTAGCAGATAGGTTTGGCAAAAATTGCACTCCCTTATCCCCAGACTCCCTCCAAACCTACATATCTGAAGAGCAGGTCCTCAATGCCTTGTCCATGGCAAAAAGCACAACCTCTATGGGACCAGATGATATCCCAGGTTGTCTTCTAAGCAGGCTAAAACATGAACTAGCATCATCACTAGGTACCTTTTTCAGTCATAACCTAACTGCATGCTTTGTTCCTGTGGAATGGAGAACAGCAACAGTTATTCCCCTCCAGAAAGGTGGCCTAGCAGCAGACAAAGGGAATCATAGACCCATAAGCCTGACCAGCCTCAGCTCAAAGGCCATGGAACATATCATTGTGGACCTCTTAAATAAAGACATAGGTGACCTCCAAACCCTGGATCCTTCTCAATTTGGCTTCATGAAGGGCAGATCCTGCCTAGGTGGATTTCTTTGAAAATGTGACCAAGGCCATTGACAAGGGCAAATCTGTACCCTAGCATACCTCGACCTGGTAGAGGCTTAAGATATAATCCCACATTCACGCATTATTGATAAACTTAGCAAACTGAATGTAGACTCCTTTGTTCTAGGATGGGTTGTCAACTGGTTCACAAACCAAACACACACACTATCAAAGTGGCTAACTCCACATCAACCAGCAGACCTGTTACCAGTGGGGTGCCATAGGGGTCAGTGCTGGGTCCCCTACTGTGTGATATATACTTCTCAGAAGTTCAGGTCAAAATTAAGATGTTGTGGCTGATCAAGTTTGCAGATGACTGCAAACTAGGTGCAGTCACTGAATCCCCAAATATATCAGTAAACTCCAGGAGGTTCTCATGCATACAACTGCTAGTGTATTAGTCATGGTCTGAAAATGAATGCAAAGAAATGCATCATCATTCCCTTTAGCACAAACAATGTCCCCTCACACTATTAAATCAAAAATAGTACCCTAAGTACCCATGAACTGGTAAGGGACCTGGGATCACAAGCTGACTGTGTCCTTAACTTTGACCACAATGCGTCCACTGTAATAAGGAACATTTTTTATGTAGCATACTTGATTAGTAAAGGGATCGCTTTGAGAACAAAAGGAGTTATAACCCCTCTATACTTGGCACTTATCTGGCCCATAATTGAATATAACGCCCTGCTTAGCACATATTGTACTAAGCACCTGCAGCAATTAAAGAGACCTTAGAGGTTTCTAACAAAGAAGATCAAGGGGCTCCTGCATGTGCCCTATACAGACTGACTAACGTCCCTGTCACTATACTCCATGTCATATGGACTTCTTATGGGAGGCTTATGCCTGACTTACAGAGCAATCCAAGACCAAAACCTAATGAACTTGCTGCATATCTGTAAATCAAACAGGACTAGGGTTACCAGTTTCTGGGACTTAAATATGGCCTGCAACTTAAATAGGACATGCTGCAGGTACACATTTATCTCCCAGTGACTGCCACATCATTGGAACAGGCTACCAATTCATGTGAAATAGAGCACCTCTATGACACTGTTCAAGAAAAATCTCGATGAGTGGATGGGGCACCTTAAATTCTTACCGGGAATAGAGCCCACAACTTTCCTAGACATGGGCAGTCATCACTAAATGCAATCTTGGGTATTAACTAGCATTTCTATGGTATTGCATGGGGATAAAATGGCTAGGCTTAAAATGACTTCCAGGTCAATAGCCTGACAATCTCCATTGGTCCTATAGTATTCTAAATGAATTTGTGAAAATAACAGTGTTTACAGAATTTGTTTCTAATTATATAATTCTTTTTATATATTTTGTTAGCCTGAACAAGAAATTTAATCTCTTTAGTGCCCCTGGTCACTAAGACACACATTTATGCCTTGTGTGCTTTAACAGTACATCAGTGGACAAAAAATATTATACAAATTAAAATCCTTATATGACTAATTCACATTTGCTATATCAAGGGCATCATTTATAATTAAGAAATTTTCATCTCTTTACTCCCTGTAGTTTTTGTATTAATACTAAGGCAAACAGAAACATACTAACTACTTCTATTAAGGCATTAATGTTAAAATAAAATGATAAAATATCAGGCAAAGAAGAAAAAAATATTAAGTACTATAGAATACTATAAAATCCTTCTGTTCTTTTCAATAATTACAGATGTTTCTACACAGAACATTACATTCACACACACACACACATACACACACACACACACACACACACACACACACACACACACACACACACACACACACACACACACACACACACACACACACACACACAAACACACACATAATCGCTCACAATAAATATAAAAATATAATCCATCAGCTGTCACAGCTGAATCTTTTCACACTCTATGTGAGCTGTTACAAAAGTAGAGATCCATCAATTTTATGAAATGATACAAAGAGCAGCTACTATAATTTGGCAAAATACTGCGAACAGAGAGTGATGTGCAAAATGGGAGAACAAAAGGTATGTTTAGTAATAGTATGTTATGTAGCCAAACTGCTACAGCTGCAACATAATTAATACAAGCCAATCCAGCATCCCACTGTGATAGTAACAAGAAGCAGGTGATCAGCCGTCCAGCGGCAGGTACAACAACAGAACTATGAAATATGATCAAAACCTGAAAAACGTGCAGTATGTCAGCTGCAGAGCTGCACATATAAATACAGTTTTACATTTGTGGACAGCGATACATTTAGAATATTTAAGAGAATGCCAATTGTGACAGATTGCCTGAATCAGTATCATGGCATTTGATTATTCTACAAGAGTTCTAAACTGAAGTCTATAAAATGATGCCTCTTTCAGGTTATATGGTTTTAGTTTAATTTAGTTTATGGTTTAGTTATGCTTGATAACCATTTTACAGCCATCCAAAAATGTCATATAGGAAACAGACATTTATTTATTTACTTAATTACTTTTACTACTTGGTAAGGTGGTAGTTTTATTGTCTAGGTTGAATTTGGTTTGGACATTAGTGAGATTTCTATTACTATTCTCATGACAAGCATCTTATGATGTTTTGGATTCACTTGAGCTGACACAATGTCAATAAAAGATCACGTGCAAAGAAAATATACCTTCAATGTAACTGGAAATAGATGGTTGAGATGGTTGTGCGGGAATTCTGTTTGCTGAATTGTTATTTGGGAAGAATTTTACTTATTTCTGCTTTATTTCCCAACACTTTCAAAAATAGCTCCTCTGCATTCTTCCATGTGTATCACCTCCCACTGCAGTGTCATCGTGGTCGTAGTTTAATTATGTAAAGTCGAATTGTGGCCTCACATCTGGAGTTGTGTGGCTTGTGTAGGTGCAAGTAACAAAATTGAATATGTACTCTAAATGTAATATAAGGCTGGAATTTGGATTGCATTCCTAATGTGGATGAAAAATTGTGTGGAAGAAATATGGGGAAGACAGTCATTACATGTAAGCAATGAATCTTGGGTGGAATAAATAATGAGAAGCCAGTCGTTACATATAGGCCCTGATTTTGTTTCTGTTTTTTTGTGTCATTCTCAAATTATGTGAGGTTTTCTGGTGAATATGTTTGGTTTACACTAGGAGATAATGACAGTGAAATTCATTATTCACATCTGTGTTTACTGCCCCTACTGCTCAGCTGTACATCGTTTCTTGGATATTACTCTCCTTCTTGCCGACAACTCAGGTGATGTTTCCAACCCCATTGCGATGTCATCACATCGATAACGGAGTGTCATTTGCAGGGAATGCTTCAGTAGGCATGGAACACGTTGTCTGTGCGGACAGCAGCATATTAAAGGGAGTGCCATATCCAGGACATGCTTCAGCAGGTGTGGAACATGTTGTCTGTATGGACAGCAGCATATCAAAGGAAGTGCCATATCCAGGACATGCTTCAGCAAGCATGGAACACGTCGTCTGTATGGACAGCAGCATATCAAAGGGAGTGCCATTTCCAGGACATGCTTCAGCAGGTGTGGAACATGTTGTCTGTATGGACAGCAGCATATCAAAGGAAGTGCCATATCCAGGACATGCTTCAGCAGGCATGGAACACGTCGTCTGTATGGACAGCAGCATATCAAAGGGAGTGCCATTTCCAGGACATGCTTCAGCAGGTGTGGAACATGTTGTCTGTATGGACAGCAGCATATCAAAGGGAGTGCCATATCCAGGACATGCTTCAGTAGGCATGGAACATGTTGTCTGTGCAGACAGCAGCATATTAAAGGGAGTGTCATTTCCAGGACATGCTTCAGCAGGCATGGAACATGTCATCTGTATGGACAGCAGCATATCAAAGGGAGTGCCATATCCTGGACATGCTTCAGCAGGTGTGGAACATGTCATCTGTGTGGACAGCAGCATATCAAAGGGAGTGCCATTTCCAGGACATGCTTCAGCAGGTGTGGAACATGACTTCTGTGTGGACAGCAGCATATCAAAGGGAGTGCCATTTCCAGGACATGCTTCAGCAGGTGTGGAACACGTCATCTGTGTGGACAGCAGCATATCAAAGGGAGTGCCATTTCCAGGACATGCTTCAGCAGGCATGGAACATGTCTTCTGTGTGGACAGCAGCATATCAAAGGGAGTGCCATTTCCAGGACATGCTTCAGCAGGCATGGAACATGTCTTCTGTGTGGACAGCAGCATATCAAAGGGAGTGCCATTTCCAGGACATGCTTCAGCAGGTGTGGAACATGTCGTCTGTGTGGACAGCAGCATATCAAAGGGAGTGCCATTTCCAGGACATGCTTCAGCAGGTGTGGAACATGTCTTCTGTGTGGACAGCAGCATATCAAAGGGAGTGCCATTTCCAGGACATGCTTCAGCAGGTGTGGAACATGTCGTCTGTGTGGACAGCAGCATATCAAAGGGAGTGCCATATCCCGGACATGCTTCAGTAGGTGTGGAACACGTCGTCTGTGACAGCAGAATATCATTCTTTTTGGCATAAAAGGAATGGGGAAGCTATTGTTTTAAAGTGCAAAAAAATTATTGGCTTCAAACAAGTGAAGCAAGAGAACAATATTATTACTTTAATTTTCAAAATGATACTGTGAACGCAGTCTTTATGCATCAAAACTTTCTTTAGCACAGTAGATCCACAGAGTGCTTTTCATTGCAACTTTTATGGTAATGTGTAGATATGTGGGATTACATGTTGCATCCAGTTCAGATAATGAAGGAATACGTCTGTTTGCTGCAGTGAATTTCATTTTTCTTAACAGGGTGCAGCACTATAATAAAACTGATACAGTTCTGAAAAGCAAAGGGATGCCATATAAAAATATATCAAACTACTCATTCACGTGGAAAAACATGTTCTGGCATACCCTAAAATCTGAACAAGTTGGTTGTTTTAGTCATGTCAAGTCAATGTCAAAGAAAACTTTATTGTCATTCAGAACTACACAGCAGTGTAGCTGAATGAAATTACAATGCTTCATTCTCAATGTAGGAAACAGTTGCACATATAGACAGAGAAACATTAATCAATACATTTTAGGAATAAATGTTTTTTTTTTTTTTTAATTGGAATGTTAGTTGATTTTTTTCAAATACAATTTTATTTTCATGCAGGTTAAACATGTGAAAGGGGAAAAGTACAATGCAGGTCGCACATAGTTCAAAATAACAATAACTATTTGCAGCTTGACACTAAAAGAAAAGAAAAGACCGACTATGTCTACAGCAGTGCTACTAAGGCATGAATAGAAGAGAGAAAACAAAACTTTTGAGTTTGTTCTTTTTAAGTCATACTAAGACATGAAGGCATAGGTCCGTGACTCATTAATGTGCAAGGGCTTTACTCAGTCTTAACAACCTTAAAACATGTTCCACTAAAATGAGCTATAACATTGTGAAGTATCCAGGATATGTTTGAATAACAATTTCCAATATTTCTGACAATATTCCCGTTTCTTTATGTTTGTTATAATTAGTCTTTGAGAGGATATGTATGCTATTGCCATAGTTCTAAACCCACACCATGAGAGTTTGGTGCAATCTAACCAATTTGCAAATGGTCAAAAGAATATTCAATTCCAATCTAGGTATTTTAAAGTCTATGATGTGGAGAATGGCTACTTCCCAAGATAGCGTAGATTTGTGGCATCCCATCTTTTCAAGACGTATCTTAAGAGATCCCCCATAAGTTTTGTGAATATTTACAAAATCCTAAATCATGTAGAAGGTCTGTTTGAGGATGTGAAAAACATGGGCGGGCAGCACAGTGGTGCAGCGGTTAACGTTGTCGCCTCACAGCAAGTGGTTCTCCGGTTCGATTCTCGGCTGGGGTGCCTTCTGTGTGGAGTTTGCATGTTCTCCCTGTGCTTGCGTGGGTTTCCTCTGGGTACTCCGGTTTCCTCCCACATTCCAAAGACATGCATCTGGAGCATTTCTCCCCGGGCCTCAGCTGAAAACAGGCTCTGTGGAACCTAGTCGGACAGTCCCAGTCAACAAATGTTAAATAACTAAATAAATAAATGTATTGAGATCAGATTAGTTCAGTATCGTAGGGGTGTAATATACATTATTGTTGATCACTAGTTGTGTATAAAACATTTTCTTAAAAGGGGAAAACTTAATAGTGGCGTTAATTGCTTTGAGTTTCTGAACTTTTGTAAGCGTCTTTCCTCTAGAGTCCCAGTAGTTTGAGTATAATAGTGAACTCTCGTATTTGATAGCATTGATAAGCTTGTATGTTTTGGAGAGTGTTTTCTTCCTGCTAAATAAGTTTTCAAAAATATCTAGTATCCTTTTTAGATCTACTTCGTTAATAGGTGCACCATTAATTACTTGTGGAATTGTCTCCCTAATCTGCCGTAGAATGATAAAATATTTTTTATTTACCTTTAATGGCTCACATAATAAATGTTTTGTTGTATGTTCTGTTGCTGATGCCTTTTCCTTTTAACACACTAACCAATATTTTTTATTTACCTTTAATGCCTCACATAATAAATGTTTTGTTGTATGTTTTGTTTTATGACACACTACCCTTGAGTTAGGTTGCTACTTATACTTTTTCCCCGTGAGCAGGCAGACACTAAGCTGGTGCAGTACAACTTTCTTTCAGATACAGAATGCCAGTAGATATGTTACTTTTTGTAGTTCCATTTTGTTTGAAAAGCTGTCCAGACCTTCCATAAGTAATTACTTGTTTCTATCTGTTGTAACTTTAATGTGCCGCAGCATTAGAATGTTACTTAAATGCTGTCCTAGAGAAGGTACAAAGATCTTCCTTCCCTTTCCTTATGGTGAAGTCCTGGGATCTGTCAAATACAATATGCCCATTACTCCCCTTAAAGGAGAAAAAGATATGGGCAGGATGTTTAAAGCATCTTTGTATTGGGGAGCTTTTTTCCATGCCATGGCATTCCCCTTATCTGCCTCCCCCACATCATGTAAACTGATACTGGTGCAGACTTTACCAGTGCCTACTAACCATAACCCTGCCCCTCTCACTAACCCTAATATGACAGCTTACATTAGAAAAAGCATTTCTATAACTATAACACTACCACTACTCAGACAAAACTGGAGTGAATGTTGCAGTATGGATTTGCTGCAGGTTTAAAAAGGAAAATATTTTGTTTTATTTTTTTAATTGTTTTAATTTTCATTGATTTTCTTTTTCATTATGCTGGCTCTGATCATAATGATTCGGTGCTTTTACATTTCGATTATATATCATGAACATATGGGTGAATGACAGAAAGTTGACATGGACCACAATTGCTGAAAACGTATCACTTACCTGTCTGCACACCCTGAACCCACTGCTACTTAAGATCACAATGCTGTAGAGAAAATACCATTTCCTGATCCTTGCTGTTCTGCAATCTCACGGAGCAATAAAGCTGGTAATGTGCAATCAGCAAAGTTACAGAACAGTGATTTTTTTCCCCAGGGGAAAAAAAAAAATCGCAGGACCATTCTCAGGACTTTGCTGTTTTCTCCACTGTGGTGCAATCTCGTAGTTGGTATATTTAAGTAGGGGCGTGTGTGTGTGGGGGGGCAAAGCCCCCCATTTTATTTTGTCTTTATAATTTTTTTTTCTGGAACAGCGATTTTTTTTTTCCTTGGGGAAAAAAATGCTGTTCTGTAACTTTGCTGTTTTCAGACTTCGAGTTTTATGTGTCGACGAAAGAGTGTTCGCTCTTTCATAGTTTCATTCTTCTAATATAGACCCATTTTTGTGCCACCTGCAGCACAGAAAGAAGACTAGAATGGCTCAGGGATGGGACACTCCAGTGACACAAAATTAAACCAGGAGTATGAAATCATTTTAATAACTTTACTATTAAATGGATGGTTAGAGATGGGGCAGCAATTATTAAACTTCAAGAGCTGAATTTGCTAGGGCATTTTTTAAAACATATAAATCGACACCGTTATTCAAAGGAGCAGCAGTTTTCTAAGTTATACAATCCAGCAATTTGAGACAGACAAGAATTAGACTTGATTGAGTCCAAGTTGCAGGTAACAGGTCACATCCTTGAAAGAAGAGAGAGACAGAGACAGCGAGACAGAGACAGAGGGAGGGAATACCTCACTGTAGTATGAAAGCTGAAACCCATACCATACTCAAGGCAGACTGTTTCTCTAACCACTGCAACCTTCTGCATAGGTTGTGATGGAAACTGGGACTAATCTCTGTAGCACCAACTTAGATGTAATGAACAAAACAGCTTACTCATATTTTTAAGATGAAAATATTCTTTGGGTGGGTAGACATGCCAACTTACTTTGAATAGAAATGGGCAGTTGGTTGGACATGTCAGATATTTCTCTACACAGGAATGTGTCTTTTTATGAGAGATATATAATTGATAGGCCATATACCCCTTATTGGTCCTAAGGAAGGCATCAAAAAAGGTGACACATCTCCATTTATGCCCAAGCAACTGACTGCCCCATTCT
Source organism: Protopterus annectens (assembly GCF_019279795.1). Classification (NCBI taxonomy): domain Eukaryota; kingdom Metazoa; phylum Chordata; order Ceratodontiformes; family Protopteridae; genus Protopterus; species Protopterus annectens. The sequence continues at coordinate 1,382,825,796 of NC_056737.1, forward strand.
TTTTAAACAATGGAGCTCAGTATGTTGATACTCCCAGGGCAAAGTGAATGGGACATACATGAGGAGGGGCAAGTCAGCCCAGGAAAACCTCATGTTTATGTTATATGCCATAGGAATTTCCATTGCTGGAAGTGTACAGGACACCAAAAGAAATGGGTGGATGGCAGGATAAAATTGTTCAACACTCATAGCTTGCTAATTATGATACATACAACTAAACAAGGAATATTGCACTTGCTGTTTTTGTCAAAATAGCACACAGCTATGATGTTGGCAAATCTGGACCATTTCCTTCCAGCTAAAGCATTACAGTGGAAAACAAATGGAATGGTGTGGCACACAATATAGTGTTGTGGAATGGTGTGGTACACATTATAGTGTTGTGAAAAGGCATGGCACACTGTATAGTGTTGTGAAAAGGTGTGGTACAGAGTATAGTGTTGTGAAAAGGCATGGTACACAGCATAGTGTTGTGAAAAGGTATGGTACACAGTATAACATTGTGAAAAGGTGTGGGACACAGTATAGTATTGTGAAAAGGTGTGGTACACATTATAGTGTTGTGAAAAGGTGCAGCACACAGTATAGTGTTGTGGAAAGGTGTGGTACACAGTATAGTGTTGTGAAAAGGTGCGGCACACAGTATAGTGTTGTGAAAAGGCATGGCACACAGTATAGTGTTGTAGAAATGTGTGGCACACAGTATAGTGTTGTGGAAAGGCATGGCACACAGTATAGTGTTGTGGAAAGGTGTGGTACACAGTATAGTGTTGTGAAAAGGCATGGCACACAGTATAGTGTTGTGGAAAGGTGTGGTACACAGTATAGTGTGGTGAAAAGGTGTGGTACGCAGTATAGTGTGGTGAAAAGGTGTGGCACACAGTATAGTGTTCTAAAAAGATGTGGTACACAGTATAGTGTTGTGAAAAGGTGTGGCACACAGTATAGTGTTGTGAAAAGACATGACACATGGTATAGTGTTGTGAAAAGGCATGACACACAGTATAGTGTTGTGGAAAGCTGTGGTACACAGTATAGTGTTGTGAAATTGCATGGCACACAGTATAGTGTTGTGGAAAGCTGTGGTACACAGTATAGTGTTGCGAAAAGGCATGGCACACAGTATAGTGTTGTGGAAAGGTATGGTACACAGTATAACATTGTGAAAAGGTGTGGGACACAGTATAGTGTTGTGAAAAGGTGTGGTACACAGTATAGTGTTGTGAAAAGGTGTGGCACACAGTATAGTGTTGTGGAAATGCATGGCAGACAGTATAGTACTGGGAAAAGGCATGACACACAGTATAGTGTCACGGATTAGGGAAAGGGTAGGCAAAAAGACAACTTTTCCATTTGAGCAAGCTGATACATGAAGCATCAGTGTGACTCAACTGACGGGCCTCTTCTTTATTAGGTATGCTGTTTATGTCTGCTCTCTTCTGTGGAAAGTTGTTACACATTTGTCTTTAGATGTTGCTTTTGTTTCCTTCTGAACAGCATCAGCAGAGATTTCAAGCTCTGAAAATGCATTCCAGAAACAGGTTAATTGGACTTCTACAATATGCTTTTGACATAAATTTGTTTGATGCAAACCTTGATTAAGTCCTCAGCTAACTAGCTCCAAATAGAATGTAGTTTAGCTCTTGTTGGGCACAGTAAATTTTGTGACATAAAAATCTCTGTGTACATTTTGAAGGTTTATGGCATTTCTGACAACTTCTATTTATATTTTAACCCATCGTGGCAGTTATTAATTTGCAGTTAGTTTTTAGAATATTTATGATCTTTAACTATTACACTATTAGTTCAGTATTCTGAGCTCTGTGCCTGGCACTTATTGCTTGCTTGCTGTAATTAGCTGCCATATACTTACAAGGATCATCTTTTTTTTTAATACATTAGATAGCACATTTAACATTACATCAATAATGTTTAGTAATTCATGGAACAACTAGCATATAGAATTGCATTTTTTCTTAATGTATAGAACATTATTCCAAAACATGTATGCTGTTTTCTTTAAGGATTCCTTGAGTATGAACAATCATAGATAAGAGTAGAGGTTAGGCTTTGTTACTTAGGTATTGTATCCAGTATTTCCAATTATGTTTTATTTGGCAAAAAGAAAAACAAGATGAATTCATTGCAATTAGCTTCACTTTTGCTTTAATGGTGGTCCCAGAACTTTAAGTTCACGTCATCACTGAAATTCACCATGTAATAATGGATACATCATAACCAAATATCTCCAAAGGTAACATATAATGAGATAAGGAAGGCTACAGTCTTTAGATCCGATGATGAACCATTGACCTTTTAAACTTGCTCCGACGATATTTTACTGCACTCAGCTTAGCCCATTAATACAGAGTGCAGAATATAACTACTGATATATGATTTTATGTCTCATTCCTTTTATCTCTCTTTTCTTCTAAAGCTTTTAATAATGTTACACTTCATGTTTCAAATCTATCATTTTTACTGATCTGACTGTAAAAAAAGTCAGGACCACCTTCCAGCACTCAATTCTTTCTTCTTCTCTTTCCTTTCCTGATGAAGTCTGAGAGAAACACTGCACAGTTCACATTTTAAGTCTATTCCAACATGTTTCATTCTTTACTCCAGATATTAGTAAACTAAAAGTGACACCGTTGTGGAATCCTTAAAGCAAAGTCAAATGAATATGCAGCAAACTGACAATGAAATTTGTGTAATTAATTGTCTGTTGAAAATGGGCAGATATAACAAAAATTGTAATTTATTAAGATTAAAATAGATTTATTGCTCCATATCCAGAATAATCTAACATCTGCTTTTGACATACATGGTCAGGATAATAAGGTCATTCTCCTTTTTTTATACTGTGTAGATATTAACTTCTACCATCATCAGCATAACAAGTACATTATTTCTCTTTAATTACTGTTTAACCCTTCAGATATTTTGTATTTTATTGTACATGAACTTTACACATACGGTTGTTTGACTCATCTAAGCCCTAGAATATCAGCCTATTTGTAAGATTCCTTATGATTAATCAGCCAGAGTAAACTAAATATTTAAGTGACCAAAACAAACACAGCTTACTATACAATTTTACAAGAGTGTCTTATTTTTACCCAATGACATGCAAAACGTTTATTTCCCAATAACCTGAATTTTTACCATATTTTATCCTCTTTTAGAAGTTGCCAAAGTTAAAACTTAGTAATTATTATTTTACTGGTCTCATAATCCATATTCACCATTCATTCCTGATTTTTTAGTACATATCATGTCAGTATTGATAATGTCACAGATACACTTACATTAACCCCACAGAAAAAAAAGCAGTCTGTAATCAGCATGTAGCACAGTGTAAAATATTTTGTAAACAAATCTAAAAACAACAAACATAAAAAGGACTTTGGCAACACTGACAATTAAAAGCTATACATATTAACACATTGGTTGTACTGCCTTAGCATTGGGCTCTGAGCCTGTATAAGTATACATATTAACACATAGGTCATACTGCTTCAAAGACAGAGGTAATCTTTGATTTATTTTATCTGTGTATCAGCATTCTACAAAAAAACATTTGTTTTAAAGGTAAAGAATGCAAAAATCAGTGCATGCCATATCCAAAAGTACAGAATATATGACTTACAGTTACCCCAGATGTCTTACCTCTAAGGTTTTTAAACGCTCTAGGAGTTGTTTTGTTTTTTCTTCCTCACTGCTATCATTCCCACTTTTACAATCTTCAATCACTTCAGTGTTTGGATGTTCTAATGAATCCTTTTGTTTTATTACTTCTTCACATAATTTTCCCTAATGAATGGAAGAGAATAACAATTTGAAAAGATCCACATAAACAGTTTATAGCATTAACACATATTCTTCTCCCTCATAAATAAGTTCTTTTGGTAAAGTTATCACTAAACATTGCATCACAAAATAAATTACTACCAGATTACTATGTATAATTATACATATTTATTACATTTATGAACTTGTTATAATCCATATGATTGCACTGTACATAAAATATTAATGGACTGTAACATCACATCGTTCATCACTGATTATATTTAATTTTAGGCAGCTGTAAAGTACAATCCAGGCATCCTTGGGGTATCGGACTATGTACTTAGTACCACTTTTAATACTGCTATAAGCAAGAGAACAAAAAGATCAAGTTGGCCGAGTTTGTCTTCTAAGTCAGACTTTGTCATACAGTCATCATTTTTATGAACACATCCAAAATTGTATTTTATTTGCATTAATAATCTAATAGACTATAAAACAGCTCTGTATTCATAGACTGTTGAAGTTACTCACTTATACAAAAATTGTGATTTAACAAATTATCTGCTTTCTATATCTTAGAAAGCCACCAGCTTCAGTGGAGATCTCTTCAATATATACAGAGAAGTTTCACCTAATTATGAATTCTACTTCTTGAGTCAGCATATTTTGTTTTGAAATGGATATAGTTCATGTTAACTTTCTAAACTCTCCCCTTTCTCAATACCGTATTAGTTCTTTAGCTTAAGTGCAGTTTTCAATATCATGAAGTGGCGATTGAAGATGATGCATATGTTAATCCAGGATATCTTACTCATGTTTATTTCTAGGTTTATTAGTTTTCACAATATGAAGGTAGGATTTACATAGTCAGTTTTTAATTATAGCTAAAAATATAGTTGTAGTATGTACTTAGAAATAGACATATTACCTAAGAGATGATAGCTGCTTCCTGAAAAAACATCTTTTTTAATAATGCCATATTAAAAATAATCCAATAAACAAGCTAGTTTATGTTCTGTTTTAGTAACACCTTAACATCTTTTTCCATAAACACAGGCATTGTCCTTCAGAAATTAAAAGGTATATCACATGAAAAGGACAATCCTTTGACCTTCTTTTAGACACAAACATTATGGCTGTAAGTGATGAGTGCTAATGCCTTAACACTTTTAGTCATTGGAACTATTGAGCTCATTCTGTTGTTTGTGGCTGAGTTTACTATATAATGTAAAATGTCAAGGTGGGGGATTTAAACACAATAAATTGGTCCTTCAATTTACAAGCTTAACCTTATTGTTTTATTAATTAGCTATAAATGTGTCCCACTATTGTCTGGCTATTATGCTTTAACTCTGCTAAAGGGAGATTAAACTTTCTGTATTCAACAAACTATCTTCAGACTTTGCGGATCTACTCCAATTCATAAATATAATCCTAGATCCTCTTAAAATGTTTTACCATTTTTACCTACTGAGAAATGTACTGGTAAAAGTATAAACAGGTATAATGTATTCTCCTATTTCAAACCTTTGCTGTTTCCTGGTTAAATTTTCTGCAGAATGTGCCTCTTTTGTCATTAGTTTGCTTATATGTTATCATAAGGCCTACTTTTGTGCAAACTAATCTTTTCATATTATCTTTCAATTGATGATATCATTACTATGCCGTCATTATGTTTTATTCAGGAAAAAAGTCCTTAATAAATAATATATTGTTACCGAGCATATCTTAACAAACACAAGTTAATTTATGTTGAAAATCACATCTACTCAAAGATGAAGGAAAACAAATGGAATGAAAGTGTAAGTCTGCTGAAAAGCACTGCCAGTAGCAAAATTATCAACATCCTTCTTGTGTAGGAGAGATTGTACCCTTGCAGGGGGTTTTATCACCTGTAGCACATTTCTTAGCATAATCAATTTGCATTTGGTGTTTTTTGGTGAAATGGGAAAACACCCTGAAAGTCTCTACAGCAGGTATATTTTGTAGCTAGCTTGCAATTGATCCCAGCTGGCTTGGAACAATTAGCCCACTCCATAGTGAGACTTTTTTTTTTAAATTACCTAAACACAATATAAACCATGAGCCAAAATAGAAAATCTAAAAACTGCAATGCCAGCAAAATATCTACATTAACTAAAGTAAATAAACTGGAAAAATAACTGTAAAACTAACAAACTCTAACATAACCCTCATTATATTATTATATAAAACAAGTCTGTCACTAATTAAAAAGAGAAAATTGACACTGGGATTCAGAAAAGCTTTACATTATGCAGAAGCCTTATCTAAGAGTTTTTCTACATCCTGCTAAGACTTTTGAATTCAGACAGTGCTCTACACCTGAGGTATTCAGCTCAAGGGGGCCTCAGCACAGGCAGCAGCCTTCCAGGTAAAGCTGTATAAAAATGATGCAGTCCAGGGGACTGAATAATGCTAATTAGCTATGTGCTCTTCTCAGAAAATGTCCAAATCTCCAGATTTACACAGCCTAGTGATTCAGATAATCACTAAACAGAGAACAATTTACCCTGTGAGGAAAATGTGACCACCATAAAATTATTGCAGCCATCCATTCACTCCTACAGGAATACTAATGGTGCAGTTAAGTTCTGCAAAGATGGGGGTTAGGGTCATAGGTTGGTACTAGGATATCGGCCCTAGGGCCTATACAAGCGTAGCCATAACAATTCCCTGCCCATTTCTTCCCACACTATTTACTTCCTGGACCCCTGTCTAGCAGGGTGACTGACGTGATCCCTGGGGTGAATTTCCTTTCTCCCATCCAATCGTCAAGTTTCCTTTTGAAGAGGGCTAAAGAGGTGCTCTGCTTGACATTAGGGTGTGTCTTTGTGTGTGTGTGTGTGTGTGTGTGTGTGTGTGTGTGTGTGTGTGTGTGTGTGTGTTTGTGTGTGTGAAAGCAGATGCAGAAAAGACATGCTTTAACTGTGGACAAATAGGTATAGTTATTGCACTATGCAATAATTACAACTGCTTTTAGCTAATAATATAATGCACATTGCTAGCCAGAAGAAAAACACTATATAATGATAGCAATTGTATTTATGTACTGTAATGATTTTAATTATTTCTAGTTGTAAATAATTTGAGACACATTAGCAAAATTCAACAAGTGTTTTAACTTGACAGCTATGACAAATAACAAAAGAGGTGTGCATACCTCTCAACCTCTTAACTCAAGAATTCTAGACAAAGTGAAAAATAATGGGTGGACAAAGCCCCAAAATCAGAGAGATATTGTAAATATTGCTCTTATAAACTTAGGGTGATATTTGTAGTAATTTGTACAAATGTGAAGGGGTATCCCTGATGTTTATGAGTGAGTGTAGCAAAGCAAGAACTACAGAGTCCATTTACTCTAGTGTGAAATACCTTTGAGAAATTTTGTAAAGAGATGTATGCTAATGAGGTATTCTTATGATTCATAGTCTAATATCCACATGACATGTGCATCCCTTGTTAAAAATGATGCTTCACTATTGATATCTGAATTGCAATCCAAAAAACTTGCCACAGCCAATCCTTCAGTAGTTTGTCCAAGTAACCATAAGGACTTCACTGGCACACAAATTAATTATTTGCCCCAGCAACACTTCAAGAGTTTGTCTAAGTATGCACAAGTACCAAAATGACACAAAATAAATTATTTTGCCCACTGATCACTTCAGAAGTCTGACCATGTATATAAAGACACTTCACAGAAACAAAAATAAAACATTTCCACAGCGATACCTTCAGTAGTTTGCCCAAGTATGTAAAAGCACAACAATTAAATATTTCTTCCATGCACCCTTTCAGTTATGTCCATGTATGCACAAGCACCAAAATGAATAATTTCCCTCAGTGACCCCATCAGTAGTATGTCCAAGTCTGCAAAAGCACTTTAGTGACATCAAAATGAAAAATTTCCCCAATGATCCCCTCAGTAGTTTATCCATGCATGCAGAAGCAGTAAAATGCAATGACAAATTCTTTTAAGCAAAGTCAGTAATTGTACCTCCTTTTAAAACATATAGCAGTGCATCTTCCTCACTTCTCTTTCCCTTGTAACTCTGTATCTCATAGTAAACTGCTACCTACTGTTGTAGGTTTAGTGCCATTTACATGTTTAATATATAAATGAGGTCCTTTTAGGTTCATCTCTATGAATCCTACTGATACTCAAACATGTAATGCCCCTTAGCTACATTAAGCATGGTAGGCTTTTGCGATAGGGAGGCATGTTTACCAAAATGCCTCTACATTTTTTGTAGTCATCCTAAAAGATGTGATTTGCATAACCATGTAGCGCTGCTCTTCCTGGATAACCACTACAAAGATGTCAAGGGGGGAGTATGAATACCACCCTTAGAATAACAGGTTTTGCATTACTTATATTCTGAATGATGTAAAGTCTGAAACTGAATATTCTATCATTATTTAGTGACTTCAACTCGCAATAATTTATCAGAAAACTACACATTTTAAGAGGAACAGACCAAAAACATGAGGCAGCATCTCTCAATTGTCCCTGATTTTTTTTTTTTTACTCAAATTTTAGTTCTGTTCCTCTCAGCCCCTCTTAAAACTAGACACTTTTGTAGAAAATCTGTTCAGTTAAGAGGTATGGAGGTGTGTCAATGGCTTACATAGCCTAGTCCTGTTACTTTATATAGTCATAATGCTTAACTTCCCACACCTATAAAAACTAAAATAAACAATTACAGTTGCAGCTATGTACAGATCAGTAAATACATGTTGTTATAAACTGTCTCTAATAAAGATTATCTTTTCCTCAGGTGCATATAATGCAGGACACAGTAACTAACAATCGAGATCTAATATGAAAGCACGGCCACTGAAGACAATCAGTTTAACTCTTATATCACAGTGGTGACACAAATGTAGCAAGATATTACATCCAATACTCTGGCTTCTGAGATATGGATGAGTTGAAAGTGGTCAAGGACTCCATATTCTAGAGTATGACAGATAGTTTTGCAATACCGTACATGGATTAATACCAATGCATGAACCACTATAGCTAGATCACAATGGGATGTAGGTGCTTATTACAAAATAAGTTACTAAAATAAAAGAAAAATAGCAAAATTCAGATGGCTCTATGATGACAGCTCCCCGAGTATACTTTGTAAGTGCACATCAATAATAGAAGCTCCACCCTATTCCCACCATAGAAATGGCAACACTATGGTGCAATTAAAAGTCAAAGGCTAATGTATAAGCATCATCTCAGTTTTATAATGAACTGAATTTCACTTGTTTAAAACCTATCCAGTTATACATAGAATATGGATGACATGCAAGCAATCATCTATTGTCAAACGTATACTCCAGAGAAAAGATATAACTGAATATATTTGGTACTGAAATAATACTGTAGATTGTCCATTTAAATGACATCTCCAAAAGATAGCATCTACATCATGAACAACAGTAAAGCAGGACTAAACCTTGCAGCACCACACATTTCAGTGCAAATTCAAGATGTTCCTCACATTGATCACTGCTGTAGTAGTCTTAGCTATAGCGGTTATATCCTGCCAAGGGTATAAGAGCCAGCCAGCTTCCAAAACTTCAGGGAACCTTCAACATGCCCAAACCATCAGGCAGCTCAAGCTGAGCTCACTGAAAGATAAGTCTGGGTGTGAAGCCCTTCAGCGCTTAACTGTTGCTGAAAGTAGTCTTCTCTGAGGCTTTTGGGTGGCTTGTGTTTCCTTAGCTGGGCAGATAAGTTCCCTTTGGGGGAAATTTTTTTTTTTTATTTTATTAATTTTTTATTACTTTTCTCTTCAAGAAAGTTATTTTAAAGCTTGGAGTGTTATGTTTTGCCTCAAGACTGTAATGTACTTTTGAACGGAGCACTCATTGTTTTTCTCAATTTAAAAGTAGTGTTATCTAACTGATAATCTATTTTCTGTGGAGAAACTGTGTTTATTTTAATGTTGGAGGACTGCCACAGTGTTTGAAAGTGTTTTTTATTGTGTTTTTTTTCTGTCAAAAAAAGAAAGTATCTTTTGTGGTCTGGTTTTACTGGTATCACTTGTTTTCTCCAGGATAGAGACACCATTTTCAGCTTGACCATGGAACAGATTGTCACTTCTATGGTCTGTCCTTCTTCCAACTGCAAAAAGAAAAAAAGTTAAGCAAAAGGCCTTTGCCACCACTGCAGGTTCACAATTTGGTTCAGCCACAGGCGGGTGACTCTGCTGTTGCCATTTGTTGTACCTCAGACCACTCATCTTTTACCCTGGGTCCTTCTAGTGTAACACCTACATCCATTATGGATTGGGAGGTTAGCCACATCCTCTGTGTCAGTTGGAGTCCCCTCAGTAGGCAAGGAGAACCACTTTTGTCAGTTCTGGGAGAGGGAACATTGAAGGTTTCCCTGTTGTGTCGGAATGCTGTGCCCATTGCTGGAGAAGTAGCAGCTGCCATAAGTATCATGGTTGGCCCATTTTTCCTGCCAGAAAGAAGCAGAAAACCAAGCGTGTATCTACTTCTTAAATTTCTTTGGATAGGAGTAGTTTACTGGAACTGGCTCAGAATTTGCTACAGGCTACTGATCCATTCTTGCAGACTAGTTTCTGGTAAAAGAAAGAAGGATGCCTCCTTTCCTGAAGAGATTCAAGATTCTGAATCTGAACAGTAAGATGCAGGGATGTATTCACAGTTTTGTCCTCAGATTTCTGATTCAGAGGAGAGCACTCTTTCTGATTCTCCCTGTGGGTGTTTCTCTTTCTCTGAGACTATTCCTAGAATGGCCCTGTGTTTTCAGTGGGAGAACAATGAGGTTTCTCAGTCCCTCAAAAATACTATGAGTTGTTACAGAAGAATTTTCCAGAACATAAAATCATTTCTCCTTGTCCTGTCTGCTTTGGAGGATGTCTGTCTTACTGTCTGCAGTTTTCTTGGGAGTCAGCCAGCTGTCCCTAAAAAGGCAGATAGGACGTATAAAGTTCCTCAAGTCTTTTACATTTTTATACACTATTCCCAAACCTGACCGAGCAGCTATAACCTTTGTTGACTCTTCTGTTGCTAAAACTTAGTTAATTCCAATCTTAATTTTTCTAATAAGGATCGGGCAATTATTGTTAGGTATGGGAAAAAGTGCATATTTCTGCAACTTTGAATTTCAGAATTTTAAATTGTCAGGCTCATATGTTATAGTTTATTCTAACATACTGTGAAAGTATGAGGGATGTTTTATCTACAGTTTCTTTTTGTGAAGAAAAATCTACTTTAAATAACTTGGTTGCACAGGTCAATAATCATTGTTTACAGTATGCGTATGACTCTATTGTTACTTCTTCCAGGGCTATGGCCACTGGTACGGTTTTAGAGTTTGCTTGGCTGCATTCTTTAAATATTCCAGATGATGTTAAAAATTACATTTTAAATTCTCTCTCTGTTAGAGATTTAGTGCTTGCCCCCTCTGTTGCAGAGGTGATCAAAAAGTGTGATGAAAGGAGCAAACTGATCCAGTGAATCTCTTAAGATTTTTCAGCCCTCTTTTTCCAAATTTCTAAGATATTTTCATCGTCCTCATCTAATTTCAGCAAAAAACAGGATAATCAGTCTCAACAGAAATCAGGTAAACAGACATTTAAGAAGTGGCAAGGAGGTTCCAAACCTCCCAAAACCAAAGACAATCTAACAAGTCTGACTGACTATTCAAGATATCTTGTTATCCCCTCTCATTCTGTGTCTCTTTCTCTTCCAGAAAGTCTGAATCTCCAGTTTTCTCCTTGGCAACATATTGTTTCAGACAAATGTGTTACAGATGACAGTGGGAAGAAATTCCTCATTTCAAAGGGGTCAGTCCTCATCCTGCAGATCAGACTGTTTTCCTTCCACCTCTTCTTCATCGCAGGCTGTCCCAAAGAAGTGATAGATCCAGTTCCTCTTTCTGAGGTGGGGAAGGGGTTTTACTCACTGATGTTCCTAGTCCCAAAGAAACAAAACCCTTGGAGACTAGTTCTGGTTCTTTCTTTAACAAACCTGTATGTGATAGTGTCAAAATTCAAAAAGATGTTGTTTCACAACCTGTTGCCTCTTCTTCCTCTTTCAAGTTGCCTGGTAACACTAAACCTAAAAGATGCTAACCATCACGTTCTAATTCATCCAGACCAGGTGTTTCTTAAGGTTTTGTGTGTCTATATCACATTATCAGTTCTCTTCATTACCCATTGGACTATACACTGCACCAAAAGTGTTCACAAAGCGTCTAGCTCCAGTCATAGTTCATTTCAGACTACAAAGTATCTACATTTTTTCCATATTTAGAAGACTTGCTTATCTTTGCAGAGTCTTTTTAAAAATAACAGGAATCTCTTCCTTGGGTGAGAGATCTCTTGCACAAGCTGGGATTCCAAGATAACATTTCAAAGGCTTTCTTGACTCCTTCACACAGGAATGTGCCCCTGGGATGTAAACTGGACACCTCAGTTTAATATGCTTCTCTTCCACAGGAAAAAAAAAAGATCTTTATTTAGATCTATTTCTACATTTTTTTCACTCAAACTATAGTCACCGTGAGGGAATACGTCAGGATTTTGAGTGTCCTAGCACCTATGATTCTCATGATACCCCTGACAAGACTCCACATGAGAAAGATATAGTGGCATCTGAAATCTCTTTCATCCCAGCATCAACACCCTTTATCTTTTCAGATGCCAGTACTGGGGGTTATCAGAAGAGAAATTACTTGATGGAGACAACATATATCCTTGAATCAAGGTCTCCCCTTCTTTCTCCCAGCTCCAAAGCAGTCAGTCACAACAGATGCTTCAGACTTTGCTTGGGGAGCAGTTTCAGGAGGGATAAAAGTGCAGGGGTTGTGGGGCACCAGGGACAGATGCAAGGATATAAATATCAAGGAGAAGCTTGCCCTGATCAAGACACAATTCTCTGAACCATCTTTGGTCCCTCAGACCTCTTCAAGTGTTTACAGACAATACCACAGTGATTTGACACATCAACAAGCAAAGGAGAAGCAGGTTGTACCCTGTTTGCAGGCCAGTCATATTAGCTTGGGATATAGCATCACAGCACACTCTCACTCTACAGGCATCCAACATTCTGTCAGAGCAAGACTGTGTGGTAGACAAACTGAGCAGGATCAGTGAAGACCCTCACAAATGGAAACTAGATAAGGAAGTCTTCCAAGATTTGATCCATCTGGGGTAACTTCCTGAGTAGACCTCCTTGCATCCTCTCTGAACAATCAACTGGAAATATTATGTTCCAGGACTCCATGCAAGAAAGCCTGGAAGACAGATGCCTTTTCTTTGTCTTTGGACAGAAATCTTCCTGTATGCCTTTCCACTCTTTCCACTACTATCCAGAGTACTTCTGAAGATTCAGAAAGAATCCCGTGAATCATTGTGGTGACTCCTTTCTGGCCTAGGCTAACATGGTTCTACTTTCTTTTGAAAATGGCCAGGAGCAATTATCACACACTTCCACAAATAATGGATCTGCTCCTACTATAGATGTGTGATATACTGCAACACCAATAATCTTCAGTTGACTGCCTAGATGATAGGGTTTTAAATTATATCAGGCACCTATTTTCTTAGGATGTGCAGCAGGTACTATGGATGCAAGAAATCCTGCCACTAGAAAATCATATATGAACAAGTAGAAGAGGCTTTCTAGTTGGTGCCAGCAACATAACCAGCCCTATTCAGGGCTAGTTGTTCCAAGTTTTACAATATTTGTGTGAGTTACTATCCTATGGCCTTTCTTACTCCTCCATTAAGATTAATTTCTCAGCCATTTCAGCATCTCTCCTCCACTTTCAAGGCAGTCACATGTCAAAATGTTCTTGAAAGGGGTTTTGCATAAGAGGCCTCCAAGTAACCAGTGGCCACTATGTGGGATCTTAATTTTGTGTTAGAGAAACTAACACTCGATCCATTTGAACAAGGTAATCTGGTTAACTTGAGGGTCTTAACACGAAAATCAGTTTTATTGATTGCTCTGTCCTCTGCACGGAGGGCATCTGAGTTGCAAACTCTTATGGTGAGTCAACCCTACCTCAGTTTCCACAAAGATGGGGTTTCTTTGATAACTATTCCTTTTTTTATGCTTAAAGTGGCATCAAAGTTTACTTTAAGTCAAACTATCCATCTCCCCATCTTCTTTCCTCAACTAAAAATTGAGAGAGAAAATATACCCCATACCTTCGATGTCCACAGAGAACTCAGGTTCTATCTTGACAGAACTAAATATTTCAGATCATTGGATAAATTGTTAATTTCTTGTAAAGGTAAGAAGAATGGACACCCAGTGTCAAAACAGACTATTTCCAAATGGTTGTGTAAGGCTATTAACTTTTGTTATACTCATGATGACAAACCTATTCCAGGCAAGGGCAAGGCCCAATCTGCAAGGACACTGGCTTCTTCTATGGCTTTTTGGAAAGTGTTGGATTCTAGAAGTATTCTAGAGGCTGCTATTTGATCCTCTGTACATACTTTATAAAGTACTATATGCTGGATTCCTTCTCTTGGTTTAGATCATGTTTTGCTAAGACCATTCTTCAGGGGCTGCTGGGACCTTCTCCTTCCACCTCACAAATATAGTTAGCTATGGTACTCTACCCATATAACTAAGACTAGTGATCAGTATGAAAAACATAGTATAGTTGTCTAAGTTGAACTTACCATAACAGTAGATGTTTGAATGATCACTCCTGCAGTAGCTGCCCCCTCCCTCCATCCCCCTTGTTTTTTGGTGTGTTTTTATGCCAGTGCGTAACATTTATTTTTTGTTATTCCTAGCCTTGTATTTTCAGGCTCAGCTTTCCTCTCTCTCTGCTGGCAGGAAAGCTCTGAAGGGCTTTTTGCCCAAACTTGTATTTTAGTCAGCTCAACTTGAGCTGCTTGATAATTGGGTGCACATAGAGTAACCTGAAGCTTTGGAAGCTGTCCAGCTGTTATATCCTTGGCAAGATATAACCTGATATCTAAGGATACCACAGCAGGGATCATTTAAACCTCTACTCTTACAGAAAGTTCAACTTACACAACTATACTTTATTTTTATATAATGGATATGCATTTTATGACCAGGTTAGTAAAATTATATCAGTGCCATATTTTCAAGGGACCCTGAAGTGATATCCATACTGACTAGTGGAATTGTGGCTAGGGCACTGGGAAACTGCCCCTTCCCTTTCTGATACTTGCATTTCAGTATATCACAAATTAATTTAAACTTTTGAAATTATATATTTTGCTTTCAAAGTATGTTTCTCATGTTCCTGTGAGTTTAGTTGCTGAGTACTAGGAGAGCTACTTGATAACTGTGGTAGTGTGTCTGGCACTGCATGGTGATAATAAGGTATTTTATACGCCTGTCTTTACTTGCTCTTCTGTTGACAGATTACAAAACAATGCTAGGAACTAATATTTCCCTACTGCTTCAGCACCTTACAACATTTAGTAGAAGGACTTAAAAATGCATAGCTTTGCTATGAATAATTAGGTTAGTTGTTGCAAGAGACTAAAGATGCTTTCGTCAGACAATGTAATGTGCCCAGCTTTTTAGAACAGCAACCATACATTTGATTTTTTTTAGGTGTGGTCCTCTTAAGTGAATGGTTTGTGCAAATCGCTGATGTTATTGGTTCACTTTACTGCACTAGTATGTTAGTATATTATTTAGAAAATATAATTTTCATAAGATAAAAGAAGGCAGGACTTAAATGAGCTCTGTAATTTTTCGTGAGAAAGATTGGGTAGATTATAAATGATTTATAATGTTTGCAACTGGGAGTGTGTCAATATGGTTTGTGATATAAAATGCTTGTGACTAGGACTGTGTTTGTGTGATTCATTCTCATTTATATAAATGTATAATTGCCTATGTAGTAAGTTTAATGAAGATGACTCTTGTTTTAAAAAAGCAGGAATTTAATAATTTATGTAATATTGCTTATATATAGCAAATATATAGGAAGTTTAATGTTTTAGTTTGATCACTTTTATATGAATGTAAATTTGTCTATGTCACAAGTGATAATTCAATAAAGATGTCTGAAAAAAAGTGCCAAGAAGGATTTGCAAAAAGAACACATTTAGTTGTCATTAATGAAAATAGATCAACTCTGCAGTTTTTGGAGTGTTAATACCTGCATTTTAATTGACAAGAGGAATCAGATGAAATATGGAGACTTTAGAAGACATTCAAAATATTTTCTTTGTAATATACTTTAAAAATGTTTTATAATTTGTATATTGTTGCATAATAAATGTTGTTTCTTTGCAGAAGTTTTCTTTTTTTTTTATTCTTTAAATTGCACATTTTGATGGTGTTGTCTTTCTTCTGCTATTTATCAGATTTTTCTACTGCCGGAGATTAAAACTTGCAGTAAGCATTCCTACTTCCCACAGCAGGTCAAGAACAGCTTCATTTTTTTCTTACTGAGCAAAATGCTGGTCAGTGAGTAGAGAACTTGTGAAACCTGCACTTAAGCTTCCATGAGCTCAGGTACATGGCTTTGTCATCACCTTGCTGCAAGATTTCTTTTATAAATTCTTTACTGCACTGTTTGCCATCAAGCACCTGTAATTGAAAACACTGCTCTATTGACCAGGGACTACTTAAAAATAATATTTGTCAAATTCTTTCCTAACTTTCAGCACTGGCATTAAAACAATACTGTGAACAAACAATGACATTCTCCTCTACTTCTTCCTCAATACAAGTTTATAGATGGATTTTTCTCTTGAATTCATAGTAAGACATATTTTTGAATTATAGGTGAAGTGATTTATTTGCAGCAGTCTGTGGGCATTCTAAAATGTCCATTGAATAAGTCATATGAGTTATGTAAGGGCATTTATGTGATTTATATGTGTTTCAGTCATTATAGCGTGGCAGGTAAGATGATGAAATTGCACTTAGTAGCATATTTTCGCAAAGGAAGAGAGTAGGATCTCTTCCCATGTTTCTTTAGGTGAAAGGGTGTTTTACACACGCATATCCATTTATCTTTGTGCATGTGTGTGTGTGTGTGTGTATATATATATATATATATATATATATATATATATATATATATGTATATATATATAGGGTTTCCTTTACATGGTCGACATTCCAAAATGTCAAAGACCATATGGCTGAGACCATATGATCGACATTTGAAATGCCAACCATGCGGAAGTGACATTTCCGTACAGTGCAGAATGGAAAGATTTCCATCTTCTGCACTGTAGTGTGATCTCTACAGATCAAAAGATCAAAAACACAAGCGCGAAATTCAAAATCTTGCATTTCAGAGATGTTGAATTAGTGGTTCTGGTGTTGCGCTGTCTTCAAGGATTCAGGTAAGTGTTTATGTTTTAAGGGTTTTGGGTAAGGGTTGTAGAGTGTGTTTTGTTACTGTGATGTATGTGTGTGAGGGGAATGAAGCTTGTGTGGTGGTGTTTGTGTATGTAGTGCGACCTTGGAGTTAGTATATTTAAGTAGGAGGAGTGGGGGGTGCAGCCCCCAACATGGGGGTGCAAGGGGGCTTACCCCACCTGCTTGTATGTATGATAGGGTTGTGTGTTTGTGTGTGGGGAGGAAGGTGTGTGTATGTGTGTTGTGTGTGTTGTGTGTGTAGTACAGAAGTCGCGATTTTGAATTTCGCGCTTCTGTGTTTTTGATCTTGTAGGATTACCACTTTATGGGCTCGAGATTCTGAAATTCGATATTTCAGAATTTTGAGCATGTAAAGTGAATCCATATATATATATATATATATATATATATATATATATATATATACACACACACACACACACACACACACACACACACACACACACACACACACACACACACACACACACACACACATCCTTATATGTGTGGGTGTGTGTCTGAGTGGTTGTGTGTGTTGGTGTGATTGTGCACAATTGGTTAACCATGTAAGTCCACTTGACACACACAAAATCCCTTTTTAGGACAATTGAGGAACAACGTCTAGCTAATTTATTTGTTCACAGTCACACAGATGATGAAGGAAAGCTGTGAGACTTAGACCGCTGCAACAGGCTAGGTATAGTGATACTTATGGCCAGATTCAGGAAACTCTGCCACATTGCACTACGTGAATTTGTACAATGAGTATCCATTTGCAAGGTGTGTGAGATTCAGAAAATACAGCTACATAACATGGCTAGAGCACACAATGTCGCTAGCTGTTCTATATGTTAATGATTGTATAATGAGATGCCGTGTTTGATATTGAGGCAAAACAAGTTGTGGAGCTATTCAAAAACATTTAAATACCAAGCAACAGAGATGTAGCTGCTTTATATTTGAGCTCTGCAATATCCCCATGTTCAGATATACCACATTGTGCAGTTACGTAAGGGTTTGCCAGTGGCATCGCCATAATAAATGTGTGTCTGCAGGAAGCTCACATTGGAGCTGCTATGCCCAGTGGTGTTCAGTGTCACCCCTGGTGGTTCAGGTTCATCTGAATCTGCTTAACGTTTCAGGCCCTCCAAAACATTGACATAGTGGAGAGGTACTGTGTAAACATGGACACCATGTAACAAAATCATGGAGCTTTGATGGCCTTGTCTGCAGACTGGTGGGAGATGTGGAGTACCTATCCCAGTGGACAGAAATTAATTTGTATTTTTTACATTTTTTAGCCAGAGGAAACTGTCTGTGACCTACTGGGGATACAGCAAAGATATTGTAGGCATCTGCCTTGAGAACACCCCGTCATTTTCTCAATGTTAAGCTTCAGCATGTGGAGGAACATACGTGGTTCCCACCTACCCCAGAGGAGCCAGCCAATGCCGTGAGTGAGTTCTATAATTCAGCCTGTTTCCCTGAGTTACTGGGCAGTGATAGACTGTAGCCTCATTGAAATAAAGTCTTCACCCTGTGAATTGGGAAGGAGGTACATGAACTTCTAAGGGTATCATTCCATGAATTGCCAGGTGATTTGTAACACACAGTGTATCATCTGCAATATGAGTGCTGGCAAACCAGCTAGTTTTTACAACTCTCACTTATGGCACACATGTGACTTGTACCAATGGTTTGTAAGGGGTGATTTCCCACAGGGGCATCTTGTCAGTGATGATGGATATGCTCTGCAGCCATGGGTCAGGGCACCTATCAGAAATCCACATATGTCAACCACTGCAGGCATGCAGAGGTGTCCTAGTGTAACTTAGCAACATTAAAGAGCACGTTTGGGCTGCTGAAGGCATGATTTTGCGTCTGAATTTATTTGGTGGTACCGTGTACTATGACCCTGCCACATACACCAAAATATTGACTGTTCCTGTAATGTTGTACAATATTATATTTAGGAATCTGTTCTTCTTGTAGAGCCAACATTCCCCAGACAAATAGGCAGTGGAAGCTGAGACAAACAAGAGATGGAGACAGAGCCAGTGCCAGGAGATAATCATGCCAGATGGAGACAGGTACAGTATGCCTTGGCACTAGCAAACAGGCAACAGATTGCACATAGCTTTACAACTTAACTATTCAAGAGTCAAGCAGATACACACTACAGCAAAAATGATGCATGCAAAAAATTCCTGTCTGTAATTAACCATGCATTTAGTGGCCACTCTGTGCACCAGACATAATTATTATTATTTGCACAAGCGGAGAAGGAGGCAATGGAGTGCATGTCATGCCATGTGTGAGTGCTGATGTGTATAAAAAGAGAAAGTGCTTTTATGGAAAGTGTCAGAACTGGTATAGAGGGTATAATGGTGAACACAACCAGGAACATGGAGGTGTGTATTGATATAGGGGCTGTGGTGGTGTGTGTGTGTGTGTGTGTGTGTGTGTGTGTGTGTGTGTGTGTGTGTGTGTGTGTGTGTGTATCTGCAGGAACACAGCCTCAGCTGTTGGTGCAGCACTGTTGTTCAGTCTACTGGACAGGTTCAGGGCATGCATGACAATGGGTTCAGTTTCCTGTGCTTGTTCCCACCCACAACAGCGGGCTCTGCCAGAAGTTGCAATGGCTGTACCACAACCCTGGCTTGATGCTGGTGTGTCACATGACCAGTTGTTTGCTAGGAGATATGCCACCATGGTGATGACCATGACCAATTGGAACTCCCTTACCTGGGAGTAGACATATCCAAGAGATGTTGCTGTGGAAGTGCTAGCACTGCAGGATTGGGATCTCACATGTCAGCAGCAGTGTTGGCTAATATCTGTGGATGTAGCAGATGACTGAATGCAGGGATAGGCCATTACCTCTGCCATATGACCCATAGAAGACAATCCATGGTCCAGTGTGTCAATGAGTTTATCCAAGGACTCATGAACATGGGACATGCACTTCCATATGTTAGCATACACATCCTAGATCACGATCATGATCTCTGCCATGGCTCTGGTGGCACTAACCTGTGACTCCACAATACCATGCACATATGCTGGGTTACAGCTAGTGACACATTGACTTCAGGAGAGGAGTGCAGTGACTATACCTCTGGTGAGCAATATTACTGACGCACCTGTGTGACTCTCCCTACCCATGCATGCTAGAGGCAGATTCAGACATCTCTCTACTGAGGGACTAGCAAACTACCCTGATATATAGCATCCCCATCAACTTGTAATTCCCAAATGTTTGTGTACCCTGGGTATCCACAGGAAGAGAGATTGTATCCATAGTCTGTGTAGTAGATGATGTAGTCCTACTCTCTGTGACAAACACATTCTCTGTACCTGCAGACTAGCTCATCCCCACCATTATTATCGGATGCAACAGATCCACCAGGATCAGTTGAGGGCAATTCCACATGTTTGGTGCCAGATAAAGAAGCACCTATAGATGCAAAAAAACAAAAAATATCTACTGTAATTATGACTCAGCACAACTACACATGCAATGAACCTCTTTGCATCCATAAACATGATAAAAAACTAACACCTTGTACAGATGGTCATGCAAGGGACTCATGTCGATACATTGACAGCAATCTGCCAGAACCAAAATGCAACAAAAACATTTTGCAGAAGTCACATTCAACAGCCATCTCCAATCTCCATGTGGCAAACCCTCCGCCACCACATACACACACACAGACAAACACAACACACACACACACACACACACACACACACACACACACACACACACACACACACACACACACACACCCACACACACACACACACACACACACACACACACACACACACACACACACACGCACACACACACACACAAAACAAACTTAAATACACCTACTCTGAAGTCACTCAACAGTAGAGAAAAGGGAATTCTCTCCATTGCCAGAAGTACTTTCAGTGAAGGATTTTCACTAAAGCAGCATTCACTGAAACTGACATTAGTGAACTGAAAGGTTCTTTGTGCATGCTGGATTCCTGATATACCTGTATGCCATAAGTCAGACAAATTTAACGAGCTCTACAGTGATGTAGGGAGGAGTTTAAACTATGATACAATGAAATATGACTATTTACCAGACATCAGAAGTTGAAACTCTCTAGGGCCTGTCCAGCTCTACTCTAACATCCAGCACTGCACTTTAAGACTCTGTAGAGGTGATACTGCCATTAGGAGAGGCCAGACACTCCCCTGTCCCCATAAGGTATGGTTTGGTTGAGGTTCCCCCATCTGCTGTCCTGCACTTTCATGCCACTGTTTCTGCTCTGTAGACGGGCAGCATGAATCATATCCATGGTTCTGTGGTGGACTATTTCATAGCCTTAGTGCTGACCACCCACCTTTTCGACATCGCTGATAATTTTAGCCAGGGCAAGGTCATGGTAGAGCTGGGTGATGGCATGGATGGCAAACAACTGTTAGCCATGGAGACAGACAGCCTGTAGTACACCCTCATTATCAGTATCTCTGGCTTGTGGGTGGACGTCCCTACAGATGGAGCACTTTTTATGTGGCTCGTTTTCAGATATAGCTTTACTGGCATGGAAAACAGTGGAAATAATACTTTTATTCCTGTGTGGGCCTTACAAATCCTTACCACTATCCCACTAGACCATATAGTATGCCATATCTGTGCTTGACAATTAAATATCTGTATCCGCCATCTTTAAATAAATATCAGACATGTATGTGCATTGAGCACATATTCCCCACAAATCAAGATAGAAGTGTAACTTACCAAGAGCACATGACCATTACAATAGCACTGAAACAAATGTTTTGGCTGCTGACATATGTGCAAGGTAAACAACACTAAAATAGTATAGAACAGTACTCAGAATATGGGCTCCTACCTGCCTAATTGATCCTGCATGCTACTACATTCAGTACACTAGCAATGTACCTGTTTAACAAACTGACATCCTGTATAGGTAGAAGGGTAAAGAGTAGTCAAAATTAATCTATGTACCAAGGAAAGGATTTGTAAGACATAGCACTTCTCGTATATAAGCAGATATCTTAGTCAAACAGAATAATTTAAGAAATAGCACCCTTTGCAGGAAACAAATTCCTTTACCACTGTTTTCTTACATAACGTAATGATCATCTGTGCTTTTTGTCATGGTTATACTGTGCAGATTCAGCCACCTTTGCAGGAAACAAATTCCTTTACCACTGTTTTCTTACATAACGTAATGATCATCTGTGCTTTTTGTCATGGTTATACTGTGCAGATTCAGCCCTCTGGGCTTTTAGGAATTATTGTTTCTGAATCACTCAGTTTTCATGACAAGCACACCTGGAAGGTATTGTGGAGATTTCTGCACATTGCTGTGGCACATGGCTAGGTGTCTGTAGGCAGCACTGCATAATTAGCCTTATGTGTTTAAGGGGGAGAGAGTGTAGTCTGATTACATGTGTAACCATATGGATATAGAGACATTGTAGAGCTTGATTTTAGAACAGCATACACTATCACTGTGGACTACCATGTTTCACACCTTAAAGTGATACAGGATCCATATCACAGTAACACCTTTATTTTCTGTGGTTGCCATCCATTGAGCAAATGAGGTGCCCATCAATGACCATCACTGCACAACAGATTAGACATGCAGGAATTGTTTTGTGTACCAGTACTCTGCTGTATTACTGAGATCTTTCAAGGTACATTTCTCTTCCCCACTCTGTTGCTATTCATTCTCTTACAGAGGTTATTTTATTAGATTTTTCTCTCCATCTCTTTTATTATATCTGCATCAACATAGTGATATACACCCATCCAATTGGCAAGGTCCGTCAGCCTTCCACAGCTGGCAGAACTTATGTGGCATATCATCAACAGAAGGTTGTTCACATCAGCAACATGGTGACCATGGTCCTGCAACTCATTGAATGACCCTGCCCAGGACTGACTCCAGCTTCTGAGCCAAGACCCAGTGTTGACAGCACCCAAGGTGACAAGTAATCTCTAAGTGGGTCTTAGATGGCAGAGACTGGAGCTGCAAATAGCCAGTCATAGCCCCCATGCTGGTGTTCCCCTTCCTTTTGTATCTATCCCCACAACTGTTGAAGTTACAGTCCTACCCTCACCATCGTCGTCTCTCTGTCTGTCTGATGTCTCCTTCACTATTGTGCTCCCCCTCCCTTATTGTGTTACCTAAGACCCTGTCAGTCATATCTGACTTTCCCTGCTACCTAACCTAGCCCTCCTACTGCTCTGTTTCTTCCTTTACCTCCTTCCGCAACTCTACCTTCTCTTCATTAAAATTAAAAAATGTCATCCATCAGACAAAAAATTATTTGCCTCCTGATCCACCTCCATTCTCTTCATTAATTATTTTATCAACTTCTTTTCTACCTTCTTGCTTCTCATTTTCATCGCTATCCTGTACTCCTATTTCCAACCTTTAATCTGATCAGCAAATAGACAAACACATCACACACATGTCAGCTGTCACCGATCATGCAAAACATCTGAGCACCATTGTGCAGCAGTGTTCACATATGATACAGGATAAAACTGGTGAAATGAAAAAAAAGGAAAAAGCACACAAAATAACCAAGAAATACAATACACAAAATAACCAAGAAATACTGGTGCTTTTAGTCTGATCTTTTTCATGGCTCATCTAGTTAATGAAGTGATTAGAAGAGTATTTTTGCACAGAGTGAATGGTTCAAATCTTAAAAGAGTTGTATGAATTTTTGGATTTGTTTGCTTCCATTCTGCAAATATGCAACATTCACCTGACATATGTTTCTCCTGACACCTTCAGTGTGACTGCTTCTATGACTCAACATGTTACTGCAGTGCTTAGCTGTGGATATAAATTAATAAAGAATTGAATACTTTTATGTGGGAGGGGAAGAAGGCAAGAGTTAAGTAGGATAAGATGATCCTTCCAATAAAACAAGGTGGTTTAGGATTACCTGATTTGAAGGGGTATTTCAGAGCTACACAGTTAAGTCTCCTATACCTAGCGCAAGTAGAAAGCCATAATTCAAAGTACAAAGGGATAATGATGAAACAGGGGGGGGACTGAAGAAATGAAGAGAGACTGGGATTTTGGAAGCATATCCTTAAGGAGCATAAGAATAACCATACAGAATATTATATTCAATATGGACATGGGAAGGAAGTTTGATATGGTGCAATATTTATGCAAAGTCGAAAGCCAAATTAATCAATACAAAAAAGGCAGCCCCAAAGATACTCGAAAGGAAATACAGGTAAAGGTATCCAGACATGGAAAATTTCACAATAACAAAATATTGTTACAAAGAGGGAATGTAGGAAAGAAGATTAGTAAAGTAGAGGTTAAAAAAAATAGAAGTTGAAGTTATGGAATGCCTGTGAAGTGAATGATTTGGTGTAGAAGGTCGAACACAGGATACATCTCAAAAAATGATACAACAAGTCCCCAAAGTAAAGAGAAACAGGAAGACCAGGAGACGTCTGAAACAGAAATATGGACACGGGAACGAAAAAGAAATTTAATATGGTGGAAAGAAGAAAGCAAAACTAATCAGTACAAAAAGAGCAGCACCAAAGGTATTTGAAGAGAAATACAGGCAAAGGAATCCAGACATGGAAAAATTTACAATACAAAAATAAGAAGACAAAGAGGAAAGGTAGAAAAGGAGATTAGTAATGGAGAAGTTAAAGGAATAGAAACAGAGGTTATGGAGAACTTGCGAAATGAAGGACTCATTGTAGAAAATCTAACCAAGAAAGCACCACAGTAGGATAGAGCAATGGACATCCAAATTAAGGAAACACAGTGGAACAGGAAGCAACTGGTCGGTTGCCATATGAAGGTATTTTAGAGCCTTCTACAGGAAACCAATATAAAAGTTCACTTGCAGTTGGGCAGCAAGGGAAGGAACAGGAAACTGTATGAACTATGATGCAGGCAATGATAAGGGGTGACATGCCAGTAAGCTCCCATATGACAGAGAAATGGATGACACAGGATGAATGTGCACAGGAAGCTGCTATAGAACTTTCTATAGAATGCCCGCAGGAATTGGAGAAAAAAAAATGTGCCCTCAGTTTAGAAGAAAATGAGCTAAGAGAACAGTTGCTTGATTTAATAGAGATAAACATATTAAGATCAATGATAGAAATAGACTGCAGAAGGTCAATAAAATCCCAAAAGTTAGAAGTTTGATAAAACAAATGATCACAGTAATTAAGGCTGTCCATAGAGATCCATGCAGTATAACAGACATAAACAAGATATATTAATGTGCAGCTAAATTAATAACCGATACAATTCTACCACATGAACACATGGTAGTAAGGGCAAGGAAGGGGAGAAGTCAAATACCATCATGAAAGTATCAAACAGAGAAAACTATAAAGCAATTAAGACAAGACGTGTCACTGTTAGAAGAGTATAGAAGAAGTAACAGATCAACAAGATACTCAGAAAGATAGATGTGATAAAAGCAGTGCACTATTGTAAATAACAAACTAAAAATCTCAGCACAGGCAGAAAAACTGAGAAGATATACAGATAAATATAAAGGAAAAGTACAAAATAAACAATTTATTGATGACCCAAAAATATTCTATAGAGAATTTGGGAAACAAAGCAAAAGGAGTTGAAAGACCACCCAAAAAAAAAAAGAAGAAATAGATACATTTTGGAGAAATATCTATGAAGATCCTGTGGAACATAACAAAGACACTAAATGGATAGAAGACGTAAAAGAAATAATAAGACGCTCAAAGGTCAGGATATGCAATGGGATGAAGTAATGGCCAGAGAGATTGAAATAAAGTTAAGAAAACCCTCCAAATGGAAAACCCCATGTCCAGATGCAGTACCTAACTTCAGGCTAAAAGTAACATCTTTACACAAAGATTTAGCCATGAGTAAGAACTATTTATATAATCACCCCAAACAGACACCAACCTGGTTAACAACAGGAACAGTGATGCTCCTACTTAAGAGTGAACCTGCAAGTTATCCTAAAAATTATAGACCAATAACTTGCTTTCCAACAATGTATAAACCGTACACCGGACATGATAACATGCTTTCCAACAATGTATAAACCGTACACCGGACATGATAACATGCTTTCCAACAATGTATAAACCGTACACTGGAAATGATAACATGCTTTCCAACAATGTATAAACCGTACACCGGACATGATAATATGCTTTCCAACAATGTATAAACCGTACACTGGAAATAACATGCTTTCCAACAATGTATAAACCGTACACTGGACATGATAACATGCTTTCCAACAATGTATAAACCGTACACTGGACATGATGCCAACAAAGTTTATAGTCAGTTTAAAGAAAATTTAATCATGGCAATAGAACAAAAGGGTAATGAAAGAAAGTCATATGGAACAAAGGATCATTTGTTGCTAAATAAGGTCAGAATGGAGAACTGCAAAAAAGGGGGAGAATCTAAGTATAGCATGGATTGACTACAGAAAAAAATTTACAGTATCTCACATTCATGGATAAAAAGAGTGATTAAAAATGTATAAAATACACCCTACACTGACTAATTACATTACAGTAACTATGAAACAGTGGCAGACCACTTCACAATTAAGCCATGATAAAGGACAAATTATTATTCCAGTGATAAAAACTCAAAGGGGGATATTCCAGGGTGAATCCCTGTCACCGCTGCTATTCTGTCTTGCCCTTAACCCATTAAGCTGTCTACTTAACAGATTTGGCCATGGCTGTAATTTGGCTCCTAGAAAACAACAACATGTAGACTTCTCATCTTCTATTTACCTATGGTTTAAAACTGTACAGCTCATGAGATGAGGAACTGAAAGCATAACTGCAAGTAGTCAAAACTTTTTCAGATGATATAAGAATGTCATTTGGTCTTGATAAATGTACCAAAGCAACCTTTAAAGCAGGAAAGGTGCAGCACCAAGAAAACATCAGCCTGGGACAAGAATGTGATATAAAACAACTTGAGAAAGAGGGAGTGTATAAATATTTTGGAAACTGATAAAGAATCAACGATAAAACATGAACAAATACAAATAAAGTTTAGTAAGGAATATTTTAAAAGACTTAAATTAATTCTGAAAACAGCGTTGACATCTAGAACAAAATTCAAGCTATAAACCAGTTTGCTCTTCCTGTCCTAACTTACAGTTTTGGAGTGATTGACTGGTCCCAAAAGGTGTTGGATAGATTCAGAATAAGAAGGATGCTTCATGCTCACCAAATGATTTGTAAAAATCACTGCATACCAAGATTATATATTCTCTATTCCGAAGGAGGGATCAGCCTCCTTGAAACTGATTACATGTACAGATCCTCAGTTGTGGGATCATACGTATATCTGCTGACCTCACAAGACCCAAACTTGGTGAAACTTTGGAAACTTAAGCACAGAACATCTAAGATGACTTCCCTGCATAGTCTGCCAGAAGCATATCGAAATCAAGCATAAACTGAAATCAAATCAGAAGTAGATAAAAATCAGGCAGCGACTGAACGTGCCAAAAAGAAAGAATATAAGGTGAAGGATCTGATGAGAAAGCAAGAAATGCGGAAAATGAATAAATATACTTGCAAGTTTATAAAACTTCTGGAAGAACCTCATGTTGATCAGGGTCGAATGCAGGAATGATTAAGGAGAGGCAAATTTAAACCAAAAGATGAAAGGTTAATAATGGTGGCCCAAGATAATGGGCAACATACACATTGGTTTACAAAGTTCACTGAACATGTGGGAAAAACAGACAAATGTAGGTTTTATAAAACAGAATTAGAAACAGTCACACACCTTGTTGCTGGTTGTGACATACTAATGGCAGAAGCACTGTATACTGAAGGCATAATAATATGGCAAGATTGTTGCTCTGGAGATTGTACAAACATTACGGTACTTGAAGTGGCTGAAAAGCATTGGATAATAAGCCCCAAAGCATCATAGAAAATGATGGTCAACATCACATGGAATTGGCCATTACCAACAGTTCAAAAGTTAGTTGCAAGAAAACCAGATATAGTGGTCCTTGAAAAGAAGGCAAAAGTATCATTGATCATTGAAATCACCACTCCCAGTGACTACAGTATCTTGCACACAGAGACCCAAAGTCATAAAATATCAGGAATTGCAGGCAGAAAGGAGCAATGTGGAAGAAAGATACCCAGACAGTTCCAATTTTAGTAGGAGCAACAGGTCTTATAAAAAAGATTCTACAATCATGTTTAAATGTTGCCAATACATGTAACTCCATATAAATTGCAGAAAGAATTATTAATGGGCACATTACAGGTGCTGCAAAGAGTACTTCGGATTGACTTTAAAGATTGAAGCAATACAAATTTCATGAACTTTAATTGTACTTTGACTTAGGAATGGTGTTAGAAACCCAAAAGACTTGAGAAATTAAAAAGCAAAAAATAGTATCTTCATAAAGTAGCAGAAAGTATTATTAGTACTAAGCCAATACAGGAAAGAAGAAAGATAATTTTCCCAATAGGGAAGACTACAACTGGGAATATAGAGAATGGACAAGGGGAGGCTGGAATTTTCTGGAGAAAACTGGCAAAGAAACCAACGTATTAGGAGCAAATAGTTAGACAGGGAAAGGTAATAGAATGAGAAGAGGCCAAGAACTTATTTGAACTGCAGGCTACAGACTGCCATCCCTATCTAGGACTGATATCAGAGTAAAGGCAAAGAGAAAGAAACAGGAGAATCCTAAGTAAAAGACTAGCGTTGGTAGTTTTTAGTAGAATCCATAACAGAAGCTGCTCTTAAAAATGGATAATTAATAGAGCATATCAAATATTGCATGACAACTATAGTAATCAATCAGTGGAGGTTAGAAAGGATTGGAAACAGGATTGGATAAGTAATTCACAAAGAAACGACGAGGAGATATATATCTATATCTATATATATATATGTATATATATATATATATATATATATATATATATATATATATATATGTGTGTGTGTGTGTGTGTATGTCTCCCAAATATGAAACAAAGCCTAGAAGATTTAGGAGCTTTGCTTGAAAGTGTTTGCATAGGTATTTTATACCCCAAGCAGACACCAAAGAATTTTTCCTCAGAAAGATTGCAAATGTTGGAGGAGTGATGATAAAG
Source organism: Protopterus annectens (assembly GCF_019279795.1). Classification (NCBI taxonomy): domain Eukaryota; kingdom Metazoa; phylum Chordata; order Ceratodontiformes; family Protopteridae; genus Protopterus; species Protopterus annectens. The sequence goes on from NC_056737.1 coordinate 1,382,855,141, forward strand.
AAAGAGATAATTGTGAACACACTTTGTGGGCGTGTAATAAGTTGGCAGACTTTAAAAATTCCTCACAAACTACTCTGTCAGCAATACTGGGTAAGAAATCTGGTGTAACTAAGGAAATTAATTTTGGAGCTGTGATACAGAATCAGAATTGCCAAGACACAGTAAGGCCTTGCTGAGTTTAATTCTAATGGCTGCCAAAAAAAAAACAATTACTACAAAATGGAAATCAAAGTCTAAACCGACCATACTAGAAGTAATGAATATAGTAATGGAAGTGGGCTCTATAGAAAAGGGTAGGAGCAAATTACACAGAAAAAATGGGAATTGTGGGGGAAAAATAAATGAAGAATAATGTTTTAGAGAAGGAATGAGGTTTAAGGGAAGGCAGCATCTGAATGAGTTATGTAATGTCTGCCTGCCAGCGACACTATAAAAGGTTATAAGTGATGTATAATGTTTGTAACTGAAAATATGTCAGTATGGTTTGTTTTCATTTTATAAATTTATGACTGCCTATCTCATAAGTGATAATTCAATAAAGATGTTTATTGTTAAGAAAAAAAAAGACAAATTATGTTATTGCAGTGCTTGGTAGAATACGACTGAAGAGGACAATAGGCTTAAATTCCTTGAGGCTTGCCTTTTTTCCCATGTTTCAAGTCTGCAGATGTGTAACATTTACCAAATATGTATCCCTGACACCTTAAGTGTGATTGCGTCTGTGTCTCATTTTCTAAGTTAAAATATTTCAGATTGATATCTGTGTGAATGTCTCATACCCCCGTCTAAACTGTGCTTGCAGTCTTATGTCTGTTTCTGTTGTTTCTTTTACCTGATACCACCTCTCCATTCTCCCCATTTTACCTGCTTCCTAAGACATTTCTCTACATATCTCTTATCTTGAGTTACGACAATAAATCAGCATCTCAGCATTACCATCTGCTTGCGTGGTTTTGCGATCACTAACCTAGGCATTCATGCATGGTCACTATTTACAACAATTGCTGGTACTTCACTCTGGCCATAAACTGGTCTAACGTGAGCATTCCAGGGGTCCCTACTGTACATCTAAGGAGCAACTTATTATCATGAACTCTGGGCTGGCTGCATGCATTGCTAATAAGCTTCTATCCACAACTGACACACACACATTGTAAACAGGGTTGACTGGATGACAATCGGAAATGCAACATTTCTGAATCCTGAGGATTGTTCCAAAATACCAGACAAACAAAATGCAAATATAGCTTCTGAAATTGTAACTTTTTAATATTGTCAGGAAAAGGTCTCTCCTTAGTAAACCTCTAGAAAATAATTTTTGTAATATTGAAATGAGTTATATGATTAACTGACTCAAAAAATACTAAAAAATCAATACAGCAGTCAAACTGAATGCAATATTTCATTAATGCAAAGTACAATAACTTTGTGTGTAGTCAGTAATGGCTTAACGGATTTAGTTTAAATTATCTTTACTAAAGACAAAGTGCAGCAGTTCATTTTCACTAACATCTGAGGTGCGGTGAAGGAGGAGGTGGAAACCATCAAACAGAGAATAAAAAAATCAGTCACACAGTAGAGAATTGATAAGTAATATAAATAACTATTCAAAGTCAAGACAAGTTAGATTAAACTGCATAAATAAGTGATAGAAAATTCATTTGCAGAGAATTACATTCTAAAAAAAAAGTGCAGAAAGAAAACATCTGCAATCTTGAAAGATAAAACTTATTGCTGAAGGGAACAATGTTTGGCAAGATATACACGTTTCTGGCATTGTACTGCTTCTAAATAACATGACAATGCAGGTAGAAGAATATGGATTTTCCTGTAATATTTTAAAATGTGTGACCTTAGCAAGTAAGGAGTGTGTAACTCAAGTCAGTTAATGCTACAGAGAATAGAATGAGGTTACATACTTTTGTTTATAAAAATTTTAGGGAAAATAATCTATTTCTGAAATTCTACAGTTGTGGGAAACCATGACTGTCCTTTTGAGAATAAAGACATGAACAGGAAAAGAGAAAAAGGGAGATGGAGGTAGAAAAACAGCAGAATAAAAGTGTTACCAAACAAAACTCAATGCATTATCATTACTAAAAGATAATATGACCAGTGTTATACACAGGGTATGCTTCCACCGATATTCTAGTCTCAAAGGCTGAGGATTCGACTACCATTTATAATAATAATAATAATAATAACTATAATAATAATAAATACATGGACTAATCTTTGTTATTGTTCTGTACACATTCACTTTCCATAGCTTTTGTTTTATAACTACAATTACATCTAATCTAGCTTTATTTCTTACTTGCACAGTTCCTGCAGGATTCTAGTGGTCACCTCTATCATGCCTTCCATAGGCTTCATGCTCACAAAGATTATCAGAAGCAACATCTACACTTCTACTGTTACACTTTTTAGATCTTAAAAAGGCACAAGATGGCAACTGCAAGATAACAGAACTCCCAAAGGAGATTGCCAGAAGAAATATCTGTACATCTTGTGTTACATTTTTTAAGTCTGGAAATTCACTGATTCAGCAAATCTGAGATAACATGACTCCCTATGGACCTAAGACATGCAGTATATCTTAGGACAATGAGTATCAGATATTAAAATGCGAATTTCCCTAAATGTTGCTTAGCAGTAATCTCATTCATTTATGTCAGCAAAGACAAAAATAACATTTTTGTAAGATATTTTGTTTACCTTATTTGAATTTGTTACATATTTTTGTTACATATTGTTTTAATCCAAGAAGAAGAAAAAAGTTCATTCTAATGGAGGAATGCTTAAAGTGTTATTTCATCAAGATACAAGTTCAATAAAAATTGATCCAGTCATTAATAGTTAACCCATTAATTGTATTTGTTATTTTTATTAGGCTTTACTGTCTCAGTCCTAACCTATTTTATAGTGATACTCAATCAAATTGAGTCTGTATAATGTATTCAGTACCCGATTTGTATTCACAAGCAAATACCACATCAGATATGCTATTACAAAGGTAGAGTCTGCTGGCCTCAGTAAGCCAGTAATCAGAAAACAATAAGCAGCAACTGTTGATGTGACATTTGCTTAGCAACAGACATCTGCTGCTGGGAGCAAAATAAGCAAATTCCAAAAAGTTTGCACAGCAAGCTTCACGATTCCCAAAAGTGCCTTGCAAAAATATTCATAAGGCAAAATAAATTATTAGGTTAGAAACATAACCGACAGTAGCTCAGATAAAAGGAGTCTGATAAAGGAAATAATGAAGTAGTTGGCAAAAGCAAAGCATGCTTCAACTGAAATAATATGCTGCGGTTTGGGAAAACAACAAGAGAAAGTCTGTTCATACATTGAATTCCTTGAAGGAAATACGAATGAGCAACACCGGGAGTTGGGATTAAGTGTGGTAGACATGAACAACACTGTTATGAAAGTACAAAGTCTAGGTTTATAGATAAAGTTTGGACAGTTTCTGAGGTGGATAACATCAGGACAAATAAAGTAAATGCGTACAGATAGGTGTGGTGGGCACTCTGCTGCAAAGTGTGACAATTTTTTATAGAAGCTATACTGCCAGTGTATAATTCTACTAAATGTAACAGTGTGACTTAGATTACAAACAGTGATTATTTCCACTGAGATTTTCCCATTATAGATTGAAAATCAGGAGCCTTTTACCCTTGCAAAGCACATAATTAGAGTACACCTTCATGTCAATCAAATTCATATACACTGGCAAACTGAGTTTAAGAGCAAAAAAAATACCTCTATTTCTTTACAAATAGCACTGAAATAAGACAAGAGATGAAGGGAGGCACATTTTACCAAAACTGTGCAGGTTTACTTTTTTTTTCACAATTTCAGGGTTGAAAGTCCCAACTTGACTACCGATTACACTTCATATGAAGTTTGAAGCTCTATTGTTTGTAAGATGTCGCAGTGAGCAATCAGTCTGTGCCTACCTCTCAGAAATGTAACTGATAGCAGACTAGTGTAAACTGTCCATGTACACTGTTGTTCTTGTGGAGCAGGTCTTGTCTCAAAGGGTACTAAAAGGATAATGTTAATATCTATGTCAACAAGCAAAAAATAAATACACAAATAAAGTATGATTCTGTTATTGAATGTGAAAGACAGTGAAAATATTTTCCTACAAATAGGAGGAAAATTAATTTGAGAAGATTCCAAGAGCATATGGACTAAGTGGCAGATCAGGAGCAGATGTAGCTTGAAAAAGACCTCGCCTGTCGTATGGTCATGGTGATTTCTGCACTTACTTATGAGGGCATAATTCTTGGAGAAGGTGTGAACTGATGACAAGGCAGCTTGTTCCAAGATGGCCTGGGTGCTGACCCCCACCCCCAGCCTCACAAGGAAGTCTGTTGTGTATGGTGGTCCCAAATGCCCAGATACAGTCTTCCTGGTACTGTCTTGCAATGGAAATATTAGCAGAAGGAAAGGAAGTAAACCAGCCATTTAGAGGTGACATGTTAGTGACAGGCCTTTCTGAAGTCCATGACCAACTGGTATGAATATTCTTCTGTTTTAGGTCTGTTAAGGTGAAATCTCAGTTGCCTATGCACATCCTGAGTGTATAAGATCCTGGTGACTCTTTTAGCATTTGTGGTAAGGGGTATCGGATAGTAAGTTTATCTGATAAAGGGTAGAGACAGCTGTGAGTCGAAGGGTGTTGTATATGTAGGATTATGCCAGTCCTGCCCATGTTTTTATATAGGCAATAAAAAATGTAAATTACAAGACCAGATTTATGAACATGAATATGATATAAAAGGAATGGGTCCCCTTCACATTGTCGACACTGCAAAATGCTGACATTCATATGGCCGAGACCATATAATCGACATTTGCAATGTTGACAATGTGGAACCAACATCTCACCACAGTGTGAAATGGAAAGATTTCCATTCCTGCACTGTAGTAGGACCTTGGAGTTGATATATTTAAGTTACAGGGGGTGTGGGGGGGTGCAGCGCTGCCACCAGGGAGGGTGCAGGGTGGCTTGCACCCCTGCTAGCAATGTTTTAGTAATTTGCAGTGTTTTTATTTCTTTTTTTTTTTGGATGTTCGAAATTCCGAATGTCGATCATATGGTCTTAGCCATATGAATGTCGACATTTTGGTGTTTCGATCATCCAATGGTAACCCAAAAAGAATACATCTGAATAATGCATTAGAAAAACATGTTCACATGTACCCTAACCACCATTTCAAATACTTGGTTATAGAGAAGGTCAATATCAGTATGAGAGGGGGTCCATGGACACTGGTTTTAGAAGGAAAATAACTATTTTGGCAGCTACTTTTAAATGCTTACAAGTGGCTATGCTTGAATGATTATTGCTCGATCAGTTGTATTTTAAAGCATAAAGCTTTAACCAGATAAAGCATCATTATTTTTATTTCCATTTAGGTATCTTCACATGTCTATATGCTCAATGAGAATTTGTATTTCAATAATTTTACTTTTACTCTTTTGGTTGTGTTATTCTTAATATATATTTTTAATATACACCACATTTTTAATAAGTTTATTTATTCAGTGCATTTTAAAGGTTTTAGTGAATGAATAATCCAACACTTTTAAATTACTGTGTTTATGCTCTTTAAATAGCACTTTTTACAGCACTTTGTCACTTTAAGAAATGTAAATGGGAGGGTTTAATGACATAATCTTTACAGCAGATGATCATTTTGGGCCTTATTTAAAAACCTGCCTTTTGTTTTTAAACTTTTCTGAAGAAGTTCATTACTGTTACATGAACAAAAGCATTCATTTGTGGATAATAAAAGTTTTTATAAGAAAGTTGTGGCTTTTCCTTTTGGCTGCTAAAGTAGTTTATGTTTTACAAGTTTGCTTTTTGTTTCTGCTGCTTTGGAATGAGAATTTCTGCATTTGCTTAAGACGGTATAATTCTTGGAGAAGGTGTAAAATGATGACAAGGTAGCGTGTTTCAAGATGGCCTGGGTGCTGACACCCCCTCAGCCTCCCAAGGAAGACTGCTGTGTATGGTGGTCCCAAATGCCCTGGTACTGTCTTCCTGGTACAGTTTTGCAATGTTAACATTAGTAGAAGGAAAGGAAGTGAACTAGCCATTAAGAGGTGATGTGTTAGTGACAGGTTTTTCAAAGTCCGTGACCAACTGGTATAAATATCCTTCTTTTTTAGGTCTGTTAAGGTTAAATCTCAATTGTCTATGCACATCCCAAGTGTGGAAAATCCTTTCCCCCCTTTTCCATAGTATAGAATAAACCTAATTTTTAAGTGATTTCTGACTCCCATTTGGGCATGATGGTGGGATTAGTGTGGAGATATTCCTGCTTTGTGGAAGATCAGGAAAAGGTTGTTGCTGCAGTTTGAAATACTTCTAGCAGAAGTAATGACCACTAAAAATATAAAGGGTACAGAATGTGCTGATTCAAGAGATGGGAATGGTATCTTCTGTAGCACATAGTTGATGTCTCATGTGAAAAGACTGTTCTCTTGAGAAACCTCAGATGTTAGACCCTATCAAGGAATTGCTGTTACTAGTAGCAGGGAATAAAGGAAGCTGAATCATAAAACAGAGAGATTGAGACTGCTGACATATGCACCTTCACTGCAGCATATGTCTGTAAAGGTCTGATGGGTGTCAGAGGTCCAAGAACACTGACATCTGGTTAATATCCAGGCCCTGACTTTGGCATCAAGGAGAGAATCTGTTTTCCAAATTGCTAGAAATACAAAACAAAATGTCCACACACGACCATGTTTAATCACAATTCGCTAGTTTGGTGAACATTTTGCTGGGTATCTTTTCCTTGTGTCTGATTTCCTATTCTCCCTTATGACAAATTCCACATCCTCAGATGACATTACTTAAAGGTGATGACAGCTAGGTCATCCAAGTTATCAGCCATATGGTCTTTGGGTTAAGGTACATGAGTGACCCCTTGTTCCAAATCAACAGGTTGACATTCTGTAAAAACAGCACCCATTCTGTACTCATCATACTAAGTAGGAGGGAAAAGTAGTGTTGCCTCAGCAAAATGAGAGTTTGTAGTAGCACTTTTGGCCTGACATCCTTTATCATCTGAATCAACCTGAGGACAAGAGGATTTGGAGGATAGGCATAGAAAAGTGGACCTGTCAAGTATATTGTGAAGGCATGTGGTGACAAGGCCCCATCTGTTCATGTCTTAGTACAAAATTTTCTAAGTTGTTTGTTTTCTGGAGAAGCAAAAAATCCTACCTCTGTCACATTCCACTTTTGAACAAAATCCAGAAATAACATCATCATTTAATATCCATTGTTGAGAGAGTTGTCTGTCTAACAATTTTTCCAGCAAGGGATGTATGATGCCCAGTGCATCATTACAGTCTCCCAGACCACATAGCATGCCTCCATAGCTATCCTGTACCACATGCATTAGTAAATTCTACCCTGCTTTTCAAAGTACCATGTCACTAATATTTTGTCTTTGAAGATATGAATGGTTCATAGCTATATAGTTTGTTTGGAGGTTTTTATGGTAAAGTTACTGTCATCTTCTCTTTGCAATTAATTGCATTTTACTTTGAACATTATTCCTGGTCCTTTGAATCTTCAGCTTTCCTGACTGGGTCTGCAGACTACCTAGGAGGAGCATTTGATGACTTTCTGTCTGGGGCTAGATAGAATGCAGCCCCAGTTTATGATTCACCTGCTCTATCTGCCATGAGACATAAAGCTTAATCCAAGGCAACAGGGGAATGAGGCTATGCAGCAAGTTGGCATGGTAACATCATCTGTTTCTTAGGTAGAACTCTAGTTTTCACATTTCAAGCTATACCAGTGAGTCCATAAGGACTGCCACTGACATGAACCTCAGTGTCCTGAGTAACTCTTTGGCTGTAACATGATTTTTGCCAAGTTGTAGAAGTGAAATAGGACATCAAGAGCAGCACCTTCTCTGAAACGTTTTGCTTACCAGTGCTACTAACGCTATAGTCGCTCGCATTTAATTTGAGACCATTGTCCTTGCATTATTTGTTAGCATGGTTCGGCCCATGCTAAGACAATTGTGAGTCTGTGTAAGATAAAATAACAACATCCAGTTCACACTCATCTGCAAACTTAGATCAGGAGTAGTAATCTTACAGACTAAGGAATATATGCTGAACACACAGTCCTGCAGTATACCTTTGGAGCTCTGGGTTCTGTCAAATAACCAGTTAGCTATCCAATGCTCAGTATGTTGTTGTTTGTCTTTCGGCTTTTTCCCAGCAAGGGGTTGCCACAGCGGAACTCCGGTCTGCTAACGATTGGCAGCAGATTTTTACGAAATGCCGAGGTGCCCAACCTTCAACGAAGGCACGCCCATTTACGCACACATGTCTTTTGAAAGCTACCCAGCCGCGGGGAGGACATGCAGACTCCACACAGAAGGCACTCCCAAGCCACACTGAGTATAAGGATCTATATTTAGATTTACAAATCTGTCAACAATACCTACATGGGGAATACTGTCAAAGGGCTTGGCTAGGTCAAGATATGCTGTATGAAATGAGCAACCAATGACCACTGCTTCAGTGATTTTTTTCAAAGAAATTAATGATGTTAAATAGGCAGGACCTTTGCTTGGAAAGGCCAAACTAATGAGAGTAGAGGGTTAAGAGATTTTCAAAATCTAGAATAATGAGGTCGGAGATAAAGTTAAAGTATGAAGCTAGTGAGGCTAATGGGTTTGTGTTTACCAGGATATTTGATTGGGCCACCACGATGAAACAGCATTGAAACTCATCAGACTCAGTAATGTAACCAGTTGAGAGGGTTAGTTAGTTAGTTAGTTAGTTAGTTAGTTAGTTAGTTAGTTAGTTAGTTAGTTAGTTAGTTAGTTAGTTAGTTAGTTAGTTAGTTAGTTACAGACATTTGATTATTGGGAAAGTCCAGCTGGGTAGGAACCCATTTTCAGTGGAAGCCCAGGGTAAAAAGCTTCAAAGTATTACAAAACATTTTAAGAACAATAATTTTACGATCTTCAAAAATAATACACAAAACATCTACAGTTTACATAATTATACCAGATTAGACATACTATGAAAACATGTACTTATCAACTTAGTTAATCAATCTAATTAGATTACAGAGGTTAAGTAGGGGCTCTGAAAGACCATATTTGGTACCGATAAACATATGTCATCCAGGCCCATGGATGAAGAGTTCTTGGCTTTAGAGGATGAATTCCCTAGTAATTAAAGGAGATGATAAGGACTGCAGAATTTGTAGAATATCTCTAACTGTGGGTGGAGTAAAATTTGCAATACATTTGTCGGCTATGATATTAGACATTTCCTTAGGGTCCTAGTGGGCAGTATTATTATGGACTAGCCCCAAATATTTCTGAACGTTAACTCTTAAATTTCTAACAGTTAATTACATTTGTAGTAATTTTTGTTTTTTCTGGCTACTTTAGGGTCATGTTTTGCTTTGAGCTTCCTAATAGTTCCTTAAAGGACCACTATGGGCAAATTATGAAAAAACATATATTTTTTTACCTTGCCATAATTTACTGCACCTCCCAAAGCTGCCTGTAGCAAAATAAGTACTCTTTCCTAATTTTATTTTGTTTTACTCTTGTCTGGCCTCATGGGGGCAGATGCTGTGATTCCTTTGGAAAGCTAAATCTGTCCCATAATGCACAGATTGTGAGAATAAATAGCCCTAACATTTGTTGTCAGACTAGACTTCCATTCACTTAAAATGGAACATCTGAAAAAAACTGCCAGGTTTGAGAGTCTGCAGCTCATGTGTCATTGAGAAACAAATGTTGTTCCTACTGCCGTACTACACATTCTCTGAAAGAAGCTTGCAAAACTGTCAACAAATTAATAAAATAAAAAAGACTTTTCACAAGGAGCAGTTTTGCGAGTTTCAATTCCTGGCCAAGTTACTACTCCAATCTCCACTCCTTCAGTGCAGAAGCATCTCACATTTCCAGCTTGGCTCGATTCAACTAATTAGTCAACTTTGTGTGGCAAAAGACATCAAACAAATCAAAATCTGGTGTGCAAATAAATCTGTTCCCTCGTATGTTTCTTCCCTTCTGAATAGCATTTCCCAGGAATTATTTCTAAAAAAATCTAAACATACACATCAGTCCAGAGTTTAGGCCAATCTATCCATTTCTTAAAATGTGCACAGAAAAATATTCAATTTGTAATGCATTCTGGCTGCTCACATTGTTATTGTTGCATAGCTATTCTGTTATAGCATAATCTGAACTTATGATATTTAATGCCAAGCTTTACAACAGTTCTTGGTTTCTTAACAATGACCTCCCAAGCCTCTGATGTGACACTAGATTTTGTTACTATTGCTTTATGTAGTTGTGTACTTGTTTTGTCTTTTGCCGTCTCAGTAGCATACAACTGGAGAAAACTTCCAAATCAGATACTTGTATTGAAAGAGTACCAGCAGCTATAGCAGTGATACCATACTCCAAGCAATCCACTCAAACATAGTACTGGCAAACATAAGGAAATGTACATGGCTCAATCAAGCAATGCTACACTGAGGACAAAAAAAACAGAAAATACATATACACAGGTCAAAATTGACATAATATTACAATATACTATATATACATAGATTAATACAAATATTAGTGCACATATGGCATGTAGAATAATACACATATACTATCATTAAAACAAGATAAATACAATAGCAATCATCTCAATATACTAAGAAAATCAATCAATATACTAACAAAAATCCCTAACATAAGAAAAGAACACAGAGGGAAGGAAAAGGTTTCCATGATGCTGTCATCAAAACTCTGCTCACATATTCAGACATAATTATACTAATTACAATATCATGTAGCATTGAAACATGCTGAAATGTTATAAATGTGACAGTTCATTATTCACTCAAAGCAAATATCAGAGTGGAAATGGTGGATAAGGAGGATGACAGGAAGAGAAGGAAGAGTGAGAAAAATGGTTTGTTGGAAGTGATAATTAGGGCAGATATGGGAGGCAGGAGAAAAAAACTTGAATAAAAGCAAAATTACAAGTAAGAGAAACAAAAAAAAAGGAGAGATAGGATGGACAGCAAGATTTCAGCTGCGGACTGGCAAGTGGATGGGTAGGAGGTGTCATAGAACTGGGTTTGGAGACAAATGTAGTGACATTGAACAAACAGATTTTTCCAAATTAACCATGTATTATTGTTTTGTGTGTGTGTGTGTGTGTGTGTGTGTGTGTGTGTGTGTGTGTGTGTGTGTGTGTGTGTGTGTGTGTGTGTGTGTGTGTGTCTGTGTAAATAATTATAAAGCAAATCTGCACTGACACCTGCATGCTGCCCTGCTCAGGGGGACACTTGTGTAAGTGCAGTGGACTGGCACCGATAGGAAGGGATGGGAGCATACTTCTCAACATCTTAGAACAAGAAATCTGGACCTGGCCATAAATAATGGGGAGACCAAGGCCCACAAAATAGGGATCATTTTTCAATTTTGCTCTTACAGACTTGGAAAGTTCATAACAGGTTTTGCATTATTGTGAATTTTCTTAAGGATATGAAGTCTGAAAACAAACGACTGCCGTTATTTTCTGACTTTAATTTTCAAATCAGTGATTTGACAGAAAACTGCATTTTTTATGAAAAAACGACAAAAACTGTGAGAGAAAAATCTGGACTTTTGGCAAAAATCTAAACAGCTGAGAGGTATGGATGAGAGTCCTGAACTGACATCCATCAATCATTTTCATTTGCCAAAGCGATTACAGCAGTGTTTTGCAGAGTGGTGGGAAAGGCCTTAAAGTTGACTGGTATGTTGTGTGGGTGTGGGTAGATGTGTTTGGGGAGTGGAGGTGTGCCTTTGTAAGTGTGGTGGGGATGTTATGCATTGTGAAATGGTGCGATTAAGAGCAAAATTGTGCTCAGTGTAGTCCCTAGCAATTTCATCATTGCCTGATTGTGACATATACATTTCCCTGTGTTTGCCAGTACTAGGTCTGAGTGCATTGTTTGGAGTATGGTATCACTGCTACAGCTGCTGGTACTCTTTCAATACAAGTATCTGATTCGGAAGTTTTCTCCAGGAGTATGTTACTAAGAGGGTGAGAGACATGCAATTATACAACTAAGACAAACTACATAAAGCAATGGCAACAGGAAGCACTGGGTCACATGACAGACTTAAGAAACCAAGAACTGTTGTAAAGCTTAGCATTAAATAGGCAGGCCATTGTCTCTCTGTACTCATCCCTCATTAGACCCATTATAGAGTACAACACCCTCTGTATGTACCTCACAAGACATCTGCAACAACTGGAAAGACCACAGAAATACCTCACTAAAAGAATCACAAGCCTAAAGCAGATGTCCTATGCTGACCATCTAAAAAATCTCCAGCTATACTCTGCTGCATATTGCCTACTCAGAGGCGATCTCTGCTTAACATACGAGGCCATGACAAACCCAGAGCTGTTAGACATGCTACACTTAAAGAAATCCCAATCCTTCAGTGCCACACGCTACAGGGATCTAAACCTGGTCATCACAATGAACAAAACATGCTGGAGGGATAGGTTCCTGACTCAGAGACTCCCCATACTCTGGAATAGACCGCCCATACATGTCAAGCTGAGCGCCTCTTTGGCCCTTTTCAAAAGAAACCTTAACGAATGGATGGGAGATAGGAAATTCACCCAAGGGATCATGTCAGTAGCCCTGCTAGACAGAGGACCAAGAAAGTAAATATTTTGGGAAGAAATAGCCAGGGAATTGTTATGGTTAGGTTTGTATAGGCCTTAGGGCCGATAGCCTAGTACCAACCTATGAACCTATGAAGTATCATAAGTTCAAGCTATGCTATAAGAGAATAAGTATACAAAGATAACCACGTGAGCAGCCAGAATGCATTACAAATTGAATGTTTTACTGTGCACATTTTAAGAAATGGGTAGATTGGCCTAAACTCTGGATTGATGTGAGTGTTTTTTTTTAGAAATAATTCCTGGAAAATGCTGTTCAGAAGTGAAGAGGCATATGAAGGAACAGTTTTAGTGGCACGCCAGGGCTGTGATTTGTTTGATGTATATTGCCATGCAAAGTTGACTAAATACTTGAATCTAGCCAAGATGGAAATGGACTTTAGTCCACTGAAGGAGGGGAGATGGGAGGAGTAAACTTGGCCAGGAACTAAAACTTGCAAAACTGCTCCTTGTAAAAAGTCTTTTTTATCTCAGTAATTTATTGACCCTTTTGCAACCTTCTTTCAGAGAATGTGTAGTACGTCAGTAGGAACAACATTTGTAAAACTCAGTCCAGGGCAGTCAATAACACATGAGCTGCAGACTCTCAAACCTGGCATTTTATTTTCAGATGTTCCATTCTAAGTGAATGGAAGTTTAGTCTGACAACAAATGGTAGGGCTATTTATTGTCACAATCTGTACATTATGGGACAGGTTTAGCTTTCCAAAGGAGTCATGATGTCTGCCCCCATGTGGGCAGATGTGAGTAAAAACAAAATAAAACTAGGAAAGGATAGGAACTGCGGTGGTCATGCTGCGGTAGCGTTCTCACCTCACAGTTAGACGTTGCCCGTTCGATTCTCAGTTAGAGCGTCTTCTGTGTGGCGATATGCATGAATGGGCATTCCTCCATTGAAGGTTGTGCGTTAGGCCCGGCAAGCTAGCATGTAAAACTCTACTGCCAATCATTAGCGGACCGGAGTTCCGCTTCGGCGACCCCTAACCGGGAAAAGCCGAAAGACACAAACAAACAAACAAACTTATTTTGCTGTAGGCAACATTGGGAGGTACAGTAAATTATGGCAAGATAAACAAAATATGTTTTTTCATCATTTGCCCATAGTAGTCCTTTAAGCTCTTTACTAGGTTGCTTAAGAGTGCTCTTAAGGTAGGTATTTAGAATCAGAGCTCAGCAGATCCTGCCCATGTGTCCTACAGAGACCTACAATGCCAGAGAGCCAAAAGGAGAGACTTTGGAGTGTTTAAGTACCATTTTTTGTTTTTTAATTTGGGACCATTGTCCTTGTTTAATTTGTTAACATGGTCCAGCCCATGCTAAGACAATTGTGAGCCTGTGTAAGATAAAATAACAACATCCAGGTTACACTCATCTGCAAACTTAGATCAGGAGTAGTAATCTTATGGACTAAGGAATATATGCTGAACACACAATCCTGCAGTATACCTTTGGAGCTCTGGGTTTTATCAAATAACCATTTAGCTATCCAACACTTAGCATAAGGATCTATATTTAGATTTACAAATCTGTCAACAATACCTACACATGGGGAATACTGTCAAAGGCCTTGGCTAGGTCAAGATATGCTGTATGGACTGAGCAACCAATAACCACTGCTTCAGTGATTTTTTTTCAAAGAAATTAATGATGTTAAATAGGCAGGACCTTTGTTTGGAAAGGCCAAATTGATGAGAGTAGAGGGTGAAGAGATTTTCAATATCTAGATTAATGAGGTCAGAGATAAAGTACTTAAAGTATGAAGCTAGTGAGGCTAATGGGTTTGTGTTTACCAGGATATTTGATTGGGCCACCACGATGAAACAGCATTGAAAGTCATCAGACTCAGTAATGTAACCAGTTGAGAGGGTTAGTTAGTTAGCTAGTTAGTTAGCTAGTTAGTTAGTTAGTTAGTTAGTTAGTTAGTTAGTTAGTTAGTTAGTTAGTTAGTTAGTTAGTTAGTTACAGACATTTGATTATTGGGAAAGTCCAGCTGGGTAGGAACCCATTTTCAGTGGAAATAAAACATCTACAGTTTACATAATTATACCAGATTAGACATACTATGAAAACATGTACTTATCTACTTAGTTAATTAATCTAATTAGATTAAAGAGGTTAAGTAGGGGCTCTGAAAGACCATATTTGGTACCAATAAACATATGTCATCCAGGCCCGTGGATGAAGAGTTCTTGGCTTTAGGGGATGAATTCCCTAGTAATTAAAGGAGATGATAAGGACTGTGTAATTTGTAGAATATCTCTAACTGTGGGTGGAGTAAAATTTGCAATACATTTGTCAGCTACGATATTAGGCATTTCCTTAGGGTCCTAGTGGGCAGTATTATTATAGACTAGCCCCAAATATTTCTGAATGTTAATTCTTAAATTTCTAACATAGTTAATTACATTTGTAGTTATTTTTGTTTTTTTCTGGCTACTTTAAGGTCATGTTTTGCTTTGAGCTTCCTAATAGCTCCTTAAAGGACCACTATGGGCAAATTATGAAAAAATATATTTTTTTTACCTTGCCATAATTTACTGCACCTCCCAAAGCTGCCTGTAGCAAAATAAGTACTTTTTCCTAATTTTATTTTGTTTTACTGTTGTCTGACCTCATTGGGGCAGATGCTGTGATTCCTTTGGAAAGCTAAATCTGCCCCATAATGCACAGATTGTGAGAATAAATAGCCCTACCATTTGTTGTCAGACTAGACTTCCATTCACTTACAATGGAACATCTGAAAAAAATCTGCCAGGTTTGAGAGTCTGCAGCTCATGTGTCATTGAGAAACAAATGTTCCTACTGACGTACTACACATTCTCTGAAAGAAGCTTGCAAAACTGTCAACAAATTACTAAAATAAAAAAGACTTTTCACAAGGAGCACTTTTGCGAGTTTGAATTCCTGGCCAAGTTACTACTCCCATCTCCACTCCTTCAGTGCAGAAGCATCTCACATTTCCAGCTTGGCTCGATTCAACTAATTAGTCAACTTTGCGTGGCAATAGACATCAAACAAATCAAAATCTGGTGTGCAAATAATACTGTTCCCTCGTATGTTTCTTCCCTTCTGAATAGCATTTCCCAGGAATTATTTCTAAAAAAATCTAAACACACACATCAGTCTAGAGTTTAAGCCAATCTATCCATTTCTTAAAATGTGCACAGTAAAATATTCAATTTGTAATAATTTCTGGCTGCTCACATTGTTATCGTTTTATAGTTATTCTGTTACAGCATAACCTGAACTTATGGTATTTAATGCCAAGCTTTACAACAGTTCTTGGTTTCTTAACAATGATCTCCCAAGCTTGTTTTTTCTTGTTGCTTATTGCTATTTCCGCATAAACGCTCATTTTCTGATGTTTATTGCTTATCAGAATGCTCCTTTTACACTAATATTGCATTTATTTGTGCTTGCAATTTTAAAAAAAGTAGTTTTTGTTGTAAATTGTATTTTTTAATTGTTACTAGCTTCTCACTCACGTGCGACAGTCATTACTGCACTGTAAAAGTGTTTTTGCATTTGTTTCTACTGTCTTCTTGAAAAAAAAAAAAAAAAAAAGCTATTTTCCCGCCTTACCTTTTTTGGGCTAATTTCTATCTCTTTAATTTTTCTGATATAAAAAATGCATTTCCGCGGTTTTTGTGTTTGTATAAGCTCAGCAGATCCTGTCCAGGTGTCCTGCAGAGACCTACAACACCAGAGAGACAAAAGGAGAGACTTTGGAGTGTTTAAGTACCATTTCTGGTTGTTCTTGTTGCTTATTGCTATTTCCGGATAAACACTCATTTTCTGGTGTTTAATGCTTCTCAGAACACTCTTTTTACACTGAAATTGCATTTATTTGTGCCTGTACTTTAAAAAAAGTCATTTTTGTTGTAAATTGTATTTTTTAATAGTTACTGGCTTCCCACTCAGGTGAGACAGCCATTACTGCACTGTAAAAGTGTTTTTGCATTTTTTTCTACTGTCTTCCTGAAAAAAAAAGCAAAAAAAACAAAAAATCTTGCTATTTTCCCACCTTACTAAGCTAGAAAATTCCAGTTTCAGACACCTGATGATACCTGGACTATGTTTAAGCTTCTGTGTTTTCCTTATTATCAAAAGGAATGAAGTTTATTCCAGATGACAAGTTTAATATAGTAGATTATATTGTGGAAGTTAAAAAGTTTGTTAGGAAACTAAATTTACAATTATTTTTTAAGGACAAGATTTATACAAAGCCCCATGAATTTAGAACAAAGAGTTCTTTTACACCTCCTTTGAACAACTTATTAGCTACATATGAGAAAATGGTAGTGGAGGAAATTTATGAATATGGACGAAAAAGGAGTTCTAAGAAATCAGGTTGGAACTTGAGTAAGGAAGAAGCAGTCATATTATATGAAATGCAAGCTGATGATTCATTGAGAATAATGAAACCTGATAAGGGAGGGGGATCAGTGCTTTATGAAAAGGTACAATATGTAGGTAAAATGCATGACATATTAACCAATTCTGGTAATTATGAAGCTATTTCATTAAATGAAGTTAATATTGGATACCATAAAGTTGATCTGATGTTGGAAGACCTTCTTTTAGAAGACAGAATTGATGGGGAACTATACAAGTTTCTGAAAGTAGAATATCCAATAATAGGTATTATTATAGGGATACCAAAGGTTCACAAAGACCTTATGAACCCCCCCCCCTTTAGGCCTATAATATCTGGAAGTAATTCCAAAACTTTCCCTTTCGGAAAAGTGATAGATAAATGGCTTAAGGCTATTTATAAGAATATTCCACAAATAATAATAGATTCATGGGATTTTTTGAAAAGGTTAAAACCAGAAATAGCTCAGAAAGCACAATGGTTGGTTACTATAGACGTAGTAGACCTTTTTTCAAGCATTCCAAAAGAAGAAGGGATGTTAAGGTTTCAGGACAGTATTATGAAGAAAAGTGACATTTCTTGGGAAAGAACTTTATTACTTATGGAGTTCATGGAAATAGTATTATCCCATAATTACATAATGTTTGAAGGGGAGTACTATAGACAAAAGAAAGGTGTAGCGATGGGGGCGGCATGTGCCCCCATGTTCGCAAACCTTTTTTTGACAAGTTGGGAAGAAGAATTTATCTTGAACTCTGAGTGGTCTTGCTTTTTAGGGTGTTATTTCCGTTTCTTAGATGATATTTTTATCACCTGGAATGGTAACCAATTGGAACTAGAAAAATTCAAGACTTATTTGAACACTTGTAGTGAAGTTATAAAATTTACATTTAGCCAAGACCAAACTTCATTACCCTTCTTGGACACTATGATAACACTTGATGATGGGAGATTTAAATCCAACATTTATAGGAAATTAACATTTAGTAATTCCTATTTGGATTATCAAAGTAGTCACCCTTTTATACAGAAAAGGAATATAGTTAAGGGCCAATGTATTAGAGCGGCCAGGATGACATCATTAAGGAAGGATTTAGTGAATGAACTAAAGAAGATAGGTGATTTCTTTTTAGATAGGGGATACCCTAATGAGCTAGTGAATGATGCAAGAAATTATGTGTTAAGTGAATGGGGAAAAAAATACAAGCCTCTATTAGGAAATGACGACCTACAAGTAAATCAAATCAGTCAAATGGTGGAAACAGATGAGATTTTAGATACAAGGAATATAGGAGAAGAATACAGCAGAGCTTGTATATTACAATATAGTAAACATAGTGGAGAAATTAAGAAAATATTAGACAAGCACTGGAACATTACCAAAATAGATGGAGAGATTTCAAAATTGGTAGGAGAGAAACCACTGTGTGTATATAAGAACGGAAATAATATGAAAAAATGATTAGAAAGGAAGATTAAACCCAAAAATGTCAATATAAAAGGTACCCAAAAATGTGGTACCTGTAGGCAATGTCAACACATTATAACAGTCCCCTACATAGTATTAAATGACATTAACAAAACCAAAGTATGGTTTCAAAAAGGCAACTGTAGATCCAGGCAACTGGTGTACCTAGCTAAGTGTACAAAATGTCCAGTATTTTATGTAGGGATGACTACCAGATGTTTGAGAAACAGAATTTATGAACATCTGTATAGTATAAAAAAGAAGGATGACAAGAATGCATTGTGGAGACATTTATGTGAAAACAAAGGGTGTTCTGAATTTCAGTTTGGAATACTAGAATTGGTTAAAGTCAACCCCAGGGGAGGAAACATTAAGAAAATAGTGGGGGAAAAAGAAATTATTTGGCAGATCAAATTAAATGCCTCTGTTCCCCCAAGAATTAATGAATATCTGTCAATTAAACCTGTTTTGGAAGCTAGTATATGAATGTAGTAAAAAAGTTTTAAAACAAGTTTTCATTTTATCTTATTACAAGTTTTTACTACAAGTTTTATTATAAGTTTTTAAACAAAAATTTTTTAACAATGTATTTAAATTCATACTATCCCTGTTATTATATGTATTTTTAATGTATTATAAGGATAGATTATAGGATGGAAAGGAATATATATTAAGCAATGTAGTGTAATTTATTAAGGAAAGCACTAGCACTTTAAGGCAATAATGGAAATTATCATGTGACTATGTAAGAAAGTATATATGAATTGTTTTAACCACTTAGCATTGTTCTGAAGAAGTCTGAATCGATGAAAGCGCTTAACCGAATGGTTTTTAATTGCATTTAATAAAAAAGTTAAAGGTTAAAAAAGAAGTCTGAGATTGATAAGTATATTGTCGGAGTGCTGGTGCATTTATCTACGAGAAGAAACAGAGTGATTCTGTTGTTTTTTCTAAGCTTCTGTGTTGGCCATACCTTACTTGGGCAAAAAGGAAGTTTCTTTGTTCAGTGAGAGTGGGGAGCTCTGAACAGCCTACCTGTCCTTGGAGGAGTGGTTTCTGCCCAGAAATTGTAGTTTTATTGGCCATTTGGGCTAATTTCTATCTCTTTAATCGTTCTGATATAAAAAATGCATTTGCATGGTTTTGCGCATAGCGCAGCAGTGGTTAGCTAGGGTTAAAATATCCCCGGCTCCGCTGAGTCTGCTCTTCATTTTTTCCCTTGGTACTAGCCAGTCCTTCTAATTTAGCACTGAAATCAGCACTTTCTGACTAGCACTTGGTGCAATAAGAGACAGAAGCACTAATAAACTATAGTACTCAGTCCCCAACAGCTGTTTGTAGGGAACAACTCTCCCCACTTGGCAAATAAGAATAAGTTCCTTAACACATTCAGGCATGTCCAAGAGTCAGCTCCCAGTGTGTTCTCCTGTGCACCTGATGAATTTGGGCATCCTGAGGCAATGTCACAACTGCCTCATGTACACAGACAATCCTCTCCTCTTACCACACGACACCAAAATCTGTGAGAGATACACTTACATAACTAGACTTGAGGCAAAGTTCTCCAGTCACGACTGGAATTAACAGTCAAGAGGAGAAGGTACCAACGTGCAGCACAACACTTACTACACATAGACCCACCATACATGCAACTGCAAAACCCACACATAGATACAAAAGGACATATTCGGAGGTTCTAAATAAAAATCTGCGGAAACAACAGAGACTGCCAAAGCAGACACGCAAGCAACCTACACCCACAAACACACCATTATCATCACATAACCACAAAAATCAGTGTGCCGCACAACCACAGCCCTTAAGGCAAAACACCTTACCTAACACACTCGTAATAGGTGACTCCCTCCATAGTCAGGCACACTGATGTCCCTCTCACCAGGCTGGATAAAGAGAAGGTCACTGTCAGTTGCTTGTCAGGTGCCAGAATCTGCCACATTACCCATGCACTCAGGTCACTCCACAACAAGTACAAATACGACTCTGTCATTGTCCATATTGGTGTGAATGACCTGAGACGTACCTCCCTGGACTACATGAAAAGGGACATAGAAGAGCTCTCTGATTTTGTAATCAAGGCAGGTATGACTCTAGCCCTGAATATCATCTTACCCTCACCAAGAATTATACCTCAGTACAAGGAGAAAATGATAAATTTCAACAACTGACTAAGTTTCTGGTGTCATTCAAAGGGGATCCTGTACCTGTCTGCCTGGGATGACGTGCTCGACAAGCCTCAATGCTTCACCAGAGATGGCTTGCACCTGTCACCCATGGGATTCAGAATACTGGCAAAGGCTTTTGCCACCCCCACAGTGCCTTTTTTAGGCAAGGCTTAAAAAACAAATTCACCACCGTAACAAGTACTAGTGGCAAAAAACTGGGGGTCATGCTGCTTAACGCTAGGAGTTTAAACCTCAAAATACACTCTCTCAAGGCACTCCTCAATATGGAGAACATCGATATTTGTGCAGTAATCGAGACCTGGTTCAAGGCTCAAGAGAGCACCCCAGCGATTCCAGGCTACAACTCATAGCACACATTTCGGTTGCAAAACCCAGACCGAAATACAAAGGGAGGAGGCGTATCCATATTCATCAAGGATAACCACACTTCCAGACTGGTTGCAAAGTATGATGCCTCGGTGATCATCCAAGTGCAAGTGACAATGGGTAAGCCTGCAATCCAGATTGTAGCTTGCTACAGATCACCTTCCCTGCCCCAAGACACTCACTCCTCTTTCTTCGAGGTACTGGAAAACATGAGAGTCCAACCAAACACCCTTATACTAGGTGATTTCAATTACCCAAACATCAACTTGGAAAACTATGGAAATACTAATACCTTTGCTCAGTGTGTCCTGGAATACATTAACTCCAATGCTCTGGACCAGCTGATTAACACCCCCACAAGAGGTAAAAATATACTGGACCTGGTCATCACCAACATGGGGGACAAATGCTCCACACCTGTGGTAAATTCCTCATTGGTCAGATCAGACCATAAACTCTTCACCCTTAATATCCACATACCACCCTCACCCCTTGCCTCAAAAGAAACCATAGTGAAAAACTTCTCCAAGGCGAACTTTATGCTACTCAAGACAGAGGTGGAAAACTTTGTTACTCCCCAGCAGAAAGTCAATATGACTTAATTTGGTATATCCTACACAAAACCACTCTGCAAGCACCTACATGAGTGCATGGGCCATGCTATCCCAAACAAGACCAAGACCCACTCCTCCAAAAAGAGGAAACCAGTCTGGTGGTCTCTATAATAGAAGGAAGAAATTATTGCAAAAAAGAGTAAAAACCCGGGAATGGAGGGGCACCGTGACCAACCTTAGCAAACAGCTAAGAATCCTCATAAAAACCTCTAAGGCAAGCTTTGAAAGAAAAATCACAACAGACACCAAAGGCAATCACAAAGCATTTTTTAGCTATGTCAAAAACCTAAATGACAACTCCAAGATCTGCTCTGAGCTATAGCACAATGGTTCAAAATTCACGGAACCAACTGACATCACCAATATATTTCCAGATAAGTTCAGTGCAAATGTCACCCCACCCTCACCCCCCAAAGGGCCGATATCCATACCAGAAGACTGTGCTGCCCCTAAAATCACAGACACCCAGGTGAAAACAGCACTTTCCAAGGAAAGAAACACAGCATCCATGGGACCAGACAGCATCCCAGGCTGCGTACTACATGAACTCCAAAACAAATGAATCCCTCACCTTAATACCATGCTTAACAATAGCATCACCTCAGGCTATGTGCCCACAGAGTGGCACATGGCAACAGTTATTCCACCCCATAAAGGAGGTGCCACCACTGACCCCGGGAATTACTGTCCCATCAGCCTGACGAGTCTTGTCTGCAAGGCCATAGAGCACATCATCATGGAACTCATAAACAACAACATTGGGGACCTACAAACCCCAGACCCTACCCAGTTTGGGTTCGTAAAGGGAAGGTCATGTCTCCTAAATCTGGTTGACTTTTTCAAAATGGTCACTAAAGCAATAGATGAGGGAAAGGTGCTTCACACAGCATACTTTGATCTTGCAAAGGCCTTTGATACCATTCCCCACTTGGGAATTATAGACAAACTCACCAACCTAAATATAAACCCCTACATTACAAGATGGGTTGCTAACTGGCTCACAGATAGAACCAATTTAGTGAGAATAGGAAATGCTAGGTCCAACTCCAATCCTGTGACTAGTGGTGTACCACAGGGCTCAGTCCTAGGACCCCTCCTGTTTGGTATCTACTTTTCGGAGGTACAAGCAAACACGGAGGGACTAGGGTTAACAAAGTTTACAGACAACTGCAAACTAGGTTCCATAATTGAGACTCCTACTGATGTAGACATCCTTCAAAAGGGTCTTACGAATACAGAATTGTGGTGCCAAAACCACGGCCTCAAGCTAAATGGCAAAAAGTGCATTGTCATCCCCTTTCGGAAAAAACAAGTACCTATGAATTATAACATAGGTGGTAGCCCACTTACCATAGAGAGTGTGATAAGAGACCTAGGAACTCTCCTTCGACAACCATATTGCTAAAGTGGTTAGAAAATCCTTCTACATGGCCACCTTATCACAAAGGGGTTTGCATCTAGGAATAAGGAAGTTATTGTCCCCCTCTACTCATCACTCATTAGACCCGTTATTGACTATAATGCCCCGTTTGGGATGTACCTAACAAGACATCTGAAACAACTGGAGAGGCCTCAAAAGTACCTCACAAAGAGGATAGCAGGCTTCAAACAGATGCCCTATGCCATGAGGATAAAAAAACTAAGACTGTACTCGGTCGCGTACCGGCTACTCAGAGGTGATCTCTGCCTGTCATACAATGCTATGTCAAACCCTTAATTGCTAGAAATGCTCCACCTAAGGAAAACCAATCCACCAGAGCTACACGCTCAAGGGACATAAACCTGACATCAACAATAAACAGGACTTGTTGGAGGTACAGATTCATGTCCTAGAGACTCCCCGTACTCTGGAATAAGGTCCCCATATATGTGAGGCAGAGCTCCTCATTAGCGCTCTTCAAGAGGAATCTTGATGAGTGGATGGGAAACTGGAAATTTACCCCCGGAATCACTTCTGTGGCCCTGCTAGACAGGGGTGCAGGTAACTAAATCACTTGGGAGGGAAGCGGAAGCAGAATATTTTTGGCTAGGCTTAATTATGCAATAGGGCAAATAGCCTAGTACCTAGCTATGAACCTATGAACCTATAATATTGTGGCTTTAGTAGTGGGGATTAATCATAGGAGCTCTACAGTGGAATTTATTTGAGTCATCAAGTAACTGAAGAAGTTTGCTTTTGAAAAGTTCCTAAGCACATAGGTATTTGCAAGGGATGTATCTCCAGTTTTAAAGAAAAAGTCAATGAGCTATGGTCAGATTTAACAAGATAAGATGATACAGACAGATGTGTGCAAAAAGTGGCAGTACTTGTGAGGACAATATCAGTCCCTTAGTAGGATGGTTAACTATTTGTATGAGGGAGTTAACAACTATAATGTCAAGGAAACAATGGGAATGCTGACCATCAGCAGTATAGGTCATCCAGTTTATTGATGGATAGTTTAAATTCTCAGAAGAAGAGTATTGAGTTTAGTGGGGATTTCTGCTAAGAGACAGAGGTGGAGTATGTTCTATAGCCAACTATAAAGTGGTAATCTCGTCTTGGGTGAATTGGACATTCAAGGTGTCAATTTGTTGTCCAGAGAAATATCTCATAAGGTGATGATATCCTTGACAAATATTGATACCCCCCACACCCACACAATTATCAGTAAGTTCAAAGACATGTTAGGTATTAAACCCAGGAAAGGGGGGGAGTACATTCATTGCTTTGAAGCTATGTTTCAGCATGAACACATATATGACTGTATTCAGGTTGCAGGAGAGCCTCAATTTCAGGCATCTTTTTTTTTTTTTCTGTCATTAGGATTCTTAGCATTGAGTAGAGCCACTTTAATGTGTTCTGAATTACAATTTGTTCAACTCTTCCTAAAAAAAAGGTATTATGCTGGCAGCAAAGAATTTAGCCAGAATGGGAAAGTCTTTGTAATGAGAGATGCAGACTGTCTCATAATGTATCCTCTAAAATGTCTTTAGCTACATAGCAAATTATTAAATCCAATTATCTTGTCTTTAAAACTGTATCATTCTGTCTTTCATACATTGAACACATGCTTAGCAATCTCAATCATTTCTTTTTGTATGTCTGGACAAAGTGTTTAAATGATGACATTCACCTCACGCGGTTACTATTAAAGTCATAATCATATTTCGCAGGACAGGGAGATCTTAGAGCCTTTATCATGTCTAGCTAGCTCCAAAAACACAGCTGTCAGGTCTTATCCATAGCAGTGAGGGTGATGTGTGTATTCATGACAATAGAGTCACCTATTGCTAAAACATTACCACGGGTAGATGCAGACACAACATTTCTTAAGGGATAGGAATCTGCACCCTTGTATCTCTTTGCAGCATTTGGACTGGCTGTGAATATGCAGGGTAAAGGTAGGGGTGTTGCTTTGTAAATAGCTGATGTTTCTTAATCATTAGCCTGGGAGGTTTAGGTGGTGTTTTCTTAATAACCTCTGCATATGTTGATTTCATTATTTTTCCTCAAAGCTTCACAGCTTTACCCAAAATTTCCATTTCTTTTTCTTTAGAATCAATAATTTTTTTATAGGCAAAGTTAACTTGTGGTCATACCCATCCTGTGATTAGCCTTGCTGTTTCATCTTCACTGTCATAGAAATGAAAAATATTCTGTTTTCCTTTAAGCAGCTTCATGCTTTGGAATCATTATACATTGTGCTCTGAAACCATGATTTCCTTTTTTGGGGGACGCACACCTCTAAAAAAGAAATTCTCAGAACTACAGAATGTATTATTTTCATTTACCTGCTGAATATTCCGTACCAAACCTTTGCCTGCATAATCATCACAATGTGCTAAATTTTCCATTTTTTCTGAAAATTTATTTGACAAGGAAACTACTGTAATTCTGAGACTTGTCCGTCTGAGCTCCCGAATTAAAAAAATAGAGAATACAGAAAAACAGTGAATGTTGAATTGCTGTTTTCTTTTAAAGTTTTGTTTTTTGCAAGGGGAAGTGCCACTGCACCCCCTGTTTTGGTGGACAAAACCCCCACACACCTGAACTTAGAAATAACAACTTTGAGATCACAATATGACAGAGAAAAGGGAATATTCTGAGAAATAGCAGTCTTAGATTTAATATATTTAAGTCCGCATTTTTGGTCATTCAGTCTCGCCATACAGGAGTATCAGACAGTTACCAATTTACATCTTTAAAATTACTATCATAAAAAATTCACACTACTTAATTTTATTTTCCTAGAACAAGCATGGTGCTATAAAAATCATAACCAACTGCCCTCACACATACCCTAGTTTCCCCATGCTTCAAGCTTCCGGTCTTGATAAATCATTAAAATGCTGCATTCTGGCCCTGCAGCTGATTGCTACCGATTCATAAAAGAAAATGTCAGTTCCATAGCAAAAAGGGATAAAATCTTGCCTTTGTCCTAGATGATGGAGATTGACCAGTTACTCAGGTACTAGAAAAATCACCCAGGGAGGGAAGTGGGGAGTGAATTGACATCTCTGGCTCTCCAATCCAGAGAGCAAAGAAGCAGCAAGACATCCTGTTTACTGACACTAAACAAAGTTGTCAAAGATTTTTCCAGCAGTAATTAGTCTGTGCATGTCGACCAAAGCACACTGTAACCAGTCAGGCAATCATAATTAGTAAGCTTGTTGGGAGGCTGGCATTTTGGCTGTATCCAGAACATAGGATGGATCCAGTATACTACAATTGATACTCGCCTATAGATATAGATGCATAGAAGATTCTTCTCCCTCTGATTGGCCTTGTCCATGCATAAACCAGGAAGAATGAATGAACAGATGTACATTTTATCTTCAATGTGTGCCATGGGAATGACTGCTTGAATAGTGGAAGGGGTCAGTGCTTGGTTGGCATGCAGGAAGAAAGAAAATTAAATCAAAAAAGAATATATAACAAGAACATATAACTGAATTACTGCAATCCCAAAGTCTGACGCTGGAAATCCATACAGACAAGAACAAATTACTGTGACAGGTTGTACATTAAATGAGAAAAATACTGTAGTTTAGCAAAGATTGATTTAATGTAGCAAACCAGGTCATAAATTAAATCAAATGGTATCTAGAGTCTACATGCATGATTTTGTTACTACATGAAATACATTTTTTCCTGTTACACGTCTAATGAAGTTTTCTTCTTGGATACAGGTTCTGCTGCATTTTTGATGTCCTTTTATTGATCTGTTCCAGTATTCCTGACATAAGGGAGTTTCCTGCCAAGGCAATGACCCGTCAGCCAGTATATTAAAGTCTTCTTCTTCCTAGGGTGTGAGGTAAATCTGATATAGGCCACTAGCAGATGTCAGCCATAAAAGCGACATATGTGCGCACCACCCTCGGAAGTTCTTTGCCACCAGTCAGACTGCCAGTCCTGGACATCACTCTGCTGTTGGAATCACTTCCTAAACTAAGATGAGTGCCAGTTGGGGAACGCTTTTATGTCTTTTTCTGCTACCTTTCTTTTATTGAAGTTAATATCATCCAGGAAAGGGAAATGTGAATGTGGAAGACAAATTCCACATAACGATAATAATTCCCAGTGCCTCTTTTGCTCGGACCTCAGCACAACCACAACCACAAAAACTGCTCCATCTGTCAGTCTTTTCTACCTAAAACCCTCCAAAGTCAGTTATCCTTCCTCACAATCTACTTAGAAAAACAGCTTTTAGCCAAGAGTGCAATGGAATCCTCCTCGGACCTGATGACTGAGCCTGCTAAGAGTAAGGCGAAAAAACATAGGCCTGAAGTTGCCATTCTCGATTCAGATGTCTCTCTCAAAGTACATGAGAGCTTGGAGACACATGCCATGATGGATCCAGAACTACAGGCAGAGCCCATTTCACAACCTTGGAACCAGATGTATGCACATCCAGAGAGGCTACAGAGACATTGTCTACCGATGTCCAGGGGGAGCCCAGGCTTATTTTGTCCAAAGGTCCTAGGGGGTTACTCAAATAGTTGTTAGGGAGGATGTCGACTCAAACTTGGTGGAATGTAGGCCTACATCTAGCCCTCCTTCTTTGCATCACATGGATACTCCAGTAAAGAAGAAGCAAAAAAACACGCATGTGTGCCCCCCCCCCCCCGACCTTCAGAAGGAATGGCAACATTTTACCTAAGGCCTATTTAAGGCCTTTATGGCACTTAGGCCTTCTTTTGATCACCCTGTTTCTCCTCCTGCCTGGTCTGCCTCCCCACAGAAAAGACCTAAGCCTCAGGCCACTTCTGAGGAAGATTCTTCTTCTGAGGAGGATAGTGATCCATTGGATTACTCTTCCCCAATCCCCTCACCTTTAGATTATGCCACCCCAGAAGAAGATTCTAATAGAACAGAATCTCCCATGGAGGAAATTTCTTTTGAGGAAACTATCTCTAGGATGTGTGACCACTTCAAATGGGACAGTACACAGATGTCAGAGGTCCAAAAACATTATTATGACCTCCTTCAAGTACAGTCCCATAGCCCTTCAGCCATTCCCCCTGTCATGCCAGCCTTTTTAGATGTTTTTGCATCTACCTCTACTCATTTGGATTTTCATCCTCCAGACAGGTACTACAAAATACCTAAAGACTGCAATTTCTTTTCAAGACCCCAGTTGCAGACCCTTTGGTGATTTCAGTAGCCTCGGATAAGGCCTCCAGGTTATTTCCTTCCTCCTGTGTTACATTTCCTAGGTGATACAGCTGTATCTCATTATGTGTCGGAATTACATTTTTTGTTTGTCTGACAAATCATTTTTTTTAGGTTTAATGGGGATATTTTCCACCAATTGCAAGGAACAGCCCTAGGGGCTTCATTTGCCCCCATGTACACAAATCTGGTTATGGCCAAAGTTGAACAAGACAAGATATATAGACATAAGTTTTTTTATGTCACATGTGGTTAAATATTTCTGCTACACTGACAATTTGATTTTCCTATGCAAAGAAGGGGGTGTAGATGTTGAATCCTTTATTCATGACATTCAAGATAATAATTTTGGTTTGAAATTTGATGGGATTCAAATAAGTAGTGACATCCCATATTTAGATATTAGATTAATGGGAAGTGTTGGACAGCCTATTGAGACAAACATACATATAAAATTTGAAAATGTGAATTATTTTTTGTATGGTAGTAGTTGTCATCCAGCACATTTAATTTCTATGATACCATACGAAGAGCTTTCACATCTAGAAAAATGATGTAGTAAAGAAAAAAAAAATTGTATAAGGAAATGTGTAAAACAGCTGAAATGTTTGTCAGTAGAAGATATGATGTTAAAGTAATTAAAGCTTGATGTAAAATATTAGATAGACATAATGAATATAATGTTGATAAAGAACATGTATGTAAGGGAAAAGAAGTTTATTTTGTAATAACACCTCTATTGTGATTACATCTAGTCATGGGAGATATAATGAATATAATGTTGATAAAGAACATGTATGTAAGGGAAAAGAAGTTTATTTTGTGATAACTTACAATATTTTGACTGAAAAAAAGTATTAGTGAGGTTAAAAATCACTGGCCAATGTTGTTAAGAGACAAGGATTTAAGGGAAATGTTGCATCTTTCGGCTTTTCCCAGTTAGGGGTTGCCACAGTAGATTTTTATGTGCCGAGTTGCCAGCCCTGACACACAACCTTCAACGAAGGTACACCCATTCACGCATGTCTCCACACAGAAGACGCTTTAGCTGAGAATCAAACAGGACAACGTCTTACTGTGAGGCAACAACGCTACCGCAGCACCACCAAGGATTTAAGGGAAATAATGTCCAATAATGTCCGAATATCCTACAGAAAGGGTAGGAGTTTGGCAGACATGATAATTCATAAAGATTTTGTTTCACCAGATGCTGTTATTTACAATGAATTGGTTATAAATAGAGGTAACTATACTTGTAACAAATGCTGCATCTGTAAGTTTGTAGTTACGCAATTTGATAAAATTAATGGTGTGCACTTTTCTCCAAATGGGTTGCGTAATTGTAACACTGAAAGTGTTATATATTTGTTGAAATGTGACTGTGGATTATATTATGTAGGTGAGACTATTAGATCTTTTAAAAAAATTATACAAGAGCATATTAGGGATATTATTAATGTAAGAATGGATAGCCCCTTGGGGGCTCTTTTTAAATTGTCATGGATCTAGTCCAAGTTGTTTAAAAGCAACTGTTTTAGAACAGGTGAAGCTGCAGTTAGGTGAATGTCAAGATGCAAAAAATAATTTGTATAAAGAAACACTTTTTATTTTAAAATACAATACATTGGAGCCAGCAGGCTTAAATAAAGAATGCACTTGGAGGTTTGTAGTTAGATAATTGAGAGCTAATTGATGGGAGCATAATATAAAGTCGTGGGTGTTTTATGTGCGTTTCTCTTGGAAGGCTATTTGTTAGGCCGAAGCCCTAGGTCTTGTAAATACATTATTCTTTTACTTGGTATCAGTGACCCTTTGGTTGTTTTTCATTTTATTTCATTTTGAATAGTTGTTTTATATATTTCCTTCCTCCTTCCATCTCCCTTTGGATAAGGATAGAAGACAGTTAGAGAGGCTGGGCAAGAACATCTATACCGCAGCCACCCTGGCCTTCAGAGCTCTGAACTACCAGACTAAAATGACCAGGTATAATCTGGAACTCCTGTCTTAACTTTCAAAATTAATTTCAAACATGCCAGACTCTGAAAGCAAGGCTAAGGCTTCAGCCCCTCCTGGCGGACATTAAGGTAAAACTGATGCATGCTTCCTTGAACAACTCTGCCCTTTCCGGTAAATCCTCTGCAGAACTTTTCAAATCCCTGCAAGAGAAAGCAAAGAACTTAAAGATCTTAAGCACATTCTGGTATCTCCAGTGCCTAAATTTCACAGGAATTACCCTGCAAAACAAGTGTTTATATGCAGGCAATCCAGAGCCCCACAATCAAAACCTCAAAAGAGGCCTAGGAAAATTTAAAAGTTTAATCTGACATCTTCTTCCTCTTCTCAGCTAGCTAATTAGCCCTTTCCTGATTGGATGGGCTCGTCCTCATGACTTCTCAAGAAGTCAGGGTACCCCTCCTCTCATCCAATGCCTTACCCTATCCCTTCCTTCCTAGTAACTGATAATCCAAGACTCTTGGGTGTTAAGCATCATCATGAGGGGGTACTTTATGGTATGGCACAAGGTGCCTCCCTTCAGAGATATACCCCTAACTTCAAAAGAACAGGAGTCTCTTTTTCCTCCTGTCCTGCAAAACCTGATCGAACAGGACACTATCAAGCCTGTGGCCCCAGAACAAGAGTGAAAAGTATTTTACTCATATCTATTCCTAGTTCCCAGGAAGGAACATCCTGGAGACACATCCTAAACCTCTCACCCCCTCTTACCTCAACGACTTTCTCATAGTTCCCTCATTCAGAATGCTTACCCTGCAAACCTTATTCCCTCGTACCCTTCCTCAGGCATTCCTAGCCTCCACAGATATCAAGGATGCATACCTTCATATACTCATCCACCCCAGATACAGAAGATTCCTACACTTCTGTGTGGAATCCTCACACTATCAATTCTTGGCTTTGCCTTTTGGACTCCCCACTGTCCTGAGAGTCTTCACAAAATGTCTAGCACCAATGATTGCCTTTTACAGGCTTCACGGAATCCTGATCTTCCTCTACCTAGAAGACCTGCTGATTCAAGCCAATTCCCAAGCAGAATTGAACTAAAATCTAAAATTGACAACTGCCATCATACAAAGCCTGGGTTTCACTATAAATTTCACAAAATTATCCCTAGTCCCATACCAGGACCATGTCTTCCTCAGGTGCAGATTTCAAACCCAGAGTATGGTGGTGTCCCTCACCCTTACCAAGGCACAGGACATTTTGCAGGTCTTTGCAGAAATTCTCCCCCTACAGTGGCTGTCTGCAAACCAGTTCCTGAAAATTAGGGAGTTGATGGCATTCACTATCCCTATGCTTCCTCTTGCAAAACTACACATGAGGAAATTCCGATGATTCCTAAAGTCTGTGGTTTCAACATGCCCAACCTCTGGCATACCAAATTCCTCTCCTACTCTGTCTCAAGAAGGAGCTCCAGTGGTGGATGTCACAGCTGTCTCTAAACCCAGGCCTCCCAATTCAAGCACTGCAACTTACTCAAGTACTGTACACGGATGCATTGGACATGGGCTGGGGAGCAGCCTTGGATCACCACACAGTACAAGGACAGTGGACTCCACCCCAGAGGAGGGACCACAAAAACATCAAGGAAATGAAAGCACTAATCCTTGCCTTTCAAACCTTCCAATCCCTGCTAAGACCAGGAAGGCTGCGTTTACACACAGTCATGTGGTATACAAACGGGGTGGGGGGGGGGATCCTATCTCCTATCAGACTAGCCATACAGGCCCACGACCTAGCATGCCTACTAGACATCTCTCTTCAGGCGGTGTACATTCCTTCCAGTCAGAATGCTGTGGTAGACATTCTAAGCAGATCCAGAACACAGCCCCATGAATGGATGCTTGACAGGGATATGTTCCTAGCCATTGTCCACAAGTGGGGTATTCTACAGATAGAGTTGTTTGCCTCCCTTGAGAACAAGCAAATTCCAAAGTTCTGTGCCAGAGAACCCCATTCTCAGGGATGGAGAGTGGACACTTAATCAATCTCCTGGATGGGGAAATTCCTGTATGCCTTCCCCTTCTTCCACTTATTCCAGAAGTCCTACTGAAAATTCAACATGACAAACAGAAAATCTTGCTGGTGACTCCCTACTGGCCAAGACAACATTGGTTCCCTCTACTCCTTCATCTAGTCAAGGGCAATTACTACAAGTTACCCCACATAGTGGACCTTCTAACACAGAACAAGGGCTCTCTCATCCACCTATACTTAGAGACCATCCAACTGATCCAGTAGGTAATACACCCCAGTCCCTTTTAGACATTTATTCAGAAGACATGCTTCAAGTCCTGCAGGAGGCCAGGAAATCCAGTACCAGAAAATCTTACCTCTCCAAGTGGAAGAGATTCTTGGTTTGGTGTCTTAAGAAAAACCAGGATCTGCTAACAAAGGAACCCCATCCACTGACGCCAAATCCAGCTCCAGACCGACTCCAAATTCAGCTCCAGACAAGTGACAAGTGGAGTACCTCAGGGTTAAGTCCTGGGACAGCTCTTGTTTAGCATCTACTTCTCTGAAGTACAGGCCAGCACTAAGGGACTCTGGCTAACAAAGTTCGCAGATGACTGCAAACTGGGAGCCATTATTGAATCCACAAATGATGTGGATACTCTACAAAATGGTCTTACAGAAAGAGATGCTTGGTGCCAGAGCCATGGGCTCCATCTAAATGCCAAGAAATGTATAGTTATCCTCTTTGGGGAAAAAACATGTACCCGTGAATTACCACGTAGGTGGCAGTACACTAAACACTGAAAGTGTGATAAGAGACTTAGGGACACAGGTGGACAGTGGTCTCAACTTCGATAACCACATCATCACAACAGTCAGGAAATCCTTCTATGTGGCACACCTCATCACTAAGGGCTTTTCATCCTTGAAAAAGGAGGTCATTGTCCCACTGTACTCATCCCTCATTAGACCCATTATAGAATGCAATGCCCCATTTGGTATGTACCTCTCAAGACGTCTGCAACAACTGGAAAGGCCGCAGAAACACCTTACTAAAAGTGTCACAGGCCTAAAGCAGATACCCTACGCTGACCGCATTAAAAAACTCCAGCTATACTCTGTTGCATATCTTCTACTCAGAGGAGATCTCTGCTTAACATTCAAGGCCATGTCAAACCCAGAGCTGTTGGACATGCTGCATTTAAAGAAATCCCAATCCCTCAGAGTCACACGCTCCAGGGATCTAAACCATGTCATCACAATAAACAAAACATGCTGGAGGGATAGGTTCCTGACCCAGAGACTTCCCAAACTCTAGAACAGACTGCCCACACATGTCAAGCAGAGTGCCTCTTTGGCCCTCTTCAAAAGGAACCTTGACGATTGGATGAGAGAAAGTAAATTCACCCCAGGGATCATGTCAGTCACCCTGCTAGACAGGGGTCCAGGGAAGTAAATAGTGTGGGAAGAAACAGCCAGGGAATTGTTATGGCTAGGCTTGTATAGGCCCTAGGGCCGATCGCCTAGTACTAACCTATGAACCTATGAACCTACGTACCCTTTGGTTCTGTCATATCTGTGTGAACTGCTTAATTCAGGATTAACTTACTCTTCAGCTTTCTTTGCCAGTCTGCCACTTTCTCTACCCTTAGCTTCCAGATTTGAAGCAAAAAAAAATTCTTGAAAGGTGTCCTTCACATCAGATCTCCCAGGAGACCTGTACCTCCACCCTGGGACCTCAACATTGTGCTGGAGAAACTGACTCAAGCCCCTTTTGAACCAGCGTCATCTAGCTCTCTCAAACACTGTACTTGGAAAACTGTAATCCTGGTGGCCATTACCTCCACCAGGTGGATTTCAGAATTACAAACCCTTATGGCATCTCCTCCTTTTCTGTCTTTCCACAAAGACAGGTTTTCCTTTCAAACCAATCCCTCCTTCATGCCAAAGTAGTTAATGAATTTTCCTTAAACCAGACTATTCATCTTCCCATCTTTTTCCCATTCCCCCAGAACAGTGGTAAGAGGATCCTTCACACTCTTGATATATACAGACAACTCAGATTTTACTTACACAAGACTAAACCCATTAGGAAATCAGACCAACTGTTTGTGTTCTTTCACCCAAGGGGACTGGGACTGCCTGAGTCCAAACAGACCATCTGCAAGTGGATATCCAAATCCATTGCCTTTTGCTATTCTCACCATGGTAAAGTCCTTCCAGGTTCAGTCAAAGCTCACTCCTCAAGGGCAGTGTTTCCTCGGGGGCTGTTCTCAATGGCCTGGACACCAACTCTATCTTAGAAGCAGCTACCTGGGACACCTGTCCACATCTTTACCAAACATTATAAGCTGGATTCCATTTTCAAATCCAGGGCAAGATTTTCCAGGGCCATTCTGCATGCCATTCTCCCCTCCCTTTCTACATGTGATTTTGTACTCCCCCTTATGTCAGGAATACTGTAAAAGAGGAACAGAAGGACCTAGATTAGTTGTGTAAGAACTTACCATAAAGATAGGTGTCCTTCTGTTCTCTGTTGCAGTATTCCATCCCTCCCTCCATCCCTTCACTTCTTGCCTTTCTTGGATGCATTGATCCTCTTTCCCTTAGACCGTCTCTCTGGCTGGGTCTTCAGTTCTGAGGGTGGTGCCCATCTACGTCTCTTTTATGGCCGATGTCTACCAGTGGCCTACATCAAACGTACTGTGCACCCTAGGTAGTAATAGACTTTGATATACTGGCCAACGTCGGGCCGTTGCCTTGGCAGGCAACAGCCTTATGTCAGCAATACTGCAACAGAGAAGAGAAGGACATCTATCATAATGGTAATTTCTTACACAATTAATCTTTTCCATTATATAGTTACAAACCTTTCATCCTAAATCCAGGCCATAGTACTTTTATTGTATTTGTCTTATAATTAACATTTTATTGTGGTACCTGTAGTTACTGGGTTAAATTATTTTTGTTTACATGCAAACGTCTATAATTTCTGATGATGATGCTTGTTATGTAATTAATCAATGCTGTAAGATGTTGTTAATCATTTGAAAGAATACTGTACTTACAGGAAAAGAGGTTAATGACATAACACAAGGATTCATACTTGTGCACATTTTGAAATTAACAGTTTGCTTAGCATTCTATCAGCGTGAAATGCTCTATTTAACACATAATTTACATTTCTTAACCAGTAGATAAACTCTGCATTTTTTTAATTTGGTTTTCTTATGTCTTGAGTAGGAAAGAATATGTTTACCCATAGAACTTTGCATAATGCCAATTAAAACTGTTATGTGTTAATAGCTCTCTATTTACATGAAAAACATCACATACCTTGTCACAGATGCCTTTCTCATTTTTTTCTTAAAGAGTCCTTAAAGGCCTTATGTCTTTTGGAAGCTTTTTAATAATTTTAGACCATAAGTTTGCTATTCGATTTATCCATCGCATGCTCATTCTCTGAATTCTATATAAAATCCCTTTGCTATTTCTTAATTTGTTGTCCATAATCTTATATGTAAATGCTTTCTTGTAATGTCTAATTGCATCTGAGTATGTATTAACCACGTGCAGCCTCTATCTTGCCCTTTAGGTATAAAGTTAATTAAAATACAATTTCTAATTAATTAGTGTATTTCCTTTAGTCTTTCATGTTAGTAACAAAAGCAATACTTTCAAAAGTGGCGAGCAAATCACGGGGATACCAGAGCAGTTGGTTCCTTATCCTGCAGGCAAAGGTTTCTATTCCCACCAGGTTTGTCAATACACATTACACCATAAATTGATGGGCACACATGTACTTTGCCTATGTTGATCAACAACATTTCAGTACAATTAATTGCAATATTATGTTTCCACTTTAAAACAATTGAGAGAATATTAGCAATATTTATTAAGTATCCCTTCTCACTAGCTAGAGTTGCCAAAAGGGGCCACTGATATCAAATAAAAGGAATATGTGTTAGTGGAACTATTTCACTAGATCAGCATTTCTATTAAATATTAACTTACTGTACGAACACAATATCTTTTTGATAAGTTTTACACTTTTAACTCACAATCAAAAACATTTCAGTTTCTGTCACATTTCTTTAAAGATAAACTGTTCTATGTCTATTGAGCTATAGATTAAGGTGATAATGTGCAATGTCTTATCAGTCAGAGGGTTCAGAGGAACTGAAAAGTAAGAGCCTATTATTTCTAGAACATTTCATAGAAGGCGTACACCATGAATAGTGTATTGCCATTTATTCTACTGAATGAATTAGGGACTCATTGTGAACAGTCTGAAGGGAGTTTTAACTGAGTGTCTTTTAGATTACATTTTATACTTCAATTTTTTATTTAATTATTTTTTTATTTGCTAAAATGACAACAAAGAAAGTTGAACACAGTTATTACATGTACCACTAAAAAGGTAGGGTGCCCATGTATAGTTATTTAGTTTTTTATTGAAATGTGAGGCAATTTCATATGCAGAAAATAAGCACTATGTCACTCGATTATGTAAATAAGGGTGACAAAATGTAAGACACAAAATATTTAGAACTTTCTGTGGAAAGAAACAAAAAAGTAGGTATAAATGCGACATGTCTAAGAAAGCTTTCATTATAGGGTTGGCAAAGATTTTTTCTGTGAGAAATGACTGGTATATCAACACTACCCTCCCCATCTCATAAGTTTTATCAATATATATGAATCATAGCATTTAGCAAAACATTATTCATATACTCGAGTTTCCTTTCAGCTTATAACTGGATGTGTAATATAGTGCAGTATGAGACACTGACTGAACTATTTCCTTTTTGTTTTCAATCTAGACAGTGATTTATGGAATGCTAAGCTGTAATATAATTTAAGTAATAAGGTAATGGAATGCTGCCAAAAATAAAGAAGGGTCATGAGCAGTGTTAAATGGTCCTTAGAAAAAAGTACTTGTTTCCTACTATTAACTATTTCCATTGTTAACTATTTATTGTGCTACACATACAGTAACAATAATACTTGAAACAAGAAAATCACTGAGAAATACACGTGCATATCTATGCACGCATACTTGCTGTTTCTGCAAAGTGTGTGTGTGTTTGTGTGCATGTGTGTGTGCATTTATGTGCATGCATATGTGTTTTCCTTACATAATATCTAGTATGGTTCATCTTAGAATTATTCTGCAAGTCCCAAAACTGTGAGCCCCCCCCCATTAATAATACTGAAAATAACCTTTTGATGACCACTCCCTACATCAGTCCATTAAGGAAATGAAATTCTATACTAATTTCTAATTATTCTTGCTCTGTTCGTGTGTGTGTGTGTGTGTGTGTGTGTGTGTGTGTGTGTGTGTGTGTGTGTGTGTGTTTGGGAATGTGTGTGTGCATGTGTGTGTGTATGTGTATGCGTGTGTATGTGTATTTATGTGTCTGTGTCTACATATTTGAAAACTTACATATGATAGGAAAAATAACATACAGTTCTAGCACAGAAAATAAACAATTTGCCATTCTTGTTGACAATAGATATCAAATCTCTTTCCCTGTTTCCCTGTCAGACCAAGAGATACCTCCGGATTACAGGAAACTACTTTTTCTTAAGAATTACATAAAGAAGAAAAAACAATCTGGAAAGTGTGTTGGGAACCACAAAGAAATTACATCTATGAAAACAGATGAATAAACATTTATATACCAATTAAAATACCAGCCAATGAAAACATTTATCTTAAACTATTTTCTAATTACTTCTGTCTGTTTACTGTACTGAATTTAAAACTTGTAAAAGTTACTTCAAGCCTTATAAACATGAGGATTGTTCTTCTTCTTCTTCTTTCGGCTTTTTCCTGGTTAGGGGTCACCACAGCAGATCACCTGTCCACTCATGATTGGCAGTGGAGTTTTTACGATATCAAGTTGCCAGTCCATCACCCAACCTTCTGCAGAAGGCAAACACACATGCACTCACGCCTAGGACCAATTTAGAGTGTCCAATCCACCTACAGCATATTTTTGCGATGTGGGAGGACACCGGAGCACTTGGAGGAAACCCACGCAACCACAGGGAGGACATGCATACTCCGCACAGAAGGCACCCCAGCCGAGGATCGAACCGGAGAACCTCTTGCTGTGATTGTTACTAAAGATGTAATCAGGCTTCTCTTAACTTAGTTGGAATGGTACATGTAGGCTGGACATTTGTTATCAGAATCTCAGTATTAGCAATATGACCACTTACTCAATATGGGCTATAGATAAACTAAAGAAGAGAGATTATTCAAAAATAAATATTTTCTTGTAAGTTAACTAGAAGGTCTGCTGCTCTTACTTTGTTTTGTATCTGAAAACCAAAGACTACTGAATAATTCTGACTTTTCTGAAGTGGTGTAACTGTTTGCCACATGTTTAAAACATGCATCATGTACAGTCATATACATTTATTAAAGTTTTCTCAGGATATAACTGAGATATCCAAAATAACTTGAGTAATTAATCTTTGTCCCTTTAAATACGTGCTGCTGTTTCTTGACTGGGATAGTTGTTCAGAGCCGTATTTATAACAACATTTTTCCCTCCTGTAACATAAATACAATCAATTTAATTCACTTTGCCCTATAGACTGCTGCCATCTCTCCCTATTACTCTCGGTGCTAAAAATCAGAATTAATAAGTTAAGAACAACCTTCTCATATGTGGTATGCAATTTCAAAAACTATTGGCTTGTAAAAAATAAAATTTTCCATCATTTTAAGCAAAGCTACTGATCTTTCCTGCTTTGAAGAATGAAAGACAGCTGTTCACAACCATTTCCCCTACAGCTTCCTACTTTGTCCTTAGGCAGGCAATATAAATCCTGCTGTACACTTTTATTTTATCAAGGGCATTTACTCCAGAGCTTTTTCTTGATTTGCTAGTGCCATCTGCTGGAAACCTTCTGTCACTTCTTTTCTTGTCTTTGAATATAGTAAGATGTCGCTGGAAGACGATTACAGTGAAACAAGTCTTATCAGGTGTCGCAGCAGCCTAGGCCCCATACATTTGACTTCACCTTTTCCACAAGGCCTCGTCTTCCTTCATCCCCAGTGATATTTAACACCTGTGCTGCTCAGTGAAGTAGTATTCCCTTTAAGTTAGATTCTGGATAATTACCATTATCATCCTAAAACAGTATTCGCTTAGATTATAGCCTTGAATATCTTCCTTCATGATAGGATGGGGCTGTTTTTCTTCTTCAACTTACACACATCCGCTCTCCCCTGAATGTTATATATACACAATACTACCAGTCCTCATTTCCCTTTTCTAATATGCATACACCAGCAATTCTGATTCTTTGTACTTGGCCTCTTTATATTTTTTCATTATTCTAGGGTTTCTTCTCTGCGATCTACATTCTTGCATAATTGTTATTTCTTTGCATGTCTGCATAAACTAGACACAGTTTAACTGCTACACTTTTACACTTTCTTCTGGGATTTAATCTAACTCTCAGATACTTTTCCTTCTATGTTTCTGCTAAACAGGCTTACACTGTAATTCACCTGACATGTCTTAATAACTGCATCCGTATCATTAAATCAAGAAACAGGTTGAGCTTGCTCTTCTTACTATGTACACTTTCAAATGTATCCCAGATACAGTTTAGATTGATAAATGTAATATTTATCAGAAAACAAAGTAGTTTAATAAGAGTAAGATACTATGTGATTCGTTGAAACGTAAGACATGAACAAGAGTTTTTCAACAGAAAATTGTCGAATTCCATTGAACTGCCTCAAGATGTGCTGACAGACCAAATATAGCAATATTCAGAAATCTCTGAGAATATTTTATTGCTATGTCCGATAAGAAAAGACAAGATGATAAGACAAAACAAGGTTCCCACTAAAGAATATGAGTGGCTATGTACAGTAACTAAGTTTGTTAACTTTCTTAAAGCAAAAAGAGGATCTGTGTATCATTTTTAATTAGAACCAAAAAACTGAAAATGTTAAGTGATGAAACTGAAAGTTTTTCAACCTCTGACTTAAGATAAAGGTTTATCTTAGTGTTGTGAACACTTCATTACATGCCAATGATAATAGTATCTTCTTTAAGGAACAGATTTCCCAGTAGTACTTTTCAAATATGATCATGAAACTCTGGAAATCAGCTGAGGGAAATCATCATACTATTTTGTGAAAAAGAGAAAATTCTGTCAGCCATTATAATTAATGTATCAGGATTATTCAACTTTTTTTAATGTTCGACATCGTTTATATAATGTGAAAAAGGGATGCCTAAAGAACAGTTGTGTGGGAACCTAACTACAATTGTAGATGTCTGAGTATGTTCACAGTTGCAGTACTGCTAGCTCTTGTAAAATCTGTCATAGAAAGCCTGATGTTAAGTGTAATTTCTAGAGCTTTTTCTTCAAGAACAAACTGTAGCAATAACTGGTACCTTAAAGCCACTATGACCTAGTCAAGTAAAGAAACAACAATAATAGTTTCCCAATTGAGTAGTTATCTCTAGTCTTGAAATCAGGCAGAAACAATGCACTCCCTTCACTTGACACTTGTATCAAATGCAGATCTTGCTTTCTTCAACTACAGCAAGAAAGCTAAAGGCAGAAAGGGAGAAAGTAACTGTCATACCACAGGTGTCCTAACATCTAGGGAGGTAGAGCATTTTTTGTGTACAATAGAAGGAAGGAAGAAAGCTCTAAGAGTTGGACTGGACCTCATTTTACAGTAGAAATCCCACAAGTTACTACTATTGCAACAATGAACAATACAAATAACGTCTTTGGTTGTGTAATAAATGCCATCTATGAAATACAATTAATAATAATCACACATAAAGGGATGTTAGTAGTATTCTCTGAGCATACATTCTTAGAAAGTCAAATCACTGAAGTTTATGCATCAATAACAAGATTCTCAGAAAAATTGAGAATCAAGATCTAAAATACAAAATATATAAAATGGTGGTACAACCTCCCATAAACCTTTATAGATTATCTGAATAGATCAGACTAACAATGGCATTTGAATAAAGAATGGTCTTCTTTCGGCTTTTCTCAGTTAGGGGTTGCCACAGCGGATCATCTGTCCGCTCATGATTGGCAGTGGAGTTTTACAGTGTCGAGTTGCCAGCCCGGCGCCCAACCTTCCACAGAAGACACACACACGCACACACTCACACCTAGGGCCAATTTAGAGTGTCCAATACACCTACTGCATGTCTTTGGGATGTGGGAGGAAACCGGAGCACCCAGAGGAAACCCAAGCGACCACAGGGAGGACATGCAGACTCCACACAGAAGGCATCCCAGCAGAGGATCGAACCAGAAAACCTCTTGCTGTGAGGCAGCAATGCTAACCCCTGCACCACCGTGGCCGCCCATTTGAATAAAGAATGGTAATATATGTAAAAATGACATCAAACCTATAAAACATGTATCAAAAGCTTGATAGAGGTAATTGTGTGTAAAGTTTAACAAGAATTAATAGCTACAGATAGATTCACAAGACTCAAGAAAGGTGGTCAAGAAAGGCAGACCAGCAGCAAGGCTCAGCCTGGGAATATCTGTGAAATGGCATCCAGTTCCAGTGTACACAAATCAACCCAACCCAAACACCTGCATGAATTAAATATGTGAAATGGCATCCGGTTACAGTATGCACAGATCAACCCAGTCCAAACACCTGTACACATTAAATATCTGTGAAATGGCATCCAATTACAGTGTGCACATATCAATTCAGCCCAAACACCTGCACACATTAAATATATATGAAATGGCATCCAATTATAGTGTGCACATATCAATTCAGCCCAAACATTTGCACACATTAAATATCTGTAAAATGGCATCCAGTTACAGTATGCACAGATTAACCCGGCCCAAACACCTGCACACATTAAAAATCTGTGAAATGGCATCCAGTTACATTGTGCACATATCAACCCAGCCCAAACACCTGCACACATTATATATGTGTGAAATGGCATCCAATTATAGTGTGCACAGATTGATTCAGTCCAAACAACTGTAGGTTCATAGGTTCATACTAGGCTATCTGCCCTAGGGCATTTATAAGCCTAGCCAGAATGTGTTTGGCTTTCGCTACCCATTTTAAATTTATTTTGCTATGCCCTTTTTCGAGGTTAGTATACTGTGCCTCTGTCTAACAGAGGCACAAAAGTGATACCCGGGGTAAACCTACGATCTCCCATCCACTCATCAAGATTCCTCTTGAAGAGAGTCAATGAGGGACTCTGCCTAACCTGGACTGGGATTTTATTCCAGAGTGAAGGGAGCCTCTGGGTTATGAATCTGTCCCTCCAGCATGTCCAATTTATTTCAGTGCTGAGGTTCAAGTCTCTTGAGCGCGTAGCTCGATGGGATTTGGATTTTCTGAGGTGCAGCATGTCCATTAATTCCGGGTTGGACATGGCTTTATACGTCAGGCACAGATCGCCTCTGGACAGTCGGTATGCCACTGAGTAGAGCTGGAGTTTCTTTAACCGGGCAGCATATGGCATCTGTTTGAGCCCTTTGATCCTCTTGGTGAGGTACTTTTGGGGTCTTTCTAGTTGCTGCAGGTGTCTGGTAAGGTACATCCCAAAAGGGGCATTGTACTCAATTATGGGCCTGATGAGGGATGAGTAAAGAGGCACGATGACCTCCCCTGTTCTAGATGTGAATCCCTTCATGATTAAGTGGGCTATATAAAATGTTTTTTTAACCACTTTGGCCACGTGGTTGTCAAATGAGAGATTGCTATCAACTTGGGTCCCCGGGTCCCTAATTACGTCTTCTGTACTTAATGGATTACCACCTATGTGGTAATTTGTGGGCACTTTGTTTTTGCCAAAGGGGATGACTATACACTTTTTAGCATTTAGCTTGAGGCCATGGCTCTGGCACCAGTTGTCTGTTTCTATGAGGCCCTTTATTAAATAAATATCTGTGAAATGGCATGCAGTTACAGTGTGCACAGATCAACCCAGCCCAAATACCTGCACACATTAAATATCATTGAAATGTCATCCAATTGCAGTGTGCACATCAACCCAGCCCAAACACCTGCACACATTAAAGCAGATTTGGCAAACTGACCTGCAATAATGATTAAATGTTAGATACATTTTTAAAAGTATCCTTTCTGCAAATATATATTTTTGTGATTTGTATTCTTTGACATATTAAAATGGATAAGCTCATTTGCATGGACTTGGACTGCAACATGATAATTCACACGTGTTCACAGAAAAGAATGGTTGCATGTGTGTATGTGTGTGTGTGTGTGTGTGTGTGTGTGTGTGTGTGCACATGTATATGTGTGTGTCAGTGTGTGTGTGTGTGTGTGTGTGTGTGTGTGTGTGTGTGTGTGTGTTGTGTGCTTGTATTCAAAACTTGTCTGTATAGAGCTCTTACATCGAGTTACACAATACTTACTTCTCAAACAGAGCCCTGTCTTGAGCCAGGGCACTGCATTACTAGTTGCCTGCAAATTATTTCACAAATTACAGAAGAATGTTTACATTTTAAGCCAGAACTGACTTATTCTTTCACACCTGATATGAATTTGTCAGAAAAAGGAAATATAAGGGATACAGTTGTTAAAAAACAGTTTCCCTTCTTGTTGACATTTCTGTTTAGTACATTAAAATGGACTACAATACACAAACCCAGTCTAAAGACACCTGTGTACCCAGTTTCTATTAGACTTGTGCATATCAGCAGCATCCCCTGTCCCCCTGATGTGTCATATACATCAGGGCATATTTCCTCTGTTTTACTCT
This sequence comes from Protopterus annectens, assembly GCF_019279795.1. Taxonomy (NCBI): domain Eukaryota; kingdom Metazoa; phylum Chordata; order Ceratodontiformes; family Protopteridae; genus Protopterus; species Protopterus annectens. The sequence continues at coordinate 1,382,899,341 of NC_056737.1, forward strand.
GCCCTTGTCCTCTCCCTACAACTATCTTCCTATCCTGCCTTATAACCATCTGCACTCTAATATCTTCTTGCATTCATATACATCCTCATAACACAGTTTTTTTCTAACTTATTATCGGCATATTTGTTCTATGCACATTTTGTTTTTACAATTAGCTTACATCACCTGTAAAAAATGACCTTATTATTTAATGTTAGCTATTTCATGTGAGATCTTTTTATCCTGTTTAATCCTATAATCTTTGGCAATGTTATCTACTGTATGCACTATTGTAATATTAGAGATTTTCTCCTTGGGTCTCTGCTGAAAAAGGGTCTCTGCCCAGTTGGATTAACCCAGTTAACAAATGCCAAATAAATACATAAATAAATAAATAAATACATTAATTAATTAATGAATTAATTAATATATGACCACAAGGCTCGTTAACTAAATATGAGTAATTCTATTGGTTGCAATAGCATTGCAGGAGCATGATGTAGTCCCAGCTTTGCAAGCAGAATCTTAATGGAATGCATGTATTCTACTAGACAGTGGACACATAGTCTTCCTGATATACAATTATTTCAACTTTGGATTAAGATGGATCCTCCTGTCCTTACTGCATTTCAGTTTTGTCCAATTTTGTGAAAGATCAGTTTTTATTGTTTTAAAACTATACATGTTGATTTCTTGTGTTCTTCTTTTATAATCTTTAGGTTAACATAAGAAAGACAAATGTACATGACAGAGTATGATGTTTAACATGCTGAGTGATGATAGATTCATACCTGAATCATATTCAAGGGGACTCCGAATAAGAAGGGTTTAATTGATTTCTGCTGGTCAGATCCTAGCTGATTCCCATTTCATTTATAATGATTTTCGTTGCAGCATTGTGGAAAAAGAATGTTGTGTGTCCCTGAGGTAGATATGTTGGGAGACAAATCTTTGTTTTAGTTGGTTGAGAGGTGTGTTCATGATAATTGCTAATAATCACAGATGTGATAAGATCTGATCTAATCCATCTCATAGCATAAGAGGTACCAGTATCTCTTGGTAGACTTGAGTAGGATGTGACTTTTTGGTGCGATTTTATTAGAGGTCCCATTAATACCTATATATCTTTTAAACCACATAAACAAGTGGGGAGTAGGGATGAACTAAAGCTGATGCCATACCTTCAACTGCAAAGTTTATATTGGCTAACTGCAGTTGGTGGGTGTGTCTGCTGGATGTGTAGTGTGGTGTACCAGTCACTAACTACTTTCACCTGCTTTAGTTATATCCTGTGAGTAAGTGTATGTGGGATATATCCCATTCTGCTGTGTCTTGTGCAGTTTGATGGTGTATCTCCCTCCCACAGGAGATGGCATTTCTTTTGCTGGTGGGAGATCTGCAGTTCAATATTTCATCTCAAAAAGTGATGAATCAATTAATTTCTTCTGAAATAAAACACCAGTCTGACTGAGAAACTGGAAGACATTGAAAGTAAATCAAGGAGGAATAACATAAGAATATATGTAATTCCTGAGAAAGAAGAGGGTGCTAGCATGATTTAGTTCCTCAATAAGTGGTTTTCATCAGCACTAAACATGCCTGAATCCCTCTCTTTTGGAATTGAGAGGGCTCATCGGTCACTGGCAAATCCAGCTTCTTATCTGAGTTCATCTAACCCCAGGTCTATAATAGTTAGATTTCTTTCCTCACAAGACAAGGACTTAGTGCTAAAATCAGCTTGGACTAATTCTCCTATCAAGATTGGTGAAAAAAGTTATTCATTTTGACAATGGCTACACCTCTACAGTCATATCCAGAAGAAAGGAGTGTATTCCTCTAATTAAGTCCTTGAAAAAAGCCAATATTAAATCTCAAATTCTTTTTCCTGCAAGAATAAAAATTACCTTGCCAAGAAGGAGTGAAGATCTTTCATTCCATACAAGAAGCAGTAGAATTTATCCAAAAGAAGAAAATACTGTCAGACATAGAAGAAATGGAATGGTCAACCCAGAGTTTGAAGTGACAGGCAACAAAAAATGGATGGTCTGTGAAGGTAGGAGCAAATAAAGCTAAGAAACTAAAGGACAAATGAATACATTCCTTCTAATTTTAAATGCTTTGTTTTATGAATCATAATATATTTGATTCTGGAAAATCTCTATACTGCAAGGTAATGAGAATCATCTTTATTATTAACTTTCTCTTTTCCTTTCTATATCTATGTCTAATTACATATAGTACTAAGTATTTAAATAACATTCTCTCTCTTTCTCTCTCTCTTCTTTTCTTCCTATTCCTTTTTGTTACTAATGTTCCTTTTCTCTCTTTTCCCATCTATAAGTACTTTACATACTTTTCCCTTTTAAATAACTACAAATGATGTATGTCTACTAATTCTTCAGTAATAGTATAATTTGACTTAATACCAAAGTGCATTTTTTCTAGTGGGTCAGTGGTGGGTAACAATATGTTTCTGATTAATGTTTCTAACTAGATGTTTTAGACTCTTTATTTAGACACATATAAACATTAATACAGTACATTAATGGTGTTTTATGGATGGCTAAATATAAGTTTATATATATATATGTGTGTGTGTGTGTGTGTGTGTGTGTGTGTGTGTGTGTGTGTGTGTGTGTGTGTGTGTGTGTGTGTCTGTGTGTGTGTATCTATCTATATACATATATATATATATATATATATATATATATACACACACACACACACATATATATATATATATATATATATATATATCTACAACTAAAATTAACCGCACTCATATATATAGTATATCTATATATATATATATATATATATATATATATATATATATATATATATATATATATATATATATATATATATGTATATATATATATATATGTATGTATATACACATTATATATACACACACACACACACACACATATATATATATATATATATATATATATATATATATATATATATACACATTATATATACACATACATATATATATATATGGGTCTACTGCTTTTGGTCAAATTACATTTGGTCGAAAATTATTTCAGGCAGCCTAATTCACTGAAAGCTCATTTGATTGAAAGCTCATTTGGTCGAAAATGGAATATAGGCCCTGCCCCACTTAAGTGCAAACCTGTAGTAAGAATATAAAGTAAGGGGGGTGTGGGGGGCACATTTTGCAACTAGTTTTTACTGACGTTATATGTTTCAATGTATTTTTAATGGAACACATGTATATAATAGTCGATACACTGCAATTATGTGGGGGGCTATGCTACCTACATCCCCAATGTGGGGACTGTGCCCCCCACATCCCCCCTTACTTTATATTCTGTCTCCAGAGTCGCACTGCAGTGGGGCAGGGGCTATATTCCATTTTTGACCAAACGGAATTAAACCAAATGAGTTTTCAGTGAAATGTATTTTCGGTGAGCTGCCTGAAATCATTTTCGACCAAATGTAATTTGACCAAAAGCAGTATACCCATATATATATATATATATATATATATATATATATATATATACATATACATACTAGTTTTTTTTCCTCTGGTCTGGTTAATTGGTGGGTAAATGATTGAAATGTTATAAAATGATTTCTGATTTGAAGCAGCTGTTGTTACTTCTAAATAGCTGTTTTATATGAAAGGGTTGATTTTTCCATGATGTTGATGTTTTGTAAGGACACTAGTGGTCTGTGTGACTGTTCTCACTGTGGAGATTCATGTCATCCACTGACAAGGCAGCTTGAATGTTTTTTTTTTTTTTTTTGTTTGTTTTTTTTTTTGCTTTCTGTAAACTCTAAAAGCTTCAAGATGTGATTTCCCACCGAAAATGCTTTTTTCCTCACTAGAGACATCCTCTGCTGCGCATGAGCCTATTTACATACTTTTTAACAAGTTTATGATGATGCAACTTGAGGAAACAACAGTGATGACATAATTTGACCTTTTGAACATGTTAAATGGCTTTATTTAGAATTATTTTCTCTTGAAATTCTGTTATCCTTCACTTATATACTTTAGATGGTAAATAATTACTTCTGCTAAAAGTGTCTAACTCCTTTGAAAACACCTATGTTCTTTTATAGATGCATGCATGCATTCTTCAAAAAGTAACTAAATGACATCAAATGAACTAGGAGCTGCATTAGAAAACTCATTATGCATATTAATATCGGACTCATGTTATATAACTAAACCTTTAGCAACTAAACAGAGGGTTGTGAGACTTGTTTTGTAATAAGTAGTTTATATATATATATACATATATATATATATATATATATATATATATATATATATATATATATATATATATATATATATATATATATATATATATATATATATATATACATATATATATATATATATATATATATATATATATATATATATATATATATATATATTAAACAGATCCTTACATGAAAAGTGTTAGAAAGATGACTGCTAAAATGGTTAAAACATCTGATGTTTTTTGAAAAGTCTTGGAAATATTGACAATCTTCTTAACCTTTAGCTTCTAATATTTATACATACTTTGATCTGATGTGAATTTCTGACATATCTACTTATCAGAGGTGCTATAATTATATGTGACATATTCATATAGTTATATTGGACACTCATTTTAATGTATATTTCATGGACTCAGATTTGTTTAGTTGCTTTCATAATGCTTTTCTTTTTTGTTTTTATACTATATTCTAAGCAGATATGGATAATTTGTGTCTTTTGGTGTTGGAGAGGTGGTGGATGGATGGTTTAGTTAAGTTTTTAACTAAATCAGAAACTTTATGTTTCATGTATGTGTTTGTAAATAGTTTTGGGTTTTTGAAAGTAGTGCTTAATACACGTTCTACATCCACGATAAATAGGTTTTCAGTAGACTTCAAGTCAACAGAAAAGAAAGGTCTTTCAGTAAGTAACAACATACACATTATAGTCAATGGCTTAATAAATGTTTATCATTAAATATTAATGGTTTGAACAATAATGTCAAAAGAGCTGGTTTGCTTAAATATATCAAAATGCATAAATCCCAGATCATCTTTTTACAGGAAACCCATCAATTAAAAAAAACTGCAAAAATACTCATTTAATGGCTATACCATTCTGGCTGATTCATGTTTTAAGACTAAGAAAGTACTTGCACTATGCCAAGAATTATAGATACAATTTCAGAGAAAGATGGGATGCTAAGCATGGTTATTTTGGAAATCAGTAGGAAGTATTATACTTTGATTAATACATACTGGATACCAAGACTAAGTACTAAATATGTTGACAAATATCTGGACCTGATTACTTTAAATGCAAAAGGGGAAATTATAGCAACAGGTGATTTTAACTGCCTATTATCAGGCAATGCTACTTCTAAAAATAGTAAAATAAAACTAACATTTCAAGCCAAGAAGTTAAATGACTTTACAAACCCGATGAACCTTAATGATATACATTGTCTAAGAGAACTTTATTCCTTATTCTATACTCACTATTCATATCAGCTTGGTACACAAACAAACATTGAAAAAGTCTTTGTATCAAATAATATATACTCAAAAATAAGTGACGTATCTATAATGACTTGCCCACTTTCAGACCATAATGCTATAAACTTTACATTCACTACTCAGACAGATGATTTAAGATTTGTACAGAGAATTCCCGCTTATATAACTAAGTTAAAAGACTTCAGGGAATGGATAATGAAAGAAATAGTCATGTTTATGGAAACAAATGATAATGGTGAAATGACTGATACTATACTATGGGACACCTTTAAAGTTTATATATATGGTAGAATAAAATCTTGGTACCTTAAAAAAAAGGTGAAAGTGGGACAAAGGACTTTTAGACTTACAAAAAAAATAGACAAGATAAAAATGGATGCAAAACCAAATAACAAAGTAGTGCATAATAAAATTACTATGTTAATCCAAAAATACTTAGAAGCTCTGAATCATAAGGTAGCCATAAACCTGAAAAAAATGAAATTACAATCTTATGCTGCAAATCCTAAATATCTACATAAAATAAAGGTAAGATCCAAAAAAATGAACAATCAAAATCTTATTAATGAGATTAAATATAAAAGTGATGGTTCAGTTAAGAGTACATCTAACTTAATGCGCATATTAGAAGTGTTCAAAAACTACTATAAAGATATAAATGATAACACACCACTTTTGGAGACAGATAATGGGATAAATACTTTTATTCAACAAAATATAACTACTATGGTGTCAATGCAACAAAATAACATATTAAATAAACAAATAATACTAACAGAAGTGAAAGAGCAAATAAAAAATTTAAAAGACAATAAAGCAACAGGACTGGATGGAATAATTCCTGAACTATAAAAGATTTTTCCTGAATATATAATAAAGAAAATGATGACTGCCTTTACTAAGGTTAAGCAAAAATGTACAACACCCCAATCATGGAAATATTCAATTATCTTCCCCATTTTAAAACAAGGTAAGGACCCCAAATCTTGTGATTCATATACGCCAATTTCTTTACTAAACACTGATTATAAAATTTTCATGACAATATTAGCTAATAGGATAAAGAAAATATTACCTAATCTAATACATAATGATCAGACAGGGTTCATTCTTCATAGAAAAGTGCAAGATAACATTATTAAATTACTATCATTAATATACGTAGCATGCAAATATAAAAAACTACTATTATCAGCCTAGACATAGAAAGGGTTTTTGATACTATTAGTTGGTCTTATCGACAAAGAATTTTGATTGGTTTTGAATTCTCCTCAGATTTTGTCAACTTATTAATGAAAATTTATAGTGGGGCACAGGCTTATGTGAAAATCGGATCATGAATATCCTCACCACTAGAAATCCTCAAGGGAATTAGACAAGGTAGCCCTTTTTCACCATTATTATTTGCTCTTTCAATGAAACCTTTTGCTACATATATCAGAAACAAGTAAAATATAAAAGGCTTTCAAGTTAATAAAGACTATTGTCCTACGATACAATTATTTGCTGATGATATGTTGTTAACTTTGGGTGATATTGATGTTTTTTTGCATGATGTTATAAATACCCTAAGCAAGTTTGAAAGAATTTCAGGGATGAAATTTAATCATAATAAATCCCAAACATTACTAATTAACAAAAAGATAAACAAAAACCTAAGAGAGAATAGTCTGTTTAAGAGGGAGAATGATGTATTAGAATATTTGGGTTTCAGCATAAAGAGTACATGGAAAGAGTCTGTGAAACTAAACTACAATAATTTAATAACCACCATTAGTGAACTAATCAAAAGATGGAATAAAATGTTCTTCACAATTGAGGATAGGCTCTCTAATTAAAATGATACTTTTTACCTACAATTTTGTTTTATATACAATCATTGATAATACCCCCTCCCAAAAACTTATTTAAAAAAATAGATTCCATGCTACTTACATTTTTATGGTTCCCCTTAAAACCTAGGATTGCATATAAATGGCACATTAGAGCTTGGAACAGTAATGGGATAGCATTCCCTAGCTTAGCTCTTTATTCCAAATCAGTTATAATTAATGAAATATTACATTGGATCTCACCTACCTATATATCTGGCTGGAAAATAATACATGGGATTCATATACCTGATGTCAGACCTATAGAAAATCAGTTTAAGGAACAATACGGAAAAAGTACAGTTCATTGACTTTTATGTGAATTTTGTTTATTTATCAAGAAGTTTGATCATTTTTCTTATGGCATTAATCAAATATTTAATAACTTTAAAAATATACTTGATTGTAATTACACCATTAAACAATTCCTATTTCTTATATTCCCTATAGCATACTCCCCTGATTGCCTAGATTCTTTCAACATCAATGTGATGCAAACATTAAAGGAAAATAACTTGATATTCTGGCATTAGTTTATTGAAAATAAGAGTATTAAACCACTAAACTCTCTTCTATGTAGTTTTGATAATAGTCAAGGCGGTTGGTTCTACACTCATTATGGCAGTTTATACAAAACAAAATGAGAGTATCAACCTAGAGACTGAATCTATGCCTAGTTTGATCCAGTTTTTTATTAGGTATCTTGAAAAGACAGATGATCAAAAATTAAGTATCTCACCTATCTATAAGATACTAAGAGAAGACACTTTAAAGGTTGACTCAGATTTTTGGAATTGCTATGTAAAAATTAATGGAAAACAAATATCTGATGAATCCAAAAAACTGTTATTGAAATCTACATATGGTATCTCTTCTTCATTATACTAGAGATTATATACATGGAAATTTATGAATAGGAGTTTCTATACTCCACATAAAATAAATCTTATACTCAAATACATAAATGTTGGAAATGTGATGAATTACTGGAGGCCAACTGGGTTCATATGTTCATTGAATGTAGAAATTTTGTTCAATACTGGAAATACTTCAGATATTTTGTAAAGGCTTTATGGTCTAATAACTGTCATATTTCTAACTCACTAATCCTATTCAATGTTTCTATACCTAATGTAATACCTATATCTCAGATTCAGTTGCTCTGGTCAATTCTTGTAATTGCCAGAAAAGTTATTACTTTGAACTGGAAAAGTAAACAAGATTTGTTGTTTAAAGAATTTGTTAATTTAGCAAAAGTTCTTTGTAAAAAAAGAACTGCAAACCATTTGTTATAGAACCCATAACATTACTTATAAAAAGTAGCATGGCAAAAATTGGAAAACCTTTTGAACAAATACTGATAACTTCTCATAGATAAAATGATTGTTTATCATGGATGAATGTAAATATTGTAAATAGTTTTTTTATTGTTTTATTGTATTTGTTATATGTACATTTGTGGATGTTTATAATGAAAATAAAATAATTTTTTTTTTGAAAAAAAAGTGATGAATGATGTAGATATTATTGATGCCTTCAGTGGAGATGTTTAATTACTAGACGGCTTTCTCTGATGATTTTATTAATGCACTTTAATGTTATATTACATAGTGAGTGAACTGAAAACATCATTCATTGGCTGAAGCAATAAACACAGTTATGATTAGTTTGGATGACTTTTCTTTTGTTTTCTGTTTGCATCATTGTGAAAGGATGGAAGTCAAAGTGATCAGTAGAGTGTTAGCTTGTTGAATCATATTTAACCAGATTCACAACTGGGATATCTACTTTGGTTTCAGTATTGAAAGAGTTAATTGCTGCACCAATATTTATCATTCCCATTTTACAAAAGTAATTGCCACGTGTATTATATACTTCATCCTTATCCAAACTGCAACATACTTGGAAATTTTGTGTATAACTATGTAACCATCTGTTGCAGTACACTGGCATATGGTTCTTAATGTGGATAACTATTTTTTTTTCATTCTTGCATTTTTATCTAATGTTTACTTAATTAATTGTTGATTTGATTTTTGTTGATGTTGATCAATACAATTTGCTGCAAATAAATAAACTTGCAAACAAAGATTCATGCCTAAGTTTGACTCCCAGCAAATACTTACACACTATTTGATCCTTAGCAACCTAGCATGTCACTTATTATGGCCTGATATGTTCACTTTCTGCCTGAAAAGGATCACTAGACCAGTCCAACCACCTGCTTAACAAATATAAAATAAATACATAAATAAATAAAAGTCAAAAGTTTTGAAAAGCCATTGTCTATAATAAACCTGTTGCACTGCTAACAAACTGGGTTAGTCTTCCAGTCAAGATGATTGAGTTTCTCCTTCTCCGGATACAATAGGAATGTTATTATCTCTGGAATGTAAATTTGCTTTGAATCAGACAGCCTCCCAGCTAGTATTTTGTGGAATCATTCTTCTTCTTCTTCTTGATATCTGAAATCTGTTTTCAGGAGTTTGAGCAGTCTTCAGGAAAGACACCAAGAAGGATCTTTTGTGTGATCAGTATTGTTTAGAAAGTATGTCTTAACAAAAATCAATTTATATTTGTTTCTTGAATGGAGTTATATGCATTAGTATTTGCATTTGTCCAAGTCAGCCAGTAAGTGTTTTTAGCAAACCCAGGAAAACAGGCATCATATCAGAAAATACAGTAAGGATAAGCATTGCCAAGATAAGGCATACAATTTGACGGAAGGGTCTTCAGTGAATTTTTTTTCTGAGGAAAAGCAAGAAAGCAGAAGGACTGATTAGTTTAGATACTGCTTTTCTTTTTCTGGGAAAATTATGTCAGATACGGTTTCCTGTAAAACTATTGAAAAGCCTTTAACCACAAAGATAATTTGAAAATGAAGATGATTTGGATGTGTTTTTTTGGACAGATTATGATATGTCTGTGCAAATAAGGCAAATGTTCCCTATCTGTGCTTTGTTGTCTATTGGTAGCATCAGAAAATACAACAGCAGTAGTACGCATTAATGTTTATATCTTTCACACAAGAGTGCTCTGTATGCATTACTTAGATATTTGTTTTGGTCATGAACAGCATTGCTCCCTATGTGCAGATTTATATGTTACCTTATTCAAGCTATATGAAGAAGACTGTGAAACACAATTGACAGTTGAGGTAGTGGATCACAAATGTGACAGGAATAGCTCTTTTCTGAAATCAACAAAGACCAGTTTCAACAGTTCAGAGTATGTACAATATTAAAACAGAGGTACTGGCTTCAATCCCAACTGGAGAAAACTCCAGCTGTATCAAAATATAGATCTCTGTGGGTTATGCACAACTTAACATTTTCCTAGCTAAAGCTGAACTGGGGACAAAAACCAAAAACATAAATGTACAAGATTTGTTAAGTAATGAGGCTAAAATATAACACATCATGGGCTGCATTGTTAGGCATTTATTTCACAGGTAATGGGTCATTTTATTTATTAAACTACTACAGCTGGCATAATGGTTAAGGTTTTCTCTTCTCATTCAAAACATACAAGGTTCGATCCTGACATCTGGCAAATGCCTCTCATTCACAGGGTACAAGGTTCTATTCGGACATCTGATATCTTTGGTAGGTTGCATGCTTTCCCTGTATTTATTTGGGGTTCCTCGCATCTCCCAAAAACATGCTGAGTGTTTCCATCTCAAACTCACACATGAATGGACTTGTGGGCAACAGCAAAGGCTCTAAATGGTGCTGCATATGTAGAGTGAAGAGTTGTACAGATATACCACGTTGAGCATCTACTGTGGTGTGCAATATCCGCAAGATAAGAGAACATGGATCACAGACTACAGTGGCAAGGCTAGCCACTTAATGATGTAAACTATAGCTCTAGGTGATTCATTCATAATGACTAATGTCGCCAAATGGATATGGGTATTTGCTGGTGAGAAGTGGTTTGAAGATCTGCCCTACTCTGACCTATGCCAGGGACCCATGTTAACAGTAAGAGGGTTGTATGTACTCCTATTGGCCAGTTTGTGCATGCCATAAAGCCCAGCAGCCTTAGAGCAATAAACTACTGACCAGTCGGAGTCCAATTGCCTAGCTTTGGTTACCTGAGATAGCTCTACAGAGTGAAAGCTGGGCATAAGATCAATCAACCTGCCAAACATGAACTAAGAATTGCAACACTCCATGTAGGTTCACTGACAAGATGCAGATTGAAATTGGATATGATGGTAAGGAGGACTTCCTATCCATCCAAGAAACAAGATTAAAGGGTAATACAGCAAAGCCACTTGGTTTGGGGTTCACAGTTTACTACACAGGAGGAGGACAGATTAGAAATGATGTGGGAATTATGGTGAGGGACAAACTTCAGAAGATAGTGAAGGATGTCATCAGGATTAGTGAAAGACTCGTGACAATCAGACTTAAGCTTAAGGACAGGGCACTGCTCATAATCTCAGTCTATGCCCCACAGCAGGGTTGTGATAGTGAGGAAAAGAGTGCATTGAGACAGAAGTCGCAGGACCTACTAGTTAAAGCAGGGCAGCATGAACTGGTGTTGATAATATGTGATCTGAATGCACATATCAGGCAGCATACCACTCAACCTCTAAGTGCAAGAAATAAGGGGGAGACAAAGGCCCAAAAACAGGAACAGATTTTAAACATTGCTCTAGTGAATTTAGAAAGTTGCTAGAATATGATTTAAGTTAAAATGTATTTTCTGAAGAATATGAAGTCTGAAACTCAAATGCATGCCATTATTTAGTAGCTTCAATCTTCAGTGATTTGCCAGAAAACCACAACTGTTATGAGGACCAGATCAAAATTATAAAGCAAAATGAATCTAGACAGTCTGCAAAAATCTGGACAGTTGAAAGGTATGTGGGACATACGAATCAGAATATGAGGACTGCCTGGTACACATGGGTGGAGCTACAGGAATAAATAAGGAGAGGTCATTCTATTCTTCTGTCTGGCAAATGACTTGATGGTACCCACACATGATTCAGCAAGAGAGACAGTCACAAGATTGTATACAAGAGTAGCCAATATGCAGCTCAGGTAGGTTTCCTCCTAGTAAGAAAAGGGCACTGGGATAGAATCAGTGATTGTAAAGTAATCCCCTGTGAAACAGTCAGTCCACAGCCACAATCAGCTGCCAGCACTGATCAGAGAAGGCTCAGGACTCTAGCACTACAGGAAGAAGAGGAAATAGGTAGGAGTTGAAGAAGAATGTCAGCACATCAAAACAGCATGTCTGAAGACTATAGAACATATATGTGGTAGAGACAGCTATGAACTAAGGTACATAAAGAAAGCTGGTGATGGAATGAGAAAGTCCAGTAAGTCATCAAAAGAAAGAAGGAATGAGGGGAAAAAGTGGGAGATAGAAAAGTCTGACCAAGCTAGGAAGGAATATTGGTTGACTAACAAGGAAGCTAAGAGAAGAATTTCAATAGCAAAGAACAAGTCATCAGAGGTACTCTACCAGCTTCTGGAATGTGACTCAGTAAATGGCACAAAGAAAATATATCAGGTTGCACAGCAAAGACAGAAAGATAACGAAGATAGTCAGACACCCTTCATAAGGGATGCAAGCAACAACCTGCTCACCAGTCCACAGGACATCAAAGGCAGATGGATGGAGTACTTATTTCAGCTTCTGAATGAAGAAAACCCCACAGAAGTTGAACTGCCCAAGACACAGCATATGACGAAAGAAGAGGAGAGGCCACCATAGAAGAAGTAATAACAGCACTAAGGGAAATGAAGTCATGGAAAGCAGCAGGCTCAGATGATGAGCAGATTTTGGGTGAGATAGGGGAGACATTCTTCCTGAGGGTACTCCTAGCAGTATGGAGAGAAAGTCATATCCTAGATGACTGGGGAATAAGCACACTAGTGCCGATGTTCAAGAACAAAAGGGACATTCACGAATGTGGGCAGTATAAAGGTATCAACCTCCTATCATACTGCATGAACGTTCTGCAGAGGTTGATTGACAAACAAATACACAGAGTAGTAGGAAGTAAGATGGGAGATGAACAGTTTGGATTTAGATCAGGATGTAATACAACTGACCTAGTGTTTATAGTAAGACTGATAGTTGGGAAGCAGCTAGAGAGATGAGGAAATAGTTCAACTGGTCATTCCTGAAGAAAGCATATGACAAGTTCCCAAGACAACTGATTTGGCAGTACTGTGATGGTTCAAAGTCCCAGAAACAGTGGCAGAAATACAGCAGGCTATGTGCAAGGACCCAATGACTCAAGTACAACACGTGTTTGGTCTAATAGAGGGGGTCCAAGTAGGAGATGGAGTGCATCAGGTTTCAGCTCTGTTATTCATACTTGTGATGGACTACATTAGCAAACAGGTCAGAGGGGACAAATCAAAAAGTTGCTGTATGCAGACAATGTGGCATTACAGGCATGCAGACAATGTGGCATTACAGGCAGACTGCAAGCAAGAACTTTAGCAAAAGAGACGGGAATGTAATTCAAAACTGAAGGAACATGGGATGATACTGAGTACAGGTAAGACAGTTGTGATGGCAGCAAATGGGGGAAATCAAAAGAAACTGAGGGTTGAGATATAAGGGAAGATTGACAGCTTCAAGTATCTGGGAGGGGTGGTGGAATAGAAGAGAGGTTTGAATGAGAAGATCAAAGTTAGAATCAAAGGGGCTACAGCCAACTGGCACAGAGTGTCAGGGGTAGCATATGACAGAAAAATGCCAAAAATACCTGAAAAGTAAGGTGAACAAAACAGTGGTGCAACCAGTACTGCTTCACGGTACAGAAATGCTGACAGTAAAGGAGGAGCAGTTGAAGAAGCTAGCAGTGATGGAGATGAAATGCCCGGGATAGGTGGTAGGAGGCACACTGTGTGACAGATGAAGAAATTAGGCTATAAGTGCAGAAACCAAAGTAGCTCCAATTGCAGAAAAAGTCAGAAAGAACAGATTACAGTGGTTTGGGCACATGTGCAGAAAAGCAGAAGACAAACTGGTGAAGATTTGGGGCAGAAAGGAAGAAGGCAAGAGGAAATGTGGGCATTCAGAAAAGAGGAGGATGGATTGTGTGAGAGAAGACCTGCAACAGTCAGGCATGAGTGTTGAAGAAGGGAGGAGAGTGGCATTGAATACAGAGAGAAATAGAAGGCAACAGTTGACACAACACATGCAAAAACATTTTGAAAAAGGGGTTGATGAAGATGATGATTTTCTTTAGTGTGTGAATGAATGATTTAACAGCTTCTAAAATTTAAAACAAAAACACACTACAACGTAAGGTAAACTAATGTCTGAAAAAGCTGTAATTAATTAGCTGATGTAGTTCATGCCAAAACTGAGATAGGCTGTAAATGCTGTGTGTAAATTTTTCTTTCTTTCTTTCAAGTTATTCTACTACTAAACTACTAAGTTTGTCCTTTCATATATATTTGCAATAAATGCAGGAATACAACAAAAATATTGTGCCCACTGAATGCTGGGCTATATGCTATCATGTTAATGTTTGGTAATTTTTCTTTATCTTTAAATCAAAATGAATAAATGGCATAGAATAATAAAAAATAATTGCTGTCTACATTGCACATGCTTACGAGATTTTAACATTGTTTAGCCATGACATAAAAAAGAGCATATGGGGATAACTGGGTCTCATGAAACTGAGTTAGCAATGAGTCAGAACAATTAACAAAATAGTTTCCTAGTGTTGGCAATGGTATTGTTGCAGCAAGACATCAGTCACTGGTTCAAGACAGCAAGGATAATTGTGAAATTGCTTGTCTGCAGCATTATTTAGTTTAATCAGTTCCATATATTACTGTTCCACATAACTATTTACTTCAGTACTTTAAAAGTGATGCCACACTGAACCCTTGGAGTTTTGTATAAAAATGCCTGGAATACTTCACACAATATATAAAGAACTTTGCATTAGGGCTAAAAAGAAAGAAAACAATAAACTATAACACCATCCATCCTGGGATTCAAAAACTCAATGTTCTGCACAATCCTGTTTTTAGAACTGTATTGTGCTTTATGCAAAGCCATTCAAAGACCACAGTGATCACACTAGAGTCAGTTGCACGCAAATGAAGCAGTAAAAGGGTGTGCCTACTACAAATTAGCCGTATGTGCTCCCTCAGAACCTTTGCTGAACATAAGAGCATGTGTAGTTAGGTTGATTGCAAACTAGAATCTTTGCTGTTAGATTTGCATATGCTAACTTTGAAAGAAAAAATGCATTGGGTGGAATCCCCAGGGCTTAGTTCTGGGACACTAACAGTTCAGCATTTATTTCTCCAATCTACAAGCCAACATCTGAGGCCTCTGGTTAAATGCTCAGATGATTGAAAACTACATGTTGCTATTCATGAAGATCACTGACTTGCAAATGTTTCAGGCAGGGCTGGACTATAGAAATAATGGTACTTATGCATTATCGCAACCACATTCTGAACAACTCACTCTGCAGTTGTGCTTGTGCTGTGGACATTTACTGGCTGTATAATGTTTAAACATTTAATAGTCGAAAAGTGCTATTTTAACTTTCTACTGGCATCTTGTTTGAGTACACCCTGCATTCTCGTAAAGTTACACACATTTCCTAGCCTTGCTATTGCTTTTCTGTCTGTAAGAAGTAGTAGGCGGCCCAATCTTGCACTTGCATGCCGCATAATCCAACATATTTTCCAAATGGTGTACAATGACCTGACATGAGTTAGGGGTTGCGAGGCTCCAATCTCATGTTAACATAATGAAGGGGCCAAGGCATCAGTGAATTACGCAAACATAAATTCATAACCCAACTACTCTTAGAACACACTCCAACAGGAAAGGGAAAAAAACAGAACCTAAACAGTTGTACAAAATAATGACTTGGTAGAACCTTACAACAGTTGCTCTACTAACCTCTGACATACAGAAACACGTTACAGCACCCTATGCTCAGTTCAAATGGACAAAAAATGAGGTAGGTTATTCCCTGAAGTGACAATAAAATACTTAATGTAAACTAGACCATAGAAAAACGCAACAGAGAATTCTGAGTTCATGTCAAACTTTGGATAGCGCTAAAGTAGAACGACCACACACACATGCATTTAAATTACAATTTCATTTCCTTGGTTGGTTTTCAGTTCAGCCTTGGAAAACGTATAACACTTATGCATTTAAATTACAATTTCATTTCCTTGGTTGGTTTTCAGTTCAGCCTTGGAAAACGTAATTCACCACCGATTCTTATTACCACCCGGGATTTTAAACCTCCTTTAATAAAACAGTTCTGCCAGCAGGTAAAACAGCAGTGATTCACTTAATTTATCTCTAGTAATGAATTTGTTGGTTTTAACGACATTATACAGCCAATACATGTCTGCGGCATAAGCACAACTGCAGAGTGAGTCATTCAGAATGTGGTTGTGATAATAAGTAAGTACCAAAATAACTAATGTAAAACAGTGGCCTCAAACTAAATTATAAAAGTGCTGTATAATATAGTATTGTATATTAAAGTATAGTATAGTATAGTATAGTATAGTATAGTATAGTATAGTATAGTATAGTATAGTATAGTCTACCTTGATAAAATAAATAGGTCATCATCATATTACAGAGGTGACTCAATCCCAAAGAAAGACAGTGTCGTCACAGACCTAGATACTCTTGTGTATGGCTTACTATCTTTTGACCATCATGGCTCCAAAATTGTTAGAAAATATTTCTGCCTCATCCAGTTAATAACCAAATCACAGGCCTCCAGAATAAACTATACATACCATGTTCCTTTATTTGATCTGTGATGGGTGTCTCAGTAGTGATCTGGATATCATTGACATTTTCTGTGTAAAAATGAATGGGTTCTGAAATGTTCACTAACGTATATTAACAAATTAGCATGACCTGCTAGAATGACAAATTGTTATCCTAGCACACCCTTACCTCTTGAATGAACTACCCCAGCACATTAACAAAGCAGTACACTTGCTAAATTTAAGACCGATCTTAACAATTTGGTGGGCCTTCATCATTTCTCCCAAGCCCTGCACTATGAGCCCTCCTAGAGGTGAGAAAGAATTGTTGTTTCTGGGTGCTGTGCTGCATTATATGTTATCTGCAGGCAAACTGCTAGTATCAACCTATGAACCTTTTCTGCCATTAAATGCTTTTTCAGTCCCTGAATATGATGCAGATGCTCTTTGCTTTAGGAGCGACATAGGATCATGAGAGGCTGGGCTTTGGGGATAGGAGCGAGGATCCAGTGCTCTGGATTGCTGCATGGTGACACCTAGCAGTGGCACTAGGTATTCATTGGGTGACACCTAGCAGTAGCACTGGGGGATGCCATGGGTGACACATAGCAGTAGCACTGGGTGTTGCATGGGTGAAACCTGGATGTGATACTATGTGTTGCACCCAGGAGATCACGCCTGTTGGGCAAACATTGCTGTGGCATGCACAATCAGTGAGTTGGCACTACTAAGTGGATCTTAAAAGAACTGCTGTCAGGATAGTTCCGAGGGACAAGGAAGTCCACTCTGCTGGATCTGCAGCTGTCTAGCACCACTCCCTACCACATGAGCTTTGGCAGAGGTAGAACAAATGAAGAAATTTGGTTTTGTGGACAGAAAGAAATGGATCATAGGTTTTTAACTAGCCTGGGGATGTTGGTTCTCACCCCCTGACAGCAGTGGGCTGATACTGTACATTTAAAGAAGCCAGAAGGCAAGACCAGCAGAGGTATAGGATTAGGGTAGAAGGAGAAAATGTTTGGCCCATCACAGAGTAGACTGACCAATGGTCTGAAATACTACTGCTATGGCCAAAAACTAGGATCAATTCAACATTGTTAGGCAACCAAATATGTCAAAGTAATGTTTCTTCCTATACTGCATTTAGTAGTTTGCATTTTCCAAGTTATAAATGTTTAACCATTGCTTCACAAACATAGATCGATTAGTAATACACAACTTATCGAATGTATTATTTATAAATTGCTTCAGGACCACCCAGTTATTAGAAATATTTTTATAGAGCAGAGTGGTGCTTATTGCAGAAGTGTTAGCTAGAGCTTGTTGTTAACCAATAATCCTGAAAGTATGTTTTAAGATTCTAGGGGCACCTGTTGATGATAAATACAATTTTATTAAGAATTGTAAAAGAAGCAGGAGTCTGACAGTTTCTTTCTTGCAACATTCTGAAATGGGCTTACTTATTATAATGCAAAAGTCAGACAAATTTTCTGTATTAAAATGTCAGATCATTTACTACTAGCATAAATACGTGAGCATTATCTGGGAATCTCCCAGAAACACATCTGAGGTCTAGAACGACATGACTTACTTAAATAGCTGTTCAACTGCTTCTTAAGGAATGCTAAGGATGTATCACATACTCCTGTCTGGAAACCATACAACGGCACTTCAGAGAAAGTCTCTGAATGCTGACTGAGCTGTGTAGAGTGAATATCACTAAAAAATTCCACTGCTAGCAGCTAAACGATGTGACTGAAACATCAGTATCTGCCAGATAATTAATATGTACGCATTCTTTTCCTTTTTGAACCTTAATTTAAATAAGCTAGGGCTCTCATCATTTTGAATGGCACAGCACATTTACATTAATAAATCCTTTGATGATTTCTTATTATCTGCTTCATCAATCAGAATGTTTAGTGCAGGCTTAAACGTTCAGCTCCCTGGGTAATACGTTTAGCTCAGGCCTGAAGAAACAAGAGTTTCCAGAAGCCTTAAAAGACTTGTTACTAATTAAATGTGTAATATGATGTGTATGTTTAATTTGCATATGCAATATGTCATCGTCTATTGCTTATTATCACAGGACATTTTGGAAAGCATTAATATGGTAATTTACATCCCATGACAACTGGAACTATAAAATGACTGATTGATCACATCTGAAATCTTTAAAAACTAAACAAGAGATTTGGTGTCCTGCCTCAGGACCTGCTGTTTTCCAGAATGTCAGGAGTTTGTCTGAGATTACAAAACAATTGCAGATCTGCATGTAAGTTGCAGTCTGCATGCTTTGCAATAAAAAATAATACTAATTTGTTCTCAAGAAACACTTGCAAATGTAAAGCAATTGTCCAAAGTCTTGACTGTACATAATTTATATTACCTATTGTATTTCTCAGCTCCTCTAAAACATACAGGTTTAGCAGATGGTCTAGCCATAATCCCAATAACGTGCTTATAACAGCAATGCTATGCATAAAAAGTTTAGGAACTTGACAGCATTTCAAGAATATTTGTATGCAATTGTATCACAGTACTTAATTACTTTATGCAGTGGGTACCGCTTGCATTGCGTATCCTTTTACCTGGCACTCTTTGATAATATCATCTGGTTCAGTTGTATCATCTTCAAAAGACCCTTGATTTTGTAACAGGTTTCGAACCGTCTCTTCCATTCTGTATTGCAAAAAAAAAAAAAAAACAGGGCTGTCTTGAATCACATATTTAAATCTACGTATCTTTTGCAGTTTGAATTAGCAACATTTTACTTTGCAAGCACAGCAGAACAATCTTTAAGAAGTAGGTATAGCAATACTTATTGAAGCTAAGTATAGCATGTAATGCATTTTATATATATATATATATATATATCATGTCCCGGTAATATTTGTTAGATAATTAGATAATAAGATGTTAAGTATCACAACAACTGCTAGGGAGATTATTCAACAATTCCAACCGCCTATTACTAATTCATCATCACTGAACACTTACATTTTGTCTGGGCACAGCAGTGCTAAACTAAGGTGCACTGAAGAGGTGATACAGGACCTCCAATTAACAATCTTATTCCAAACTGTATACCTATTCTTAATCATTTACTTCAGAATATACAGTGCTAAAAACACCACAGTTATCTTAAACACAAGAAGAGATGTTGATTAGGATCCACTAACATATACTTCTCTCATCAGTTCTGTGTGGAGCGGTGACAATGTGACAATGGCTTACTGTTTTGCTCAAAAGTATTTTATAAGCACAATACAAAAAAGTGCAACAATCTGTTTTTGAATTTGTGTTAGATTTCGAATGCAAACCATTCAGACTGAGACCTGTTCCTACTCCCGTTCCTTAATTTTGCTGTTACTGTTGTTTAGTCATTTAGTTGAATCCAACTTTTCATGCCCTGAAGGACCTTAGCATACCAGGCTGGTCTGTCAAGAGCTACTTCTTTAAAGGAAAAGGCCACCCACCCACTCCTACAGTTTAACAAAATCCTAAGGTTGCTTTTAAATCTACAGTATGGTTCTAGTATCGTTTAGGTACCAGAAATCTGCTTGTACAGCATAAGATGTTTCTTTCCTTGCCTTGGATTTTTTTTTAATCTTACCTTCTCACATAATTTGTCAGAAAAATTAACCTATAATTGCATGGCATAGCACTGACACAGGGAAATGTCTAATTCTTCCAGTTGGGTGCTGCCCACAGTCTTGTACACCATTAGTCCTACTGATGTCAGCAAGTCTGCAACTGCTATAACAAAAACAAAACAAACAAACAAAAAACGGCGTTGCGAAACTGTTTTCCTCTGCATTTATTGCAGAGAGGAAAAGAAACAGTATTAATGCAACTATCTGATTGAGTTATTACTAGTCCCTCTTTCTGCAGAGCAGTACTGGTTCATGCATTAGTGGGATTAAGAAAAAATGGCAAAAGTCTTAATATTTTACAGTAAATAATATTTCTGACTTTTCTCTAAATGTCACCTAAAGATTTGATACTGCAGCAAAGTCATCTTAACATCATATAACGTTGTATAAACAGCCATAATTGCACATCACAGAGTCTTTATTTTGGTAATAAGATGAAAATTATTACTTTTCATTTAACAATGGCATGATTTGCCCTGCACAATTTCAAGTTTCAGTGAGAATGTCCCACTTTGGGCATCTAAAATGATGATAAACCTAATAGCTGACCACATATTTTGTAAACTGATGCATTTGTAAGTGGTAACTTTGAGTAACTGCAACAGTTTTATAGAAATTAGTGCTAGTCTTACACACAAAACTAGATGTTTATCATCCTTAAGAATCACGGTTTTGATGATTTGTTGTTATGCAATATAACTAAAGAAGTGGTAAGCAATACAAAAGACATGAGAAAATGTTATGTGTGAAGACATCTGTGCCTCAGTTTAAAAAATGTGACACAAATTCAAAAACAGATTCTTGCACTTTTTTTTATTGTGCTTATAAAATATTTTTGAGCAAAACAGTAATCCATTGTCATATTGCCACATTTCTCCACCATTCAGCATATCAGTAATAAAATAAGATCATCTTCCTACTGCTGCAGGCATTGGTGAGAAGTAGGAAAAGTTTTCTGATGTGTTGATTAAAAGCTCTTACATTTTAGTGCTAGATTTGACACTTCAGTAAGAGAATAGGGAGGATCTGTCACTTTTCATAACACAGGGCCATAAAATGAAAATCCCCATGAAAGTTTGTAATTTAGCTACTTTCATTTACTGGAGTTGTATAGTTGCTCTGAAATGCTTAAAACAGGATCTTAGAGAAACGTTGGTCATCACAGTTATGGTGGAATGTTGAGATCATGTCATATCATAAACTGTCTTCTTTGAAGTAAAGATAAAATCAGGGCACCAGCTAACCCGAGAACTTTTAGGAATTATTCAAGGGCCAACTTTCTACTGCTGTCACCATGACAAAATTTCAAGCCCTCCAAACCCTGAGAATGCCACTGCCTACGTGGAATAATTCACAGAAACACTGTATAATCAATATTAACAGCTGCTTAAAGACAGCCATGCCTGAATGGATAAAGCACAGGATCAACTCAAAAAGCAAGCCACACAGGTGGAATTCCAACTTCATCAAAAGGTTGTATAACAAAAGGAAGAAGTTATTAACAAGAAATAGGAGGTACAATCTCCAGAAATGTAAAAATTCCCTCATCAAGTCTACCAAAGAGGATTTCAGGTAAAATTTGCATCCCAGGCAGAGAGCAATCACAAAGCTTTCTCCAATTATGTCTATAACCTCAAAAGTAACACAAAGCAGTGTACCAAATTAATGTTAAAAGGTGCCACCTAAACAGAACCAGAAGATATAGCAGTGGGAGTGGTAAGCACTAGGTAGTCTATCTACCACAGGAGGAGTGGTTTCTGGCCCAGAAATTGTAGTTTATTTACCGTTTGGGCAGTTTTTCCATATCTTTCAACTTTCTGGTTTAAAAGCCCTCATCTGTGTTTGTTTCCCACCTTTCCTGTAACTAATGCAGTCCAAATACAGATTTGCTGTATCCAGGACTGTTTGTAAGCTTCTAAGCAGTGTCAAAGTCTGCTCTTCAAATTTTCCCTTAGATCTGCTAGTTCTCTCCTCTCCTGCACTTTTACTAGCTTATTAGTTTAGCACTTTACCAGACTTCTTGTAGCAATTATTGTAGCACACAAAAGTGCCACCAGCACTAAACGTTCTTCAAGGAAACAGCTCCAGTACTTATTAATGCCTACCCCTCCAGACATGTCTAAAGGTCAGCTCCCTGTGCTTTCTACTATTAACCTGGTGAACTTGGGCATCCTGAGGCAATGTAACAACTGCCTCATGTATACAAACAACCCTCTCCTCTTACCTTCCAATACTCAGACTTGTGAGAGATGCACTTATATATCCAAACTGGAAGACATGTACTCTCCAGCCAAGACTGGAATAGCTGGTCAACAGGAAAAGGTCAACACTTGCACCAAACCACATGGAACACAGAGCCCTCCAGAACACACACCAGCAATGTCTTCACATAAAAACACAAACTACACACCCACCTTCACGGAGGCTCTCAATAAAAATCTACCCAAACAACAGAGACCTCCAAGGCAGAAACACACTCAACCACCACAACACAACACTAATCATGAGACACATAACACTTCTAAACAGTGCCACTCAACCAAAGCCCCTAAGGCAAAACAGCATGCCCAACATACTAGCCATAGGTGACTCAATAGTGAGGCACACTGATGTCCTACTCACTAGGTTGTATAAGGAGAAAGTAACAGTCAGCTGATGTCAGGCGCCAGGATCCACCACATAATGCAAGCATTCAGGTCCCTCAACAACAGGTACAAATAGGGCTCTGTCATTGTACATGTGGGTGTGAATGACCTAAGATGTACCTCCCTGGACTACATGAAAAGAGACATGGAGAAGATCTCGGATTATGTAGCCCAGGGAGGTATGACCCTAGCCCTAAGCAGCATCCTGCCATCATCCAGAATGATACCACAGTACAAGCAGAAAATGACTGATTTCAACAATTTGCTAAGTTTCTGGTGTCATTCTAGGGGATCCAGTATCTGTCTACCTGGGATGACATGATTGACAGACCTTGATGCTTTGCCAGAGATGGACTGCATCTGTCACTGCTGGGCTTCCGGATAATGGCCAAGGCTCTTGCCACCCCTATAGTGCCTTTTTTAGGTGGTATTCCAAAGACCAAATTACCACCGTAACAGCTATAAACAAATGCAGTCTGAGAGTCATGCTGCTCAATGCTAGAAGTCTAAATCTCAAAATGCACTAGCTCAAAGCGCTCCTTAAAATGGAGAACATTGACATTTGTGCTGTAACAGAGACCTGGTTCAAGGCAGCCAAAAGCACCCCTGCACTACCAGGCTATAACTCGTTGCACACTTTTTGGCCCCAGAACTTGGACCAAAGCTCCAAAGGCGGTGGTGTTTCCATATTCATAAAGGACACTCACACCTCCAGAGTGGTAGCCCAACATAACGTATCTGAGATACTTCAGGTGCATCTAACATTGGGTAAGACAGCGATTCAGATCGTAGCCTGCTATAAGTCCCCAACCATGTCCCAAGACTCATACTCCATGTTCCTAAGCACCATGGAGAATATTAGGGTCCAACCTAACATTCTCATACTGGGCGACTTCAACTACCCCTCTATTAACTGGGAAAACTACTTATGTACCAATACACTTGCCCAATGCTTTCTGGAATTCATTAATTCCAATGCCCTGGACCAGCTTCTTCTTACCCCTAATAGAGGAAACAACATCCTTGACCTGGTCATTACTAACATGGGCGACTGTTGCTCTATAACAATTGTCAACTCCTCCCTGGTTAGATCCAACCACAAACTAATCACCTTGGAAATCCACATCCCTCCCACACACCCCCACAAAAGTAACCACCATGAAAAATTTCTCCAAAGCTAACTTTGGGATCCTAAAAACAGAGGTGGCTAACTTCAAGGCACCCATGCAAATGGAGAATAGTTGCATGACCGCTGAATCATACACCAATGCACTGTACGGACATGTACACAAATGCATGGATCTCGCCATACCCAATAGAACCAAAACGCTCTCCTCAAAAAAAAAAGGAAGCCACTCTGGTGGTCCCCTGTCATAAACAAACTCTACACCGGAAGGAGGAAACTGATCCAGAATAAGGTGAAGTCCCAATACTTGAAATATTCCCTTATCAGACTCAACAAAAGGTTGAGATCCCTCATCAAATCCTCTAAAGCTAGCTATGAAAACAGAATTGCAGCAGATAGTAAAGACAATCACAAGTCCTTCTATAGTTATGTAAAGAATCTCTACGGCAATACCCAGATTTGCTCTGAGCTACTGCACAATGGTACCTCTTACACTGAGCCAACAGATATTGCCAATATACTGATTAACAGATTCAGTGCCA
Source organism: Protopterus annectens (assembly GCF_019279795.1). Lineage (NCBI taxonomy): Eukaryota > Metazoa > Chordata > Ceratodontiformes > Protopteridae > Protopterus > Protopterus annectens. Next base: position 1,382,924,441 of record NC_056737.1, read on the forward strand.
ACTTTACCTTCCCCAAGGACCAATCACAATACCAGCAAATTGCCAGGCACCCAGTATTACTGCTGCACAGGTTAAAACAGCATGGCCAAGAAAGTCCTTCTATGTGACACATCTCATTACTAAGGGTTTTGCATCCAGGAAGAAAGAGATCATTGTCTCCCTCTACTCTTCCCTCATTAGACCAATCATTGAGTACAATGCCCCATTTGGCATGTACCTCACTAGACGCCTGCAACAACTGGAGAGACTACAAAAGTACCTCACAAAGAGGATCCTAGGCCTTAAACACATGTCTTATATGGACAGACTCAAAAAACTCCACCTATTCTCTGTCTCATATTGCCTACTTAGAGGCAATCTCTGCTTGACTTACAAAGCCATGTCTGACCCAGCTCTGTTAGAAATGCTACATCTAAAGAAATACCAATCCCTCTGCACCACACACTTCAGAGACCTCAACCTCATTACCACAATCAACAGAACATGCTGGAGGGACAGGTTCATAACCCAGAGACTGCCCATGTTATGGAATAGACTTCCCATACATGTCAAGCAGAGCACCTCATGGGCCCTCTTCAAGTGAAATCTTGATGAGTGGATGGGAAATAGAACATTCACCCTGGGGATCACTCCAGTGGCTCTAATCAACAGAGGCACTAGAAACTAAGGTAGGGTGGGCATGATGCCAGGGTAATCGTATGGGCTAGCCTTGTAAAGGCTTCAGTGCCATTAGCATAGTACACAACTATGAACACCTATGAACCTATGAACTTCCTGGCTGATAAATTTAGGGGTTTGTACCTGAAAGCTTTGCCATTAAACGGGTGTGTTTCAGCGTATTTTGGTGTTTGCTTATTGATAAATTTAGCTCCAATTTTACCCCCCTTCCCCACCAAATGCCCCTCATAAAATGTCCACATCCATGGGTCTCCTATCACTAGAGAGCAGATACTAAAGCTGCTCTCCAAGAATAAGAACACTGCACCTATACGTCCCAACAATATCTTAGGATGATTACTTAACAGAATGAAACATGTACAACTGGGCCCGCTAGAGCCACTATTTAACCACTGCTGCCAAACAAACTTCATGCCAAATGAACTGAGGACTGCAATGGGTATCCCACTGAACAAGGCTGGGACATCTATGGACTGATGAATTATTGATGCATAAGCCTGACTAACCTGATATGCAGTGTTATGGAGAGAGTAATCATGGATATCGTAAATGTCAATATAGGTAACCTATAAACGTTGGACCCAAAAATGTTTGGGTTTGTCTAGGTCAGGTCTCACTTACTCAGCCTGGTGGACCTCTTTGAGAAGTTCACCAAAGCAATGGACAAAGGTAAAATGTTGCATACTGTCTTCCTTGACCTGGCCAAGGCATTTGACACAATACACTACTCAGTTACTGTAGAAACACTTACTAAGCTGGGTATAAACTCTTTCATCATGCCCTGGATAGCCAGGTGGCTTACAGACAGGACTAAAGAAGTTATAATGGGGGCATTTGCCTCCACAAAAAGGCTAGTTAATAGTGGAGTGCCACAGTTCTCAGTGCTGGGGCCTCTCCTGTTTGATATCTACTTTTCTGAGGTCTAGTCTAATATCAACAGCCTCTTGTTGGCCAAGTTTATGGATGATTGCAAACTGGACGCAGTCACTGAATTTCCCAAAACACACATATCTTCCATGAAGGCCTGACACAGTCTAATAACATGGTCTAAAACTCAATATAAAAAAAGTGCATCATAGTATCTTTCAGAAAAACAGCCACCTCTGCAAACTACTATATTGACAAGAAACCCATAAGAGTCAGGAATTTGGGAAAGTATGTAGATAGTGATTTGGCATTTGACCATCAAGGGTCTTCTCTACGGAGCAAATCATTCTGTGTTGCACAGCTGTAGGGGTATGGCATTTAGATAAAATATGCCATCGTTTAGTTGTTCTTTGCTTTAAAAAGAACAATCACCAAGCGTAATACCCCCTTCAATATGTTTCTAGATAGCATATGCAAAAACTGGAGCATCCTCAGAAATTCATCATAAAAGAATTCATGGTGTGAAAAACAAGTCTTTGTGGACCACCTGAAATCTTTGACCTTATATTCTGTCTCCTACAGGCTGCTGAGTGGTGACCCATGCCTGACCTACAAAGTATCCTATGATCCTGCCCTAATGGACCTGTTGAGCATCTGTAAAACAAATAGCATCAAGAACACCCAATACAGGGACTTAAACTTTACCTGCAACATAAATAGGAATAGGACATACTGGAGGGACAGGTATGTGTCTCAGAGGTACCCCCTTCTCTGGAAAAGGCTTCCCATCCATGTAAAGCAGAGCCCTTCCTTACACTAATTCAAGTGCAACTTACAAAGAGGAAACTAAAGCTTGTAAATACTCAGCCAGCTATGTTTGAGTATATACGCCAGAAAAAATTCTTGAGAAACACTGCCTATCAAATGTTATGGGGAAGAGTGGCTAGGCTTAAAAAAGCCCCTTTGGTCAATAGTCTCAAATTCTACTATGACACTATGATACAATAAGGTTCAATCTAAATATGACATCAGACCTACTGCCATGTGGCTGCAGGGTATCCTTAACATGATCTGTAAATGGCTAGTGCCTGGAATAATCTAATTGTGTTGAATATGATGGTTCCAGACATGAATCTTTCATCCCATTGATGTTAATGACAACCTGATCATATCTTACAACTTTCACTAGATAATAAATCATTCTAAATTTAGAATACTAGTCTACCCCATCCCAAGGGCATCATCATTTCATATAACTATTTCATTTTGCCCTAAGAGAAACTTTTCTCTTTCATTGTCTTTATCCCAAATCTGTTCAATAGTTCAGTCATTAATACTGCTTTTGACTTTTTTCAGACCCATGACAACATATGGTAATAAAGCACCCTGTTCAAGTAATTTTGTTTACGCTCATAATCAGCTGCTTGATACCTACCAAGACGAACTATACTGTATCATGTGATATGTACTGTTTTTGAGAGTTATGACAGAACACGTGAATGTATAACTACAGCATATCCTAAATTACAGAGGGTAAAAATAATTATTTCTGCATGTTTTCTACAGATGAATGAGTTAGATGGCTGAAAGAAAGACTTGTCTTTTACAACTATTATCTTACAATGTTTTTCATTCAACAAACGCGCATTGTGTCAAAGGTCAAGATGCATCTGTATTATTTATCAGAATCAATGATAAATACATTATGATCAGAATACTTCACATCTCACACACGAGTACTGCTGGCAGAGATCAGATATATGTACAAATTACTTAACTCAATAAAATGTTTTGAGTTGAAAATTACATTAAACAGTGATTCTTGGAGTAGTTATTTATAGAAAACAAAGTATGCTTATTTTTCAGATAGAATGGGCAGTATAAAAATAGATGAAATAAAGGTTATAAGAGACGACATGTAGATGCTGGGACTAACAGCCACAGCACACAGAAAAAGAAGTTACAACTGAAGAACACATCCCAAAATATTGTACCTAGGCAAACAAGATTATTAGCAAATACACAAAATAATAATGAAAGTAAATTAGCTGAGAGAAAGAATGAAAGCTGCTTTGGACTGGAGGGTACAGATGGCGAGAATAATTAGCATGTAAGGGGAAGGGCTGTACTCATGTAATAAGTCGAATACACTAAACATTAAGGAGCAGTTACAGGAGGGAAATTAATTTCCTTTTCAACATATGCATTATAAGAGGGAATGATTGTAATATTAAAATAAAACATTTTCAAGAAGACAGAGGAGTCAGAAGTTAAATGCCACAGTGAATAAGTCATAATGGCATTATTATCTTTCCAAAAAATGCCAATGCTAAAAATAAAGATGAGATGTAAAAGAAAGACATTTCAGAAACAGAAATTAATCATAATAACATCCATTTGTTAACAAGGTAGGCCCTCTGAACACACAGTCCCTTTTCAGATGTAATCCAAAAGTAATGTCTGGTTAAGTGACTTGCTCACAGTCACTCATAAGGCAATTGAGAGCAAAGGAAGTCAAACCCTGTACCACAGCAATTACAAATCATAGCTCTAACCCTCTGCACCAACTACTACACACAATTGTAAATTATGGACTTAAAATTGCTAATGATTGCTTTCAAGTAGTTGATTAGTATGGCACACTGTCATCAACAGGTGTAACAGGAGTTAGGCGGAATGTTGGCAGTAGTTGATAACTAAGGTGCCGCATGTACATGTGATACATTAGTGACCAACATTCTAATGTAGGATGACTAATGTGCAATTCCTCCATTTTGTATTTGATCACGATTGTACTATATCAATGATTTTTTTTTCTTTCCCTGAGATACAGTGATCTTACAGTTAGTATATTTAAATAGTATGGATGTGAGGGTACAGAGAATGCAAAGTCCCAAGCAAAAGCTTTTTCATTATTTTTTTTTTTCTGTCAGTTTTGACTGGAAATTAATTGTTTTCTGATTTAACTTATGAGTGTCATCCTGGCAGGAGTCACATTTTTAATCATGGAGCTAAACCAGGATATCGGAAATGTATGTCTGAAAGTAAATCAGCAACATGTAATGATTCCTCATGCTGTTTAGAAAGATTTATTTTATGTAGAAGGAAAAATTATCTAATTGCTTTACATATCTTAATGTCCCTATTTTCAAATGACCACTAGTCGGAGTTTGGGTTGCATAATGCTAACAGCATTGTAAATGTCATTTAAATTAAAGGAAACATTTAAACAATCTCTTTTAAAGTTTATTATGAGATTGTTTGTGGGTATCTATCAGGATTTACCCACAGCTCTTTTTGTTTAATAACTTGGGCTTTCCCTCATGATCAAACCACCAGTCATGGGTAAATCCTGATATACCCCTGAACAGTCATGGATTATTATTTAAATATATAGGGTACATCTTTGTGCAGCCTTCATCTTCTGATTCAGATACACTATTGTAACCAAATAACATGTGCAGCAAAATTAGACAATGGATATGTTTAAAAAGTGAAGAAGGTGATACTGAGAACCTTATGGTTGCAGAAGTGAAGACTCTGTTAAAGGGCATAGATACAATGCCAGCTGACAGAACACACACATTTTATACAAGTTGGAAAAATTTTAAATGAACTGGTAACAGAGTCAGGTAAGAATAGAAATGAGATGCAAGTTGGATTAATTAAGATTACTAAGATAGTAAAATGCATGGGATATTATGAATCAGTGATCTAAAACTTTAATATAAATGATATACAAGTGAAAAGGAGCACACACATTACACTGCCAGGAAAATAATATTATCTGAGGAAGTGATAAGTGGGTAAGTGAAGGGAAAGGACATGAGAGAAATGTTATTGTGGATCAGAAATAGTATTTTTACAAAATGCAGACATCAAGAAGAAACATGATTACCAGAGACAAAGAAAGTTATTTACAGACTTAGAATGTGGGTGGTGAAAAAGAAAATAAGAGAATGAAATAGATAAACAAGTGGTCTGGTACAAAACTAATGAATAGTTTTAATAGCAGGGAAGTTAAAAATAAAAACAACTATTAAGTTGAATTATCCAATAAGTTTGTCTACATTTCTGCAATGTGTTAATTAGGTAGTAAAGAAAGCCGAGAAAAATTTAAGTGAAGCATTCAAAACATATGGGAATGTTTAAATGCTGACTATTTTAATATAACCAGATAATATGATTATAAATGAAAAAAAGAAGCAAAGAAGGGTGATAGAAAAGTGATGTATATGGTTTAGGTTGTCTTTTAATGAGGTCAGTTACAAGATAATTGGGGAAAAATTATGACATATGACATATACAAGTCTCCAGTGAAAAGATTCAAATTTGGGAGACTAAACCTTCAGTAAAAATGCTGATATTCAAGAACAGTATACGGCATAATTACAAGAAATGTTGGGCATGCAAAGCTCATTACAAGTTACAGGATATGCAATTTTTATAGATGCTTTGAACAAATCATTAGTTTGAACAAAGATAAGAATGGGCGTCTTTTTGGGTAATTTGGAAGATACAGAGAGATAAGCTATGTTATTCCATAATAAGACATGGAATTGAACAATTTGTGAAAGAACTATGAAAAATAAGAATATATGTAAAGAAACAGGATTTAAAGCAGTTGTTTAATAGGGTCCCTATTATTTTAGTGAACGCAATGAATTGTGAACGCTGTTCAGTCGAACGTCATTACATGAAATGGCAAAATACCGAAAGCACGGAACACTGATTTTTGTTTCCTAGGGAAAAAAGTCACTGGGACATTTTCGGGACTTTGCCATTTCCTCCACTGTGGTGTGATCTTGGAGTTGGTATATTTAAGTAGGGGGGGTATGGGGGCATAGCCCCCCCCCACACATCAGAAGATGGGAGGGGTGAAGCCCCCCATTTTATTTTGTGTTTTGATTTTTTTTTTCTTTTTTTTATGGATCGACAATTTTTTTCCCTGGGAAAGAATTGTTGATCCATGTGTTCGACATTTTGAGTTTTCAGGGATTGTGGGTCTAGTATATAGAATTCACAGTTCAGTGCATTCACTTATATAATATAGACCCATTTAATATGTAAGCCTATGACAAAAATATGATTGTTTTTGATTAAAGGATTACATTTTAAAGATGTAAAATGATTGAATGAGCAGCATATGTTTGATTTTGTACTAATAAAAATACATTTGTGATAACTATCATGACATTTTTAATCTGTATCAGAACCAACACAACTCAAACAGATGGATCCTTGATTTAGTGCCTCGTCTAAAGAATGGCATCCCAGAAGTCCAACTGCTCATCCCCAAGGTTGAATTTAAACGTTGGCAAAAGAATATTAATTTATGTACATGGTGTGGGTAGAACCATTTGAACACTAAGTATGGAATCTCAATAGCCACTGAAAATGTATGTCCATAAAACAAATATATCGATAAATCAGGAGGAAGGAAAACACTAACTGTGAGTCTCAGTTAATAAGGCTGTACTGCATATAGCAAAAAGAAAATATAAGGAAAAGTATTTGGAGGGAAAGAAACAAGAAGAACAGCTATGGCAGAATGTAAAAAGTAAAAAACAAACTGACAGAAAATTATGAACCAAACTGAGAAAAAAAATAGCCAGTTCATCTAAGAAAGGCAATTTTTTTTATATAAAGATGCCAATAAAGAACAGATGACAAAAGAAGATGAGATAAAGCTTACCAAGTTGGAAAAGGGCAGTAGGAAAAGAATGACAAATGGGCTGAGGACACACAAGAACTGGTAAAGAACTGGGGGGCGGACGGCATCAGTCAGCTTTCAGTTGTTGGGAATGTAATAGAATCTCAAGAATGAAAGAATTTGTTAATATATGAAAGCCATCTAAGCACTGCTCCCAAGGCAACATGGGTTTATCACAGCAAAGGCATTTCAGACAAGTCTAAAACATTTATACAAATGCACTTTTTTATAAACATAATATGCACTTCGGGAATAAAAAGCAAATAAACCAGCAAGCGCCTTCAGACTTCTTCTGAAACTAACTTTCTAATAATTTCTCCTGGTTCCTCTGCTAGTATCCACCTTTCTGTGGTATTACAGAATCTTTTTTTAAACTATTCATTACTTAGTAATCCTCTTTTCTTTCTCATGTAAGTTTTTACTGTTTATTTAAGCCTTTATTTTTTAAAGAACCAAATATTCCCTACAATAAGCACAATAAAGGGACACATAAAATGTGAGTATTTTATTTTTGTTTGTCTACCATTATTAATACACTTATGGGTTAAATTATTAAAAATGCATACTGGTAATAATGTGTTATACTAACAGGGTCTATATTAGAACACCGAATTTTCAGAATTTCGAGTGTCCTAATACTGAACCCTATCAATCGAAAATTTAAAACATCGAACATACAGAACAGCAAATTTTTTCCTAGGGAAAAATTTGCTGTTCCAAAACATATGCACACAACACAAGCACACCAAACAAACAGCAATCCACACACATATACCTAAACTCTTACACCTAACCCTACACTAAACTACACATACACCACTAACTATCCACTTACCTTAACCCAAACCCTAACCCTGAGGTCCATCACTATCGCACAGTCACCTCACCCGCGCCCTAATCCTTACTCACCTAACCCGCCCTAACCCTGACATCCACACAATCGCACACTTACCTGAACCCGACCCATAACTTTCCACCACAGCGCTGAAAATACTGAAGCAACAGAAATGGACAACCAAATTCTTTCCCTAGGAAAAAATTTGGTTTTCTGTTTCTTTGATATTTTCAACGTTTGCTGAAAATGGGTTGATGTTAGAACACTCGATATTTTGAATGTTCAGTGTTCTAATATAGACCCTTTAAAACAGAATAAGCTACATTATTTTGTAATTTTTTTTTATGCTAATCTCACGAGTGTGGCTCCACATTATGATGCAATCCACAAACCTATGATCATACTTGAGAGATGCTTATTAACAGATTTCCTAATTATGTTGTTAGGACAATTAAAGGCCTTGACATGAACTGTTTTCAAAATTCTACACCTTAAACTATATTTTTCTGTAGCAAACCTACAGAAAAAATTACTAATGAAACAAATCCAAGACTATTTACTTCCATAATAATGTAAAACACAGACCCATAACACAATCATACTAGAGTGGTACTTATTAAAATATTTCCTTATTGTGTTGTGTTGTTAGCACATAAGAGTGGAATCATCAGCATACTGGATTAGATGGCTGACAGACAATGATATTTAGCTGAATACAGGTGGAGTGCTTTAGTTGAGTTCTAAATTTAGGGCAACATGAAGTCTTTTATTTGTGGGGTGAAAGCTTTCCTAAAGCTTTGTCCTAGTAAATGTAAGTGGTGATCTCTACAATGGAGTTTATTTTTGGATGATTGTAGTGTAGGGGCTGAATGGTTGTAGTTTCTGAGACTGTATGAGGATGGTTGTTAGGGGATAAAAGACCTAGTTGAGTAAGATTATCAATAGCTGAGATGCTAGCAATAATAGTTTTGGTTTTATAGGAGTTTGCTTTTTTCTTGTAGACCCAGTGGATTTCTGCTAGGAAACCTGTATGCAAGACATTTTCTGTAGGTTGGATTATAAGTTTCTTGTGAAAATACTACCACATCATGTGTGTAGAACAGGACGGTAGGGAGTGAGGTATGTCAAGGGGAAGTTTATTTATAAAAAAAGCAAATAATGATCACACATAGAACCTTTTTGATTGTTGACTGAGAAATCATGGTATGAAGTTTGACAGAGAAATGGTGATTAGTGAGGAAACCAAAGTAGGGAATCGGGACTTACATTATTTGTAGTAAGCGATATAGGAGGACGCCGTGATCAATGAGGTCAAGGACTTTTATAAGGCAAGGCAGCTGGCCTCGGGCTATGACTAGTAGCATTTCATTAGTTACGTGGATAGAGCTGGGAGAGTGCTCCAACTATACCACATCCTGTTTTGGTATGACAGGAGGTTAAGGGTCGGCAGTGATATACTTGCTGAAATGAACATAGATAATTTATTCAAGCATTTTGTCTGCAGTGCATTGGATAGATATAGGCTTGCCTTGAGAAGAATTGGGGGGTTAGATTAATTTTGTACTGGGCTGATAATAATTACTCTCCATATATTTGGCATAGTGTTTTATGTTAGGTAAAGGTTGAAGATGTGATGCAGGGGAGTTGTGATGAAGTCCCTGCAATGGTATATGAACCAAGGATACAGAGAATCTGTGCCTGATGGGGTGTCATTTTTTATTTGTTGCAGGAGATATTCTAAGTAAAATTGAGGAATGTAGAAAAGTTTATCTTTGGGGATAGGCAGCAATGTGAGTATCTGAGCGGGTGGGTAGGATGGAGAATTCATAGGGCAACACAGAAAAAGAAAATGTAGGTGTTGCTTTTGGAGGCTTGTTTTTGAATATTTTACTTCTTTCCAGAACTGTTTTAGCTAAGAATGTTTGAAATGTTTTCATACGTCAGAAGTGTTCAGTTACACTGCTTCCCTTGTCATGTTGTTGTTGGACATATTGCTGCCTATTGGTAGAGGAGAGCTTTTTTTTTTACCTGTGTGCCAAGTGTCATCTGTTTGTTTTAAAAGAGATTTCTATTCAGTAGTTGGCCAAGCATTTCTTTGTGGTTTGTAGAGGCATGACATTTGAGGGAAGAGTGCATCCTGTAGAGATCTGAGTATACTCATGACAGCTTCTACAGCAAGGTTATGGTCATTTAGTTCCAATATGAAATAGCAATCTGTGTTGGAGAAGGCTGCTTTAAATTTTTTGATGTTTGTGTCTGGCTTTTCTCCTGAATAACATTAATTTAGGGGGTATTTTTGTTGTGGAGTCATATACTGCAAAGATTAATTTTTAGTGGTTACTAGTAAAAGAATGGTGGAGGATAATGTCTGAGATTTGAAGGGAGATGTTGGTGGTTATCAGATACAGAAGGAAATGGTTGTTAGTGATCACATTAGGTCACATGAGCTGTTGCAGTAGTTGTTTAAGGTTGTTAAGGTTGAAATTGAGCAGAATGTTATTTATGTCATGCTGGATGGAATCAAACATATTTCAGATGAAGTCACATAACAGGATGTGGTTGGTTTTGTTTCCCAAGTGTAGAAAGAGGTAGACGGTAGGGTACTGACAGGTGCAAGGCATTTTTTGTGTTTTGTGGACATTTTTAAAAATCTCTGGTTAGGGGCAATGACATAAACAGTGTTAGCTTGGGTTAGGAGTGGGATGCTTAGATGACTTTTATATTGTGGAATAATTCACTACTGCTTCTTGGACTGGCTTTAGCATTTAGATGTTATTTACCATGTGGAAATATGGTGTAGGCTGTCATGTTTGTTCCAGGACTCTACAACAACTGGTATGTCATTGTTGTACAGTTTAAGATGAGCACCAACATGGTCCAGTTTGTTATGAAGGCTTTGCGCATTTATTAATAGTGAAGTGAGTTCTATTGGGCATGGGTTGGCTTCTCTATTGCTTCCAGTGAAAAGGATAGATATCAGTTTACACAGTCTTTTGGGGAGTGTTACTTAACGTGTGTGCATGTTATTTGTCTCTCTTAGAATTTTAAAACCTCACTGCTTGGTGTAACCTTTGGAAACAGGTACTTAAAGGACTTGTGGGATTACAAAGAGTATATAAAATATATCTCCTACATCTTCTACAATAAATGGAACAGAGTCAGCAAAAAAATGTACCCCATCACTGCACTGAAATTGTACTTGCCGATAAAGTTGTATATTATCATACTTCTGAGGAAAGATGTTCCAGAAATGTAAGTAAATGCATTTACAGCTATGTTACAAGCGAGATGTATATGTCCATCTACATTGATACAAAGGTCCAATGTCTCACACACACACACACACACACACACACACACACACACACACACACACACACACACACACACACACACACACACACACACACACACACACATGTAAGTAAATGCATTTACAGCTATGTCACAGCGAGATGTATATGTCCATCTATATTGATACAAAGGTCCAGTGTCTCTCTCACACACACACACACACACACACACACACACACACACACACACACACACACACACACACACACATATATATGATTTTACCTATTGAGTAGTTGAGTATAGGTATCACTAATGAAACAGGCATGCAGTTCAATTACTGTACAAAAATCTGACACATATAACCCTTTTCTGACTATATAGGTCAGTCTCCATTTTCCCTAGTAATTTGACCAATTCATATTTTCTTCCTACTGGTATGTGTCCTCATCCTCCAGACAAGAAGACATCTAGTCTTTCATACATCTTAGTTGTAAAAGTTACTGCAAGTACAAAATTGTTAATATTTGAGATTGTCTGTGTAAAATTATCTTGAAAATAATCTTTAAACATGATAGGCTTGCTAGGTATCAAATCACTCCTTTGATTAAATGTGGCTTTTTTATTTTATTGGAAACGTTTTTTTTTCTGCTAAGAATTCATGTAACATAAAACTGATGCTGTGACTCTGAAACCAGCACTGGCAACATTATTTTTAAAGTGATACAGTGAAGCGACTAGAAAATCTTTTATGAAATGACATCTCATGCTGTATATGTCTACTGCTTCCCAATATGATGTCTATCATTTCTAATAATACATGGCAATGGCATGGATACAGTCCAGATTTTAATACACATTTTAAATTTATGTCATATAGTCAAGATTATGCTGCTAATGACAGATTTTTTTCATAAAAGATGATTACACTTTTAAAAATGTCTTTTTAAAGTCCTCACAGTTTTGAAATGGTGGTATCCTTCATATGGGCAGACTTTTTGTCTTTTAAATTCTGCTTTATAGTTAGAGAAGCAAACACTGGGGACACATTTGTCTTAGTCAGATGCTCAGTGACATTTTACTTATTTTTATTACAAATTTCCAGTTAATGTGTGAGTTTTATTACTGCCAGAGTGCACACAGAATAGCCATACCATCTGTTGGCCAAATGTGCACTGGGGTAAGCCAGCTTTAATCTCTCCTACATGCATTCATACAGTTTTCAGTGGCAGATTGCAACAAATTCAGCTCTAAGGCTGACATTAATCAGTCCCTTTTATACTCTGAAAACCACATGCCTTTATCTCAATGCTAGGTAATTCACAAACACATAACAGGAGTTAAAATGTAATATCTGCTACAGTGGTATAAAAAGTACATACCGAGGAAGATGAATATGAAACAAGATGCATAATAACCTTAAATACTGCCACTCTTCCAAAGTTAAGAGCGTCATCTCTTCAATTTATAAATACATCCATTCAAGTTTTTTTATAAGAAATCCTTTTCCTTCAGTGCTATGTACTTTCAGGACTTCTGAATGGAACATATCTGAGTGCTTTTGTCTACCTACACATAAACAACCATTGAGTTGGTAAGGTATATGTTGACTGATCATGTGATAGTGATGTGATCAGAGTAGAATAAAAAAAAAAAACTCAAAATGAGGTTTGCATTTTGTTCAGATGAATAATGTCCATGGCGTTTGCTGTCTAAATAAATAGAGATGTAAGGATACAATTTCCAAGGAGTGACAAATCCCTTTCAAATGTTTATATGACTCAGTCTACAAAGGTCAGCATTTTTCACAGACAGCTGAATCTATACAGAACACTTTCGTTCAGTGTGTTAAACGTGCACATGTTATGTTAGGATTGTAACTATACTAAAATATACCTGAAATTCACAATGCAAGAATCATTTAATTTTAACTATTGATGCCTCTTCAGAAGGATTTGTTTTTTTTAAACTCTTGATAGATGGAGAGAGCTGGCCTGCATGCATGGATTCCTCTGTAAAATTCAAAACAGTGTTATCAGGGGGCTGCTATGTTTACAGAATGCACAATAACATGGCCATACTATGTTTAATACCTCATAATGTCTTTATTATAGTTCACAAACTAGGATCATGTTAATTCTATGATTACAGGTTTGTGAAATGCATGCTGGCACACATAGTACACACTTCTTTTTACCTGCACCATTTCCATAAACAAAAGGCAGTGAGTTTGAGTCTGCATTCCAGAATCTAGACAATGAAAACAGTGGGAAAAAAGTGTCTTGTATCTTGTGTTTAAGTTTTAAAATGTGTACGTTTTGGGAATTACTATAATGTATTACCAGAAGCCTTGTTTTATTCCTCTTCAGAAAGATCCTGACTAGGGCACATATTATTTAATACACCTACACTTTAGTAGAGAGCAGTTGAATCAATTTTTATATGATGCCATTGTTTTTGGCACATTTTCAGTGAAGACATGGAGTACCTGAAATGCTTCAGTAGCTTAAGAGAAATGGGAAAATCCAAAATACATACTCCCCATTCTAGGAAGATCCCTCAGGGATTTAGGGTAGTGTTTCTTTGGCCTTGCTCTCTGCAGCTACTATGTAACCATGGCCAGGGGTTAAGTCATGAACATTTCACCATCGCTAGTCATGGCTCTGCAGTAGTGAGGATTTGCATGACATGCAAATTTAGTGAAGTGCTAGCAGAGATACTTAGGCAAATATTAATATTAGGTCCTACCTCCATGCTTTTATGATTGTTACCCAATTACAAGATACATTTATACAACTTTTTTTTAAATTTTGCTTTCTAACAGTTGCAAGCATTTTGTTGTTACTCAGTAATGTTACCAGGAAAGCAGATCATGTTTCCCATTGCATCATGGTCACAACTGCTACTTCATTACTATGTATGTAGTCATACCTACAGCACATTAGATACCTCTGCCGCCTTGAGCACAACAGGTTTGAAGATCAGGATGTTACAGTCAGGCAGTCATTTCTATACCTTGAGTCTTCCAGGTCTGTATTAAAGCAAGTCTGTGTTCCAAAGAATATGTAAGTGAACAGACAGACAGACAGATCAGAAGGAATACTTAGTGGTATTATAGAAAACAGGACGCAGCAGGAGGACATGTAGAATGTGAATCTTTAAGTGGCCAGTGATGCATAAGTGGAGCATAGTATTTAGAATTTTGGAGAACTTTAGATAACTTTTGCATACCTTTTAAGAATTATACTGAGCAATTTCTTGAAAAGACAATACCATGTTCACTTTATTATTTGTATTCTTTAATTATCCAGAGGGTGTGCAGTCAATGAGAAAGGGGATATTATGAATGGAGATTTGGGGAGCTGAAAGCAGAGGATAAGTCATGCAGTTGGGATGTTAGGCAAGCAGGTGCACTGGTGCAGGAATGGCCACATGGTAGACAGACTGAGTTGTATTCTAATAGGGTGATTGATGCAGAGGTTAAAAATGAGGCAAAGGGAGATAAGGTATGCTGGGTGTCCAGGATAAGTAGTTTTTGTTGGCCAAATTTGCATTCAGGATCTTGGAGGGGAAGATGGCAAGAGTTAAGTGGGATAGGTTGATTCTTCCAATAGAACAAGGTGGATTGGGATTGCATGATTTGAATGGAGTATTTCAGAGCTACACAATTAAGGGTCCTATACATAGCACAAGCAAAAACCTATAATTCAAAGTGGAAAGTGATGATGATGAAATGGGGGGGCTGAAGAAATGAGAAGAGATTGGGATTTTGGATGCAAATCTTTAAGGAGAATAATCATACAGAATATTATATTCATAAAGTAGCTGAAAGTATTCTCAGAACTAAAGCAACACAGGAATGGAGAAAGGAGATTTTGCCAATAGGGATGACTGCAATTAGGGATATAGACAATAGGCAATAGGGGGCTGGAATTTATTGGAGAAAACTGGCAAAGGAACCAAGGTATTGGGAGCAAATAGCTAGAGAGGGAAAGGTAACAGAATGGGAAGAGGCCAAGAATTTATTTGGACTGCAGGTTAGAGATTGTCTTCCCTATCAAGGACTGATATCAGAATATAGGAAATGAGAAAGAAATGGAGGGGGGTCCTAAATGAAAGACCAGCACTGGTAGACTTTTTAGTAGAATCTAGAACAGAAGCTGCTGTTAGAAATGGAATAATTAGTAGACCATATAAAATATTGCATGATAACTATAAGAATCAATGAGAGAAGGTTAGAAACAATTGGGAGGAGAGATTGAATAAGCAATCCATAAAGAAACACAATTGTAGGATATATGTTTGTCTCCTAAATATGGAACAAAATCTGGAAGACTTGGGATTTTTGCTTGGAAATTTTTACATAGATATTTTTATACCCCAAATAGACTCCAGAGAATTATTCCTCAGGTAGACAGCAAATGTTAAGAGGTGTGATGGGGAAGAAACAGATACTTGGGAACATATTTTCTAGGGGTATAATGAGTTAGCAGACTCATTATACCCCTCTATCAGAGATATTGGGTGAGCAAATTAGTATAATTAGGGAAATGATTTTTCTAAACTATGATACAGAATTGGAATTGCCTAGACATAGTGAGGCCTTGCTTAGTCTAATTATGCTGGCTGCCAGTAAAAGCAGTTACTAGAAAATGGAAATCAAAGTCTAAACCAACTGTATTAGAAGTAGGGAATATAGTAACAGAGATAAAACAACTGGAATTGGGATCTTTAGAAAAGGGTAGGAGCAAATTATCAAGGAAAAATGGGAATTGTGGGAATATACAGGGGAGGAATGAGGTTTAAAAGAAGGTAGGATTTGAATCAGGTAGGTAATGTTTGACTGACAATGATTGGGTAGCTTATAAGTGATGTATAATGTTTGCAAGTAAAGTTATGACAATATGGTTGTGATGTAAAATGCTTGCAACTAAGATTATGTCAATGTAGTTTGTTATAATTTATATAAACGTACAATTGCCAGTGTTGTAAGTGATAATTTAATAAAGATGTTTCTTGCATATAAAATGCATTCAGGCATGTCTGCTCTGGTTTTGGCAGCTTTTGAACATTGTCAGAACACTTTAACAATTAGCCACATGAGGATATATGAAGGAAGGAGAACGCAGGCTACTTTTTTCAAATAGTGGAAGGTGCACTGATATGCCTTCTCAGGTGAACATCTGTCACACTACTCATCTATACAAAACATGGGACACTGATATGCCCTCTCAGGTGGACATCTCTCAGACTGCTCATTTATATAAAACATGGCACACTGATTTGCCCTCACAGGTTCAGCAGTATGATGAAGATGAGGAAACAAGTCAGACTGTTTACTTGTTGAAAGTAATCCCGCCAAAATGTGTTATTTATTTGGTGGCAGTGATTGCATTCTCTTTTAGCCAGTGGAAGTTTGAGTTAGGTATTTAAGGTTTATACAGAGTATGAACTAATGTCAGGTTCTTTCACTGATTCTCTATTGACCACAACATTAAATGGTGTTTTAGTCCAAACAATGCAAGCAAATGTAAACATGATTCTTGTGTAATGGATACAAATACATCTGAAAAGGTAATATGAAGATACATGTTTCTGCTCTAAACATGAATACTGCATGTTTTGCTCTGTATGTGCCCCTCATCTGGTTGTCAAGCTCTGACAAACTTGGACCATTGATAGTGCTTATTCTTATCTCTCCCAGTGAGGCTGGAACTTGTTTATCTGGGCCTGGTGTTCAGCATTTAGACTTTGATCTATGACATGGAATAGAACGAGAAGGTATCATTTGGTAACCCATGGGTAGATCTTTTTATAGGTTCATAGGGTCATAAGTAAGTACTAGACTAACTGCCCTTGTGCGCAGTTTTAATCTTAGCCATTTTTCCTTACAAAGGTAAGAATCAAACCTTCTATTTTGTGTCTATGAGGTGAGCACCTAAGCTATTACACCAACCACCCAACTCCTTATACCAACCTCCCAATCCCCATCAATCAGACTGAGTGTGGCTTTCCCTTGCATTTCAACCTCAAAGGGAATCAAAACAATAAATCTCAGGCACCACATGAAAATGACTTAATTGTGGCCAAGAGTCATTGCACTTGTTTTAAGAGGGGAATGCAGAAGTATCCAGTATTTTTTTCATCATGCCAGAAGCTGGAACCTGGGGAATAAACATATATCTTCTGGATATCAACCATCATTGTGTAACCTCTATGCAAATTCCCTTAATGAAGTGGTGGGAATAAAGCAATGTCTTCTGAATGCCAACTATCTTGTCTTACCTCTGTGTAGGTTCACTTAACAAACCTAGGGGAATAAACATATGCCTCCTAGATATCTACCATCAGTGTATTACTTGTGCAGATTCATGTAGCAAAGCAGGAAGAAGAATCCTATGTCTCATAGATCTCAACCATCATTATCCCACCTCTGTGCAGAGCCACTTAAAGCTTGGGGGGTAGATAAACCTTTGTCGCCTAGGTACAAACCATCATTGTCTTACCTCTGTGCAGATTCACTGAATTAAGTAGGTCAGAAACAGAAAAACATTGGACCAAAGGTACAAACAGACTCAGTATATAATGTATTTAGCTATGCTTAGCAAAAACGTTACATTACTGAACCAAGTTGTTGGCAAAAGAAAAATGTAATAATCTGCATCTCTATTTACAAACTCTATTTAAAATGCATACACAAATAAAAAATATATATATAATTTTACATAATCATTCAATATTTAATAAGCAGCATGTGCAGAAACACCATGTTGTTTTGCTGTCTTGGGTGCAAGTAAAGCAAAAAACGTAGGCATATGTTAATCATCATAGCTGATTTATGGACTAACCTTCTCTGGGACATCTGAAAATCCTTTTCCCACATAAAATGTCATTTCTCATAAATGAATCACATAGCTTCCATTGTACATAGCACTTCGCCTGTACAAGTAGATGAGCAAATGATTCTCTGACCCTACTGGCAAATGTGCTAGCTTCGTTTTGAAGGAAAACGTGAATTGTAAATGATGTTTTGCACTTTCTGCAATTTGTTTTACATTTAACTATAAAAAGCAAGTGGAGTTTTCCATGCTATTCTGAAAGTGTTTTTTTTTTCCCTGTTATTGTTACGGACATGAGATATATTTCTCATGAAAATGCTGTGTAAACTGTAGGTAAACTATGTGAACTAAATATAACTTCATGTACTTCATTTCATGTATAGATCAGCTGCCAAATCCCTGGAAAGGAAATGCATATATTACTTTTAAAGTGACATAGCTTTGTTATATCAAAGATGCAAACCCTTATCGGAATAAGTTGCTAAGGTTATTGATGTTGAATACATGCAGTCAATACATTTCAGTCTGCTCATTTTATTCCACTAAGAAAGAATTGATTCAATTACCTTTAGTAATAGAGCCCTACTAAGTCAATACTGTCTGTCTTAGAGGCTGCAGAACATACTTTTTTTAAAAAGACTTGGGAGCATGATGAAATAGCATGAATTTTAAATGACCTAAGTTATGTCATGCTCTGAGATTCCAAGCATCATTCCATATTCACTCTCGATTGTTCAGCACAACTAGCATTCTGCAGAGAAGTAGCACGTTAATAGGAAGTGACATCACATACATAATCACATGGATGAATTTGCTATGAATACCAATCACAAAGAAATACTTAAAAATACTCAACGACTGAAGAAAAAATGACAGAGTATTCATTAATGTTTCCATAAATGTTATTTTAAATGTAAATGTTCTTGACATTGATTTACTGTCCAAATTACTTGCAATATAAAGGACTTTTGTAACCTTATTTCCTATTATTAATTACAAGAGTGATTAATTTTTACTCTCAAATTATGTTGCAATAACTTCTTATCAACGACTCTGCCACAGCAGCAGGATAGAACTTATAAGCGTTGGTCAGTACTGTTCTATCTCCATGGCATGGCATCAGAAAACTCTGTTAGTGACCCAGACAACTCAAGTTTCAGTTGCAACTCCAGCAGTGGAAGAATCGGGTGAGCTTGGGTGTGAGTGAGTGGCCAGCATCAGCTCACCTATACAGTGGATGGGTGGCAGTCAGATCAGTGCAGTAACAATACCTTAGTGAATGCTGAAGACAAGTATAGTGCCAGAGTGGACATCTCCAAGCCGGTGATGGTAGTCTTCACTACATTTACAACAAAGCACGCTTGCTCAGACAAAAGGTGCTGTACATTCCTGCAGTGGTGCTGGTGTGCATTTCACAGCCCAGTGGTGGGGTTAGAGCATTACAAAAACAAGTCCTCAAGCTCCACCTTGAAGAGTCCTCCATGGGTGATGCAGGGTGAAAAGGAAAGCTTCGATCGACGAAGAGAACAGACTAACAATCAGGAAAATGTGGAACACCCAGGGGAATCACTAATATGGAGCATTTCCCAATGTATTCTGTCTGAGGATGAAGTCAGTGTTTTAAATAAAGGTATGACATTCATACCAGCATCTAGAATGACTTTAACTGAAAATATCATAGAGTTAAAAACTTTTGTAAGAAATATCATGCTTAAGCTACAGTTCAATGCATATAATGATAATCAAAAAAGTGTCTCACAGTTTAAAAGAATGAGCAGTTATGTACCTGTAAATAATGGAGTAATAGACACTTTTGAGAAAGTCTGCATTAAGGAAATTTATAAGATGTATGACAGTAATACACACACAAAATGTTTTGTTAATTTGAATGAAAGGGAAAGACAAGCTATAGAAGTTTTATGTCAAGATAACTCTATTTCCATCAGACCCACTGACAAAGGGGGTCCTACTGTGATAATGGATTACAGTTTGTATAGGGATACTATGTTAGATATGCCCAACGATGCAACTGTTTATGAATGTATTGATGCTACATGGGTCAAAAAATGCAATATAAGGATAGATAATGCCCTATTTGAATATCTACAAAGTGGCCTAATTATGATTTGTATAATTATCCTAGAGTTCCTGAACCTGTTATACCTTTAATTCAGGGGTTACCTAAGACACACAAACATCCGGTTACCCTCCCTTGAGGCCAATCATAGCAGGACAGGATTGGAACACAAAGCCTTTGTCTATATATGTGGAACACCATATGAAACCAATTCTAGCTAAAAATAAATACATTTTGAAGGACACACAGCATTTTTGGGGGGATTTGTTTGAGCATGTCAACAGAACACCTCCCACTGACCAATGTCTACTGGTCACCATGGACGTGAAGTCCTTATTTACAATGATCTGTAATGATTTGGGTCTAAAGTATCTGAGGCAATACTTAATGGAAGATGCTACTTATGAACCTAGAATGATAGATTTGTTTGTGTTTCTTGGTGGAGATCATATTGGAGAACTATATTTTTATATTTGAAGAAAGAATGTACAGGCAGTTGGATGGCATAGCTATGGGCACTTTGTGTGACAATAGCTACTTTGCCAACCTGGTTATGGCCAAATGGGAAAAGCACATCATCTTAAGAGAGGTCAATGTGGTATTTTTATCGAAGATTTGTGGATGTCCTCTTCCTTTTTTGGGAAGAGGGCACTGAGGCATTAGAGTCCTTTCTTGTCAATATGAATAACAGTACAACATTTTTCGAATTTACAGTCTACTGATTTCTTGGATGTGAAAGTTTTGAGAACTAAGGATGGGAGCTTCCAAACCGAGATCTTTAGAAAAGAATGTCATAGAAATACCTACGTTCACAGGAGTAGTATACATCCCTTCCATGTATTCACTAATGTCATGAAGGGACAAACCCTGAGAGTTTCAGGACTGACAGTGGATAATCAGACAATGGAAAGAGAGATGGATCATCTGGAAAATAATTTTGTCAGTAGGGGATATAGCACACAGTAAGTTAAGTCTATTGTGCAGGGAACTAAACATTCAAGAAAAAAAGAGGCAAGACCATTTTTTTCTGAACTGCAGACTGAGATTCCACATAAAATAGAACTGAACGGATTCATGAGAATTCCAGTTACATATCCCAGTAACATTAAGTTGTTACAGAATATCTTCAGTAGGAATTGCAATATATTATGCACTGATGAACAGGTAAGGGCTCTGGTGGGAGACTATCCACACTATGCATATACAAATAAAAAATCATTAAAAAGACTATTATGTTGTCCTAGAAATAATAAAAGTAGCATCAATCCAGAATATGGCACCGAATATGGCACATTTCCCTGTAATAGGTGTAATTACTGTCTTACTATTGATAGCAGTGGGTATTTTGTTCAAACAGACACGAGGAAAGAACTTAGTTTTAGGCTTAATGCGGATTGTAACACTGCTAATAGTGTATATCTGGCTTACTGTGTTATCTGCCAATCATTTTATGTGGGCATGACTAATCGTTGTTTCAGAGACCACATAAGAGAACATCTTTATGATATATCTAGACAAGCAGAAATGAATGTCCTTGCAAAACATGTGATGGAAATGGGAACACAACATACATTTACGTTTTTGGTGATAGAGAAAGTGTATATAGGTAATGGGGTGGTGCCATTAGGAATATAGTGGAAACTAAGAAATTATCTTAGTCTTATCTTATCTAAGGAGTTTAACATAGCGAGACAGCTTTAAAAAAAGCAACGGAGATCTCTGTTGCTTTTTTTAAACCTGTGTCGCTATGTTAAACTCTTTTAACATAGCGAGACAGTGTTTTAAAAGAGACTTGTACTAATGGAAAAAGTCTGGGCGACCAGACCTTTTTCCATTAGTATAAGTCGATTTACAATGTGCATGCTGGCCAATCAGCGTGCACGTTTTGGAATATTAATGGGGGATCATGGTATAATTGTCAGTTTAAACATGCTTTCAAAACATTAAATGAAGTCCATTCATCTTTTCTTCACTAGTTACATTCATCAGATGGTCTTATCTTTAAGACAGTCAGTTAACTCCAAACCAGTAAAACTGCATTTTCATTTAAACATGTTGATCTGTTACTAAGCAGTGGTTGGCGAATTTGGTGAGAAAACAAATACAATCAGCTTGTTAAAGGCAGCAGAAAATGATTGTGGCAATGATGAGTTATGATATATAGTAAAGCATGATCTGAGTTCACAGTGTAAGATGTCGTTTTGAAGATTTTCAAGAAGGATGTTAAGCATCTCCATCAAATGCCAGTGAATTAAGCTAATGTGCAAATATATTTTCTCAGTATCAACTGATAATTGTTAATCTGCTGCTCCAGTATCATTTTAATGAACATACAGAATTCCTACTGCTGTAAATAAATAATCCTACAAATAAGTAAAACATAATTTGATTGAATCTTGTGTATTGACTTTCTATATTTCACTGACACTATAACACACTCACGCACTCTGTGGACAGAGGAAACCAAGAAGCATATTTTGTGCCCTCCATTCTATTTTAGAATAACTACATCAATAGCAGTTAAAAAAGTGATAGAGAAATGTTAATGTAGGTCTAACCCTAAATCAAATGTACTCCCCTTCAGCTTCGGCAAAATGACTACACCCTTACCAGGGAAAACCCTTCCTCATTTTTTTAATCCATCCACTACTACTCTCCAGTTCCATTACTAGCTACTACCAGGAATCCCAAATTCCTTACTCTCAGGAATTCACTTGATTATAACCAATATCTATCTTTTGTCCCATCAGAAATGTCTGGTGTGGGATTTTATCTAAACCAATATGGCATACTTTCAGAAAGCCTGAATGAGTTTAAATTAGACCATAGCACACTTACTGCTGTTTATACACTTGCAGATAGAAGATACTCTACAATAGAAAATATGAAACATAATGTTGTTGCAACTGTGCTAAGAAGGGCCTCAGAAAGTGTGAACCAGTCCATTCTAATTTATAATTTACAGGCTCTTGGCTTTGGACTCTTTACACTAAAATATGTTTAGCTACCTACCTTCTCAATTGCCTAAACATCGGTCTCTCATTATCTTCTTTACATTCACACTTGGAGTCCCATGACAGTCTGTCCTTGGATCTTTCCTAGTTTCTATTTTTATAAATGACCTCACCACTAAAATTCCCCTGACTAAAATCGCCACCTCTGCTGATGATATAGACAGTCCCCAGATATAATATTATCAACATTTCTATAAGGCATAATTAAAATACATTTTGTCACTGGATCACGATCTTCTAGAATAAAAAAACAATTAAACATTGTGCCATCCCCTTCCAGACTGCCATCTACCCTTCCCAAAATATGCAATTCTTGCAAGTTAACCAGCAGGGTTAGCACTCAGTTTGCTTCTATACTTCAAACCCCATATTTTCTCTAAAGTTACATAAGAATGCTTTTATTATTCAGTTTACTTGCTTACTGCTAACCAAGTTAGTTCCACTGGACCAATGGCCTCTTTTTAGGGGACTCCAAAAGTAGTACTTTTACTTGCTAGGGGAAATTTGGAAAGGGCACTTCCCATACTCTTTTTGATAAATGCTGTTGGATCTTTTACATCTATTTAAGCTATTACTGACCCAAGCAAATGGGAATTCTATTTAACACCTCATCTGAAGGACAGTGCAGTCAGGACTGTGACACCCACTAATGCTAGACTGTATTATCATTAATGGAAAATCAGTCCAGTTAAGTGAGGTGGGAAAAGAACCCACGGTCTTCCGATTTTCTAGTACCAAATGCAAGCATGCTACCTCTTGAGTCACTAACATTACACTTCAAATTTGCTATCAAATTCCCAATCATCTAACTAAAGATGCCAGAACTGTCCAGGCTAAACATGGTTTCATTTCTAGAGTAAAATACACCCTTCCATTGACAGTCCTTAACTCCACACAAAATAATCACATGATACAGTCAACTGTCAATACCATCCATAGATTCATATCAGCAAGGAATGAGTATCACTGTCTTATATTCAGAAAGGTACTGTGGCTTACAGTAACCAGACAGACAACTTTTCCTTTCTCATCCCTCATCTTTAAACTTCCCTGTAATGGATACTGCCTTGCATTACAATCCTGAGTGTAACTACTCCATCCTTCTCCTGTGCCCTGCCAAGAGAAAGTAACGGGTCATTAATTCGTAAAAGACCCCATTTGTGAAAGCAATAAAGGAAAGGGGCTTCTCAAAGACCGTCCCAGCCAGTTGGAACCATCTACCAAAATAATTAAAACAGATAGCATAATACACAATATTTAGGGAAATAAATTGTAGAGCATCATAAAAAAAATTGACATTCTGATGTTTATAAGACAATGGATAACTACTCTGCAAAGAATTAGTCACATTAAACCTTTAATAACATGATGACAACTCAGTGCAGATTATTAAATACCTGTCGTGGGTGTAGGGACTGGTGGTTCCAGTTTACTAGTCACCACCGTATAGGTGGAGCTTGGCAAGTAATGAATAGGACCACAGACAGATGAGCTTAGTCCAGACAAGCTGTGTTGGTCGAAGGCATAAATGAGCCTTCTGTAGTGAAGCAGGTGCTCACATCAGCCACTAGAGTGCAGGTTAGAGCAAAAACTGATAAAGCCATACAGTATTGGGTTCTAGAAAATGGTTATATGAGCTGATCTCAGTTCAAAGGGAACAAATAAGATGGGAACAGTTCATGCTCTCAGAAGAATGAACAGGTTGATAGATCACAGGAAGTTGATGGTAGTAGGAAGGCAGTTCAAAAACAAAAAACAAATAATAAAGGTTTTACAGAAAGCCTTGCTCATAGTCAAGAATTTATCAGTATGATTATTGTTTGAGCAAGTTTGCAATTATTTACCTCTTACTATTAAGACCTTGCATCTTGGATTGATTACGATATTTGAATGTAATTTGGAAGAATGGATGAGAAACCACACATTTAGCAATCATGTTCCCATGGATAGGAACAATAAATAAATGTCCCATCATATCCTTGTTCTAACCTCTTCTGTATTACTCATTGCAAAATATAAGGGCTCCAAACTACCATGGGAACATAAAACTATGCTTCTTAAGATCCTCACAAACCAATGGTCGATTAAGTGCCTATAAATCTATGTGGTAAAGAATATGGATATCAACTTCTTGTTAATACCATGATTCATTATCATGTTTTCTATGTTATATAACATCAGTGAACGGGTGTTACTGCTTGAAGTTTTCTATCTTACATAAGATCAGTGAATGGTTGTTAATGCCTGAAGTTTTCTATGTTATCTAACATTAGTGAACTGGTGTCACTGCCTGAAGTTCTCTATGTTATATAACATCAGTGAAAGAACAGATGTGTAAAATTTTACCATAACCATAGATGTTCTTCTTTTCTATATGCTGCAGAATTCATCACATTAGGGAGTTCACCACAAGAGCATTATGATGTTATTGTTCAAAATTAAGCAGTTTTTTTTTTGAAAACAGCAAAATGTTATGAATTTTTTTAGCAACAGTTACTGTCGAGTTTCATGTTGAAGGGAGCATTGTAACGACAGTAGAGCATATTTAATAATGGCACGTATTTTAATTAAATATTATAAGCAATAGGGCCAGCATTTTTAGACTATCTTTTCTAGATTTACGTTTTTATTAGATTTTATAAGTTATTAGTGTTGTATATGTATTATTAGGCTTGTGCACATGCCGTCTTATAGGCAGGGCAAAATAGTTAGTTAGATTATATTGCTTTAATGCATATAAACGTAAATATTTGAACTGGAAGATTTTTGGCGCCAAAAAAGTTTTATAAGGCGTCTTTGGATCAGATATGGTGTTCTGATGAAGCCCATATCACATGGGTGAAAGCGCTTAACCGATTTTAAATAGTGGCGTTGGCCTTTGATAATTTTGGCAATAAAGTATCAATTTTAACTTAGAACTTGTGAAAATGTTTTTGTGACAGTGTGGAGCTATTCGTATTGGAGGTGAAGCTGTTTCTGTTTGTTGGATCCACTTTTCCGTATTTAGAGGTAACTGAGCACTTATTGGTAACTCCGTAGCACAACATTTCTAGTAGCAGTTTTTGTATCTATTCAGAAGTATGAGGGGAAGAAGGGTGGGTAAAGTCAGCATCAGAAAGCTGCATACTTTCAGAAAGGCATTTAAACGGGAAAGGTCCAGAATGGGCCTCCAAGGCACATCCTTCCTGGTGACCCAAAACATCCTGGAGTAAAGCCCTTTTCCCAGTTGAGAGGAGGGGACCTTCTGAATAGTCCCTTGAGAGAGAAGAGCAGATATGACCTGAGGAAAGAGTTCCAATTTTTCTTTTTGTGGTTGTGGGATAACCCTGAAGGAGGGGAGAGTTTCCCAAACCATGAAGTATCCTTGTTTGATGATGGACAGAACCCAAAAGTCCTTGTTTATCAGAGTCCAAGCAGGTAGAGAGAGAGAAAGTCGAAAAGATAGAGGAGTGGATGGCCCTGGAGGCAAGTAGTCACAGGCTACCAGGCTTGCACTGGGGCCAAAAGGGCTGTTTCTGAGAGGGAGTGGATGGAGTAGACTTTGAAGAAGTTTGTTTCCTGGGGCCTTTACATTTGGAGGAAGAAGGAAAACTGGTTTCCTAACAAAGGTGGTCTTAGCAGAGTAGTTCCTCTGGAACCTGGGGACAGGAGAAATGAGGATACGTTTAAGATCCTAGAGTTCCTTGTCTTTCTCTTGTAGATTTTTTTAAAAAGGTTTTTAGCCAAGCTACCAAATAAGGCTTTATTGTCTAGAGAGGCATCCATCAGTTTGGTCTTGAAATCATCAGATAAGTGTTGCAACCTGAGCCAGGAATACCTCCTTAGGACCAACCCAAAAACCGCTGCCCTGGCTGAGGCATCTGCAGCATCATAACTGCACTTAACGGCATCCCTTGCAACCTGGGTAGAAGAGTTGAGGAGAAAGGACAACTTAGCCTTGATGGGTGAGTCAGGGAGTTCCACAATTAGCTTTTCTGCATCTGACAAGAGAGCCAGGGAGTATCTGGCCATATGGGTTTGATAATGAATTGCCCTGAAGGCCAAACTAGCAGAGGTGTAAACTTTTTTCCCTAGTCTCTCTCCATGACGTTGCTCTCCTTATCCGAGGGCAGTAAGGAAGAGGAGGAAGGCAGTCATTTAAATGCCTTGTCAGCTGAGTCTGATATGGTAGCTGGATCTGCAGAAGGGACTTTGGAGGGGAAATTGGAGTCCTCAGGCACCTTATAAAATCTATCTGAGTCCAAGCATTTAGATATAGCTGTAAAGTCATTCAAGAAGGCTGGAAGTACAGGTGGAATGGCAGAAAGGGATGGAGAATCCATCTGAATGTTGTACCCCTTTTATATGTCTGACACTTGGCAGCATTCACATTTGAAAAATTCTTTCATCTTCAAAATAGTTTCCCCCAAGGAAATATCCTCCCCAGGGGAATCCATACCATTAGATTCCTCCTCTGGTGAGGCATAACCCAGAGGTGAAGCAATTTGGGAAGAATAAGCCAAGGACTCATCTCCTGATGATTCCTCCTCCTCTGAAGAGGTGTCTGCAGATGTCCTCTTAAAAGGGGTAGATGGAGAGAAGGTAGGAAGAGGGACAAAAGTAGCCAAAGGCTGATGCAGTGCCATAAAAGCATTGAACAGTCCTTGGGAAAAGGCTTGCCAATCCAGAGCTTGATTCTGTGGAAGTGAAGCAACATGCTTTGTTTTCAATTTTCTCTTCTTGAGAGCTTCCATATGATGGAAGGTGGATGGGCCCGACATCGGCCTGCACTCTGCGATGTCTCTATGCACATCCTCCTGCACTGTAATTAGGTAGATGCCACATGGGCCTTCAAATAAACAAGCTGTAGTTCCCCCTGTTTGCCCATATCGGACACCTGCGATTCTCTTGCAGATGCGCTGGTAGAGTCCTTTGGGGCATCCACCATAGTACCTGCCGAAGGGACATCTGCCAATTCTGGGTTGGCCTCCGGGCCTACATCAGCTTCAAGAGGGACACTAGGAAGAGAGGGAGCAGCAGGAAGATCAGCCAGAGATCATGGGAGTCTTTATGTGGAATCTGCCTTCCACAAAGACACTTGCTTTTCCCAGTTGACATGAAATCACCAAAATACAAACAATTACTGATATTTTTAAGAAAAGAAAACCCCAGTGGGGTACTTATCTGAACCAAGGTTCACGACTAATCTGGCAAATGAATGTCCAGAGCAGGTGATCGGACAGTTTGCAGAAAAGATCTAGGTTTGGTACATGCTGACTTCTGTTTATACCTGATGCCTCTATATGGTTGATGTACACTGGATAATCTGCAGCATCACATGTACCGTACAGTAGCATTTGACTTTTTTATACTGGTCGGACGTACAAGTCAGCCTGAGGCAAACTCCTTCATGTGATGAATACTTCAGCATATGAATAGAAAGACATCAGGTGTCACTGCCTGAAGTTTTCTGTGTTATATAACATCAGTGAGCAGGTGCCACTGCCTGAAGTTTTCTGTGTTATGTAACATCAGTGAATGTGTGGTACATATGCAAAGGTAGGACTGATCTTTCTTTTATTCGGTTCCCACAAGGGCACCATGCTTATTTATCACAGTAGTGCACATTTTTTCCTAAACTGCTCTCTACTAAATGTCTGTTGACTGACTTTAGAACAGATGCAAATATTTCAATAATTGCCCTCATCTACTGCAGGCATATCTCCTCTCTTGCTGCCTGCCTGATTCTTCTTCTTGTTCTTCTCCTGAGCTGAGATGAGAGTATCGTTGTTCCTTACCTCTGTTCATAGGTTCATGAACTATGAACCTATGAACTGTCATCCTCCGTTCCACTTACTGGCTGACTAATGAAATAGACCTTCTATGCAAGCCAGTCAGTAACCCTGTATTAAGATATGCTCTGAAAGTATGAAGCAAAACATGAGCTTATGCAGAATTAATATTCTTATTCATCTGATAATGATTCATCACAAAAGCACCTACATTCACTGTCTCACATATTTGCTCTTATAGTTTGGAATGGCATAGATAGTTGAGAATTATTCTGGTTTGACTGACTGACTGAGCTGCTGGTTTTTAGTTGATGTGGATTCTTTATGCAGCCTTTATGCTCTCGCTTAAACCATGTTTCTGCTCCTGTTCCCCCTCATATTTCCAAATCCCATAACCATAATGTGAAGTAAAAAGATGGCTCTCTAAACTCTCCACTGAAATATGATGTATGAGTGTGTGTACCTGTCCTGCAATGGGTAGGCATCCTAGCCATGTTATTTCTCGGGATTTAGCCTACAGATTGCAAGGGCAGACTCCTGCTCCTATCATCTTGAAAACGATAAAATGGAAATTAGAGAAAAAATGACTGCAACAGACATGGTTCCTTTTCAATAACATAATGTTTGTTTTGTTTTTTTTTCCATTGAACTACCTAAATTGCAGATTGTGTGGCTGTTGGATTTATTTGCAGGTCCCTGAACTTTCCTCAGAAAAGGACATCTACTTTTTCCAATTACCACTTGAGAAGCATAATGAAATATTTATCTACATTACCCTTTCTAATAAGCCACATTTTATTGTGAGTGGAACAGCAGTCTGATATTTCACTATAAAGAAAGCAGAGAAGTTATATTCCATTTGAGTGATTTCATATTATAAGCTACATGGTATTAGAGATGAATCAGATCTGTACTGATCCATTACGAAAACCTCTCATATCCACATTTAATGCATAGGAATCTTCCTTTTTGAATACTTCTTCCTGATTGGGTACATTGTCATGCATGGAAACAGTTCAATGGTTATAAAGGTTTCCTCACAAGCATGTAAATGTAGATTTATTTATTAAAATATCAACATGCATCCATTCTTATAAATGTAACACATAAAATAAATACTTAATCATACATATGCTTCTAGAATGGAAGATTTGATAAAAGTTATCAGCTACACAAGTCTATAGAATTAGCCCTGCACTGTGACTTGACTCAAGGCAAACACTAAGCATACTGCCCAAGTTTTCTATAACTGCCATGCTGTTATACTCCAAGCAATCATCGGTGCAACTGTTTCTTGGCAGATACTAGTCTAAAGAAGCTACCAAGATGATTAATCTTAGAACTGTTGCCACTTTCATTGCATTAGGAAATACTCATACATGTCTCAAACTAATATCTTAGAAATACAGGGTAAAGATATTCAGTCGAATATTTCTACAAGGTATTCCTATCCTAAGTTAAAAAAATTCATTTTACCTTCTTTTCTGTAGCATTCATGTAAGGAAAGATGAATTAGGCATTCCAGCCGTACTAGGAACAGACTAATATATGAAAAACATTTCCAGGTAGCAGAGAAAACACTCTGTAGTTCTGAAGCTGTACACCACACACCAGCAGGAAGTGCAAAGATGTTATCTTACTGCTAGCAGTTGTTGGGTCATTACATCTCTGTAACTTGTGACAAACAGCAACCCTATTCAGATATGAAACATCCCCAGGAAAATTATTAAATGGAACAGGGAGGAGTAGTATTACATTTTACATACTTTGTTAGTAAGACAAATTAATCTAAAAAGTTTTATGGACTTTGAGCTGCCCAGTGTAAAATCTTTAAAATTATTAATATTTAGATACACACTTATTTTATACATTTATTTTTTCATCGTGTCATGCTCATTTGCAATTAAACATGTAATGTAATGTGTAATCAGCTTTACACTGCTCTTACACCTCTCTTTGCTGAATCCTAACTCATTGGTTTAAGACATGTATAGTGGGGTCTATATTAGAACACCGAACATTCAAAATGCTGTGTGTTCTAATATCGAACCCTATGAATCGGAAATTTAAAACATCGAACATTCAGAACAGTGAATTTTTTCCTAGGGAAAAAATTTGCTGTTCCAAAACACATACACACAACACAAGCACACCAAACAAACAGCAATCCACACACATGCACCTAAACTCTTACACCTAACCCTAAACTAAACTATACATATACCACTAATTATCCACTTACCTTAACCCAAACCCTAACCCTAAGGTCCGTCACTATTGCACAGTCACCTCACCCATGCCCTAACCCTAACTCATCTACCCCGCCCTAACCCTCACGTCCACACAATCTCACACTTACTTGACCCGCGCCCTAACCCTAATTCACCTAACCCACCCTAACCCTCACATCCACACAATCGCACACTTACCTGAAACCAACCTGTAACTTTCCATCACAGCGTTAAAAATACAGAAGCAACAGAAACTGACAACCAAATTCTTTCCCTAGGAAAAAATTTGGTTTTCTGTTTCTTCGATATTTTCAGCATTTGCTGAAAATGGGTCGATATTAGAACACTCAAAATTTTGAACGTTCGGTGTTCTAATGTAGACCCGTATAGTGCAAGCAGCAGTGCAATTGCAGTCTGAAAATGGGAAAAGGATAAACTGGATGAGGATGTCCCTATTGTGAGCCCTAATTTTAACCATGCTTGCGTGTGACAGACCCATGCTTGATAAGCATACCTAAGCACTGTTATAATTCTGTCTGGTGTTAGAGACTAATAGTGTATATTGCTATTATCAAAGAAAAGTGCCAGAAGGCTAAGCTGAATTTAAAAGCTGTTAGATGCTTATAAACAAGAGTGTCACAGAACAGAGTATCTAACAACTTTTAAAGCCATTAGTTCTATACAGGGACACTTTGTTCATAGATTTATAGATCATAGGTCTGTACTAGACGAATGACCACTAGGGCTCTTATAAGCCTAGCTGTGCAACCCAAAGGTGACCCACAAATTTGGTTTACATATCTTATTTGATTACATAGGAGCCTAAACAAGAAACTCTGCACCTTATAAGCTTTCCTCACTCTCAAGAATGCAGACAGCTGTGCTGTTGCTGAAGCTTGGTTTAAAGCCACAAAAAGTACTCTAGCAGTGGAAAGGTACAGTGCCACCCACGCATTTAGACTAAAAGCAGTGCAGACAGGGGCAAACATTGGAGGAGTCCTGAGCTACATTAGCAGCCAATAGAACTCTAGTTTGGTTAAACAGGATGATGCCCTTCAGTTCATCCACGTCCATGTCTCCATAGACAAAGACCCCTATCATGACCTGGCCAGCAACAGGCCACCCTCTATGGCCATGAAGTGCACAATTCTTTCCTAGCCATAAACCAAATAACCTGTTCATGGAAGACTTTTAAGACTCTTCTACATACTGGGAAATGTAAACTGCCCCTAACTCACAGGCACAACATTTCCTGGACTTTATCAAAACAAACACTCTGGACCAGTCACTGAACTCTCCAGTCAGAGGATCAAACATATTGAACTTCGTACTCACCAAGATGGGAGAACATTGCACCCCACCCTGTGTCACATCCTCATTGGTGAAGTTGGACCACAAAGCTGTCTCCCTCAAAATAAAAATCAACCTGGAAAACCTGACTAAACTCATAACAGTTAGGAACTATACTAAAGCAAACAACATTCTATTAAGCAACAGTCTGACAAAATACACAGCTCCTCCAAAACCATGAACTCAGCTACCTATGCGAAATTATTTACCTACACCACATACAAACATATAAATGGCAAGAGTGAGGCACAGATCTAGCAACAAAAAGAAACCATACTGGTAGCACCCTTACCTTAACAGGCTATATAATGAAAAAAAAAAGTCATGGCCAAAATTAGAAACAGCAACTCTTATAGAAACAACAGCTCACTGATTCAGCTAAACAAGAAATAAAGAGGTCTAATAAAGACCAACAAGGCCCATTATCAGATCACAATAACCTCCTAGGGTAATGACAATCACAAAGCCTTCGTTCTATGTCAGGAACTTTAAAGTTATTACTCAGCACTGTGCAGAACTGTTGGTAAATGGCACAACCTTCACTGACCAGGGTGACATAACAAATCCACTGCCTGATAAATTTAGCTCCCACTTCACCCCCCATACTCCAACCCACTACCCCTGAAATCCTTTCTAGCATATCCCCCCTACTATAAATAGGGAGTAAGTCCTGGAGGTTCTCCCTAAGGCCAAATACACTGCTACAATGGGCCCCGACAATAATCCCTAGTTGCCTCCTAAATAGCCTAAAACAGGACCTAGTAGGACTACTTGAGGCTAATCAACTATAGCCTCAAAACAGGTTACATGCTATGTGAATAAAAAGATGTAATGGCTATCTTACTTCATAAGGGTGGACCATCATCTGACCCCAGGAACTAGAAACCCATCAGTCTGACAAGTTTAATATGGAGAGTTACAGAATGCATTATCATAAAAATGATCAGCAAAGACATTGACAACCTACAGACACAAGACCCATCCAAGATTGACTTTCTTAAGGGATGTTCTTGCCTACTTAACCTGGTAGACTTCATCAAAAGGGGTACCACGGTTATGGATGCTGGGAAAATGGTGCATACCACCTACCCTGACCTGGCCAAGGGGTTTGATACTCAGGTATTTCAGACAAACTCTCAAAACTAGGCATAAATCCTCATATAACTCACTGGTTTGCTACTTGGCTCACAGATGGGACCCAAGAAGTCAGGATCAGTGAGACTACCTCCACAAAAGACCAGTCACTAGTGGAGTACTCCAGGTCTCTCTGATAGGCACACTCCTGTTTGGCTTCTACTTCACGGAAGTCAAGGCTAAAGTCAAAGGTGTCTTGCTTACCAAGTTCACAGATAACTGTAAACTGGGAGCTATCATAAATTCCTCCATGACTCCAGCATTCTACAGGCAGGTCTAACACAAACAACTGACTTGAGCAAAAGCTACAGATTAAAACTCAGTGCAAAGAAATGCATTATACAGTCCTTTGGGAAAGCATCAACCCAAGTTAATTACTTCATCAAAAACCACCCCTAAGATCTGGTTTGATAGTTAGGGATCTGGGGACATATAGAGACAGTAATCTGGCATTTGACCAACATGTAGACAAGATAGAAAGAAAATCATTCTATGTCACCCAAGGTATAAGCAAGGGTATGGCATCCAGGTCCAAGAAAGTCATATTACCACTCTACTCAACCCTTATCAGACCCATCACTGAGTACAGTGCTCCCTTCGGCATGTACTTAACTAGGCATTTTCAACAGGTGAGATGCCCTTAAAGGTTCTTCACCAGGAGAACCCAGGATACGCAGACCCTATCCTATGCAGAGTGCCTTAAGGTCCTATCTCTGATCAATCTGCTGATGGATGTCTTGCACATCTACAAGTCAAACAGCACCAAAGAATCTAGATTCAAGGACTTGAACTTTGTCTGTGAAAATAAATAGAACCAGCTGTAGGGACCGATATATGTCTCAATGGATCCCTGCACTATACAATAAGCTCTTCATCTATGTGAAGCAGATTTTGGTTGCAAAAGCACAAATTCAATCCCACTCTGGCCCCCATATCTCTGATGGATAGCTGTCAACAGCAAGTAAATTAATCCTCAATAAACACCCCACACACATAAACCCTAGCTACCTCTTTACTAATATACTCCACCATATAAGTGTCCAAGGAACTCTGGGTTGGGTTGCATGGCTAGACGTGTAAAGTCCCTGGTGGTCGTTAGCCTAGTATGAACCTAAAAGTGATTTAATAACTACTTCTGTCCATCAGAGACAGAGGCACCAAGCCAGTTGTGTGTTTTCCATTACACATCCATTGGTCCATGTTGCACTTAAATGGGGTGGGGGAACTCTGCTTCACATGGGTGGGAAACCTATTCCAGGAATAGATATTCTCTGAGAAACATAGCTGTCTCTCCTACATGTCCTTTTTATGTTGCAAGCAAAATTACATATTTTTGATCTAGTAGTTCAGATGAGGATTGTTTGTTTTGCAGATGTGTACAATGTTCACCAAAACAGGGTCCAGGGATAACTTATATATCAGGCAAAGATCACCTCTCAGAAATCTGTATGATACTGAGTAAAATGAGAGAGCTTTGAGGTGATCACCATAGGACATTGTGTTTATTCCCTGTATTCTTTTTGTAAGGAACCTTTGTGGATGCTCCAGATGCTGTGTGTATCTGGTTAGCTACATAACAAAACAGACATTATACATGTACATATATATAATATATACATGTATATGCATAATAATTACATATGTATGTGTGTGTGTGTGTGTGTGTGTGTGTGTGTGTGTGTGTGTGTGTGTGTGTGTGTGTGTGGTATATGTATAAGAATTTACACTTTACCAAAATGTAAACCAATGAGACAAGTACTTCAAAACTGGACATTGTCTAACGTTCACTTTGCAGATGTTTACATCATTGAAACACCAGTTGCTACAATGAAACAAAAATATATATATATTTTGTTACATTTTTTCAGGGGGGCAAGCCTCCCTGCACCCCCTGCAAATGATATACACCAACTCCGAGATCACACAACAGTGAGGAAAAGGGTACATTTCACTGTACCGCAATCTCCATTCAGAAGCTCTGAGTGCTGTGAGACATGTACAGCAGGTATTTCATTGATGTAAACTTCAGCAAAGTGAAGGTTCAGCAATGTCCGTTTCAAAGAACTTGTCTCAGTGGCTTAAAGTGTAAATACAATAATGCAAAGGAGACCCATATATAGCTATATGTGTATATATATGTATATATGGATACACACACACACACACACACACACACACACACACACACACACACACACACACACACACACACACACACACACACACACACACACTTAAAGTGGGATCTACATCAAGTACTCCACCTCAGTAGTTTGATCACAAAAAATCATTTTAAAGATCACTGTGGGGGCTGTTCAGAGAAGTTAGCTCTACAGTGTCAATAATACTTTGTTGTTGTGCTGTAATACTGGTATAGTGGTATTTAGCAATTCAGAGACGTTCAAGGGTCACAAGGTGAAAAAGCTCATTATCAACTTATTTGTCATTTGCGTATTTCAAAACTGAGCACCAGAAGCACTTGAATCATCTTTTTAAGTTTTTTAAGTTTTCCATTTACCATCCAATGCAGCATTGTTGCGTAGGCA
The DNA here is from genome assembly GCF_019279795.1 of Protopterus annectens. Taxonomy (NCBI): domain Eukaryota; kingdom Metazoa; phylum Chordata; order Ceratodontiformes; family Protopteridae; genus Protopterus; species Protopterus annectens. The sequence continues at coordinate 1,382,960,790 of NC_056737.1, forward strand.
CCTACACACAGACACACACACAAACACACACACACACACACACACACACACATACACACACACACACACACACACACACACATGCACACACACACACATACATACACACACACACACACACACACACACACACACACACACACACACACACACACACACACACACACACACACACACACACACACACAAAAACTCTCACATACTAATGCAGTTATAAACAAGTCCCTAACACAACCTGCTGCTTCCATAACAATTGCTGTAAAATACCACGTTCAGTCCTCTCTGCTCTAATAGAATGGAGTCAAGCTTGCCTTTGAATGACCATTTTATGTTAATGCGATCCTGGAGTTTTTCCTCAGAGGCAGAGTATAGAGCTAATTTACATTAGCTGTATCACCAAGCTGTGACATTTCTGTGCAACATTGTGCAGCAGACTACTATAACATTACATGCTAGAGCCTTCATACTGCTTTAATGTTACAGTGGTCTTTGAATTGCTCCAGTATAAAGATCTCAGCAGTCTTGCTTGAAATGAATCTTTCAGAGCTACCCTTTCTCCCCATCTATTCACAAAGAACTGATAGGGCTAGGAGAAATAATTTAAGATTTACTGACTCTGTTTCCCTTTCATCAACAGGCTCTTCAACTCTTTCTTATTTTCAGCCACCAGAGTGATATCATCTACATATCTCAGCCTGTTCATGGGGATGCAGTCTTTCCCTAAAACATAGCAACCTTATAATTTATTATATTAAGTGAAATGGTACAAGAGTAAATGTCCCAGTATGAGAGATGTGAGTAAGCATTGTCCTCCACAACAAGAATTTTATGCAATAATTCCACGGTGGTACAGCGGTAGCGTTGTTACCTCACAGCAAGAGGTTCTCCCATTCAATTCTCGGCTTGTCTTGGGAGTGCCTTCTGTGTGGAGTCTGCATGTCCTCCCCGCGGTTGGGTAGTGTTTGAAAGACATGTGTGAGTAAATGGGTGCGCCTTTGATGAAGGCTGGGCGTCGAGCTGGCACTTCGGCGTTTCGTAAAAATCTACTGCCAATCATTAGCGGACCGGAGTTCTGCTGTGGTGACCCCTTATCGGGAAAAAGCCGAAAGACAAACAACAACAACAGCTGTTCTTGAGTGCAATTTTCACTATCTCAGTGTCTCACTAGTGTCATTAATGTTGGCACTGAACCAGATAATGCACAACGAATTGAAAGGTTGGGAGGGTGGCTTAATGGTTAAGGTGTTTGCCTTACAAACACAAGGTGCAGGGTTTGAGTCTCACAGGGGATAATTGGCTAGGCTTAAAATGGCTCACAAGGGCAGTTAGCTTAGTACTAATCTATGAACCTATGAACCTATAAGACAAAGCAGCTGAAGTTCAGTTTTGAATTATTAGAATACAATGTAATTTTAACACATTTGCCAGTTTACTTATATGATGGATAAACAATCACCAGGCTAATAAAAATAAGACAATATATATAATCTAATAACAAAATGTTTGAGTATCCTAGGGAGCCCTTATATCTGTGTACCTCCAAAAGGACTGACGTATCTCTTACAAATTCTCCTCCATCTGCACAGACTTTGCCCCACTTGTGCATCACAGTCTTTATTTTTCTGCTGTTAACTTGCACTGTATATGGGAGAGGGAGTACTTTTAACAGAATTCAAGCAAGAGATTCTGCTGATTTTAAAAATGTCCATGTGTTTACATGGCCTAAGAACGATTCTGATGTTAAGAGAACAGTGTTTAAAGGCCCAATTAGTATTAGAGATACGCAGAGTTTGTTGTAACATGAACACTCTGCTGGTGTTGATGCTGGGAATACAACCTCAGTTCTTAATGTGCAGGAGGAACCATCTTTAACTCATTTGAATAATACTTAAAAACCTCAGCTTTGGCCGGCTAAGATCTAGCTGTATTCAACTGGACGTATAAGAGAATTTAAGTACATTTATCTGCACTTTTTTTCAAAGAATATAGTATTTAAATTGATTTAACTGTGTTGCAGGAATATATATTAACTGAACTGGAAATTTTGACTCTGCTCTTCAGTCAGTGCTGCTGAATTTTATTATTTGTTAGTAATTACAGGTGTGGGGGTAGCCACATTCTTTGATTTCCTGTCCTTGCCTATTTAAGTGGTACAGTTTGAAATATTTTCTGCTTAAAAACCTCAGCTTTGGCCGGCAAAGATCTAGCTGTATTCAACTGGACGTATAAGAGAATTTAAGTACCTTTATCTGCACTTTTTTTCAAAGAATACAGTATTTAAATTGATTTAACTGTGTTGCAGGAATATATATTAACTGAACTGGAATTTTTGACTCTGCTCTTCAGTCAGTGCTGCTGAATTGTATTGTTTGTTAGTAATTACAGGTGTGGGGGTAGCCACATGCTTTGATTTCCTGTCCTTGCATATTTAAGTGGTACAGTTTGAAATATTTTCTGCTTAGAAACCTCAGCTTTGGCCGGCTAAGATCTAGCTGTATTCAACTGGACGTATAAGAGAATTTAAGTACCTTTATCTGCACTTTTTTTCAAAGAATATAGTATTTAAATTGATTTAACTGTGTTGCAGGAATATATATTAACTGAACTGGAATTTTTGACTCTGCTCTTCAGTCAGTGCTGCTGAATTTTATTGTTTGTTAGTAATTACAGGTGTGGGGGTAGCCACATTCTTTGATTTCCTGTCCTTGCATATTTAAGTGGTACAGTTTGAAATATTTTCTGCTTAAAAACCTCAGCTTTGGCCGGCTAAGATCTAGCTGTATTCAACTGGATGTATAAGAGAATTTAAGTACCTTTATCTGCACTTTTTTTCAAAGAATATAGTATTTAAATTGATTTAACTGTGTTGCAGGAATATATATTAACTGAACTGGAAATTTTGACTCTGCTCTTCAGTCAGTGCTGCTGAATTTTATTGTTTGTTAGTAATTACAGGTGTGGGGTAGCCATATTCTTTGATTTCCTGTCCTTGCCTATTTAAGTGGTACAGTTTGAAATATTTTCTGCTTAAAAACCTCAGCTTTGGCCGGCTAAGATCTAGCTGTATTCAACTGGATGTGTAAGAGAATTTAAGTACCTTTATCTGCACTTTTTTCAAATAATATAGTATTTAAATTGATTTAACTGTGTTGCAGGAATATATATTAACTGAACTGGAAATTTTGACTCTGCTCTTCAGTCAGTGCTGCTGAATTTTATTGTTTGTTAGTAATTACAGGTGTGGGGGTAGCCATATTCTTTGATTTCCTGTCCTTGCCTATTTAAGTGGTACAGTTTGAAATATTTTCTGCTTAAAAACCTCAGCTTTGGCCGGCTAAGATCTAGCTGTATTCAACTGGATGTGTAAGAGAATTTAAGTACCTTTATCTGCACTTTTTTTCAAAGAATATAGTATTTAAATTGATTTAACTGTGTTGCAGGAATATATATTAACTGAACTGGAAATTTTGACTCTGCTCTTCAGTCAGTGCTGCTGAATTTTATTGTTTGTTAGTAATTACAGGTGTGGGGGTAGCCACATTCTTTGATTTCCTGTCCTTGCCTATTTAAGTGGTACAGTTTGAAATATTTTCTGCTTAAAAACCTCAGCTTTGGCCGGCTAAGATCTAGCTGCATTCAACTGGATCTATAAGAGAATTTAAGTACCTTTATCTGCACTTTTTTCCAAAGAATATAGTATTTAAATTGATTTAACTGTGTTGCAGGAATATATATTAACTGAACTGGAGATTTTGACTCTGCTGTTCAGTCAGTGCGGCTGAATTTTATTGTTTGTTAATAATTACAGGTGTGGGGATAGCCACATTCTTTGATTTCCTGTCCTTGCCTATTTAAGTGGTACAGTTTGAAATATTTTCTGCTTAAAAACCTCAGCTTTGGCCAGCTAAGATCTAGCTGTATTCAACTGGACGTATAAGAGAATTTAAGTACCTTTATCTGCACTTTTTTTCAAAGAATATAGTATTTAAATTGATTTAACTGTGTTGCAGGAATATATATTAAATGAACTGGAAATGTTGACTCTGCTCTTCAGTTAGTCCCACCCACCCTCCCTGTTTTTGTTTTGGTGTTAATCTTAGTGGCCTTGAAACTGCCCGCCCCGCTTGTAAATTTGTGTTTGGATACTCCTTCTGGGCCCATCTCATTTGCTTACTCAACTGAGTGCAGTGAGATCATATTCTGATTTCAGGCACTCCTACTGTGTACAAAGAGTGCATCTGGGAAACAGAAGGGAAAAAAAAAAATCTAAGCTTGTTTCCTGCCTTTCCTGTTAAGTGGTATAGACTGTTTGTAGGCCTCTGAGCCCCCAAACCCTTCTGTGTTGGAGGGAAGCCTTCTAGCTTAGTTTTTTTTTTCTTATAACTAGCCAGTTTTCTAGTTTCAGCACTCAAATCTGTTTCTTTGAACTCAGCACTTGTTCATAACTCATTGTAAGCACTACATAAGCTGCAAATTACTACAGCACTCAACTTTCCTCACTTGTCTAGTGGAAAGCAGTTTTTAGTACTTAATAAATAAGCACTTATCCAGGCATGTCTAAGGGTCAGCTCCCAGTAATTTCTCCTGTCTACCTGATGAATCTGGGCATCTTGGGGCAATGCAGCAATTGCCTCATGTACACAGACAACCCTCTCCTCCTACCACCCAACACTACAACCTGTGAGAGATGCACTTATATAGCCAAACTGGAAGCAAAGCTCTCTTCACCCAAGACTGGACTAGACAGTCAAGAGGAGAGGGTAGACACTTGCACCACACCACACTCATCACATAGTCCCTCAAAACCCACACCACCAAAACACAAACATAGAAACACAAAACACACACCTACATTCACGGAGGCTCTCAATAAAAACCTGCCCAAGCATCAGGGACATCCAAAGCATAAACACAAGCAAACTCCACCCCCCAACACAACCCAAATGACACATAGCCCACAAACTCAGTGTGCCACTCAACCACAGCCCATAAGGCATAACAACGTACCCAACACTCTAGTCATAGGTGACTCTATAGTCAGGAACACTGATGTTCCACTCACTAGACTAAACAAGGAGAAAGTTACTGTCAGCTGCCTGTCAGGTGCCAGGATCCGCCACATAACGCATGCACTCAGGTCACTCCACAATAAGTACAAATATGACACTGTCATTGTCCATGTTGGTGTGAATGACCTGAGATGTACCTCCCTGGACTACATGAAAAGAGACATGGAGGAGCTCTCCGATCTTGTATCCCAGGCAGGTATGACCCTAACCCTGAGTAGCATCCTGCCATCACCCAGAATGATACCACAGTACAAGGACAAAATGATTGACTTCAACAATTGGCTAAGCTTCTGGTGTCATTCTAAGGGGATCCAGTATTTGTCTGCCTGGGACGACATGATCGACAGTCCATGATGCTTTGCCAGAGATGGCCTGCACCTGTCGCCCTTAGGATTCTGGATACTGGCTAAGACTCTTGCCACCCCTATAGTGCCTTTTTTAGGCAAGGTTCAAATGACAAATTCACCACCGTAACCGGTACAAGCAAGCAAAATCTGAGGGTAATGCTACTCAATGCTAGAAGTCTAAACCTCAAAATGCACTCACTCGAGGCACTCCTTAAAATAGAGAACATTGACATCTGTGCAGTGACAGATACCTGGTTCAAAGCTCCAGAGAGCACCCCTGCATTACCAGGCTTCAATTCATACCACACCTTTCAGCCACCTAACCCAGAAAAGTACTAAAGACGGAGGCGTGTCCATATTCATTAAGGATATCCACACCTCCAGGCTAGTTACACAGCATAATGCATCCGAGATTATCCAAGTGCAACTAACTCTGGGCAAGACCGCAATCCAAATTGTAGCTTGCTACAGACCCCCCACCATGCCCCAGGATTCACACTCCTCATTTCTTGATACACTGGAAAGTATTAGGGTACAACCCAACACCCTAATAATGGGCGATTTCAACTACCCTACCATTAACTGGGAAAAGTACTCATGTACCAACTCTTTTGCTCAACGTTTTCTAGAATTCATAAATTCCAATGCCTTGGATCAACTTAATCACACCCCCACCAGGGGCAGCAATATCCTAGACCTGGTCATCACCAACATGGGAAACCGGTGTTCCACACCAGAGGTCAATTCCTCGTTGGTCAGATCTGACCACAAGCTAATCAGCCTAGATATCCACATCCCACTCTCAGCCCCAATTAGGGAAACCATTGTAAAAAGCATCTCAAAAGCCAACTTCACACTTCTTAAGACAGAAGTGGCAAACTTCATGACACCCATGCAGACGGACAATAGAGGTATGACTGCCGAATCCTACACAAATGCACTTTATAAGCACTTACACAAGTGCATGGATCATGCTATCCCTAATAGAACCAAGATGTTATCCTCCAAAAAAGGAAGCCAATCTGGTGGTCCTCTGCCATAAACAAACTCTACAACAGAAGAAAGAAACTGTTGCAAAAGAGTAAAATCCCATGACTGGAGGAACTCCCTGGTCAACCTCAGTAAGAAGTTGAGATCCCTCATAAAATCCTCCAAAGCTAGTTACGAAAACAAAATTGCCACTGACTCTAAAGACAACCACAAAGCATTCTATAGCTATGTCAAGAATCTAAATGGGAACACTAAGATCTGCTCTGAGTTACAGCATAATGGCACTAAATATACAGAACCAACTGATATTGCCAACATCCTAGCAGATAGGTTCAGTGCTAACTTTACCCCCCTCTCACCCCCTAGAGGGCCCATCTCTATACCGGAAGAATGCAAAGTTCCTATAATCACAGCTGCACAGGTAAAAAACACACTCTCCAAAGCCAAGAACACAGCAAAGGGACCTGACAATATCCCAGGCTGCGTTCTACACGAACTACAGAATGAACTAGCACCCTATCTAAGTACCATGTTCAATCATAGCCTCACCTCAGGCTTTGTACCCACTGAATGGCGCACCGCGACAGTTATCCCACTCCACAAAGGAGGAGCCAGAACAGACCCCGGGAACTATCGCCCCATTAGCCTGATGAGCCTGGTCTGCAAGGCCATGGAACATATCATCATAGAACTCATAAACAAAGACATTGATAATCTCCAGACTCTGGACCCTACTCAGTTTGGATTTGTAAAAGGCAGATCATGTCTCCTAAACCTGATTGACTTCTTTGAAGCAGTCACCAAAGCCATAGATGATGGTAAAATGGTTCACACAGCTTATCTAGATCTCGCCAAGGCTTTCAACACCATCCCCCATTCTGGAATTATAGATAAGCTCACTATAAACTAGGTATAAATCCCTATGTCATAAGATGGGTTGCCAACTGGCTCACGGACAGAACCCACACTGTGAAAGTAGCGGATTCCAAATCCGACATCAGACCAGTGACAAGTGGAGTACCACAGGGTTCAGTCCTGGGTCCTCTCCTGTTTGGTATCTACTTCTCTGAAGTGCAGGCCAACATAGAAGGTCTTTGGCTAACAAAGTTTGCAGATGACTGCAAACTAGGAGCCATAATTGAAACTCCTAACGATGTGGACAAACTACAAAAGGGCCTCACTGAGACAGATTCCTGGTGTCAAAGCCATGGCCTGAAGCTCAATGCCAAAAAGTGTACTGTCATCCCCTTTGGTAAAAACTCTGTACCCATGAACTACCACATAGCTGGTAGTCTACTTAATGCTGAAAATGTGATAAGAGACCTTGGGACACAGGTGGACAGTAGTCTCTCCTTTGATAATCACATCGCCACAGTGGTCAGGAAATCCTTCTACATGGCTCATCTCATCACAAAAGGATTCTCATCCAGAAAAAAAGAGGTTATTGTTCCCCTCTACTCATCACTCATTAGACCCATTATAGAGTACAACGCCCCTTTTGGTATGTACCTCACAAGACATCTACAACAACTGGAAAGACCACAGAAATACCTCACAAAGAGGATTACTGGCCTCAAACAGATGCCCTATGCAGACCGTCTCAAAAAACTACAGCTTTACTCCGTCGCATTTCGCCTACTCAGGGGCGATCTCTGCCTAACATACAAAGCTATGTCAAACCCAGAACTGCTGGACATGCTCCACTTAAAGAAATCCCAATCCCTCCGAGCTACACGCTCTAGGGACCTTAACCTTGTCACCACAATAAACAGAACATGCTGGAGGGATAGATTCCTGTCCCAGAGACTTCCCATACTCTGGAACAGACTACTTATCTATGTCAAACAGAGCTCCTCATTAGCACTCTTCAAGAAAAATCTTGCTGATTGGATGGGAGATGGGAAATTCACCCCAGGGATCACTTCTGTGGCTCTGCTCGACAGGGGCACAGGAAAATAATTTTCTTGGGTGGCGAAAGCCAGGGTACATTTTTTGGCTAGGCTTGTATGAGCCCTAGGGCCAATAGCCTAGTACCTACCTATGAACCTATGCACGGGGAACTATTCCTACAAACAATAATATGACTTTGCCCAATGTTATGCAACCCCTACATCTAGGGAATGATGTGAAGAGGAAAGTGCCAATGACTACTGTAGCTGGGACTGCTAGTAGTATTAGAACTTCAGCAGATAATTCCATCCCCTCATTCCCTTTACCTATAAGTTGGGATTCCAACAAGGGCAGAAATCACTCCAGTACAGGGGCCAGATAAAGCAGAAGTTATTGGTAGAATGAAACCCCAGTCAATCCTTGAAGAAAATGTGGAACCGGGTCGGGACACAATATTGTGGAATATCTACAGTCTTATTTTGACCAGAGATGAGAGGCAGATGTTGGAAAAAAGGTCTATCCTTTATTCCAAATCAAGGAAGTGATTAACGGGCACAATATTGGGCATTAAACTTTGGTTAGAAATATCTTATTGAAATTAGAGTTTGCCGATATTGATTCTTATAGTGATTACTGTTTTAAAAGACATAGCCTTTATATGCTGGGGTTACATCCATTGGCTGATGCATTTAGTAGGATGGTGGACAATGATTTACAAAACTTTTTCAATGATAAGGCAGGTAAGTCAAAAGGGAAGAATAGGAATATGTAAAGCAATATGACTATGAATGAGAGACTGGCAATGGCTGTATTAGAAAAAGATGATGCTATCGTAGTAAGACCTGCTGATAAGGGTGGTCCTATTGTGATAATGAATAGGTTTGATTACTTTGATTCTATGAAGTCAGTGTTAAGTGATGTAGATTTCTACTTAGTGATTGATATTACTAAGATTCATACATTGGAGAAAAGAATATTGGACATATTGAATGATTGTCTTAGGACTGAATTAATTTCTTTTGATTTATTTAAATATTTGAAGATGGATGAGCCCTTGACACCTATAATTCAAGGCCTCCCTAAGATACACATGAATTTTTTTCTACCCCATTTAAGACCCATAGTTGCGGGATTAAATTGGTACACTGAGCCTTTTTCATTGTATGTGGAAAGGTTTCTGCGCTCTGTCCTAGATAGTAATGAAATGATGTTAAAAGATTCTAAACAATTTTTGATTGCTCTCTATGGCTGTACTGTGACACTGCCTAAAGAACTAGATTATTTTTTATGACCCTAGATGTTCAGTCATTACTCACCATGATTCCTAATAGTGAAGAGGTTGAGCCTGTGAAGGATTATTTAACTAAGCATAGTGGCTATAGTCAGTCATTTATTGGTTTATGTTTGTTCTTAGAAACAGTTCTTAATAACAATGTTTTCATGTTTGATGGAGTGTTCTATTTACAAATGGATGACATAGCTATGGGCAGCTCATGTGCCAACATGTTTCTGGCATCATGGGAAGAAGACTCTATGTTTAGGATGGATTTATTTACATGATTCATCCCCCTCTACCATTGTTTTGTTGCTGAAATGTTTTTTACTTGGACAGGTAGTAAGGAAAATTTATGTGTATTTTACAACCAGCTAAATACAGCAACTGCCTACTTGAAAATTTCTATAGTATACTTTGACATCAATATAGAACATTTAGATGTATTTGTACAGAAGCTAGACAATGGCCTAATTAACAGGGGGGTGTATAGGAAATCTTGCTACAGAAATCCACTGCTACACAGACGTGGCATGCATCCTAATCATGTTTTTAGAAATATAATCAAATGTCAAGGCATGAGAGCATCTAGACTTATTGCCTCAGAGGAGGGGGTTCACCTTGAATTATCTGGACTTAAAAAGAGACTTTTGGATAGAGGCTATAGAGTAATGAAAATAGACAATATATTGAAGGAGGTACCAAGATATAGGAGGGGATATAGCTTGCACCTACTATCTACTGTAAGGTGATTATGAAGTGTCTGTTCCTGGTGTTGACTTAGGAAAGGTTAAGGTATCTTTGTACTATATAAGTGACACCAGAAAGATTGCAGATATACTTAAATAACACTGGGATATTTTGATAGTCGATCCCAAATTGAGAGAGATAGTAGGGGATGTACCATGTTTTTATATAACAGTAAGAAGAATTTAAAAAGACTTTTATGTTATCCTAGGGAGAATCCATTCGAGAATAGTGTTGATACTTTTTCCACAGTAAAATGTGGTAGCTGTAATTATTGTGATTACATCAATAGTAGTGGTCAATTTATACATCCTGATACAGGATGAAGGTATGTCTTTAAAGTATTTGCTGATTCTTCTATTTAACAATTTTTGCATGTTGTTTATTTGACCAAATGTTTATCATGTCAGTCATATTATGTAAGCAAAACAGACAAGATGTTAAAGGATAGCATAACGGAGCACATTATATAATATTAGAATACGTTCAGCTAATAATGCACGTTCAAAACATATCATGCAAACTGGTGATCAACATGTTTTAAGTTCTTAGTTATTGATGTGATTAAGCCTGGCCTATGTGAGGGTGACATTAAAAATTTTACAGAGAGTAAGGAAGCTAGATGGATTATTAGGTTAAGGGTGGACCAAGGGAGAGGTTTGAATGAGAAAGCTCACCTTAAACCCATTTTAAAATCAAGTAGTTTGAAAAGTTGATTGTTTGGACATATACACACACACACACACAAACACACACACACATATATATATATATATATATATATATATATATATATATATATATATATAAATATATATAGGGTTTTTTTATATGTATAGTTGATGTTTTTATTGTTTCTGTGTCTATATAAATTTATCTTATATTTTTATATTTTTGATGAGTTATATATTTGATAATATATGTTTTTGTGATGCTTGTATTTTTAATTGATGTGTAATAATCCAATAAAGGTATCTCATTTTTTATTGGTGGGTTTTTATATAAATTTGAGTGACAATGGAAGGGGTTTCATATGGTCTGATAATGCTACTGTGAAAGTGCTTACCTCTGTTTATTGATATGTATTCCTTGCTTTATTAAATTAAGTTTTATGATTCCTCATTCCTTGATTTATTCCACTATCATTTTCAGTTTTTATTATCCATTTATCTCTTAACTTTATTGGAACAGTGAAAGACAAGTAAAAATGTCTCACGGTCACACAAAAAAGCCACATAGGCGAAAACATAAAAAAGACCCAAGCACATCAGTGACTATACCACATAATTCCAATGCCAAACATAACAATATATGGGCACAAGGATCAAGAGACACTGAGGATGCTGCAGTACTTTAGCAGTTATTGTGATCATTTATTGGAATAGGAAATATGCAAAATAAGTGCTTGATGGGGGGGGGGGGGCATGTGAAAGGTTTTTTAACCATGATAGCATTTCAAATGGTCATTTTAAAAGAAGTGCATACAAGAACCTGCAAAGCAATGAATATTGTACAGCTTAGTTAGAAAAATGATGAGCTGTTATAGGAATGGCATGCATAAAAAGGAACCCATAATATTAAAAAGGAAATGTAAACAGAAGCAAAGAATATATAAGCTACAAGCCATATAGTAATGTGACAACAGGAAAAGAGAGAGCGTTTGTTGGCAGTCAAGAAAGAAACATGTCAGGAAGAAGACAATGATTAAAGAAAAGATTGGAAGGAAGGGACAGGATCCTAGATGAGCTCTGCATAACACTAGTTTAAGACATGGTATTTGGGCATGGGTTTTCATAGGGGTATGTGAGAACAGACAAGGAGGGTGGTAAGAGTTACACAAGAAGACAAGGGGGTAAGGAAAGAAAGTAACAGAGCATGACATAGGGAAATGAAAAAAGGAAGAGGGAATTAGTAGGAGAGTAATACATACCTGCGTGCGTGTGTGTGTGTGTGTGTGTGTGTGTGTGTGTGTGTGTGTGTGTGTGTGTGTGTGTGTGTGTGTGTGTGTGTGTGTGTGTGTGTGTGTGTGTGTGTGCGAGTGTGTGTGTGTGTGTGTGTGTGTGTGTGCGCGCGCACGCGCGTGTTTCAGAAATCATTTAAATTATACAAACAAAACAGGTATTTTAATAAGTAAACTAGTTATATTTTAAGTTAACGCTTGCTTTTTAGTATAATTGGTTATTTTTCCTAAGTTATTCCTTTTTTTGGTAGGCACTGCTGCTACTTTAGAATTATGAGACAGATCAGGGGTTTATTTGTTGGTGTATTAGCTACATGAGTAAATTGATCCCTCCCAAGTCTTCTGCTACAATTCAGACCATAAGGGCAAGTAAATGCAGCTCATGTAGACAATTTAGAGTAGGTAGTTTCATTTCCAGCATTCAACTTCATTCCACCTTCCTATCTAAAATTCAACATTTTGTGCATGTATAAAAGTCATGCATTAAACTCCAAATCAGACAGATGTTATATAAATATATACTTAGACTATGCATTCATGGAACTCTGTCCCTACTAGCATTCAAAAACATCATCCAAAGCCTCCTTTAAAGACCTCATCAGGCAACATCTCAAGCAAAGTTGGCAGTGCCATATTTGCTCCCCAGGCTAGTGAAAGCGGATTACATATACATACTAAATCTAGAGCACTTGGTAATAGTTTTCAATCTTACTCACAAACACTGGCTAATCTACAATGTATGTACTGTACCTGTGTACTATGTATGTATTCTACCTATGTTGAAAATTTCAGCTGTACACCACAAATCTATTAATTACCTTTATTTTTAAAATTAATATTTTTTTGTTTGTTCTCTCTACTGTAACTGTTTATGTGCCACATACCACTGTAAAAACATGTCTCTTGTAATTTGTGTGTATACTGATCATGTCTAAATAACTAAATGTGTCTGTAATTTTTCTTTGTGGAGCTTTTCTCCCAGGGCCTCTGCTGAAAAAGGGCCTTTTTGGCTCAGTCAGACACCCCCGGTTAACAAATGTAAAATAAAATAAATAAATAATAAAAACTAAAACATAGGCAGGCTGACTGGATCCAGCTGGGGGAATGACTACAAAAAGGCTTTGTGAAAATGGTTCCTCATGTGTATTGCTTAAGGGTTTCATTGCATCATGATTTCTCATGGACACTAGTAGAACACATATGCAAAGTTTGCTCTCACATGCTTGCTTTGCTTACAATTGTTACAGCTATGCTGTGTTATGGGAGCAGTTCAGGTGAAAACTTGTCTATCTTTGCAAGTTACTGAATGACATAGCATACCCAACATCCTGAATAAAGCCGGGGAAGAAGGACTGCATTATACATTATATGCGCAATGTGCCAAAATATACTGTAAGGTTCTACAATGCTGCTTAAGGACATTATTGCTAGAAAAAATTAAATGCTGACACCCCATATCACTACTGTTGAGCTGTGTTAAGCAGTCACCTTTCATTAGCTTATGCTCGTATGCATAATATGTCTACTAAAAGGTACTGAAATAGCTGATGCATTTGGTTTGCAAATACATTCAGATCTTAAACCGAGTCAAATTCTAAACAGCAGTGAAAAGTGAGCAGTCATACTCTTCACTAATATTATACATGCCTTACACGTGTTATGATACTGAGCATTTTGAGCCCTCTCTGAATTGTGGCAGCAATGTTTAGTAAACCTGTGGCAGTACTACACACACACACACACACACACACACACACACACACACACACACACACACACACACACACACACACACACACACACAAAATGTGCTTTGTAAATGCAGAATTACACAAAACTCTGTTATACATATGAAAATGGAAAATAAAAATGTGCTATGACTTACCAAACTGTTACATGCTTGAGTGATTACTAGGTAAATTTAGTTCATTTAACAGTGAAAAAAAACATGACTCTTTGCAGTTATATCCAAGTGATTTTTATTTTTTCTATGTATTGTATGTGCTGGTGCATATATAAAAAGTAGATTCTGGCCAAAGTTTACTCAACTTGCAACAGAAATCCATATATTTATTTTGCTACTTCCTCAAGTGGACAAGTAAAGTGGTTCAAGCCTTGACAATGTGAGGTACCAAGTATTTAAGCAAATGAATACAGCAGTGTAAATGTGTTGGGGACCCTCTCTCAAACAGATGCTGTGTTACCACAATCCACTGATGCCCTCACCCCAGTGTCCCAAACCCAATCATCTTCTTTCCCAAAAGTATTCCAGCTGCCCAGCACCAGCTGTGCAAAATATAACATTATATACACTGAATGTAATTGTGATGAAGCAAACTTCAGTGAAATTATTCAAAAGAAGACAGTAATGGCTCTAGTGACAAATAAGGATGATGTGTAAAAGAGATGCCAAACTTATTGGCTATAAAAGTAATATTATAAAACAGTAGAAGATCAATAAACAATGTTTTAATAAACTATTGATTAGTTACTACAGTGAAAGTAGGTGAGAAGAAATTGAAGGGTGAAGATTGGGTAATGAGAGAGAGAGAGAACACGTTGGTGAGACAGATAAGCAAAGAGTTACCTAAGAAGAAGGTGTTAAAATAAAATAGAAAAGTCTTTATATGTAAAAAAAACAACATATCTAACACATCTGACAGCATGAAAAGAATAATTAACTCATTTAATCGTAAGCACCAGAAGTCTAATTAATCCCTTTGATTCTTGAAATAATCTAAACCAGGAAATTACCAAGAGCTTTTCCTCAAAACCTGTTGAAATATATATCATACGATTTGCAATATCTAAAATAATCTAAGCTGCAAATTAATGGAAAACACAGAAGCTCTTTGTTAAGTGATGGACTATGCACTAGTTTTACTATCAAATGTCATTCTGGTGATGCTTATTTTATATTGCAGATTTATGGAAGAAAATATATGATTTAATTACTAAAAATTAGAAGTACTACAGTCAAACAAAGGTTATATATCTATAAGCATGCAAGATAGATCCAAAGTGGCAGCAGAACTTTGTATCTATTCAAATACTTTCTAGTAATATATAGAATGACAAGGTGTCACACTGCTGTTATGAGATTATGAAGTCATACAAGTTATACATATAGTAATTTCACAATATTTGTTTGTTTGATTTTCATTTCTTAAACGGGGTAGAACGCTGATCCATCTGGACCATTTTCAGTTTATGTCCCGGAGTAAGATATATACTTGGTAGAACAGATACAGTATTACATCAAATTAATTGTCCTGGTCTTCTTCAATAAACACATCGCACCGAATGATGTTTGACAACCTTTATTAAAATTCCATAACATGGCTTTGATAACCAATATTTATTAATTACAACTGAAACATAGTATAGGTGATTTAATCACAGCATAAACATCCATGTAATGTTAATCAGAGCAGTGTGACCTCTCTCATTCTGACCCAGTAAGCAGCATCCATACGTCCACTCACTTACTTTACTTATGAAGCAGCGTCCCACCACTCACTTCATTTACCATTTATTGAATTACACATCCAACCAAATAGGCAGTGACCTTATCTCCACTCACATATTTTACTTATGAAGTAGCGTCCCATCACTCACTTCATTTACCACTTATTGAATTAAACATCCAAACCAATAAGCAGCGTCCTTACCTCTGCTTGCTTATTTTACTTATCAAGTAGCCTACAACTGCTCACTTTCCCAATTCATTAAAACGAACATCC
Organism: Protopterus annectens; assembly: GCF_019279795.1. Lineage (NCBI taxonomy): Eukaryota > Metazoa > Chordata > Ceratodontiformes > Protopteridae > Protopterus > Protopterus annectens. The sequence continues at coordinate 1,382,976,809 of NC_056737.1, forward strand.
AACACCATTAGGGGAACAGAAGAGGGCAAGCCTTTCCCTCTTCTCCACCCTACCCAGACTGATAAAACAGCCACAATCCACTATTCCATCAAAAAAGGGGAGGGAGGGTGGATAGCAAGTTCATGCCAAAATGTGGTTCCTTACCCATTTACACTTGCCTAAACCCCTTAAGCCCCTCCCCACCTTTAAGTCATTTTCTCCCAATCATCCCTCATTCCCAATTAACCCTTTCATCTCCCCAACCCTCTTAACTCCCACTAATATACTTATCTAACCCCCTTCTGAAAATGTCCCTGGACAAAATGGTTTGTTACCAAACCTCATTTATTTAAAGAGGGAGTAAACCCATCACTGACAAACATCACAGAAGTTAGTACATACAAGGTTTCATGCATTATATGCATGATAACCAAATTGTACACATAACAATTAAAGGGTCACAATATAAGTCCAGACTTCCATAACATTTCTGTAACATAGGAATGAGAGATATCCGAGTGTATATAATATGTGCAAAATGTTAGATTGAAGATGGAAGAATGACTTATGAAAAGGGAGAATAACTGATTAGATACGAGATACAAACAGAAGTGAGGAAGAAGGTTGCTGATGCAAAGGGGTCTGTTTAGAAAATACTAACTGGACAGGAATGTAAATGATGGTTGTAAAGAGTTAGATGAGGACAGGATCTATGGGGAATTTTATATTATGCGACTGATTTACTGGGAAAGACAGACAACCTCCTTTTGGAAGAAATTGAAATATTTATAGAATTTAGGCAGGAAAGAGCTGAGTTTAGTTTGGCAGGAGTGATTTACATAGATTGGGATCTAGTGGGAAGAAACTGTGTTTGGTGCAGTAAAGATCTTTTTACGTGGTTGCAGACATGGAGTGCTGAATGACTCAGATCTGAAAATATAGCCGGTTGTCTTTTTTTTGCCAGTCTGCTGACAAAAAGGGAAACGTTTCAAAGGTCAGTAATCTGTATGTCTAGGACACAACTAAAAATGCATAACTCCGTTTTACTGATAGCCAGTTTGCCTTAGCATGTATTGAACAATTTTGCTGTATTTGAGGTGTCAGAGTGATCAGTTTGCAAATGTTGTTAGTGGTTGTTTAGTGGGATATTGCAATATGCAATCCTTATTCTAGATGTGCAAGCAGAAGTCATTTACCTATGTCTATTCTCCCATCTGGGGAGAGAAAGAAAGAGATGTTCCTAGCCAAAAGTAACATTTGGTTCCCTTCTGCTTTTGTTACTTTGACATAATGCTTAAAGTTCAGAGTCTGATCTAGCCATGCTGCAAGATATATGATATTTTCAAAACTACAAGATCTACAAAGTTATGCATGCTAGAAGACAAGTATTACAGCCATAAATGAGATACCGTGACTTTGTGCACAAGATGGTACTTTGTTTGCCTGTACATCACACAGCTTTTAAAACATTAATGCAGATACAAAACTATTGCTTCTTTCATAATGCTTTACCAAACAAATATTTACATCTCATAATTTCTCCATATTTCTTAGCATGTTGATTTGTCATTTTTTAACATCCAGTGCTTGCATCATGAGGGCATTATATCTCTGTCTTTGTACTATTAATATAAATATGGAAATATGTCATATTTTTTCCTAACTCTTGGCAAATGCACTTTTATAACTCCAGTCCTGTACACCCCACAGTGAACATTTCACTGTATATGTTTAGCAAATTATGATACAGGTAGGTACATATCTGTAACAACATTTCAAGAATTAGACTTTGAAAATACTACCGAGTGTTGGGAAGATTTCTATTGTGATAACTCAGGTCTTATAAGATACGCAAGCTTTGCTTTCCTGATGACTCTATTCTGTAAAGCAATAAGTTACTGGGGCCATTGGGAAATCTAAAGAATTGTTACGAGTTTTTATGGATTTTACATCACTAAAGTAAAAGGGAGTATAAATTAAAGAACTATGGGCAGATAATGACATAAGGTATTAGTACTGGCTGTGACCACCGCTATAACTGAAACTGCAAAGATGGCAAATATAAAGTGAGAAGGGAACAGGCAGGAATACTTAATCCACTGCCTGTATAACGCTTTATTATCCAAGGTCTGTGTAATACTTGTGCTGGATGAATCATTTAGCTGTTTTCTATGCTGTATTCTGTGAAAGTGGCGATGAAAGCTGTTGCCTGTTGCATTAACGATAATATTAATTCTCCGGGTAGGATAATGAGTTTTGCATGTTCAAAAATTAACCGCGGCTGCTTTCCAGCTTTAAGACGGCCAGCACATTCACAGCTGGCAATCTGATGTACGTGGGAGAGTTTTGATATCAATTATAGTTTTCTTTCACTACAGTTTGAATCCACATGCTAGTTAAGTAAGAGGTCCGTGTGGTATGCTAGTGATGCTGATAAATGGATCTGATAATTCAATGATGGTTTATATTTTCATGCACAATTTATAGCCAGTTGATGTTAACGTATAAGACTAGTATGAGAGTGCACTCTCATTACAAATACAGTAACAATACTCACATGGCAGCTTCCATAAAACACTTAGCTTACTGCTTTATTTTTGTTCCACTGTGTAAACTGAAACTAAACACAGCAAGTGGCACCTATGAGTAACACTGTTACCATACAAATCGTAAGTGTTCTAAATGTGCAGCATTTATCTATGGTCTAGACTATCACTTTCCTTTACAACTTCTATCTCTCCATATATTTATACATATATATATATATATATATATATATATATATATATATATATATATATATTATATATATATATATATATATATATATATATATATATATATATATATACGGGTACACTTCATTTAATCAAATTACTGAAATCTCGAATTTCATATGTTCGAGACCATATGATCGAGATTTCAGTAAATCGAATATGTGTAGTGTTTAAAAATAAGAGTTTACTTACCTTAATACATTGCGTGCACACAGAGGCAAGGATTCTTGTATGCTCTGTGTGTACGTAATGTTTGATTTTTTTTGCGGTGTTGACAGGAAATGAGAAATCTCCCGTTTTGCGCTTCCGCATACAGCGCAAGACAGGAGATTTCCCATTTCCCCACTGTAGTGCGATCTTGGAGTTGGTATATTTAAGTAGGGGGGGTGTGGGGGGCACAGCCCCCCACATGGAGGGTGCAGGGGCGAAGCCCCCCCCCTGCAGAAGCGAAGTTTGTCTTTTTTTTTTTTGGTTTCAGAAGTTCGAGTTTACGAAACTCGATCTTTTGGTTTTGGTTATTTGCAGTTCGAGATTTTGTAAATTCGAGCTTCTGAAGTGAATCCATATATATATATATATATATATACATACACATATAAAATTATTATGTTATATAATGATGTGAATGATGTTCACTAAATACATGCGGCTTTTTAAATGCAGCTACACTGCAGATCTGATTTTTTTTTTCAGTGTGCTAATCTTCAAGCTATGAAGTATAAGTTGCTGTACATACATTAGCTCTGGGTATTTCAGGTAAGAAAAAACAATTTTATACTCTTACGACAACCTAGTTAATAAAAGAAGACGAGGTTAGTAATGGAATGGTTAAACAGTACACATGTAGTTTCAGTAAGGCTTTGTTATGTTCCTCTATCTTAAGGATATCATGCACTGCCAGAACAACATTTAATCCTGTTACAAATGTGACATTACTGTCATGAAAGCTAAGGGAGATTAAGAGCTTTACAGGACTTGTGATCAGAATGCTTCTCTTAAAAACAATGGTTTGCTTTATACCCTTCATTTGTAATACCTCCCTTTGTAAAGTAGTTTCTTCTTAATCTACACAGACTTTAAGTGCTGTGTGTAGCTTCTGCATAATTATTTTTAATCGTCTTATTTAAAGATGATTATACTGCTGAAGCACATAACAGGACCAAAAGGAACTTGTAAGTATTTTAGCACTTAGATTATAAACATTTTTCTATATCAACTTACTTTGGATGATGCTGATTTTATTAAAGAGAGCAAAGCTATATGTAACAAGTTTGTAGCTAGAAGCTATTCAAATGAATTAGTGAGAAGTAAACTTACTGAAGTCAAAAGAACCAGAGAAAATTTAGAAGTTTTTTCTAAGAAAAATATGAACAATGACTTTGGAACTGCTATGCAAATATCAAATAGTGTAGATTCGGAAGCCATCAAACAGATTATCAGAACAAATTGGAAAATTTTGAAAAGCAGTGAAGAAGTGCTAGAAGCAGTTGGTAATGGTCCACGCTTTCTGTACAAAAAGGGAAAGAGTTTTAAAAATGTTTTCCAAAGCAGTTTGAATCCCAGGTCTTTTAGTACAAGAGGCAGGATGGAAAAATGTTTGGCATGCAATTTCTGTGATTTAATTTATGAAGGAGTCAGTGAAATTGTCATTAATGATGTAAAAATATATGTCAACAAAGTTTACATATGCAAATCAAAGTTTGTTGTTTATCTAATTGCATGTCAGTCTTGCAATGCATTCTATGTTGGCCGTACTAGTAGGGAGCTGTTCAAAAGAATGTATGAACACAAAAGAGCTGTGGAAACTGGCAATGAAGCTAATGCTTTAGGTAAACATTATAAAATGGGGGGGGGGGGGGGGGTTGTAAAATCAATTTTAAATTTTTGGTTTTGGGAAATATTGCTGATTATGAGATCAAGTTGAATGTTGAGGAGGAGTTGGGATGGTTGGAATATACATGGCAGGTTAAGTTTAATGCCTGCTATCCCCCTGGGCTAAACAACAGAGAATATTTTGTAGCCTATTTGAGAAAGAAAGGGTTAAGACATTAATTTGGAATGTCATGCGATGATATCTTTTAGTATTTAATGAATGAAGTGAGAGGTTTTAATTCAGTCTGAAGAAGTCTTGTGTATGAAAAGACAAAAGCGCTTACTTAATTTTTACTGAATTTCTGCATTAAAAGCACAGTTTGGTTTATCACCGAGTTTATTATTTTTATTGTTATCAGTTATTTGGTTTAATATGTTTTAAAGTGAATTTTTCTATATCTGATAGAAACAATGCTGACTTAGATAACAATAACTACCTGCAGTCTTATATCAGGATACCTGTGGTATACTTTAGTTGTGTGACATGAAGACATGAAACACTTATGTACATGTAAACAAACTAAACAACACTACTGCTTTGTAATTCTTATCATCATTAGTGTAAAACATAAAATGTCTTCTTTTGTTTGTTTTTAAGCACTGCTGTTCTTTTAATGCCTCTGCCTAAAGTGTCACACACACACACACCCTACATTTGGAAGGAACGTCTGTTGCTCTGTTTATTACACAGGTTGCATTAATGTAAGTAATTTTACAGTATAACTGATTTCTGGTGAAGGAATATGAGAACATGGCCTTAAAATTACATAATTGTGCAGTAATCTATAAGGGGAAAATTGTTATATTCCTCTTCCTTAAGATACCAGAGAATGACTTAGATGACTAGAACAAATCACATAAGAAATCACACTATATATAAGGTGAATTCAAACCATGTGTTTCTGAAGAGGGAAAAAAACATGATAGCCCCATCCAGAAAGCTTCACCTGCTGTATTTCTACTACTATTACAATTATGTTTGGGATTATAGCAAAATGGGTGCAAAAAATACTCCCCTTGTTACCATATATTTGAAGTAATATCAGCTATCAAAATATTCACCTGCTTCCAACATCATACTTAGGAAGTCATCCTAAATTTTTACATCTCCTTTCAGAGATCTCTAACATCTGCCTGACCTTCAACCCCAAAAAGCCCAAACCATTGCAAAGGCAATGTGTTCTGTACAGGTATGTATAGAAAGGACTGTCCGTGTGGAGGAAAATAAGAACGGAAAATTATAGACGGATTTAATAGAGTCAAGAAATCTTGCACTGTAATTAGCTGGAGAAAGACACAAGCTTGAAGCCAGTATCCAGAAAAGGTAAGCAATGAAAGATCTCAGGTATTCAAGTGGAGAGGTCTTTTAAAATAGGTCAGTGAGCAATGAATGGCAGCTTTGGAAAAAAAAGTGCCATGGAAATTCTGGAGCAGAGCATGATGGTGATGTGGAAGAACAGTGGCGATGGAGCCAGTCTGCTGTCACACAAGCAGCCATCATTTGTGAGATGCAGATATGCAGTTAAAAATGAAAATGATCCGGTCTCCACATAAGTAGCATTCAGCACTTACAAAAATGTGTGATGTTAAGCAAATATAAGGTGAAGAAGTAGAAAGGAATACAACAATGCAGTTTAAACCAAAATTAATCAAGAATAGCAAAAAGAAAATTTAATTGCAGCCATTCAGGCCAAGCACTCAGACAGCACCTTTTGTTAAGGTGTGCTACCGCATAATGAGGACATTAACGTTTAATACAGTGGTATTATTTCATTTACTAGTTATACAGCAAGAAGGGAAATTTTATTTATATGACTGAAGTAGAATGACCCAGACCATACCTCTCAAACTGTTAGCACAAGAAATCTGGACAAAGCCTGACAAAATGGGGGGGGGGGGGCAAAGGCCCAAAAATAGGGACAGATTTAAAATACTGCTCTTAGAAACTTAGAAGGTTGCTAGAGTAAAGTTACTAGAGTAACTGATTTTATGTTAATATATATTTTCTGAAGGACTTAAAGTCTGAAACTCCAATGAATGTCATTACTTAGTGACTTCAGTCCTCAGATCATTCCAGTGATTTGTCAGAAAAGCACAAATTTTATGAGGAATAGACCAAAAATATGAGGCAAAAATCTAGACATTCTGTGAAAATCTGAACAGTTGAGAGTTTTTCCCCAGATTATGGCAATATCTATATTATGTTTTACATGACAGAGTTATGAAAACCCTACTAAACCATATAGTAAACATGGTAATAGGGTCTGATGGGCTTTACCACAGGGATGTACCTTAGAGATGTTTAGAGATGTGACAGAAGAACTGTCATATTACTACCAGTTACACTTTATCATGGAAGGCAAGTAAAGATAATATGAACTGGAAGAGGGCATTTGTAATTTCTCTTCATACAACAAAGATCAAGAGAGAAGGTGATAGGTATCATCCTGTTATTTTGGCTTAAGTTGTATGGGACATCCTGGAAATAAGCTTTTAATATATCTAGTGCCAGTGGGGTATTCTCATTAACCCTTTTTAAGCACAATCTGGATAACTGGATGGGGAAGAGGAAAGACACCCTTGGGATTCCACCTGTGTCCCTGCTGGACAGTGGCATAGGGTGCTGACTTGTTGTAACATGGGCTAAATTCTTGGCTAGGCTTGTATGGGCCTCTGGGCCAGTAGCCTAGTAACTTCTTATGATCCTATGGCCCTATAAAGTGTAATAACATGACAACCTTTCAGAATGAAGCTACTTTTTAAATAGATTATTTTATTAGGGAGTATATTATTAGACAGCAAAAAACTAGATACCTGATGGGCTTGTAAGCTGCAAAGGTCCTTGCAATGCCTTATTGACTTCCCATATGAATATCCAATGGTTAACTCAATAAAGGTTCAATTTGCTAAGTTAAACAGGACAGGACTTAGTCAACCAAATACAATTTTAAGCAAGTCTTTTTGTGGGTAGGCAAGTCCTACATTCTGGAATACCTTTATATATATATATATATATATATATATATATATATATATATATATATATATTTCTATACATATCTCTCTCTCTGTCTTTCTCTGTCTCTCTCTCTCTCTCTCTATATATATATATATATATATATATATATATATAAAACACACACACACACACATATAAATATATATATATATATATATATATATATATATATATATATATATATATATATATATCAATGCTAATGTCCAACAATCATGAAGAATGGAAAAATCTCCTAAAACAAAAGAATCATTGCCAAAAGACACTTATGTGTCCGCACAGCAATCATTTCTTATAGAAAACATGTTCAACTTTGGGGAGGTAAGCTTGACAAATGGAGTATGGATGCAGTTGGATTATGGAAGGCATAGAGAAGTCCTATAACCAGCTATAGCTTATTATGTGTCAACTAACAGGAATGTTGAAAGACTGGCACCTTCTGGGGCAAGTTGATTACTGCCAGCAATTCTGAAAACTACACCCATATCAATCCCACATTCAATCTTTACATAATTGCAGGTTTTAATATTACATTTTTCCATAATGATTTTCTACAGCAGTGGGATAGTTTAACACTGTATAATCATTTTAACCAGAGTTAACTGTCACACTCCTCGTAAGAAGCCATGTGAGATAATAAAGACCAAATAGAACTTATCTGCTAATAATTCGGTTATCCTGACTTTCTGTTTTGTATTTTAAACTGCAGTTCATACTGTTATTTTTTTATTTAAGCTGAGAGGAAACTCCCCTGTAATACTCATATAAAAGTGTACTTTCTTCACTGTACTGATATGAACTTTTGATATGAACTTCTTAATTGTTACAATGCAAATTAATATGTTACAAAAAAGTTTTGAAAGTTCCATCTATAGAAAGAAAACTTTTAGAAATAATCACCTTCATTTTTGTAGGCATCACCCAAGATATATGAAGTTTAATATATTCCGAGGCCAGTTAGTTAGAGCTAGTCAAATGAGATAAGATTCATTAAAGAACTGTTTATAGAAAGACGTTATCCTATCAAAAAATTACATAAAATTAAAAGGGAAGTGATTAGTAATAGAAACAGTAAATTTCCATCTATTCTTAAAGGATGGTTGATTGTGAATTATACAGTCAATGATAATACATTAAATAATAATTTGAATAATAATTTGAACAGAATTAAGAAAAATGGAGATAAAAAAGATGGAAGTTCAGCTTTTCCCATTTCAAAGACTACAGACTGTAATGAAGTACAAAACATTAGTAAAACAAATTGGAAGATGATTTTGGGAAATAAAGTACTAAAACACATTATCGGGGAGGTCCACATATTGTATTTAAGAAGTCTTTTAATATAAAAAAGCTGTTGAAAAGCTTTGGCTTAATACATGGAACTTTTCCATGTCATGGCTATAGGCAATGCAGATTTATTAGCAGATCTAGCAGTATTGAATTTCCTCATCTTAAACTTATTATAAAGGCTAAAAAGAGATTTTTTTTGTGTCACAGTACAAATATAGTTTATATTGCCATCTGCAGTACATGTTCTAGTTATTATGTTGGCAAAAGTACAAGGCAGCTTAGAATCCATATCAGAGAGCTTGTAATTGCCATTAAACAGACAGATTTAAACATTTCTTTATTTAAACAGTGTCATTTGTAAAGATTTTAGAAAATTTCATTTTTCAGTTCTGGAAGATGTGAATGATTTTATGTTTACCAATAGATGTAATGATATATTAGAAGCCAGGGAGCTTAACTGCTTAAGTTTCAGGTTTATTTTAGATCAGATAAGCACCCTGGCTTGAACAAAAATCTGAATATAAAATGTTTACTAAGGCTTAAAGTTTTATAAATATACTTTTTTAGTGTGATGTTATATATATATATATATATATATATATATATATATATATATATATATATATAAAACATATATAGAACATATATAATATATATATATATATATATTATATATAAAACATATATATATATATGTATATATATATATATATTATATAAAACATATATATATATATATATATATATATATTATACATATATATATATATATTATATAATATATATATATATGTTATTTATATATATATATATATATATGTTATATATATATATATATATATATATTACAAATTTAAATGTTTTTGTTAAATATTTTATGTTTTTTGCACACATGCATGCATATATTTATATTTAACTGGTTTCCCTTTAAATGTCTGAGGATGGAAGTGATGTAATTAGGAAATATTAGACACGTGGTTCACTTTGTCTGAAGAGGGAAGTGATGTAATTAGGAAGTATTAGACATGTGGTTCAGTTTAAAATTTCTTATTGGCTAGGTCCAATGATGTTTATGCACCACATTGTATTTAAAAGTTTGAGTCTGAACTTGATTCATTTTATGAAGGCGTTCTGTAACTAATAAAACTAGTTCAAAAGCAATAAATCTTAAGTCCGTTATTTCACATTATTTGGTAGTTACAGACTTGGTCGCTTTGCCACAGGTTTTTGTGAGTATAAAACTAAACTGATCACTACTGTATTACTTCACAGAGTTGCATTTACTAATTTGCAACATTATAAACATTTTAAAAGAAATCAAGTTTAATATTAAATGCATGCACTTTAGCAGTTTTCCACATTGGAGCAGATACATCAATTATTTTTTCTGGAGCATTTCTTCCTGGGCACCCACTGGAAATTGGCTTTGTTCCAAGTCGGACTTTCCCTGTAAACAAATATTAAATAAATAAATAAATAAATGAAATAATTTTGGTTAAAATTTAAAGTTAGCAACCTTGAAAAAAGGCTGTTTAATTGAAAGTACACAGAGGTTTTAAATGCTTTCTAGGAAGAGAAAGAATGGTACAAAAACAGATATTGAGAAAAATAGAGAAATTCAGAAAAGAGAAGAAAGACAGTGAAATACTTTAAGGTTAAGACAGATTATTTACTTTGGGTTGGCTGGTGCAGTGACAGTGTGTCCATCTGAACTGAGGGCAGCCTGAGTCTGATTAGCAACTCAAGAGCTGGAAGAGTTAGCCAAGGTAGTAACTGAGATGCTGATGCCAGCTGTTGTACTTTAAGTTACAAATGGGATTTAAGACCCAGCTAAGTCACCCTGTCTTGCAAAGGACTATGACCTGAAGCCCAAGAGAACTCATCTCTCTTAGATAAATGGTTTGCTCCCAATTTTACCTTCTCAAAAGCAAATGTCCCCTTGGTGAAGTTACTCGTACATCTTAATGAACCCTGATTAGCAGCAGTGTGAAAAAATGTCCCTTTTTATATGCTTGTGTCTGCTAACTCAAGAATTTTACCTTCTCAAAAGCAAATTTTCCCTTGGTGAAGTTACTCGTACATAGTACAGTTATGTACACTTAACATAAATGTAGATGTTCAAGTGTATTCACTGTTGCAGTCATTACATTTGGGTAATCTGCTGGCAGGTTGCCCTCAGTCAGCCTGAATAACAAAGTCTTGGGTCCTGCATTAGTTGCTGTCTCCTTTTAAATGACATCAGGTCATTAGGGGTATAAAACACGCAGCCGACACCATTTTATTCAGTTTTTCTTGCCCCAGATGTCAAGTGCCCCCTAAATGGGGACCAAAAATATATATATAAATAAACAGTAAATATATCATTGCACTTTTAGAAACATAAATGTTACCTTCAACTAAAAGCACATACACCACAAAGGCTTTTGAGTATAGTGAAGGAAAGAAAAGGTATAGAAAGGGGGATGGTGGGTGGGTAACCCGGACTGCAACAGTGAATACACTCGAACATCTACATTTATGGTAAGTGTACACAATTGTACTATGTTCTTCATGTTTCACTGTTGCAGTCATTACATTTGGGTAGAATCCCAAAACTATGGATGGGAGGATGGGATTAAACAGCATTAAAAGTGGCTATAAGGCCCTGCAGGACTGCAGTGGCAAAGCCTGCCCTGGATTTGGAGAAGAGAGGTAAATGCTAATGTTTCGTATAGGTATGAACAGAGCTCAAAGTAGCAGCTTCTAGAATGTCTTTGGTTGGGACCCCTCTGAGAAAAGCTGCTGAAGTAGAGGTAGCCCTGGTGGAATGTGATCTGATCCCCTTGGGCACCTGTTTACCATGGTGCAAATAGCAGAAACGAATGCAGTGGCTAATCCATTTAGAAATAGTCTGCTTGGATATAGCCTTCCCCTCTGACCCTGCAGCAAATGCTACCAGTAGTTGCTCTGACTTTCTTAGAGATTTGGTCCTATTTAAGTAGAATCTTAGTTGTCTTTGTACATCAAATGAATGCAGAATCCACTCCCCCTTGTTCTGCGGATTTGGGTAAAATGTTGGCAGGTGAATGGTCTGGTTAAAAGAAGGATTGGTCCTGAGTGACACTCTGTCTGGGTAAAATATAATGAAAGGCTCCACTGCCATGAGAGCCTGTAGTTCTGAAACCCTTCTTGCTGAAGTGACTGCCAAAAGGAAAGCTGTTTTCCAAGGCAGAAATTTTATATCCGCAGTAGCTGCTGGTTCAAAAGGTGGCAGGTGAGTTTTTCCAGCACAAAATTGAGGTCCCATGCAGAAGTTGGTGCTCCTCTGGGTGGCCTTAAATTTTTAGCCCCTCTAAGATACTGTTTAAGCAGTGGATGAGAGAATAGGGGAGGCTCTGTGTTGTAATGAGCTGAGATATAATGCCCGAGTGGGGTATTGTATCGAAGGCTTTTGCGAGGTCCAGGTAGGTTGTGTGGACCACCTTCCCCTCGTCAATGGCCTTGGTGACTGTTTCAAAGAAATCGACCAGGTTTAAGAGGCAGGATCTGCCCTTAACAAAGCCGAACTGGGTAGGATCCAGTGTCTGTAGGTCCCCAATATCTTTACTTATGAGGTCCATGATGATCCTTTCCATAGCTTTGCAGACCAAGCTAGTCAGGCTTATGGGGCGATAGTTTCCAGGATCCGTTGAGGCACCACCTTTGTGGAGAGGGACCACTGTTGCTGTACGCCACTCTTTGGGTACATATCCTGTAGTAAGGCTGAGATTGAACAGTAGTTTTATGTTTGGGTTTAGCTCTTCTTGGAGTTCATGTAGGACGCAGCCCAGGAAACCGTCTGGTCCCATTGATGCTGTGTTTTTTGCTTTGGAGAGGGCGGCTCTTACCTGAGCATCTGAGATGTCAGGGGGCAGCACTCTGCTGGGATAGATATTTGCCCTTTTTGTGGGGGGGGGGAGTTTGCGCTGAACCTGTCAGCTAGGATTTTGGCAATGTCTGTGGGTTCGATGTATTTTTTGTCATTTTGGACTAATTCTGAGCATATCTGGGAATTCCCACCCAGGTTCCTAACATAACTAAAGAAAGCCTTGTGATTATCCTTAGTGTCCTGTGCAATTTTTCTCTCGAAGCTGGCCTTAGACGATTTTATGAGTGCCCGTAGTTTTTTGCTGATCAGAGATGCCTTCCCTTTTTGGGATTTTGCTCTATCATGTAGTAGCTTCCTCCTTCTATTGTATAGTTTGTTTATGGTGGGGGTCCACCAGACAGGACGTCTGCCTTTGGAGGATTGGGTCTTGGATTTATTTGGGATTGCATGATCCATGCATTCCTGAAGGTGTTCATAGAATGCATTTATAAAGGATTCTGCGGTCTGGGCCATATTTTCCACAGGCTCGGGGGCTTTGAAGGATTCCACCTCGGTTTTGAGGAGTGTGAAATTTGCTTTAGAGAAGTTTTTCACTGTGGTTTTCTGGGCAGGGGGTGGGGTCGTGATGTGAATATCCAGTGAGATTAGTTTATGGTCTGATCTTACCAGTGAGGGATATACTTCTGGTCTGGAGCATAGAGTCCCCATGTTGGTGATGATCAGGTCCAATATGTTTTCCCCTCTTGTGGGAGTGGTAACAAGTTGTTCCATAGCATTTGAGTTTATAAATTCTAGGAACCTTTGGGCTAGGGTTTTGGAGCTAGAGTAATGCTCCCAGTCTATGTCTGGGTAGTTGAAGTCGCCCAATATAATGGTGTTTGGAGAGACCTTCATATTTTCCAGTGTTTTCAGGAAGGCTGAGTGGGGTTCCTGGGTTTGGGAGGGTGGTCTGTAGCAGGCTATAAACTGGAAGGCAGTTTTTTCCCACTGTTAGTTGCACATGGATAGTCTCTGATGCTTTGTGCTGTGCCACCAACCTGGAGGTGTGGGTATCTTTGACGAATATTGATACTTCCCCTCTTTTTGTGGTTCGGTCCAAGTTTTGGGGCCGAAAAGCATGGTATGAGGTATAACCTGGTAGTGCTGGGGTGATCTCAGGAGCCTTGAACCAGGTTTCTGTTACTGCACAGATATCAATGTTCTCCATGCTAAGGAGAGTTTCGAGTGCGTGCATCTTGAGGTTTAGACTTCTGGCGTTGAGTAGCATTACTCTTAGTTTCTTATCCCTTGTGATACCTATGGAGGTGGGTTTGTCTTTTGAGCCTTGCCTAAAAAAGGCACTATGAGGGAAGCAAGAGCCTTTGCCAATATCCGAAAGCCCAGGGGTGACAAGTGCAAGCTGTCCCTAGCGAAGCATCGTGGCTTGTCGAGCATGTCATCCCAGGCTGACAGGCATTGGATCCCCTTTGAATGACACCAATACTTAAGCCAATTGTTGAAATTGATCATCTTGTCTTCATATTGTGGCATCATTCTTGGTGAGGGTAAGATGCTACTCAAGGTCAGGGTCATACCGGCCTGGGCTACATGCTCAGAGAGCTCCTCTATGTCTCTTTTCATGTAGTCCAGGGAGGTACGTCTCAGGTCATTCACACCAGCATGGCCAATGACCGAGTCATATTTGTACTTGCCTTGGAGTGACCTGAGTGCTTGTGTTATGTGGCGGATCCTAGCGCCTGACAGGCATCTCACCGTGACCTTCTCCTTGTTCAGCCTGGTGAGCGGGACGTCAGTGTACCTGACGATAGAGTCAGCTATTACAAGTGTATCAGGTGTGTTGTTTAGCCTTAAGGGCTATGACTGTTCGGCACACTGGCTTTGTGAGCTATGTATTGCATGTGTTTTGTTTTGGGGTAGCGGTTGCTTGGGTATTTGCTTTGAAGGTCTCTGCTGCTTAGGCAGATTTTTATTTAGAGTCTCCTAGTATGTTTTTGTGTGTTTATGTGTTTAGTTTGCTGTCGTGGTAGGTCTATGTGAGACTGGAATTGTAGGGAGTGTGGTTTCCTTCTCCTCCTGACTGGTTACGCCAGTAGTGAGTTGAGAGAGCTTAGCCTCCAGTTTGGCTATATGGTCGCATCTCTCACATGTGTTGGAATTTGTTGGGAGGAGGAGAGGGTTGTCTGTGTACATGAGGCAGTTGTAACATTGCCTCAAGATTCCCAGATTCACCAGCTGGACCGGAGAGGAGATTGACAACTGACCTTTGGACATGCTAGAATAGTATTGGGAATTCCTTTATAATTGAAAAAAGGGCCAATGGGGAACAAGGTGCTCAAGGGGAGTTTGTGAGGGTGTAGTGCTTTTAATTTTTTAGTGCTGACTTATATAATTGCTTTAGTGAGCAAGTGCCAGGTAACTTAAATGCAATGTGTTACAGGTAACTTAAATGCAAAAACAACAAACAGTAACTTTCTTTCAAGTGAAACAAGGAAATAAGTACAGTAAGCAATGCAGATATCACTAGGGATCCACAGAAGCGCTGAAAAGCTGCGTTTTAGGTGGAATTAGCATTTCAGGGAAATAACAAGCAAACAAACAACAAGCATACAAACAAAGCTAGATTCAGCAGGCCTGGATCTAGTCTATGCTACAACAAACAAGGTGTACCAATTTCAGTAAGAAACAGTTCAAATATGCAGGCACTATAAGCCTTTAACCAGAAATTCCCATCTCAGAAGGGCAGAGTCCAGCCTCTCCTCCCACAAGAGTGCAGACCACGAACCTTCTTAATGTAAAATAACTGGCCTGAAGCCCAAGTGCTTAAACCAGAACTAATACACTTTTAGAATAACAGACACTGAGCCCTCAATCAGCAGTTCTCAACTTAGAAGGATGTAAGCTACCTGTCCTGCCACCACAGTGCAGGCCACAAACCTTCCTAATGTAAAACAACTGGTCTGAAGCCCAAGTGCTTAATCCAAAAGACTTAGAATGATAGCTACACTTTAATAAAGTTACTACCAAGCAGTAATAAACACAATTGAATACTTTAAAGAATGCCTGGATTAGTGCTCAAGTTATACAAACAAAGCTAGATTCAGCAGGCCTGGATCTAGTGTATGCTACAGCAAACAAGGTGTACCAATTTCAGTAAGAAGCAGTTCAAATATGCAGGCACTATAAGCCTTTAACCAGAAATTCCCAGCTCAGAAGGGCAGAGTCCAGCCTCTCCTCCCACAAGAGTGCAGACCACGAACCCTCTTAATGTAAAATAACTGGCCTGAAGCCCAAGTTCTTAAACCAGAATTAATACACTTTAAGAATAACAGACACTGAGCCCTCAATCAGCAGTTCCCAACTTAGAAGGATGTAAGCTACCTGTTCTGCCACTACAGTGCAGACCACAAACCTTCTTAATGTAAAACAACTGGATTGAAGCCCAAGTGCTTAAACTAAAAGGCTTAGAATGAGTTACACCAAGCAGTAATAAATACAATTGAGTACTATTAAGATGACGCAAAAGCAAAATAAAGTAGTAAGAAACGCAAATACAGTAAAAGCAGATACATTTTTTTTTTTTTTTGAGTGAGCAAATGAGATGGGCCCAGGAGTTACAGGACAGAAACAAGTGCAAATGCAGGCCTTCAAATCAGAAAGTTGAGAGAGATGAAACAATCAGCGCTGCCAAGTCTCAAACCCAGGACACTTATGCTTAATGCAAAACGTATGTTATGCACAATATAAAATTGCTGTTATTGAACATATAGTGTCATATATGCTTAATGAAAAACCTCTGTTATACACTTAATATAAAATTGCTGTTATTGAACATATAGTGTCATATATGCTTAATGTAAAACCTCTGTAATTGAACATATAGTGTCATATATGCTTAGTGTAAAACCTCTGTTATTGAACATATAGTGTCATATATACTTAATGTAAAACCTCTGTTATACACTTAATATAAAATTGCTATTATTGAACATATAGGGTCATATATGCTTAATGGAAAACTTCTGTTGTTGAGTATATAATGGAGTACTGAATTTTCTCACGTAATGCATGAAAAACACTTTTCATTGAGAAGATATGCATATTTAGAATACAAATGGGCAAGTTAGTCGTGTTTTAATACCATACTTGTAGTGTTACACAAACTATATTATTTAATGTTACAAACTTGTAACACACAACGTGGAATTAGTAAGATCAGTAATACAAATTGTAATGGCATGGGCTAGATGCAATGCTAAACAACACCTCAGAGACTCAAATGTTATGCCTTATGAGGCATGATTAAATACTACTTAGTATGCTGAAGGTGACCAAAGGACAGCTGTAGTGAATTGGTGGATGGCTTGAAGAAATTCAGCTAGATGCTCTGGTATCTAACAGGTGTTCAGTCTAGTAATGCAGGAAGGTGACATAGGCACGATTGCAAAAAAATGGTGGATTTGGCTGTTTGTGGGGAAAAGAGAAGCAGTGCTGCTGGATGCAAAAATCTAGAAAAAATATGGAAGATAGCAGAACAGAGCGGAAAACACTGCAGAAGAATGGTTAAAACAGAATATCAGAAGGAAGGTGAAAGGATGTTAGGAAATCAAGTTATGACAGTGCAGGTATTTAGGGCATGGTGCTTGTTTTGAACTTCAAGTGGAAAGGCATATAGGAAGTGATGAGCTATTTTTTAATGATGGAAAGGTTTTATTTTCCAAGTAATAATTACAGTGCTCTTCTTTCTTCTAGCCCTGCTGTATTTTATACTAGAGGATACTTATTCATTTAAATATTCTCTATTTGCTGGTAATTGGGATGATCTGGATGGACCCTTTCTAGACACACTGCATGTTCATAGCAAAATAATTGCAATAAACTGTTAATTTTTGGAATTTACAGCTTGATTATATCTCGTGTGCTCAGGTTTTGTAACTCACACTTACAGTTCAGAAAGCAGGTAGTGTTTATAGAAGATAGGTATAGCTGCTGCATTCACAGACTGATTGCAATAAGATATATATTTGTAGAAACCTAGCATATATTTATGAAGTAATAGCTTCAGTTCTATTCTCTAAACATGGTAGAAACATAATCTTTAGAATCTTAAAAGTCATAACAAATCAGAATGTTTATCCAATGATATAATCTCTCCTTCACAGCTCCAGAATCCAGTGCTTAAGCCTTAGTGCATTTACAGGCTACATATTGCATTTTTTTTCTGCATACTTTCTAAAAACACATTGGGTACCTGGTTAATTGGCCACAAAGGCAAAACTTATGTGGTCCACCAGAAGATTACATTCACTGACCACTGCACAAGAGTATCTGTCTCTATGTCCCCTTTTGTTTTCTTTACTTTTATTAACACTCTCCTCATAACTCAGCACAGCTTCTGGATAGGACCCCCCCCATGGCTTCTACAGGATTCCAACCATGGATTCCCCATTGTTCCTTTTCAACTTCACCTGCTATAATTCTTCATAACGTGAGGAATGCATACCCTAAGCGTCTGCACTAAACTGTCAGGCTGTGTTCGGATGAATCCTTCCAACAGATAAAGAACTCTTTCACAGGGATGTTCAAGTTTTTGTTCACCTGCCAGCTTTTCAACATCTTGGGTTCATTCATGTTTCTGAGTCACCAGCATCACACAAAAGTAGCACATCTCTGTCCATGGCACTAGTCTATTGGTCATTAATATCACTCATCTCTCTATCTCTTTCTCTAGAAATTTTGCGTCAAAACATTAATTTGAAATTTCTGCAAATAAAGCTTGCATCTCAGTCTACTGATGTTTTCTTTCACCCTAGCAGTATTTACTTTGAATATTTGTTTTACATACTGTACTATTTGCCTGACGAAAGGGGGGAAAAAAAAGAAAAACAGTGCTTAAAGTACTCACAATCATAACTTAAGCAAAAAAAAAAAAAAGGAGATTGTTGACATAATAAACTAAAACATTCGAAACATTTAGGTACTGAAATAATCTAGGTTTTATATTCTATTTATTGGTATTAGGTAGACAACCACTGCTAGAAGGGAAACTCAGTCTGTTGGTTACTTTTATTGGCATCTGTTTCCCATTTTAATCTGCTAGGCTTATACTGTATGTGCCAGTTTGTAAAAATACACTTTTCTGTTCTTCATATATAACACATTTGTATATTAGAAGTTTGATCACTAGAACACGTGATAATTGAATGAAATTTATATTTTCTATTTTACTTGAAAGCACAGTTCGTGTCAAGTAATAAGTCACATGAATTACAAAACAGAGACACACATTCAACAGAAGCACTTGAAGGCAAAAACAAATGGAATCGTGCAAGAAATTCATAAAATGAACAAGAATAAGCCCATGGCAGTTGTCAGTTTTCTCGAAAAATGTTATAGCCAACTGACTTCCGTAGGGGACATATGGTTAGCTCTCACACCAAGGACGTCAGCAGGTAGGAAGCCTCATTATGAAAGAAAACATCAACCTCACCATCTTCTTTTCCCTTATAGGGGGTCAGCACTGAGCCATTCAAATAATGTGGTTCTATTCTAGAGTCTAGTGTGAAACTGAATGTCATGTAGCTGAAAGAGGAAGTATGTTGGCAGTTTGCTTGACAGGGTGCCTCACAATTATTACGATATGCACTATATAATGTCTTTAAATCCTCACACCATTTACATGAATGCTAACTGTTTATCAATCCTAGCCATAAACTTTTCAAGTTATAAACATAAAGGTTTCTGCCTAGCCAAGAGCCATCACAAAAAGTCATAACACTTTAAGAACAATAAAGTACTAACTGTGCACATGTAATGTATTTTACTAGGATAGTCCATCTGTGCAGATCCCATTTTTAAGTAGAGACCTAGGAAGAAAAGTTACTTGATAACAAATACAAAAACAGTTATAGTAAGTTTCCGTATATTGAGATTAGATATAAAAGCACTCTAATGACAGTTTCAGTTAACTATTGTTTAAATTTACATGGAATGATTTGATCACAACGGGTCTCCTGTAAGTGTTTATATCCTACTAACTCATGGCACACATGCTTGCTGTCACTTACTATAAATGACAAGTGCCTGACCTCCCACCAGAGCAATCTTTGATTCTAGTGAATTACCTAGCCTTCTGACCTTATGACCCAACTGAAATACACAGCCCTACCAGAACCCTAACTCTGCCTCTCAAACTCCCACTTGGTCCCTAACCCTAATCATATTACTCCCATCCCTAACCACTAATGTCCCCAATAACTATATAAACCTGACATCCCACTCTGCCCTACTTAAACCTAAAGTCCCTGAATGTTCCCCAACCAGAAAACTTCCACTCCTGCTACCTAACTCTAAACTCCTGTCTTACTCCCCAGAACTAAAATTCCTTTCCCAATCCTTAGGCCTAAAACTTCCTTCCTACTCCCTAAACCTTATATAGTTTATTCTTAGACAGTTTAAATATTTATAATAAGGACCAGCTGCTGAGAATGTCCCTTTTTGATTATCTAGTTGTGCTTTGAACTTAATTTATGTTTATTCCTTTATTTTAATTATTTTCATTAATTATTTTCATTCTAGTTAAATGGTTGGCTTAACTGAGAACTATTGCTTTGGGGGTTGTATGTGGATTTCCCTGAAGATTCATTAACTATGTACTGTGTCCTATTAAAGGCTGCAGTAAAAAGGCCCTGCTATCATGATGTGATATTTTGCAATTTATAGACACATTAGTCTCAATAAGTAAAGACCTCAGTATTGGCTGATTTGCATGTCAATGAATCATTGTTAACTACCTTGGAGTGCTGATCAGTAATTCCTGCAGTTGTTAACAGTGTTGGCAGGAGTGGCATTAGGTTAACTGGTGCCCTAGGCAAAAGGCCATCATGGTGCCCCCCCACCACACCACCCAGTGCCCCTATTCTGGTTTAACTACACCAAATAAATACTGGAAAAGTGCCCCTTCTAGCGTGGCACCCTAGGCATCCGCCTAGTTGGCCTATGCCTAAGGCCGGTTATGAGTGTTGGCGGTTGCATCATATAAGCAGTGGAACCCACCTTCATTCACTGTCCTACACACATTACATGCACACACACACACACACACACACACACACACACACACACACACACACACACACACACACACACACACACACACACACACACCACAGAATCCATACCTATCCCTGTGTTGTCTTGACTGTCCCATGATGTTTCAAGGGAGACATAAGTCAGTCAGTCATAGGAGTTGCAGACATCATATCTGAAAGAATAGCTAATGTATACTGGTGTCTAACATTTCACTAGCCCACATATTAACAACTAAGTATCCCCAGCATCTAACATTCCATTAGACCATACATTAATAACTAAGTATTCCTGGTGTCCAGTGGCTCAATCTTCGGTCCTCATTAACTGCCATTAAGGTAAGAGAAGTAACAGTAATCTCTGGTGTCTACTGATTCCACGCCTCAAACTCCATGATATTTATGTCTTGTTAAGGTGTGATCTCAATGATGCATCAGTTCCTGAGTAGTTAGTGCTCCCTACACCCACATCTTGCGTAAATGATGTAGAGGCACGGTAGTGAAGATTTCTCTCTGGTGACTGGTGCTCCCCACACCCACATCTTGTATAAATGATGTAGAGGCATGGTAGTGAAGAGTTCTCTCTGGTGACTAGTGCTCCCCACACCCACATCTTGTATACACACACACACAAACACACACACACACACAAACAAGCAAATTTAGCACACACACACACACACATACACACACACACACACACACACACACACACACACACACACACACACCCCTACCTAACTTACCCCCTCTGTAACTCCAAACACACACGTGCACACAAGCGCACACA
Organism: Protopterus annectens; assembly: GCF_019279795.1. Classification (NCBI taxonomy): domain Eukaryota; kingdom Metazoa; phylum Chordata; order Ceratodontiformes; family Protopteridae; genus Protopterus; species Protopterus annectens. Next base: position 1,382,998,467 of record NC_056737.1, read on the forward strand.
CAAGCATACACGCGCACACACACACACACACACACACACACACACACACACACACACACACACACACACACACACACACACACGCACTTATACTCACACATGCACCCCCCTTGCATACACTCATGTTCACATCTCCTAGTACTACCTTACCTATAAACTTCCTTGGATGTACCTCTACTGTGATGGATGAATATTGCTTTTTACCTCTTTTTACTACCACAAAGTGCAATGCATCTTCCCAGAGGCAGTTCCAGGGAAAAGAATATATGGTTAATTAGCATAGTCATCTCCAATTAAATGTCATGTTAGCATCTAGCATGGCCATGGAGACAGCACATCACAGCGTTGCATGTCTTTCTGCAAAAGTACTGTAGTCTGGCTGTCTACGAATTCTAAAAGGTTACCTCAAAGGGCCCTTTTAAGTGTTTACAGTATATAACATTACTTTTTAACATTGTAATGAATAAATTTTTTTGCCTGATTTTCAGTTTAGTTATTACTGTTACTATTATTTTGCTAAATGGTTTTCAAGATGGTTGCAGTTTTTTTAAGTGAGGAAGTTAAGATCTGTGTCTGAATATGAGGTTTTGCTGCTTCCTTTCTCCCATAAATAGAATAGATTTGATGTACTGATAACAAGCAATCTGGTTGGTCAGTTATTTCCCATTTTATAAATATATCATAAATACATCTGACATTTATGCTTGGGCTCCATTCCTTTTGTGGAGCAGTTGTATCAACAAAATGGGAACCATCAGATGTTATACTGACTCCGATTTCATTGATACTTATATAGCACAGTTTAAAAAGTGTTAGAGATAAAATGTCTGTGACATTGAGTAATACATCACTAGTGGTTAGCATGTGCATGTGTGTTTCAGTGTTACATGGGTGAAGTGGAAGGCTGCAGATATGCAATGATGAGATTAATGCATGCATGTGTGCATGTGTGTGTGAATCTGTGAGGAATTGTGCTGAGATGTGTTAGCTATAATGTGGGTGCTTTGTTTGCATGCTTGCATGCAATTCAGGGTAGCAGTGACTGAATGTGATATCTGTGCCTTACTGTGAAATCAGCAGATAGTGGAGTTAATAGAGTTTCTTCTTTACCACACTATTGTGAGATCTCAGAATTTTAATAAATTATGTTGCAAGGGTGTTGGGAGAGCAGCTCCCCCTACAAAAACATTTCTTTTGTTACATATTTTTTTCAATGGAAAGTGTACTCAATTTTTTTACAATGACTGTTTTCACTGCGGCATTCATTGATCATCTCCCACTCATAACCCTCCTCTCAAGCGTAGTGTCAGTGGTGTAACAGGTAGCACACTCAGCCTTTACTTCAGAAATACTGTAGGTTCTATGTCAACACAAGGAGATGGATTACTGACAATGCGGTGAAGCATAAATGTGCTGCCCTTCAGACAATACATTAAACTGAAATCACATCTGCTTAAGTTGGTGGTAACTCAAGTGGATGTAAAAGATTCAGTGTCCCCTTTTAAAAAGAGTGTCCCCTTTTAAAAAGAGTAGGGAAAATGCCCTTACCAAATTTCCTCTAGTAACAGAAATGCCACCTCAGGTTAATAAAAATAAGTACTGGCACCCAGCTTGTTTAAACTGCAGTTAACATGATTTACATTTTTTATTTCTGTCAGATTCATCCAGCACTACTTTGCTGCTGCAGAAATACCACTGGCTACCTATGACAGACAGAGTTGTCTGCCTTTGAACACCTCTGTGTTTAAGATAATCACATTAATAATGCCTATCATTTCATTCAAAGCTTTCCTTTAGGCTAGTGCCAGTCTGTTCCCCAGGTAGGAGCAGCATGTTCTGTTTAGACCCCATTTTATCTGGTGTCTGGGCAAAGGACATTTATAAACACCCATTCAGTATACTGGAATCAATTTCTACATGGGATTTAAAACCCAGAAACTTTAAACTGCCTCATGACTAAAACATAAGAAAACCTTTTCACTGAAAATGAATGCAATGAGCAGTTTGCAGAAAATGGATAACTTTCCTGCATGTGTATTTAATTATATAGTTACTTTTAGATTAATACAAAATCAGCCATACTTAATTTTTTTTTGCTACTGTCAAAATCCTTTTGCAAACATTGTAAAAAGTTCTGGCAATTTTGTTTACTATATTATGTAAATGAGTTACTCTGTTTTGTAGTTTTATTAGGATGTACCTCCATGCTCCTGAGCCATCCATCTATTTGTGATCATTAGTAATTAATAGGCATTCAAACCAGCAGACCATAGCCAGCCTTAGGTATATCCCAACTAGACGGCCGTCTAGGACACCACTCTAGCAAGGGTGCTTTGTCCATCCTTATTACCCCTCTCTCCTTATATCCAGTATTTATTTTGTTTATTTTTTTGTAGTAAAGATTTTTTTTTAATATGTTGAACAAATACAGGGGGAAAAAAACTGAAAAGCAAGAAAAACTCTGGGAAAAAAGAAGAAAAAAGTAATCTATATGGCATAGGTAGACCAGGATGGGACACTGGGTGTTGTGCTGTGGTGCTCTTTTGCCTAGGACATCAGTTGACCAAAGGCCATCCCTGAAGCAGACTATTAATGAGCCTAGCCCAAATTCCCAATTGCCCCAAACCACTGCCCAGATAAGTGATTTACTCTAGATCACACAGTAGGCAAAGAAAGGCTGAAGGAATCAAACCCTCTACCACAAGAAGAAACTTATTGACAAATCACAGCCTTAATCCTCTGCGCCAGCTTCCAGACACACCTAGCTTTCCCTACACACACACACACACACACACACACACACACACACACACACACACACACACTTACTCTACACACACTCTCACACATGCACACACACACACACACACACACACACACACACACACACACACACACACACACACACACACACACACACACACACACACACAGACACACACAGGTGTATATGAGATTATGGAATGGCAACAAACTTGAAACACAAAAGGTCAAGCCTAAAATATCAAATAAGCACAATGTTGAATGAAAACAGAAACCTATTATATAATGCAACATCCACCCAAACATCCAAAGCACATTTATTTGCAGTGGGGGAGAGTTCCCCTTTATCCCAAATGTGGAGGTCCTACACCCTCCAACCCCTGCTAATTATATATATCAACTCCAAGATCACACTACAGTAAGGCTAACCCTACTCACCACTGTGCCATGATCTCAGAAAAACACCTACCACCAACCTTCTATTCCTTTTACATCCGATGTTGTGTAAAGTTTTATATTTCAAGTTCCACCTTTTGGGTTTCAAGTTTGTGGCTGTTTGAGAATGTTGAAAAACAACCTATCAAAAAAAAAAAAAATAATAATCTAAACTCCTCTTCATTTTGCAGGGAGGCAAGCCCCACTGCACACCCCCATACCCTGAGCTAATTATAAATAACAACTCCATGACTGCAGTGCAATACGGCGGGGGCAAGTTCACTGCACTATAATAAAAACTAGCATTTGTGATAAGTTGAGCATATACTAGGGGTGTATACATTATATATATATATATATATATATATATATATATATATATGTATACACACACACACACACACACACACACACACACACACACACACACACACACACACACACGCACACACACGCACACACACACACACACACGAAGAAAGATCTGAGAATTGAACAAATCATTCACTACCAGTTGCTGTATATTTTTGCTAATTTTCCTCTCAACAAAGCTGCACATTTTTTTTGTATTTTCTTTCTCAGGAGTACCCCTCTTTGTAATGTTATACAACCAGCCCATGATAGTTATGCCAGTGAAACCCACTTTAAAGATGAGCACATTTTTGCAGTTTTCATATTGTAGAACAATGGTGCAACCATGCAAATGACATACTTTGTGTGTACAATGTGAAGTGCATTTATATATGTATATATGTGTGTGTGTGTGTGTGTGTGTGTGTGTGTGTGTGTGTGCCTCTGCACACGTGCATGTGCTGTTTGTGTGTCAGTGTGTATGAGTTGGTTTTTACTGGACAGCACAGCTCACATGCAGAATGCCACCTCTGGAATACTGAAAACATTGTTAATTTTATGTTCTTGTGCAGCAGCCTCTCTCCTGTTAGTGCACATCTGTAACTGCATTTTGCATCATTTTAATGGGAACAGTGAAGATGCTCACATCCCAAGCACTAGAAACCCGCTGTCTCAATGCCTGGCACTCCAGTGCCTTGCAGCTTCTGTAGGCTGCTCAAATTCAAACATGACGTCTGGCAAGCAGCTATGGGGAGGGAGCAGCAGGGGCATTTTAGACTTAGGAAGCAAGAAGGGGATATTTAATTAAGGGACAGGGAGGAGGATATTACGCTTAGGTAGCAGGAGGGAGATTTTTAGGTTTAGGGAGAAAGAAGGCAATTTTAGGTTTAAGAAGTGGGAGGGTAGTTTTACAGTTATGGAGAGATCTGAGAATTTAGGTTTAGGGAGGGGGTTGGAATTTTTAGGTTTAGGGAGTGATCTGAGACTTTAAGGTTATGCTGGGGAGAGAATGGAGGTTTAGGGTAAGGATGTGAGGATCAGGGCTGGGTGAAAGTTTTAGGATTTTAATTTATGTGCTGGTAGGGCTATACAGTTTTACACAGTCTGGTATTAGGAGCACTGTATAGAAATGGGAGATTGGGCTAGTGGGTGATTGAGCACTTGCTTTTTGGAGTAATTGGCAGTGAGGATGTGGGTTGTGAGCTACTAACATGCAGGACCTGCAGTAGATTTGGTTACAGTAGGCATGTTTTTACACACTACAGCTGTCCTGAATTGTATTATTGGTATTTTTCATGCTGAGTAGGTCACTTGTATTTGTACACACAACAGCTTACTGATTGTATACATTTACATTATTGCTTCAGCATGAGTTGCAGCTGAAATAGGAGTTTTCTTTTTCCTTTTATTTTTCTCCACACCAGCCAATATGCAGTTATTGTATGTCTAATCGAGTGAAATTTAAAGAATAGCTACCAAAGCTATTCGAGCTAATACTAAACAACACGCAGCAGTTAGAATTAATCTGTATATATCACATTCAAACCTTATTTGTTATCAAAAAACAGACAGCGAGGTTTCCTTCTTAGTAGCGGGATTTTATTATTTGGTTTAGTCTTTTTTAACAGATGGGTGCTGTAATAGCTTTAGTAATGAACTCATACAATCGCTAACTTGTTAAATTTAGAATCAAATAACTTAGCATTTGAATAACAGTGTTGAGAAACATCAGAATCAGGTCAGTATAAATGTCATTGGCCAAAATGCTGGCTATCAGCTTATCATTGGTTAGAGGAATCTCCTTTAGTCAGCCAGTGTGTGTCTACATTGAGGCATGTTTTGATTGGGTGTATATTGTAATCCCTGTTTGTGAAATATGGACTGCCTGCCAATGAACAGCCGTTAAATTTCATCTGTACTCTTAAATTATTGTACGCTATTTTATTCATTGTGCTAAGGCGCAAAGCCCATTACTGGCTAATGGGCATTGATTGTGTCTCATTGTCTGTCTGAGATTTACTTATTTTTAATTCATTAAAGAATTTCCTTTAGGTCTCTCATAAAAACTTTTAAAACTTTATTTAAAACAGCTTATGATCATTCCTGTCACCTGTAAATATACATCTACAATAATTTTGTAAAAAAATGTAAGTGGCAGGGTGGATTCATGCAGAAGATAAAAAGACACCTCAGTTTATACCATCAGTGTAGACACACACTGGCTGACTAAAGGAGATTCCTCTAACCAATGATAAGCTGATAGCCAGCATTTTGGCCAATGACATTTATAGTGGCCTGATTCTGATGTTTCTCATCACTGTTATTCAAATGCTAAGTTATTTGAATGTAAATTTAACAAGTTAGCAATTGTATAAATATGTGTCCATTACTAAAACTATTACAGCACCCATCTGTCTTTTAAAAAAGACTAAACCAAAACAAATAAAGAATCTGACTACTAAGAAGGAAACCTCGCGCTCTGTTTTTCGATAACAAACTAGCTTTGAAGGTGATATATATATATATGGATTCATTCTAACTGCTGCTTCTTGTTTAATATCAGCTCAAATAGCTTTGGTGGCTATTCTTTAACATTCACTTGATTAGTTTTGACCTTGACAAGGGCCTCCGTTCCATCCCTGAAAGGTTTAAGTTAGCTATGCTCAAGGGTGTCATCAGTGCTTAATATTTTCAACGTTATTGCTATGTCTGTAACTTCTGTCTGCCATTATTCTACTGTTACAGATCTTTTGCATTTAAAAAAGAGCAAATGATGTTTTATATATATATATATATATATATATATATATATATATATATATATTTTTTTTTTCACTTCAGTATCTCGAAATACTGAAACACCGAACTTGTAATGGCTGAGACCATAATGCCAAAGTTTCAGTATTTCAAAATACTGAAGCGGCATAAAAAAAAAAATAAATAAAACAAATAAAGCTACTATTTCTGCAGAGGGGCAAGCCCCCCCTGCACCCCCCTCACTTAAATGTACCACCCCCCCATGATTGCAAGATAGTGGGGACACGGCAAATCTCCTGTTCTGCGCTTCCGCATATGGTGCGGAACGGGAGATTTCCCTTTCCTCCACTGTAGCGTGATCTCGGAGTTAGTATATTTAAGTAGGGGGGTGGGGGGTGCAGGGGGGGCTTGCTCCACTGCATAAATGTTGTCTGTATTGATTACGGACCACTTCAGTATTTCGGAATACTGAAATTCCGGCGTTATGATCTCGGCCATTAGAAGTTCGGTGTTTCACTTTTTCAAGATACTGAAGTGAAACCATATATATAGATATAGATATGGACAGATAGATATAGATATAGATTTTTTTTGAAAAGGTTGGAACTATGCCTGCAATTCTCTTTAACAAACTGTATGAAAACAAACTAACCTCACTGCCATCCATGTGTTTATAATTTTGAGGTCTGTATTACTCACTATCAGGTGTAAACTTTCTTTACATCACCAAAAATACTTCATTCTGACCAGTTGCTGGCATTATTTCTAAACAATCATGAGCTGCTGAATATTAGCAGGATGTCAGATTAGTTAGGTGATGAAGTGACATGCAAAATCTGAATCTTGCTGACTGGCTTTATACTTCTACTGCGGCCTTGTGCTTGCTTTTTGTGACACTTAACTACAGCAATCCTTCTAGCAGAAAAAAAGCATTTCTTGTTTTTTTCATCATACATTTTAAACAAGCATATTTAATTGTATTTTAGTGAGCCATACACTTAAAATTCATGTTAATTATATGCTTGTTACTTGTAATTATAATAGTATAAACGACTGCAAATAAATACATTTAAAATAGTTGCAACTGCAGGTGTCATCTTGATGACCTAGAAGTTCAAATAGTTCACTTACCAGATATTATTTCTTTTCTATAACACATTAACCTTTTGCCAGTAATGTTTTGCAACATATCTCATGACATTCACTTTTGCCTTAAAAATAAAAGTCTCATATGTGTGACATGGGTTCAGTTGCAGAAAAGAACAAAAATGTTGGCTTCTATTCATCAAATCATATTGCATCATGGGTGAGTGCCAAATGACCTCTTGCCTAATCATGGTACCCTTCAATTATTAGGCTTGTATTAGTTTGAATCTTGTGTTTCATAAATCAAGTCATGCAGGGTACACTACCTAAGCACATTTTTGATTTACTTTCTTACTCATGCCATGCTACAGATGTTGATATTTGTTTTTTGTATCTTTTTCTTCAATGCAATGCAGTAATCTTTTATTTCACTCCCTGTGAACGAGCTAATGTGAATAGAAAAAACAAACTGAAGCATTGCATTTTCAGCGGGTATGCAGCTTGCTGCTCCATCACTAGAACAATGACTTTATTCATTTTGTTACAAAGAAAAAGGTTCACACCAAAACTGTCTATAAAATTAACACTTTGTATCAGAGAAGTGCCCTTGAGAAAGGAAGCCACAGTGTTTTTTATGCTTATAATCAGATGCAAAAATGCCGAAGAAACTATCAACTCTGGTGGGAAAAGAGCCTGCGGCCCTTCACTGAACACAGAAAAAGGAACAAAAACACTCAACATTTCTTATCAGAATCTATTTTTATTAAAACAACAGAATAGTATGTCTGCAAACCTTATAGTATCAGACACCCATACAAAAATTTTAGTTTCTTAAAAACAGACCAAGTCTTATATGATGCGTGCTATATCAGTGGCAACTTGCCTATTACATTATGTTTTTTGGTATGAAAAAGTAAGCAAATAAACATATTAAAATGATCACATAACAGAGACCTCTACAATTCCACTTATGAGTAGGATCCAGCCATAGCAGCCAAGGGAGGAGTATTGAGTAGAAGGGAAGGGAAAGACAGGGGGCTTATGGGGTGTAAAATTAGAACGCTGAAAGCAGTTGTGCCATGAGCAAAGGTTAGCTTGTTATATGATTACTTTATTTTATCTATCTATCTATCTATCTATCTATCTATCTATCTATCTATCTATCTATCTATCTATCTATCTATCTATCCTCTGTTGCCTGGGTTAGTCCCTCTAGGCTTGTAGCCTCTTTTGGGGAGACTTGAGGTGGTATTTATACTACTAGGGGAAATGTAGCCAGGATGTCAGGGAACTTCCCCAATTCTTTTGATAGGTGTCATACAATCTTACATCCACTTGACTTACCATTGACCCATGCAAATGGGACATCAGTTTAACATCTCATCTCAAGGATGACACACTCAAGGGTGCAGCACCACCCTTGTCTTGGATTGCACTGAGGGAAAAAACTACAGCACCTGGCAAAATTCCCTAAAGGAAAAGGAGTGGCTTTCCAAATCTGCACAGACGGCATGCTGTCCAAGACCTGAATCGGAATGCCAAGCATTGTGAGAAGGGTAGCAAGGAGAAAAGAATTGAAAACAACATAAAAAGCAGGTTAATCGAAATAGCAAGGGCAGTGACAAAGCATAAAAGAAAATCACTTTATTATAAGTCAAAATAATATTCTGAGAGGATTAATTAAAAAAAACTCACAAAATCAGTAGACTGTATAACAGGAGGAAGAAAATCATGGCAAAAATTAGGAGGTGCAACATCCAGCAGAATTAAAGCACTCTCAGCAAACTAAACAAACAACTCAGAGGACAAATAAAGTCTACCAAAGCCAAATTTGAGGTAAGTTTGGCCTCCCAGGCTAAAGATAACCACAAAGCATTATTTAGCTATGTCCATAACCTCAAAGGCAATACACATTTGTCTGCAGAGCTCATTGTAAATGGAGCCACTTACACTGAACCAGAAAACATAGCAAACCTCCTGGCTGATAAATTCAGCTCCAACTTTACCTGTCTCTCCCCCTCAACCTTCCCTCATGAAATATCATCAGATATAACTCCCCTACTATCACTAGGGAACAGGTCCTTAATGCTCTCTCTAAAACCAAGAACACTGCATCAATGGGCCAAAACAATATCCCAGGATGCCTTCTAAATAGCAGGAAACATGACCAATCAGGGCCTCTGGAATTACTATTTAACTATAGCCTCCAAACTGGTTTTGTGCATCATGAATGGAGAAAGGCGACAGTGATCCCTCTACACAAAGGTGGGGCATTTACAGATCCTGGAAACTACAGACTCATAAGTCTCACTAGTGTTATATATAATGCCATGGAAAGAATTATCATGGAGATGATCAACAGAGATATAGTAAACCTCAAGACATAGGACTCAACCCAGTTTGGTTTTGCCAGTGGCAGCTCATGCCTACCTAGCCTGGTGGACTTCTTTGAGAAGGTCACCAAAGCAAAGGATGAGGGCAAAATTGTTCACACAGCCTACCTTGACCTGACCAAGGCATTTGACATAATACCTCACTCAGGCATTGTTGACAAACTCAAGAAGTTAGGTATTATATATATATATATATATATATATATATATATATATATATATATATATATATATATATATATATATATATATATATATATATAGTTTACATGGATTTGGTCGTACGGTCAATTGACGAATGCACCATGTCGAACTGCAGAACGCAAGTACGACATAATTGCGAACACAATTATGTCAAAATGCAACCCCCCCCCCCTTTTTTGACCCATGGTAGCACTTGGTTAGGTGGTAGAGCGGTCGGAAATGTTCAATGTCAAATTTTATATGACATTCCGACCATTCGACATCTAACTTTTCATTATTTCAGTTCGGAGAACACCCTGTTCGACAATTGGCAGTACAACCAAATCCATATAAACATATATATATATGTGTGTGTGTGTGTATCACAAGACCATAAATCTTACAGTAGGCAACAGGACAGACAAGATTCTTACAAAACAAGTAGAAAAGAAGTTTTAAACATAAATAACCCAGAGCTGTTGGACATGCTACACTTAAAGAATCCCTCAGAGACACATGCTCCAGGGATCTAAACCTTGTCATCGCAATGAACAAAACAAGCTGGAGGGAAAGGTTTGTGACCCAGTGACTCCCCAGACTCTGGAACAGATTGCCCATACATGTCAAGTAGAGTGCCTCTTTGGCCCTCTTCGAAAGGAACCTTGATGATTGGATGGGAGATAGGAAATTCATCCCAGGGATCACGACAGTCGCCCTGCTAGACAGAGATCCAGGGAAGTAAATACTGTGGGAAGAAATAGCTAGGGAATTGTTATGGCTAGGCTTGTATAGGCCCTAGGGCCGATAGCCTAATACCAACCTATGAACCTATGAACCTATAAGATAAATATAACAATACAGTCCATAATATGGGTTATGGAGATTCTTACTCATTTTCTTTGTGAATAAGCCACTTACACTTAACTTGTAAGACCAGAAAGAGAAGCATAAGTGAATATACCAGTAGTCTACATTGTGCGAAATTATTTATACACTTTATAAATGCATTTACAATCTCAAGAAAAAGGTAACGATGATATGTAGCTCTCTCTGATGTCAAAGCTGTACATCTGAAGTTTTGTTATGTGCATTTCATAGTTGTTATGCTCTAATCTCACACTAAGCAGACATAGCCTACACTGCACTTTAAAGCTAGGAGAGGGCAACAGCTTTAAAAGCTGTAAAAGAAAAATAAAAGAAGCTGTGTTGTCACAAAAAAGATGGGCAAAAGTGTTTAAGTGTTTAACTTGATAGTCTATTTTTTATGTTTCTAGTAGTACATCATAAGAAAGTTCCAACTCATACAATGAATTGTTATTGGGTCTCTCAGATTGTTATTTCTCAAAAATTTTCTCATCCTATGTTAAAAGAAAAAAAAGCTAAAAAAAAAAATTGAACTCAAATTGTCAAACCTAAAAAAAAGTAAATCTATTTTATGGAGTGTGGGAGGCACACACTATACACCCCCCCCCCCGACCACATGGAAAGGGCAAATTTTCAACTCTAAATACTGTAGTGTAAAACCCCAGTGGTCTGTGTTTTGAATCACTCAAGCCGCAGCACAAACAAGAGGATCTTCTTCCTTCTCTTGGGCAGAAGACGGTACTAGATTCTATGGTTATCAGATCTGTTGTGACCCTAAATAACTACAGAAAGAAAGCCAAGGAAGACAATACCATAAATACCTGCAGGCATATGGGGAAATATGTCATGCCAAAGCTTCAGCAGCATGGCTTCTGACAAAACCAAAAAGTGGCAATAGACAAAGAGGGTTGGTGTTTTCTGTTCTCAAGGATATTTGAGTCTAAGTCCAATAACTAGTGTCTGTTTTAGATTTCTGTTAAATCTGTAGTCTGGTGACCTAGATAATTTATGGGTGGCTGTATGCTGCATAGTGGATAGTGTTGTTTGCCTCACTTCAAGAGGTTCCCCAGTTTGATTCTTGTCTGGGGTGCCTTCTATGCAGAGACTGCATGTCTTCCCTGTTTTTGCGAGGTGTTTCCTCCATGTGCGCTGGTTTCCTCCCACATCATAAAGACATGCAGTAGGAGGATTTGACACTCAAAATTAGCCATAGGTATGAATGTGTGTACGTGTCTCTTATGGAAGAAGTATTGTGCAAGGGCTAGCTGACCGGTTGTGTAAACCTTGGCTCTACATGATTGTCACTGTTGAAGTGACACCCCAACCTCATGTGCAAAAATAGGAAATGGGGTTGTGGATGGAAGGATTGATATCCTGCCCTCCTTTTAAAGCAGGAACTCCCCATATAAAGTGGACCCCTCTGGTATATTGGTGAATAGGAGATGACTTTACAAAGGTGAAAGGTAATGATATAGGTTTACACAGTTCTAATACAACTTAGTAGATAGAGAGTAAAGTCATGAAAATGTATTTATTTAAATCAAAGTTCTAAAGATAAAGATGAATCTGGTATGAAAGAATTCAAGCAGAGGTGTTGTGTTTCAACAGTTCTTTGCAACTTGTTGTAAAGTAAACAATCCTAACCAACAAACTCCCCCTGCTTCTCTCTCTTGTATGAGGGCCATCATAATACTCTTTCCTGTTTAACACCTATACTTCATTCGACTCAGTATGCACCCAACTCATCTTCTCTCCTGCTTCTCATTCTACTCAATATGCAACTGACATCTCCTCTCCTACCCTTCATTCTTATACAACTACATAACACACCTCACTCTAACACCTCCTCCCCTGCTGTTCATACTTACACAACTACATAACACACCTCACTCTAACACCTCCTCCCCTGCTGTTCATACTTACACAACTACACAACACACCTTACTTTAACACCTCCTCCACTGATGTTCATACTTACACAACTACATAACACACCTCACTCTAACACCTCCTCCACTGATGTTCATACTTACACAACTACATAACACACCTCACTCTAACAACTCCACCCCTGATGTTCAAACTTAGACAACTACATAACACACCTCACTCTAACACCTCCTTTACTGATGTTCATACTTACAAAACTACATAACACACCCACTCTAACACCTCCTCCACTGATGTTCATACTTACACAACTACATAACACACCTCACTCTAACACCTCCTCCACTGATGTTCATACTTACACAACTACATAACACACCTCACTCTAACACCTCCTCCACTGATGTTCATACTTACAAAACTACATAACACACCTCACTCTAACACCTCCTCCACTGATGTTCATACTTACACAACTACATAACACACCTCACTCTAACACCTCCTCCCCTGCTGTTCATACTTACACAACTACATAACACACCTCACTCTAACACCTCCTCCACTGATGTTCATACTTACACAACTACATAACACACCCACTGTAACACCTCCTCCACTGATGTTCATACTTACACAACTACATAACACACCTCACTCTAACACCTCCTCCACTGATGTTCATACTTACACAACTACATAACACACCTCACTCTAACACCTCCTCCCCTGATGTTCATACTTACACAACTACATAACACACCTCACTCTAACACCTCCTCCCCTGCTGCTCATACTTACACAGGTATATGACACACCTCACCCTAACACCTCCTCCACTGAAGTTCATACTTACACAACTACATAACACACCCACTGTAACACCTTCTCCCGTGATGTTCATACTTTCACAACTACATAACACATCTCACTCTGTCACCTCCTCTGTCTTGCTGCAAATACTATCTTTGAATGTTCTGTCAACTATGGGGTAATTGTGAATTCTAAATCCACTGTCACTTTTGTGTTACTATACTCAGTGTGCTGTTAGTAATGTTGGAATTTATTATTTCTAAATTAAGTGTTCTTTTGTAGAGCTTTTCTCCCTGGGCCTCTGCTTAAAAAGGGCCTGTGTCCAATCAACAAAACACAAATAAAATAATTAAATAAATAAATAATATTCATTGTACAGCAATTCTGTTAAGGATGGGCAAATGACAAGAGTATGAATGCTCCAGACTGAAGATGTCTAGCATTGTAAACGAAGAGCACTTACCTGCTTCCAACAAACTACAGCAGCTGCCACATTTTCTGCAATTCCAGAATCCAGTATTTTAGTTATTTTAAAAGCTGGAAAATACAGTAGTTGCTTTATGTCTTGTTTTAGCCTTTCCGAGATATTCTTACCTTTCATTTTTAGGAGGGAAGCCAGTCCCTTAAAAGGACTTGAAAATACAGAAAGAAGAAATGGAATTTAAACTGTCTAGTAGCAGTGGCTGTATCACATCATCTGTGCTAGCTTAATGATAACAAGTAAATGCTATGATAAAGTGGCATTCCTAAATATATGAGAAGAAGGGCACAGAACTGCACCTAGAGTAAACAGTAAGGCCATGCTTAGTGGCCCATATCAGTACTTGAGCTATAATCCAAAAGAATTGTGCAACCCAGTAAATACTTATGCAAACAGGACCAAATCAGAGTCATGCACAACAGCCTTATAAAGCACAAAACCATGCCAGGTGGTCACAGTGAAACAGTACCATCAGTTTAGGGCAAGTGTTGCTGAAGTTATTTACCCAAAAATGAATAAATGAGTGAGTAGGTAAGTAAGTTAAAGAATTCAAATGAAACAGGCTGAAGTTTGAGTTCTGCACTGAGCAACGTGGATTAAGACAAGAAAAGCACTATTTACAAAGTAAGTGATTTTAAACAAGCTACTTAATTTATATAATCGACATTCCTTGAGCTAAATTTCTTTAAAGGAAAGGATACTGTAACACTTTCTTAATGGTTCACTGATGATTAAGGATACTGATGTTGAAACATGAAATAAAATTTGACAGATAAATCAGATATTTTTATTCCCTTTCCTTACTTTTGACAAAGAAAATGTATTTTACATATTTATTTATTTTTTAACTGAGCTAATGCTACTTGATTGTGTGCTATTTTCAGTGTTGATCCAAGGAGGTATTCATACTGATTAGTTAAATCTTGACACAGACATTGAGGAAAAGCCCTTTTACATTGCTTTTCAGTAAGTGCTGTGTGACTCTTTACTTCCACCTAAACTGCCCAAAACTCAGGCAGATGGGTATTCTTTTTAACATCCCATCTGACTGGCAGCACCTCATGAATGCAGCACCCCCAGCACACATTATTATGCTGCCTTACAATACCAATGTTGTTAAAAGAATCCATGCACCTGGGGTGGGTAAATAAAACCTACAGCATTCTGATCCTTCAGCAGCTAAGGTAAATGTACAGCTTGCTATGATACTGACACTGTGCATATATGCTATGTCCAAATATGCAATATAAACAGAATGTGAGCTACCTTCAAAAGTGTATCTTCCGACATTGAATTAAATGCAAAATGCAGCTATTTCCAGTGTGTGATGAAAGGCATGTTTACACATGTGCTAATGTAGGATTCATTGCAGAAAACATGTTTAAGGCTTTTAAGAGATGCATAGATAACAGAGTAGCAATGTACATCAGGACAGCTGTTTTTCACTTATAAAGTATTTCAGATCCAAACGACTTCCCTTAAAATCAAAAACTGCAATAACTAGCTACAGCTATTCTATTTTCAGTATATACCCTGCTTGCCTTAATTATTTGTGTTTTAAAAGAGCCCACTCATCTGAAATGGGAATCAGGAACTCAGGTGAACTCCTATGCTCAGGCTATGAAACTGTATCATGAAGTAATGAGTCAAGGTAAGTACAAACATTTTGCACAATTGAAGGCAATGCATTTCCATACAGGCAGCTTGGATCTCTCAGATTGTGCTGTTCAGCAAATTAAAGTCTAGACATCTTCAATGGAGTCAGAGAAGCTTATATTCCACAAATCCTGGGATTGCTAACATTAAAAACATCTGTTATAAGTATACCAACACACATCATACATCTGCCCTTTGACACCATAAACTACAAACAGCCTGCGAAATAGCCAAAAGGCACTGTGACACAGTAGGAACAAAAGAGTGTGTATGTGTGAGTGTGTGTGTGGGGCGTGATAAATTTGGGAACAACTCTTATTTAAGACAGAGAATTCAGAATTAGGGTGGAAGCAGCACTGACGTTTGAATATATCCAGAGAAATAAACACAGACTGCATGAATAAGCACGTCTCACTGGAAACCAGCATATACATAAACGATATATGTTTAGACTGCATCGAGAATCTCATAAGCCTGAACATCCACAACAATTAAATATATAGTGTGTCTAATAAATGATTAAGGATTTAATCATAACTAGAAAATTAGGGGATCAATGCTGTATCATATTGTCTAACACAATAAGCTGTAGCCATGGTCAAGTAGTTGGTTCAAAAAACTGGAGGGTACATGTCCCCTCCTCCATTGTTTGTAGTTCAATTTACTGAGGCTCTGAGTAACTTAACCTTATTTTATTTAGCCTTTGTTGACCAAGTTAGTCTCATTAGACAAGTGGCCTCTTTTTGAGGGCGACCCAGGGTGGTATTATACCACTAAGGAAATTTTTCATGGAACTTCATCTACTCTTTTTTGATAGGTTCACTGTGATCTTTTACAGATACCTGCATTACCACCTACTAATGCAACCAGGGCCTCAGTTAAACATATTATCTGAAGGAGAACTCACTCAGGAATGCAGCACTTCCTTCCCTTTTCCATTTATGCTTCACTGCAGTATCTGCAACCTACATTACTAGTACAGGTATTGAACTCACAGCCTTCTGAAACAAGTGTGTTACCTGTTGTACTACTGAAACTGCAAAGTCTTAGCTTACATCCCCTGTAGGTACAGTAACAAAGAAAACCTTTTAGAAATAACAAAACAACAACCTCTTTAATTGATGTTAGTGTCACAGACAACAACTTAGACGTCCACATGTGTTCTCTCTATGGCTCTGAAGGACTTTTTCACATGCACTTTTTAAAGACTATTTTTTTAGGTGTGAAAATATGCAATGCATCAACTGCCATCAGCAGCCTTTCACAAGCTGCTTTAAGATGACATTGCACTCACTGCCAGCAATCTCATGAGGCAATTGTTGAGTTGCACTTTGAAAGTAATATGCAATGTGAAGAAATGATGGCAAAGTTTGTGAACAAACAGGTTAGAAAGGGTGTGTGTACATTGTCATTGAAAAGCAGAGAGAAAATGATCATCTTCCTAACAAGTGAAATGCTTTTCCAAAGAAATTCTCACATTCAGTGTGTGACTTGTATGGCTGAGAAAAGAATTCCTCAATGTCATTTGCCATTATTGAGGTAAATATTAGAATAAATTTGGCATATCAAAGATCACCATTGTTTAGCCATACAGTTTCCAGACATGGTGGAGACACTACTGAATATGTTTGTTCATGACCATTATACTATTTGGCAAGACTATATGAAATAAACAGTGAACAAAAAATTGTAAAGCAAAACATAGCTAAAATTATTTCTGCATTATTACACCAGTTCCTTAAGCAATACCTTGGGAGTATCAGAAGGTTAATTACATTATTACACCAGTTCCTTAAGCAATACTATGGAAGAATCAGAAGGTTAATTATGAAATATATGAAAATGGTACAGAATCCTGTTTGGCCAACATCAATTTTCCAACACTAAGACTCCAGCACAAAAAAAAAAAAAAAAAAAAACAGAAAAAAATAAAATTAATGGCTCTGATAAGGCAATCCTCATGCTAAGAACTGTATTAGAATTATACTGATATATTCTGTGAAAATATTACACTAAGACAGCAAATTTGTTTTGCTTGTAGAGTCACTCGGCTACACCTCATGCTCTTACACACCAGAGTGGGATCTTATCTAAGGTCACCCTCTTCCACACCTATGATATATTTAGGATGGAAGAGAACCGGGAGCTATTAAAGAAGAGATGACTGTACAAAGAGAGGGGAAAACAATACATTTGTTAACATCAGACAAAAAAAGAGTGATGCAGATATTATTTAAGCAGGCATGAATTTCATAATGTATTTAAAATTCTGGCTTTAATAAGAAGGAAATGATTACAAAACAATTTCATTTAATACGGCATCCATGTAGTTTCATAGGTGTGTACTAGGTTAACAACTGCTGCAGACTAGCCATGCATCCCAAATCACTGACAAGTTCTGGTACTCTTAGTAAATGTAAGGAGGGGTTTGGAAGATGAAACATTTACAAGCAGGGGCCTGGGAGAAGAACAATACAGGCTGCCTGGGTCCTTTAGGACAGAGGTGCCAATCCAGGGGTGAATTTTAGCTTCTCCATACAGTTGTCCAAGTTACACTTGAATTAGTTTATGGAGAAAGTACAGTTGTGTACACTTACCATAAATGTAGATGTTCGAGTGTATTCACTGTTGCAGTCATTACATTTGGGTAATCCTGCTGGCAGGTTGCCCTCAGCTGGCCTGAAATCCAAAGTCTTGGGTCCTGCATTGGCTGCTGTCGCCCCTTCCTTGACATCAGGTCATCAGGGGTATAAAAGAAGCAGCCACCACCATTTTCTTCAGTTTTTCTTGCCCCAGATGTCAGGTGCCCCAAAAAAGGGAAGCCAAACTTTATATATATATTCAGAAATACACCAATATAAATTTTACCTTCATCTATAAACAAATACACCACATAGGTAGTATAAATCACAGAAGGAAAGATAAGATCCAAAAGAAAAAAGGAGGAAGGCGGGTGGGTAACCTGGACTGCAACAGTGAATACACTCGAACATCTACATTTATAGTAAGTGTACACAACTGTACTATGTTCTTTGTGTTTCACTGTTGCAGTCATTACATTTGGGTAGAGTCACAAAGCTATCGTTGGGAGGCTGAAACTAGACAGCAGTAGGAGCGGCTATGAGGCCCTGCAGAATTGCAGTGGCAAAGCCTGCCCTGAATTTAGAGTAGAGTGGCAGATGATAAAGCTTTGTAAAGGTGTGCACTGAACTCCAAGTAGCCGCCTCTAAAATGTCTCTGGTTGGTACTCCCCTGAGAAAGGCTGCTGAGGTGGCTGCAGCTCTGGTGGAATGAGGCCTAATGCCCTTAGGCACTGGCTTGCCATGGTGTAAGTAGCAGAAATGAATTCAGTGGCCTAACCACTTAGAAATAGTCTGCTTTGAGATAGCTTTCCTTGTGATCTTGCAGCATATGCCACTAGTAATTGCTCTGTCTTCCTGAAAGCTTTGGTTCTGTCCAAGTAGAATCTAAGTTGTCTGTGTACATCCAAAGAATGCAGAATTCTCTCCCCCTTGTTCTGTGGATTTGGGTAAAAGGTTGGCAGATGGATGGCTTGGTTAAGAGCCACACTGGACACTACTTTAGGCATAAATGTTGAGTTTGTCCTCAGGGAGACCCTGTCGGGATAAAAAATGATGAAAGGTTCCACAGCCATGAGCGCCTGTAGCTCTGAAACTCATCTTACAGAAGTAATTGCTAAGAGCAGAGCTGTTTTCCAAGATAAAAACTTCATATCAGCAGTAGCAGCTGGCTCAAAAGGAGGCAGGGTGAGCTTTTCCAAGACATAGTTGAGGTCCCATGCAGGTATTGATAGTCTCCTTGGGGGCCTTAAATTTTTGGCTCCTCTGAGGTACTGCCTTAATAAAGGGTGAGAAAAAAGTGGTGGCTCTGTATTGTAATGAACCAAAATGGCAGAGGCACTAATTTTAATTGATGAAAAAGATAGGCCTTTGTCCAGCATCTCAGTTAAGTATTGCAAAATCTGAGGAATATTTGGTACCGCTGTATCAGTTCCTTGTGCCTTGTTCCAGGTGCAGAATCTCTTCCATTTTCCAGCATAAGACTTTCTAGTACTAGGCCTTCTGGCTTCCAGAATGACATCCATCACAGCTTTACTGAGAGGTGTTTTTTATGACTACATTATCCACCATGCTGCCAAGTTTAATGTCCTGAGTTGGCTGTGCATGATCTGATTGTTTTGCTGGGACAGTAGTTGAGGTATTTGAGGTAAGGTCCAAGCTGGGTATAGAGATAAGTTTCTTAGTACTGGATACCTGTACTGGCGTGGCCAGTCTGGGGCAATCAGTATCATCTTTGGCTTCTCCTGTCTGACCTTTAGGAGCACCTTGGGGAGGAGAGGCAGTAGAGGAAAGGCATATACAGACAGGTTTTTCCAGCTGAAAGATAGGGCGTCCACTTTCCATGCTTGTCTGTGATAAGTCCTTGTGCAGAATCTTTTTAATTGGTAATTGAGAGGGGAGGCAAATAGATCTATGTCCAGGCATCCCCATTTCCTTGTTATCATGCTGAAGACTTATGGATCTAGCTTCCACTTGTGGGGATGCAGGAATTGTGCCTGCAGATGTACTTGGTAAGTCAAAGCTGCATCCCACAAGGTTATGGCTAGTTGCCTAGGGGGTAAGAATGTGTGCCCCCCTGCTTGTTTATATACCACATGACCATGGTGTTGTCTGTCATTATCAGTAGGTATCACAGATGAAGTAGGTCCTTGAAGGCTGTCAGGGTATTTTGAACAGCTAACATCTCTTTTTGATTGATATGTAGATGCATTTGGCTTGAGGACCATGTGCCCTGAATGCATCTTCCTGCCATGTGGGCTCCCCAGGCATAGTCTGATGCATCCGTTGTTACTGTCTGCCTGGCTGGAGGTAATGTGAATGGCTGTCCCTTGTTCTGGTGACAAGCCTTTGCCCACCATCAAATCTCCCGTTGCAGGCAGGGAATGAGAGTAATGACTGTTTCAGGCTGTGGCAATGTTGAGTCCAAACACTTTTTAGGTACCATTGAAGTTTTCTCATATGCAGTCTTGCATATGGAATTAGTAGGATACAGGATGCCATGAAGCCCAAAGCCTGCAGAATTTTTCTTGCAGATAACTGGGCCTTTGTGGACAACATTTTGAAATAGGTAGTCAGTTGCCTTTGTTTGTCTGGTGTGAGATAAGCCGTCTGGGCAGTTGTATTCAAGCTTGCACCCAGGAATGTTATCTCTTGTGAGGGTACTAGTTTTGATTTCTTTTTGTCGACTGTGTACCCTAGGCATGTTAGAAGTCTTTTCACAAATGCCATATGTTGAAGAAGAATGTCCTTGCTCTCTGCTTGAATGAGACAGTCATCCAAGTAAGGATATATTTGTATTCCTCTTTGTCTGCAGAATGCAATTACTGGTGCCAGGCACTTTGTAAAGACCCTTGGCGCAGTAGATAAGACAAAGGGCAGTGCAGAGAATTGGTAATGCATTGAACCGGCATTGAATCTTAGGTATCTTCTGCATGATTGTCTGATTGGAACATGCAGGTATTTATCTTTTAGGTCTAATGTCACAAGCCAAGCATTCTTGCCCAGCATGGGCAGAAACTGCCGCAAAGTCAACATTTTGAATTTTGGAATATCCAGGAAAGTGTTCAGAATAGATAGGTCCAGTATCGGCCTCCAGGCCTTGTCCTTTCTGGGTACCAAGAACAGTCTTGAGTAAAATCCTTGTCCCTGCTCTTGCTCTGGTACTTGTTGAATGGCCCCCATGTCCATGATGGATGAGACTTGTTTTTTTGCCTATGCCCATTGATTTATTTGGCAGATCTGGCCAGCCGTTTGCCTTTGGCAGAGTATGGAAATGGAACTTGTAGCCTTGTGACACTATGTTTAGAACCCACTTATCCTGGGTTACGATGTACCAATTTTGAACAAAAAGTGCTAATTTTCCCCTAAGGGTGCTGCTAGAAGATAAGTGCTTGGTGCAGGCAGGAGGAAGTCATTGGGACTGTTTTCTGTATGTTTGTGATCTATCTTCTCCAGCTTTGGAGGTAGAAGCACCCCATTGCTTGGGCCTATAAGAACCTTGCACCTGGGATCTGCCCCTAGGACGCCTGGATCTGCCCCTTTTAGGTCTGTCTGACACAGGAAAGGACCAATTTGTTGTAGGCCAGCGTCTACTAAACCTAGGTGGCTGTACTTGTAAAAAATCTTTGACAGTTTGCATAGATTTAGCTTTGTCCTCCATTTTCTTTAACACCTCTTCTGCCTTAACACCAAACAAAGTATCATGCTGTAAAGGTGCATCTAGTAATTTAACTTTAACATGATCAGGCAGGCAGATGTTGTTCCTTTAACCAAGCATGCCTCCTAATTACAGAACCCATAACTGCGGCCCTGCAGGAGGCCTCCAAAGAATCAAAACCACATTGCAAAGTATGTTTTCCAACTTGTTCTGCTGCATACAATAAATCCTGCATTTCCTTGTTTTCTGCACATTCAGAATTTAACAGCATTTTCTGTTTAAGCAATCCCATGACATGTTGCTGATACTTAAGCATATGAAATTGACAGTTTAAGGCCCTTACAGTCAAAGTTGCAGATGTGTAAACCTTTTTTCCCCATCTATCCAGTGCCCTAGAATCTCTGTCAGAGGGGGTTGGGTTTTTTGCAGTGGAAGCCTTAACTCCCTTTGGACCCTGTGAAATAGTTTCTGGGTCAGCAGCAGGGTTTTTAAAAAGAAATTTGTGTGAGTCAGGAACCCTGTAATATCTGTCAGGCTTAACAGGAGCTGGGGGTAAGGAGTCAGGGGTCAGACTAGACTCCGAAAACACATCATCTACAATGTCAAACACAGGTGGAATGGCTAGAGGCCTGTGCTGAGGTAGTAAAAGAAAATCCCTGAGCCTCTTTTTAGATTCTGAAAAATCTTGGCTTTCCCAGTGGAAATGCTCCCTCATGGTATGCAAGGTTTCCCCAAAGGAATAGCCCTCAGGAGGAGATGCTGAAAGTATAGATTCTTCAGCATCAGAATCCTCATAGTGGGGAAGAGAATATTCCTGATAAGAAGAGGAATCAGAAGAAAGAGAAGCCTGATCTGAAGATTCATAGTCAGTGTCTTGCCTAGGCCTCTTATCAGGAAGGGGATGGGAACCCCTGATCAAGGAAATCAAGTCTTTGGCCATTTTGAGCATCTGTTTTTTGGGCATAGAGGCCTGTCCACATGGCTCTTGAGTTTGTTTCCTTGCTTTAGAAGGTGCTTTAGTCTTTGCCTTTGAAGCTGAAGTCATTTTAATGTAAAGATGTTTAGGTCTGAATACACCCTCAGAAGCCGGTACCTGCTCAGCGGCTCCGGACCCATCTGAGGGATTAGCATCCGAGGCTCCAATAGCTTGTGTATCCAGCGGCATGGCCAACTCCACGTGGGAGTCGGTAGCAGCCTGTGACTCTAAAGTAGCGGGCATCAGGGGCTGTGAAAGTGCCTCACTGAGAAACGGCGAACCGGCGACTGGCTTAGGAGAAGCTTCGTTGTCGGTTTTGGGCCTCGGTTGTTTTTCTCTATCCTTTTCTTTGCGTTTTTTGTAAACTCCGGTAGTCGGATGGTTATCCGACGACATTTCAGGATAATTAAACTGGCGTCCAAAAAAGTTTAAAGCAAAATCATACCGACACTTAATAGTGCGTTGGTTAAATCTAGCACAAAACCGATAACCAGTAACGCTGTGATCAGGGCCTAGGCAAGGAATACAGTAAGAATGAAAATCCTTATGAGGTATTTCCTTTCCACAAGAAATACAATTATTAACTTTTTCTGACATCGGTCTGGAGCAAGAAAAACGTTTCCCCAATGGGGTACTTAGCTTTATTGAAGACTTCGGATCTGAAACTCAAACATGAAAATCTCAGGAGTCGGCCGACCAGCACTTGCGAACTGCTTCTGCTTCGGGCACTGTGCGGCAAGAAAGACTGAAGAAAATGGCGTTGGCTGCATCTTTTATACACCTGATGTCAGGGAAGGGGTGACAGCAGCCGACGCAGGACCTAAGACTTTGGAATTCAGGCCGGCTGAGTGCAACCTGCCAGCAGGATTACCCAAATGTAATGACTGCAACAGTGAAACACGAAGAACATCTCTGATTCACATGGATGGGGAGCTGGTTCCAGAGAAGGAGTCACCTCTGAGATAAACACCTGAGTCTCCAACAGGCCTTGTTTATATCACAGGCAAAGTTTCATTCAAAATGCATTACTACTAGTAAAAAAAGAAAAGTATTACAGTATAATAAGAAAATCAATAGTTCACACCTTCCAAAAAGAAAAATGTACTCAAAAGAAAAAAAAATCAGTTTTAAATATCTGCATTTTTCATAACAATTCAAGCTGGCAAACATTATAAGAAAGAATACCTATTTATACAATTTTTACAAAAATAGATAATGTTTCTTCTGTATGTAACAGAAAAAGTATGCATACATCTAAAATAGTTCTGCAACCTTTGTTCAAGTTTCATAGTTAGTTACTAGGCATGCATCTAGGAACTGATCCCAGTTTCCAAGTCACCTAAGGGCACTGTCTGGTTAAGTGACTTAGAGTCAATCAGCAAGCAAATGGGGGCTGATGGAATCACAACCTACACTAGAGGAAGCAGTCCTTTACCAGTCTTAATCTTTTGTGCTAACTTTAGTTTGCTTAAGCTTCAACTACACTAGAAAAAGTCGAAGCTTTAGCTTATCAGATCACTGAAACATCTTTAGAAGTGCTTTTAAGTGGTTCAAGCAGCACTGTACTTCCACAGTCCTTTACTTAGTTATACTAACTCCATGATCATATAACCTTGAAGAGGAAAGAAAACAGCACCTACTGTTAATTACTGTTAATTACTGCTGGTATACAAACAGAATCTGCCCTGACAGCAATTATGTAAAACACCAACTAATGTAAACGTTGAACACCAGCAAATTCTAATTAATAAGCAGAAACCTTAATACCATAAAAACTCGACTAAAGTGTAGGGTAACAGTCCATGACAAACAAACTACAGTTCCCAAGAGATATGACAGGTTCAACAAATACAACTGTGAATTTTTTTATATAAAGTTTATGTCACTCTTTTCTTTCTCTTTCATATATATACATACATATATATATATATATATATATATATATATATATATATATATATATATATATATATATATATATATATATATGTATGTATATATATATATATATATATATATATATACACATATACATACACACACACACAAACACACACCTCTCTCTTTCTCTGTATATATATATATATATATATATATATATATATATATATATATATGCATACATACACACACACACACACACACACACACACACATACACATACCTCATACACACACACACACACCTCTCTCTCTCTCTCTGTATATATATATATATATATATATATATATATATATATATATATATATATATATATATATATGGGTCCACTATGTAATTTCGAAATACTGAAATCCCAAATTTCAGTATTTTGAAATTACATAGCTGAAAACTCAAAGTTCCAAAACTGGCAGAAGCACGAAATTCAAAATCCTGAAGCACGGGGATGTTGAATTTCCGCTTCTGCTGGTGCGGTGTGTGGATGTATCAGTTGAAGTTAGGTAAGTTTGTGTGTGTGTAAATGTGTTGGTTAGGGGCTTAAGTGTGTGTTGTGACTGTGATGTGTGTCTGTGAGGGACTATAAGATGTGTGTGTGTGAGTTTTGTTTGTGTTTCTGTTTGTGCGATCTCAGAGTTTGAATACATAGGTAGAGGGGTGGGGAGCACATATAGTGGGCACTATAGTGTAGATGCATTTATTTGATTGTGGGGGGAGTTTTGTGTTTGTTTATGTGTGTAGTGTATGCGTAGCGTAGTTTTGGCATTTTGAATTCAGCGGTTGTGTGTTTTCGGAACTGTGAGTTGTGGTTGGGTTTTCGGCTATGTAATTTTGAAATACTGAAATTCGGGATTTCAGTATTTCAAGATTACATAGTGGACCCATATATATATTATATATATATATATATATATATATATATATATATATATATATATATATATATATATATATATATATATGTATATATATAAAATATGTGTGTGTGTGTGTACTGAAATGTAAAATTAAAAAACATTTTGAAAATGAAAAAGGCTATTATTAACATTTGTTGTAACATATAGGACATAATGTGCACAATCTGAAATTCAAGTAAACCAAGGATTCCCAGCAACTTTGAATTACATATGAATTCAGGATGATAATTTTGCCCTGCAGTACATTTAATAAAATTTCAATACAGGTCTCAATGAATAAAAAATATCAGCAAAATGTTTTTATGGAAGTATGTTTTGATAAGAGTTATATCGGATGATAAGCAATATACAGAAATGGGTTAATGTTATCATGTTTATTTTTTATTGCAGTTTGATAACCAGGGAAGTCCACTGGGCCATGAAGAGTCCGTTTTCAGTGGAGGCCCAGGGAGAAAAGCTCCAATGAACAGTTACAGAGAAACAATATATACAAGCAATTTTTCAGAGAAAATAAAGTGTACAATACAATAAAATAAATGTGGTAACATACAATAAATTCACAGAGAAATACAACATACAATACAACACAATTAATGTGGTAAACATTTTTTGATACAGGCAAATGAAAATACATGTGAATTTTTTTTTTCAAGTTAGGACAACAGTTTGAGTAACAGAGCAATGTGAGTGCAGTAGGTGACTGTCCTTTAAAGATATAAAGGGTGATAGAAATAGGTTTGTGAAGTGGTGAAGAGGTTAATGGCTAGAGGGGGAATTTAAGTTGGGGAGTAGGGTGGGTGTGATATATATTTTTAAATTAGACTACTTTACAAGACCAAAATCCCACTTACCCGACTTTCATAATGCTGAGACAAAAAAGCCGACAACTGCATATAACCACACTCCTGGAACACTGACTTTCAACTCCAGGTACGTAAGCACTTAGCCACATGTTGAGCTTTGCCCCTTACTGCCACAGTATTGTGATCTTGGAGCTGGCACATTTAGTTAGGAGGGGTGGGTTTAATTTGCTTTGGTTTTAAGTTATTTTTTAGCATGACCAAGCGGTTATTTATCTGCAATTGGACATCACTGTTCACGGAGGTTGGTGATATGTCGTTATCAGCTTTTTTGTCTTGGCATTACGAAAGTCAGGTAAGTGCGATTTCGGTCTTGTAATGTAGACCCATTTAAATGTGAGTCATGCATTTAAAAAATACCATTTTTATTATCTTTTTAATTAATTATAGAATCAACATTACCAGTTAATGTTTAGAAGTCTGTTAAAGTACTATACAACATTGTTTGCCTATTTTCTGCATTTATTTACTTCTGCTATGTTCTATGAGCAGCATTTTATTTTTATTTCCTCCTCTTAATATTTATAGTTCCTGGATCTGTTTTCCTTTCAGTTCATTTGTTACTGTATTAACAGTCTTCGTTGCTCCTACTTGAAGGGAATGCTGAACATAACATTGCATATTTTCACCTCCCTAGATGTCTTAGTTGCCCTTTTGCATCATGGGCAATGTTCTAACCTGGTGCATTTCAGCATGTGTAGGCCCTTAAATAAATGAACTGAATCTGAAGTGTGGTGATCCATGTGAAAGGCCGTTATAAGCAGAATTTTTAATTATGTCTGAAGTCTTGTCTATTATATGTTCTGCCTATGCACTCACTGAAATGGGCAGCTAAGCTGGAGACACAAAGAAAAGAGAATTCAGTATTACGAATTTGTTGACATTTCTATACCTGTTATGTCAAACAATGCATCTTCCATAGCCATTAAAATATTGCACTATGGCTGTTCTAGATGGATTGTTTGTGTGGGCTGTAATTATCTATTAAGTTCTGCTGGGATGCCCCAGGACTGTTTTCTTCTTTCATGGCAGAACTAATGCCAAATCATAGAATATCTCACTTCCTTACTAGATAATGGCAGACATGGCTGGCAGACATATTAATATGAAAGGCTTCTTACTGAATATCTTATAAATGAACTACTCTTTTTCATCTCCATCTTTAGATTACTGAAACTACATCCACTTTAACACTGCTCAATGGATTTTCTGCATTATGAACTGTGCCAATGTTTTCTTAAACAATAGCACTCGCACTGTCAATACATGTTGATTAAGAAACTTTTGGCCTATAATTTGTTATTCGCTAAAGTGAAACACAGTACTTACAACGTCATGATAGCCACATGTTTAAATGGTATAAAACATCACATAAACGATGTATCATCTAATTACTATGTGAATATTTTCGAAGATGCTTCAATAACTGAAACATAAAATAAAAAATTGTAGAGGCACACATGCATATAATGTCTGGCAGGTGAGAAGAATAGGCACAATAATACTGGAAAGAGAAATGACATTTGAATGAGGTATGTTATCCACAGAAAGCGATGCCTCCCTTCCTACACAGAAATAGGTGTTCTTGAGGAAGATGGTTTATTTATTTATTTATTCTTTCTTGGTCAGGTTAATCTCACCAGGTTAGAGGCCCTTTTTTACGCTATTAGGAGATATTTGGAAAGGGGATTGGGGACTTTTTCCTACTCTTTTCAGTTGGTGACATGGCATAGTTTACAATCACCTGAGCTATCACCAACGCAGGCAGATGGGACCTTTTAACATTTCACCTGATGGACAGCACACTGAGGAGTGCAGCAACCCCAGTACTGCATTGCAATTTAAGTATCTCAGTCACCTGGAGTGGAGAAAAGAACCCAGCACCTTCTAGTCTTCCTGCAACAAAGGCAAGTGTGTGATGTGCAGATCAACTGTCCCTGCAACAAATGCCAAACTGCTTAGAGCTGTCTTCATGAAATAATATCTGCAAATTCATCTAAGTATTATAATTAATTTAAGGATTATACTTTACTGAAGTAAAACATGGTTCACAGATGAGTCGACAAAGCATGGGAAACTAAATCAAATTAACTCTGATTAATACTTTAATAGCTGAGATCAGTTAACTTAAAACAATTGTTGTTGTGTCTTTCGGCTTTTCCCGGTTAGGGGTCGCCACAGCAGAACTCCGGTCTGCTAATGATTGGCAGTAGATTTTTACGTGCCGAGTTGCCGGCCCTGGTGCACAACCTTCAACGAAGGTATGTCCATTCACACATGTCTCCACACAGAAGATGCTTTAGCTGAGAATCGAACAGGACAACATCTTACTGTGAGGTGACAATGCTACCGCAGCACCACCACCACAGTCTTATGCAACAAAAATTCTGAGCATATTAACAGTCTTCGGCCAAAACATCTTTCCTGGGATTTGTCCAAACCTAGTCATCTACTGCATGCAGTGACTATAACATAAAATCACCTTGCTAGACCAGGAAATAGTAATCTTTAGCATAACAAGGTGGGGCTACTTGTGGGAATTTGGGGGAGTGATATAATACATATCTTTGAAATGAAATTGCATACTGCCTTGGGAATCTTAAACCTCAACTTTCTTCAGCAAATATTGAGAGGATTCAGAGTTTATTACTCCCACTGCTACAAATGGTGTCTAGAGTGAGGCAAATATCCATTTTCTGTAATACAATGTTAAGGAATAACACCTTTACCTACCTAGGAATAAGTCTAAGTAGTCAAAGTACCATCAGATGCATCAGATTTTGCAAACACTCCATGGAGTTTTCAAATAAAAGAAGGACTTCTAAAAAAGTCAGGTAGCAATCAGAGAATCTGTGTGTGAGACCAGCCCTTAAATACTTGCACCTTTGAGGATGCTTCTTGGTGGGAAAAGAGGAATGACAAAATTCATACCACAACTGTTATGTGATACAACACACAAGTGATGAAGAATACATACCTTTCCAGGTAGCCTGTCCATGAAAGAAAATTTTAACTTGATAAACTTGTAAGGGCAATTCCAAATGTAAGATAGCAAACCCATTTCCAACATCAAAAGATAACTCCATCAACCTCCACACTTCAAGTAAAATACTAGCTTTGTCACCTAAAGAAAAGTAATTGACTAAATGTTTCACTTCCATGGCAACAACAAAGAAATACCTTTGTCATCTACCCCCTGAGAGCTCTCCAAAGAATGCAAACAATCCAGTGAACAATGTAAAAGTGGATAACTATTTGCCTAAATATCTTGAGACAAGGTCTGAAACTGCAGCTGTGTGAAATCAAAGTTTTACTCCTATCATTCTGAGCTTGTACATCATAAGTAAAGGAAGCAGAGCTGCAAATATATCCAAATAACATTTGCACATGTCCTGTTATAAGGCAGAGGATGCAAAATGTTAAAACTGCTGCTCCTCATACACGATATATCAAGTTGTCACATTAGGAAGCATTCTGTTCATTGAAACCCCAGATCTAACTGCAGCCTTCATTCAACATTACTGTATAGAGATTCTGCATATCCTGTAATTTATCATTTTTGGTGGGTTTTATGACTCTTGGTATAGTTTACTAGTGGCTGGAAAACCAGGCATTTTGGAATTTCTAGACAATAATGTAATATATCTATTTATATCTATTTTATCATAGATGGAAAGATTTAAAATTCACTATTTAATGCTACAAAACTGCATTTGCAGTGCACCCTAGTTTACAGTGAGGAAAAATGTCTCTTCTCATCCTTTTACTTCTATAGCATGATACAACATCACTCAGGTTGCGAGCACATCCTCCTACTTCTAAGGCATGAAACAGCATTGTTCAGGATGTGAGCACGTCCTCCTACTTCTATAGCATGAAACAGCATCACTCAGGTTGTGAGCATATCCTCCCACTTCTATGGTATGAGAAAGCATCTCTCAGGTTGTGAGCACATCCTCTCTGGAGAAGCCAGAACTTGTTTCAGTGGATGCCCAGTCAAGTTTGAAAACACTGCATACTTTACACATTGACTCTTCTGAACTAATTTTATAAAGTAAGATTAGTCTAAATGAAGATAAAGTCAATGCAAATTGTACATTTGTTTGCGGATCAGAACTGGAAGAATAACAGACTAAGCCAAATCCTAATGCATTAAGGCATGTGTGCACGCGAGCAAGCAAGTGTGCGTGTGTGTGTGTGTCTGTGTGTGTGTGTGAGTGTGTGTGTGTGTGTGTGTGTGTGTGTGTGTGTGTGTGTGTGTGTGTGTGTGTGTGTGTGTGTGTGTGTGTGTGCATGTATCTCTGTGCTGGAGAGGTGTTGTGCAAGTACTTATTATGGCTTTTTACATGTGGAGCCCCAGAATAGCTTTTTAATATCTAAGTGAGGCTCAAGGACTTTTGTAAGGTTTCATAGGTGTTAAATCTAGCACAGTCTGAAAATCAATGGCAAAAGGTTAAACTTTAAGCATATCTTGACCAATACATAGCACTGTAAAATATAATAATGTCAGGACAAATCTGTTTTCCTCTCTGTTTTTCTGCTTTGTAACATTGTCTGTGTAGCAGGGAGATCTTACATGTCCCGTCACTTTTTACAGGAGACAACTTTCAGCAGATTTCTGAACTACGGCTGGGTGTTCAGGGCGCTCTCTTTGTTCCCGCTGCTGGCAAAAATAGTTTTCTATCAGATACTTCTTGTTAAGATAACATATGTGCAGTAAGTGAGCTAATGATGCATGGCCCAAAACTGACCAGAAGGCGTACTTCTTTCTTTTTTGCTGTATGGTGGAAAAGTCTTTACTGAGAAATTATGAAGAAAATCTGAAGAAGCAGTTTCAACTGTGAAAGCGCTTATGTTTTTTACCTGCAATAAAGTGATTGTATATTGGATCTTTTAACCAAATCTGAGTCTACATATTTTCTGGGAATTATCATTTATTTTTTACTGAGAAATGTTTATTATGGCTTGTTCAGGCTCTGTTCGCTCGCTATTCAGTTGCTTGAGACACGTTTACTTTTTTGCCTAAAGTGCTGTTTTCAAAGGAATTGCTTACTAGCAGCTTACTGTAAATGTGCAAAAATTCAAAGGTGTGTTTTACATTCTTCTTCAAGGTCTACAGGTAGCATAGAAAGAGGAGTCATTATTTGCATGATCTCATAATAGTCACACTCTCTTTCAATGACTTGAAGCAACCTTGACCTGAAAATATATGAAAAGTGAGCAGGATGAATCCCCACCCAACATGGGGTGCAGAGTGACTTGCCCACCTGCAATAATAATTATTTTAATGATTGCACTTTCGCACATAGTCTCAATCCACTTAAGTACATATATGCACAGCTTCTATGTGCATGAACTAATGGTATTTGTTTTGAAAACTGAGAACTTTTGTATGCTTAGAGCGCATACAAAGTAGGCAGTGCTGAAGTGGACAGTGCACTGATACAGTGGTTCATGTTGTCACCTCACAGCAAGAGGTTCTCTGGTTTGATTCTTGGCTAGGATGCCTTCTGTGTGGAGTCTGCACATCTCCTTCAGTTTGTGTGGGTTTTCTCCAGGTGCTCCAGTTTCCTCCCACATTCCAATTGCATATGTCTGGAGAGTTTCTTCCTAGCCCTCTGTTGAAAATGGGCTCTGTTCCAGTCTGACTTTCCCGGTGAAGAAATGTTAAATAAATAAAATGATATCCACTTGTCTGTTAAGTAGCTTGGGGAGAGAATTACTAGTATTGGTGTTGGTATTTAGTCATTGCATTTTGGGTAAATAATCCTGCTTTTGCTGGTATTGTTATAATCCGTTGGAATGACCCAGTGGGTAACATATCAGTATAGTTATTTGGGTAATGAGACTTGCATCCCATAGTGACCATAAATTTCAGTCATGGAATATTAGAACGTGACACACGTTTGCAAAATGCAAAAAGTTTTGCCTATCCTCAGACATGCATGTTTGAAAGTTATCGCTGTACAGGACATTAAGCCTGAAACAGAGGACAATAATCAAACTTTGAGAAAACAGTGAATAGACTGGAAGTTATTTATTTCTGTATTTGCTTGTTTATTTAATTATTTATTTGGCAAGCAGCAATAAAATCACAGGAACTAACACGCAAAGTAATCTTCAACTTAACTCAAAGTCCACAAACAGGCATTTAAATAATAAGAGAAATGCTTCTGACATCACCAACGCTTATCTGCATTATTTATTATATATATATATGTATATATTTTTTATATGCACTGGCTTTGAAGGCATTCTTTTTATGGACGAACCTGCTCTCTGTAATTAGTCATTAATTATTTGGCAGTAGGTGATGTCAGAAGCATGTCCAACCAATGACTTGATTTCTCTTATTATTTAAATGCCTGAGTATTTGTGTGTTTTTACAAGTCTGATGAAGCCATTGTGGTGAAAGCGCTAACTTACAATAAATTCATATGGTTTTACAGTTTGTTTGTCTCCTGGTGCTCTATGTATATCGTATGAACACTTTGTGGTGACTTTGAGTTTGTGAAGATTACTTGCCATGTTAGTTCCTGTGGATGGTTTTTACTTTCTTGCGTGTTTACATTAATTATTTATTTGTTTATTTTTGTGATTGCAGTAGTCCAACTGGGCAAAACCTCTTTTCATCTAAGCCCTGGGTAGGTAAATATTGCAAAACATTGAAAAATTAAGAACAGTGCTATACATAGAAGTTAGACCAAGGGCACAATATACAAAACTTTTCATGATACATCTAGCATATTATAGATACTTGAATTTCAGAGACATTATTTCACATACAGTTATAACCATTTACAGGAAAAAGTGTGCACTGGGTTTCTTGCAGTTTAGTCAAATGATGACATAGGAGTGAAAGACGTCAGTGTGTGGATATTAGACAGAAGGGGAGGTAAGAGAGGAAAAGTCAGTGATGTTGAGGCTGCTTTAAAAGTGAAAGGCAAAAGACAGAAAAGGGTAATGATAAAGGAAATTAATGTGACAGAAAAAGTTTTACTGCTAAGAGGAAAGGTAAGAGTGGGAGTAGAGTTTTGTGTCACTGAAGAAATTTGTCTCAATTCTAAAATATCAAGAATGCAAGATCAGTGGGTAAGTGGGAGTTAACTTATCACCTTACAACCTTAATTGCTGACACTATGCTAGTGACAGTTTAAATAACTAACTTCCCTAACTCAAGTCAAATGAAATTTGGACCAGTGGACAGGGAATTGGATGCCTCTATTAGACAGTGGTAGCCTGTAAATGCTTGACCACCCATTCTCAAGCCCACATTTACCCTTTAAAATTTCCCTAAGGTATCAAAACTTGTCAGATACATTTTGGAAGTATGGCTAAACTCAGAAAGGCCCTGTCGGGATTGTTAGCCTAATAATCACATATGAACCTACAAACAGATGTGAACAATTCACATTTTCATGATCTTGCCTCTCATCCTTTAACTCCACTTAGCTGGTGTAGATGGGTCATGATTATGATGTATATTCTTAATACAGTCTCCATAGTTCTGACCCTTGATTTGAAATACATAGAAGAGCAGAGTCCAAAAATTTTAATACATGTTATAACTTGAAATTCACCTGCCAGATGACTGCAGATTGTATATTTAGCAACTCAAAAGAGGCTTCCCATTTGCTGAACACAATAAATAGTTAAAAAGAGGTCTATCATAGGCTATGCTTGAAACTTTCTTAACTGCAACTAATTCTGTTACAGTCAGCCCCTTTTATTTTCCTGGCTGCTGCCTTGCATCTAAGATAATTTGTATGGTTCACTCTCTCCAAACCACCTGGTGGACTGATTCCCTACTCTTGAATAAGTCTGTGACACTAACCATTTCCAGTGCACTGCAGATTAATGAAGTTTTCCATAATGTATGGTGAGGCAGATATGACTTGATATAAGCTAAGAAGGCTGGTGACTCATTGTACACCAACATCCAAAAGGTAGCCATCCAGCCCCAAAAGTTTAGTCTTAACATCTTCAGTCAACCAAGCATTCTGAAAAAAAAAATATATATATATATATATATATATATATATATATATATATATAAAACAAAATAAACATAACCATGATTAATAATAAATGTACCATTTTGAAAAGGAAATTATAGAACATATCATGGTACAAGATACTTTATTTTTTAAACACAGTGTAAGTTGTAGTGCTGCTAGAATATGCATGTCTACTCCAATGTTCATCTCTGCTTTTAAAGGGGTAGACATGGAACTTCTTCAACAAGTTGTTTGTGAATCTCAAAATAGGAATGCAACATATGACATCCTAATGTGCATCTTTATCAAGGGTATTCTCTAAAATGGGTGTATACTTTATTATCGAATTGTTAAAAGTTTGAACATCATATGGTCGAAGCCATATGATCAAACTTTTAAAAGTTCGAAAAGCTAAAAAAAAAAAATAAATAAATAACAGAAAAAACCTACCTGACCATTTTAAGCAGGGGGGCAAGCCCCTCTGCATCCCCCACACACCCCGCTCCTTAAATATACCAACTCTGAGATCGCACTACAGTGCAGGAAATGGAAATCTTCCCATTCCGAACAGTACGGAGATCTCTGTTAAACATTTGAACTTTTAAAAGTTCAATCATATGGTGTCAACCATATGACGGTCAAACTTTTAAAAGTTCGATAACGTAATATACACCCTTCTAAAACAGCCACACTGATGTAAATATTTACCATCCCAGAACCAGTTAATGCAACAATCATCTTCACTATACTTTTAACTGCCCAGATGCTGAGTAATCTCTGATTTTAACTCAATATTTAACTCAGTATCTTGTAGAACTAATGACTTTCTGGCACATCATTGAAAATTACAGCCGTGAAATAATATAACACATTGGAGGTCCAAACTTATTATTTTTTATTAAAAGTATATCAATAGAAATCTTGTTATACTATTAAAGTTCTCATTGAATAACAAAGAATGGTTGTATAAAATCTTACTGTAACCGTAGATGTCCTTCTCTTCCATGCTGCAGTATTCTTAACTGTTGGGATTCCCCACCTAGGTGACCTAAACATCCGACCTGTATACAAAAGACTTTTGTGACTGCATGATACATGTGGCATTGCACATAGCAAGGCAGGCAATGTAGGCCATTAAGGTGAAATTGTCATGTACCATCCTCAGAACTGAATGCCCCAGTCAGAACACAAGTCCAAGGATATGAGGTAAATCACATCATCCAGCAAACTGCAAGCATCAAGGGGGTAGGAGGGTGGGACAGAATACTGCAACATGGAAAAGAATGACATCTATGGTTATGGTAAGATTTTACGCTACTATTCTATGTCCTTCTACTCCTACGTTGTAGTATTCTTAACCTTTGGGGGAATACCAAAGCCCATGGGAAGGAAAGGGAGGATAGAGCAGAGGAGGTTTCTAGAAAAACATGCAGGATTTCCATAGGAAGTTCCACTCTGGACCTTGAGATGGTGTTCAGTTTGTAATGTTTGGCGAAGGTATGGACTGAAGACCATGTGCCTTCTTCCAAAATAGAAGCAGTGTCCAGATCTTTGAAGAAAGACCCTGAAGAGGCTACATCTCTAGTGGAGTGAGCCTAGACAGCAGTAGGGAGTGTCCTCCCCTGGGAGACATAAATGTAAGAAATAGCCTTAGAGATCTAAGTAGAAATAGTCTGTTTGTAGACAGACTTTCCCATCACCCTGGGGTGGAAGGAAACAAACAGTTGTTCAGTTATCCTAATAGGCTTGGTTTTGTCCAGATAAAAATGGAGTTGTCTATGCACATCCAAGGAATGGTATATCCTCTCACTAGGGTTTTTAGGGTTAGGAAAAAAGGTGAGCAGATGACTAGGTTGGTTTAGGGACAGGTCATTAAACACCTTGGGCAAAAAGGAAGGGTTAGTACATAGAGTAACCTGTCCTTGTGGAAAATGAGAAAAGGTTGACAAGCCATGATGGCTCGGAGTTCAGAAACTCTTCCGGCAGAGGTGATGGCTCCTATCAGAATTGTTTTGCAAGTACAAAATGTTAAGGAAGCTGATGCTGCAGGCTCAAAGGCAGTCTGAGTGAGTTTTTCCAGGACAAAATTTAGATTCCAGGAAGGAAGAATAGGTTTCCTGGGAGGTCTAATGTAAAGGACTCCTTTGAGGAAATGCTTAACTTTTAACCTAGAGGCGAGAAGAGGAGTTAAAAGCAGACATTCTGAATGGCTGATAAATAGGCTTTAACAAAAGAGTAGGCCAAGACAACCTTAAGTAGCTCACACAGATCGGAAAGAACCACTGGAATGTCCACTGAAAAAGAATCTAGGTCTTTCTTTAGATACCAAGTAGAGAATATTTTCCATTTGGATAAATAGGATCTCCTAGTATTGGGTTTCCTGGCCTCTGCAGGACTAGAAGAATGTCCTCAGAGAAAAGGTGTCAGAAAGGGATCAAAAGCCTATCACCCACAGAGTTAGATTCAGGGAAGTCAGATGTGGATGGATAAGCGATCCCTTGTCTTGTGTGAGAAGATCCACACTGTGGGGTAACTTGTGTTGATTGCCCTTGGTTAAGTGCAGAGGAAGAGGGAACCAGTGCTGTCCTGGCCAAAAGGGAGTCACCAGTAAGATTGTTGACTTGTCCTGTTGTATTTTCAGTAGGACTTTTTGGCTAAGTGGGAAGGGCAGAATACATAAAGAAACATCTCTTTCCATGAGAAGAATAGGGCATCCACCTTCCATACCAGCACACCAGAGGGTTTGGAAATCTGGCACAAAACCTTAGAGAAGTTGTCTGTTCATGGGGGAGGGAAATAGGTCTATTTGAGGTGCACCCCACCAGTGAAGAATGTCCAGAAATACATCCTTGTGAAGCATTCATTCATGGGCTTGTATCATGAGCCTGCTGCAAGTGTCTGCTATTACATTTTGAGCTGAAGGAATATAAACTGCTTAGAACAAAACTTTCACTTGACAGGCAATCTCCCAGGCTTGAGGAGCCAACCTGCAAAGCAGGTAAGACTTGGTGCCTCCCTGTTTGTTCACATACCATAGAACAGTAGTGTTGTCTGTGAATATTTTCAGGGGTCCCGACGGGCCAGGATCAAAGCCTTCACCCTTTTACATTGATATGCTACCTCTTGATTGAGGGACATCAAAGACCCTTGACTTTCAATTGACCCAGAGTTGCGCTCTACCCCAACTCTGAGGCATCCGTGCATTGTTCCTGAACTGAGGTTGGCTGTTGAAATGGAAGCCCTGGGTTCAGGTGAATTTGTTGAGCCCACCATTGAATTTCTTTCTCAAATTCCAGTGGATGGGCATGCTGGCTCCAAAGAATTTTAGAAACCACTGGATTTTCTGCATCTGAAGCCTGGCTAGGGGTAGCATGGTAATCAGTTATGCCATAAAACATAGTATGTGCAAGTACTCCCTGGCAGAGATGGAGGGAAGAAATGGAGATTAAGGGGAGTAGGCTTTGGAAGTAGCTGAGCAGTTTCCACTTTTTCAGCCGGGATGAAAGCCATCATCTGATCTGTTCTCAATCTGCATCCTAGGAAGATCTGATCTTGGGAAGGATTGAGAGAGGACTTGCTGGAGTTTATGGTGAAGACCAGGCCTTGGAGAAGGGAAATAGTGAAGGCTAGGTTTTATTTTTGCGTGTCTGGGTGGGCTGCTTAAATTAGCAGGTCATTCAGATGAGGATAGATCAGAATACTTTGGAGCCTGCAGAAAGCAATGACAGGAGCTAAACACTTTGTGAATAACCTTGGTGCCATAGTGAATCCAAAGGGCAAAGTACAGAAGTGAAAATGAGAGGGAGCAACAGAAAAGCATAAAAACTTCCTGTATGGTGACTGAATCAGGATATGCAGCTATGCATCCTTAATGTCCAGAGTGACTAGAAAAGCCTGAGGGAGCAGGAGTGGTAAGAGAGTTTGCAGAGAGAGTATACAAAATGGTGGCACTTTGAGAAATGATTGTGATGTGAGAGGTCTAGGACTGGTCTCCAAGGACCCTCTTCTCTGGGGACCAGGAACATTCTTGAGTAAAATCCTCTTCCATTTTGTAGAGGTGGAACTTCTTGAATAGTTCCTTGATTTAGCAAGTCCATTAATATTTGTGGGAACAGATAAATCTGATCCCAAGGGGGTTCAAGAATGCCCATGAAGGAGGGACAGATTTCCATCCCATGTAATAGCCATTTTGTATAAGGGAAATGACCCTCTGGTCAGTGGACATGCTTGTCCTAGAAGGAAGAGAAGAAGATAGGCACTGGGAAATGGGTATGTTTCAGAGATTTGCCAGGGAGTCACATAATACCTGGTCTGTCCTGAAAGGTGGGTTTTTAGCCAGGGGTTTCCTGGGGTCTGGTGGCTCCCTGTCTATGAGCCCCTTTCTTATGTGAAGGAGGAGAACTGTGTTGTTTCCTTCAGATAAATTGTGTCTTGGAAGTGTCACTTTTGTTGTATTTAGGGACTGGGGACACAAAGAGATGATTTAGTTCCTTTAGATTTTTCCCTTTGTCATGCAGGGGCTTGAACAGGACTGCTGCTTCAGCACCTAAAAGGACATCATTGTCCAAAGGTGCATCCACAACTTTGGCCTTAATATCATGAGACAAAGGCTGGATTCGCAACCACAAGTACCTCCAAAGTACAGAACCTGAAGCTGCTGACTTTGCAGATACCTCAGCTGCATCATGACTGGATTTATTACAATGTCTAAGCACCTGGGCTGAGGTAGACAGTAGAGAAGCAAGCTGCACCATGGCTGGAGCATTAGGAATGTCTGATGCTAGCTGAGAAGCTAGGAAAAGCAATGCCAGAACAAATTTTGACATGTGAGTCTGGCAGTTAATGGCTCTGAAAGCCAGGGAAGAGGAAGTATACACTTTTCTCCTGTCCTTTCCATCATTTTGCTATCCTTGTAAGAAGATAGCAGATTAGTATAGGGAAGCAGTTTAGAAGGTTTGTCTGCAGAGAGGTAACTGCAGGATCTGCAGGAGGACATTTGAAAAGGAATTTGCTGTCTTCAGTAACCTTATGGAATCTGTCAGGCATTTTTGGGGCTGGGGGTTGAGAATCTGGACTCATTGACACAGAGAGAAAGGAGTCTAGGAAAGCAGGGAGAGCACAAGGAATGGCCGAAAAAAAAGGAGAATCCATTGGCAATAGGTCATAATATCTCTTCTTAGCTTCTGATACCTGACTATTCTCCCATTTAAAGTGATCCCTCATCCTGGTAATAGTTTCTCCAAAGGACAAGTCTTCCTCAGGAGAATCCCCACTGTTGGAGTCTAATTCAAGGAAGCATAAACAGAGGTGACTCAATTTGGGAAATGTAGATCAAAGAGTCTTCTTCTTCATCAGAGACCTGCAGTTCCTCCATTAATCTCCTAGATGTGGTTGAAGGTATAAGAATGGATGGATGGGCTGAGGATGGGTTTAAAGCCAGGAAGGCATTCAAGACTCCCTATGAAAAGGACTGCCAATCAGGAAAGGGATCTTGGGAAAATAAATTATGTTTCTATTTCTGTTTACCAGGAAGACTTATTATGGGGTAGGGTATATTTTGGGTTGCAGTTGCTCTCCCATCAAATGGTATGGGGACAGACTAAAAGGAGGGTGAAGTTAAGAATTTTGAAACATCTTGGAGACGTAAGGAATGAACGATTGGATAGCCTAGTTGCCCAGCATTTTTACTCTGTGCACAATGGTCTGGCTGACAGATTTTTTTTAGTGTGTTAGCCACACCACAGGGTGATTTAGTAAGCAATAGTAATCATTTTTCACAGAAATTAATCTGATTAGAAACCAGGTTCATTATAAATTATAGAACAGTATACCCTCATGGCATGAACTTGGAGGTTAATTTCAATATGTAGTAATTTTGAATCATATTGTGTGGAATTTATTTGTATTTATTCCATGAGATATGCACTGTCTTTTTAAGTGGTATGTTGGAAGGGAATCATTTGGAACACTGGGGATTGGTTTTAATTGATTTATTATGTGTTTATTGTCACTAATTATTTAATTATATTTGTATAAAACTGAAGCATTAAAACTTTGTTTGTAGTCTAACTACTGGAGCCTTTTGTATTTTTTATCAAGTTTGTCTTCTTAAGCTGGTTTTGTGTTTGTGTTTACCAGGAAGATCTATCCTAGGTTGTGAAGGAATAGCCATCAGAGGACTAGGCACTGTGTCAGGCAAAGGGATTTCCTGATATGTAGGAACTGGAGGAGCTACAGGAACACTGCTCGGGATGTCCAAAATAGTGGGCCGTGATTCCCTCTTGTCTCCCTGAATGGATGTCTGCGTAGCCTCTTTGGATGTGCTAGTGGCACCCTCCGTAATGGCTTCCAAAATGGTACCCACTGCAGGTTGGGAACCAGAGACTAAATGGGCCTCTGGGCCTTCACTGGCCTCAAGAGAATCATCTGAATTCAGAGAAGCAGCTGAAGATTCAGGCCTAATTTTTTGGCCTTCTCTTTTTGGTGACTTACTGAATGGACCTGCGGTGCCCTCCATACAAAAAGCTAACCTTTTCAGACATTGATTCTCATGTAAATGTTCTGAGCCAGCAAACAACTAGAAAGGGTCTTGGGGACAAACACCTGACAAATCACAAAAGACTTGTAATCGTGCTTGGACCCTAGGCAAAATAAACACTGATTGTGGCTGTCTTTGTGTGGAATCTGATGTCCACACCTACTCTTGCCTTTCCTGGATGACATTGATCTCAAATGAATGTAGCAGCAAAAAACAGCAAAACAAAATTTCCCCAAAGGTGTACTTATCTGAAATTAGGAAATGCTTGTCAATTAGACGAAAAGTAGAAGCTGTCATTCGGACTGGCGGCAGAGCACTTATCAGAAATCAGGAAACGCTTGGCAAACAGACAAAAGGTTGAAGCTGTCATTTGGATAGGTGGCAGAAAAGTTCTGAGGGCTGAAATGTGCTGATGTCACCTTTATGGCCTACGCTGCCTGCCTTGCTATTTGCAACATCGCACGTACTATGCAGTATCAATTGTCTTTTTGTATATAAGACAAGAGTTCGGGTTGCCTAGGTGGAGAATCCCAGTGGTTGAGAATACTGCAACACAGAAATGGAAGGACATTAATATTTATAACTAACCCTGATTATGCCACATTGTATAACATTATTTCTGTCATTCTTGACCAACATGGTTGACAGTTATGATCTTCTTTAATATAAAAGCACTAGGAATTAACTGAACCTTCACAAATTCTAGACATACTTTATTAATGCCAATACATTTATTTTAATTTAATTTAATTTAATTTAATTTTATTTACTGGTATTTGTTTGCTGTGGTATTGCACTGATCTCAGTGGACCACTTCCAGGCAAAGACTGGGTGAACAGGATCACATAAGAAATGAGGAAAACATATTTACAGATACAAGGATATGCTAAATATTAGATACAAATTTGAAGATGCAAGAATATGCTACAACATTTAATTCAAGAAGCAGTTTACGATGTAAAAACATGAATGGAAAAAAGGAATCTGAGATTTTTATGGGCAGTATAACTACACTGGATCCTAAAAAGTATAATATTGCCCCCGCCGCCCCGAGCCAACCATTAACAAAGCTGTGTAATCTGTGTATGAGCCAAGATTTACTCCATATTGCCACAAAAAGGATTTAATTGCTGCTTCTTAGTTTGGTTCTCCCACTCCAGGCAGAGTTTGATAAAGAGTTATTAAGTGTATCTCGCCTTTGACTGGTTCTCATGC
Source organism: Protopterus annectens (assembly GCF_019279795.1). Taxonomy (NCBI): domain Eukaryota; kingdom Metazoa; phylum Chordata; order Ceratodontiformes; family Protopteridae; genus Protopterus; species Protopterus annectens. The sequence goes on from NC_056737.1 coordinate 1,383,040,818, forward strand.
TTTGATTTACCAGACTTCACAACCCTCAACACTAAATCCATTGATGTTAACAAATCTTTTCAATACCATGGAATCCACTGACTATGCAGCAGTAGAGTGACCAATGCACTTTGTGGCAATCCTTTCACATGCATCTGGGTCAAAGGGTAACATGAAAAATATTTCCATAATTCATGGGCTCAAGGTAAGAGTCACACACAGTGACTACTGGCTATCTCAATAAAAGTATTAAAAAGGATCAGACTATTACTAACAGGTGATTGTAGGACATTTATTTTATTTATTTTTTTATTTTTACATTTGTTAAACTGGTAGAGTCCAGCTGGGCAAGCAGCCCGTTTTCAGCAGAGACCCAGGAGGGAGATAAGATCCATAACAACAGTACAAAAAGATTACAAAAATGTTTAAAACATTTACAAACAATATACAAAAAGTTTGACAGTTGCCAACAATCACAATTTACAAAAAGAGGAATGTAAAACAGAAAACATTACATTTCTTAAGCCTTATTACAGACAGTAATATGAAACTCATTAGATATATAACTAAAAACCACTGTGGTATTTTTGTTTGGTAGAAGTAAGACAAGAAGATAGCAGAATAGAAAACATTTGATCAAAGGCATGAGAAACTAGCCAGGAGTGTTACAGGAGCATAGCCATTGTTGAGTAAGGTATTTCTTTAGGAGTTTTTTGAAGCTATGATGATCTGTGTTTTTTAAGATATTCTGGGGTAATTGGTTCTACTGTTTGGCTGCTTTGAAGGAAAAGAGAAAGTCACCAAAGTAATTATGGGGCTTAGTTACCTTATGTATAAGTTTGTCAGATGATCTAAGGGTCCTAGGGTTGGTATTTAGTTGCACTAGGTTGGAGAGTGCAGGGCAGTTTCCAGGTCTGTGGATAATGGAGTGGGCAGTGGTGAGCTGATTGAATAATAACAGATTGGGAAATTCAAGCCAGTGTAATTTTTGAAAGAGCAAGGCAATGATGGATCCTGTTGGGTATATTAGCAGCAATTTTTGGTATTTTGTTATAGCAGGAATCAAGTAGATGTAAATCAGACTTGTGCAGGTTAATGAAATGTTGAGAACAGTAGAGAAGAGTAGATAGGAGGTGGGATCTGGCTGTGGCTAGTCTGCCATTTTCAGTAAGCTAAAGTTTGGCCCTATATAGAGCATGATGTTTGATGTGAACTTTCTTTATTGTGAGTGATATGTGTTTATTGAATGTTAGGTTGTTGTCTATCGTGACACCAAGTAGTTTTGTTCGGTTAACTGGTTCTGTTATAGTGCCATTAATGGAGTAGATGGAGAGAGGAGGTGGTTTTGCTTTGGATTTCCTGTTAGAGAAGATCATTATTTTTGTTTTGTTTGGGTTTAGGATGAGTTGAAGTTCATTTAGTTAATTTTCGATATCTATAAATGACTTTTGCAATTTATCTTGTAGTTTTTTAGGTGTGGGAGCAGAGCAAATAAGAGTAGCATCGTCAGCCTATTGAATGATAGGAGCAGATTTTTTGGCAGTGTTTAGACTATTTGTGATTATAATAAAAAAGAGACGGTCAAGGATGGAACCCTGAGGAATCCCAACAGAGACTGGAAGCAGTCTGAAGAGTTTATTATCCCATTTAGCTGCCTGTTGTTGATTAGTAAGGTAGCTAAAGAACCAGTTGAGAGCTAAGAGTTGAGGTTGAAGGAGGCTAGAGTGTTGAATAGTAGTTGGTGGGATACCGTATCAAAAGCTTTGAACATATCAAGGACTATAGTAAAGACTCATTGTCCATTGTTTTTGAGGAGGTTGATGTAGTTAGTGAAACTTAAGGGCTGTGGAGGCACTGTGTTTTGGATCGAAGCCGTGCTGTGAACTAGATAAGAGGTTATTTGTAATGAGGTGGTCTAGGAGGACATAATCATTAAAACAGGGAATTCACAAGTGGCCGCATGGTACTGAACCATGTTGCAGAGTGTTTAATCAGTGACTCTTTTCAGCATAATTGGTACATCTCAAGGTCATCTTGGCTTCAAAGTAGTACATATAAAATGGAACTTTACTCCTACACTTACATAGTACACACCCAATGTCATATAAACATAAAAGAGGTGGCATGCCTTGTCTTTTTCATATCTGAGGTCACTGTGTCTGGGAAAGCAGCCTTAAGGTGTCATTATACGGCCTTTTAGTAATCATCACATAAAGGAAGTTCACAGGACTATCAGTGAATCTGTACTTGAACCATGCATTTGTGAGTCAGGATGTGTGAGAGTATGTAGAGTTATGACTGGTGTATGGTGACTGTGCATGTCTGTGCGTGTATTTGTTGTGCATGTGTATGAATGCAAGAGTGTGTCACTGTCCATGAGTGTGACCGAGTCAAGACAGCTGTGTGTGTGAGTGTATGCATGAATATGTTTGTGTGCCTCTGAGGGGTATCATACAGCCATACCAACATAAGGCTAATGACAAAATCTTGGAACATTGGGGGCCATAATAGATACCAGGGATACCCTTTATAGCATGCGTTAAGGGCACTTAAACAAATAGGAAACATTTTGCAGTATGAAAATGTGGGGTAGGGGGACACAAAACATTAGGGTAACTCTTTATATCTTGCTATAAAGTCACATAAAAAATAGAATTTATTTTATTTATTTACTTAAGTTTGATGACCGGGGAAGTCCACTGGACCAAGAAGAGCCCATTTTCAGTGGAGGCCCGGGGAGAAAAGCTCCACAATAATTGCAAGTTGCATTTCACATGTTACAAAAGGACATAGTTCATACAGCTAATTAAACATTTACAGATACGCTCCATAATATTTGCAATTGGCTTGTCACAAAGTTACAAAAATGAAAAGACATAATTCAATACAGAAATTTCAACATTTACATAAAATGAATATTTATGTTATAAACTCAATTGCAGATTTAACATTTCAAAATATATAGCTACTAGCCATTTGCAGATTAGGAAAATATTATGCATGGAGAGGGTAATAGTATATTTGAGACTGGAGAGTATAGTACAATAGATATTAGAGAGAAAATTAGTTTTAGTTTTTGGTAGGGGAGGGATTGTTTTGGGTGGGATGAAGTAATAGAAGAGGTAGTTGGATGAGTCAGTGCAAGGTGGAATGGGGGGGGGTTAAGTTAGAGTGTGGCAAGGGCATTCCCATTTGGAAGAAAGATGGAAGAGTATCTGAGATTTGAAATTTATATGGTTAGGTAAGTTGCGTAGGTGTGTGAGGAGAGAGTTTCACTGTTTACCTAAGGAGTGGGACAGCAGTAGATGGCCAGAAGGTCGTGCAGGTTTGTGGACCTGAATGACATTTTGTTTTTTTGGATCTGAGTGTGCGGTTGGGAATGTAAGGTTTTAAGAAGTAGCGAGAGTTGAGCAGTTGGAAGGTTTAAAGATGAGCTTGAGGGAAATGGTGAGTTGTAGGTAACTGAGGTAGTTGGGTAGTTCAAGCCAGTTGAGGGTGAGGAGGGAGTGGCAGTGGTGGGATGAGTTTTTTGAATCGGTTGCAAATTTGGAGATTTTATGGTAGCAGGATTCAAGTTTGGACAAAAGGCCAAGATGGAGATTTATGAAAAGAGGGACACCATACATAAGGGAGGGGAGTAGGAAGGTGGATGCAAGAATTTGATGGGTAGAGAGGCTTAGGAAGTGGTTGTGCATGTAGAGGAGACCTAACTTTTGGTGGGTTTTCTTTATTGTGGATCGGGTGTGAGTGTCAAATTTTAGTTCTTCATCAATAATGATGCCAAGAAGCTTGATGGTGGAACGATTTCAAGGAGGGTGTTGTTTTAGCTCTGTATGGTGTATGTGGATTTGTCAATGGAGTTTTTGGTAGGTTGAAAAACATTAGTTTGGGTTTATTTGCATTTAGTGTCAGACGGTTATACTGCATCAAGGTTTCTATTTTGCAGAAAGTTAGTTGGGTTTTTGCTAGGAGCTCAGAGGGGAAGAAGGCTGAGCAGATGATTGTTGAGTCATCTGCATATTGGATGATAAATGAGTCTGGGATGTATTGGTGAAAGTTGTTAATGAATAGGTTGAAGAGAAGAGGGCCAAGAACAGAACCTTGTGGGACACCTGTGGGTGTGAGAAGGAAGGGGGGGTTGAAGTTTTCCATTGGACAGTTTGTTGGCGGTTGGACAAGTAGCTGGAAAACCAGGCAATGGTGGTGGAAGAGGGGTGTAGGGTGGAGAGTTGGGATATAAGTAGGGTGTGGGAGATGGTGTCAAAGGCCTTTGACAGATCTAGGAATAGTGTGAATACAAAACTTGCCTGAGTCATGTTTGAGGTTTATGGTTTCAAGAAAGGAAAGAAGGGCAGTCATGGTGCTGTGCCCAGGGCAGAAGCTGTGTTGGGTAGGGGAGAGGAGATTGTTTAGTGTTAGGTGTGCCATGATTTGTGCTTGTATTGTTTTCTCTAGTATTTTAGAAAGAGGGGAAAGGATGGCAATAGGCCTGAAGTTGGTGGTATCAGTATTTTTGCCACCATTGTGGAGGGGGATGATGTAAGCATGGTGCCAGATAGAAGGGATGTATGATTCTTGTATGGATCTACTTAGAAGAATAAAGATGGGATAGACAATGCTGTGTGCCAATTGTTTGTGGGTGAAAGGTTATTGGGTGCATTGTGACAGGGTTTGAGTTTGAGGAGAAATCTTTTTATAGTGTTTGTGGGGATAGGCTTGAGGCAGAAGGATGTGAAGGAAAGTTGATGATTGGGGTGGTGGTTGGGGCAGGAGGGGGGTGGGAAGGAGGCTGGTAGTTTAGCTATGCAGTCTATGAAGAATGAGTTAAACTGGCTGGCTGTTTCAAGGTTGGACAGGTTGGGGTCTGGGCAGGGGGTTTTTTTGTAGCCAGGATACAGCATGAATGAGATGGAGTCCCAGAATTTATTTGGATTTGTTGAGTGCAAGGACTAGAGTTTGGAGTAGTGGGCTTTGCAGTCTTTAATTATTAGTTTTTTTGCAGAGTTTCGTAGTTGCTTATACTCTAGGAGGGTGTTAGGATTTTTATGTTTTTGATATTGTTTCCATTTTTTGTCCCTTTGGTGCAAGGCTAATTTAGTATCTTTTGATAACCATGGGCAGGGATTGGTTTTGATGCATTTGGTTTGAGGAGGGGGTGCTTGCTGATTGTGAAGGGTTAGGAATGAGTGGTTAAAGTAGGAAATGGCATCATCTAGAAGAAGAGTTTTCAGAGGGGACCAGTCAGTATGCTTTAAGCATTCGGAGAAAGTTAGAGGATTGAAAGATGAGAGGTTGTGGGTTTGGATGTAGTTATGTTGCTTATGCAGTGGAGATAGGAGACAGTCGGCGAAGGCTGGTAGGAGATTGCTGAGAGGATCAGATAATGTTCCAGCTTTATTAATAAGGTTTGGGTGAGTTGTTAGGATCCAGTCAATGATGGTTTCAGTGATACCATCATTATTTGGTCTGGTTGGTGATTGTATTAGATGGGAGAAGTTGTACAGGTTGATTGTGTGGAATGGGGCGTCAAAGTTAAGAGTATTCCAGTTGATGTTGGTATCACCGAATATATAGGTTTCATTTTTTTATATTGGAGGAGAACCAGGACAGGATGTTTTGAAGAGTTTTGATATTATCATCAGGGGGGATATAGAGGGCAGCAATACTTATGGACTTGTGGTTGTTTATTTTTAGTAAATCTATTAAAATTTAAGCATTGGCAAAGGTTAGTATTTTATTGGAGTAGGAAGCTATGGTATGGTAGGTGGGGTAGATTATTGCTGCTCCACCTCCTTTTTTGTGGGGTCTGTCATCTTGAATGATTTGGAAACCTGGTGGTAGGATTTTGCTCTCACTAGAACAAAGGTTTGTAGCATGAAACATGCGAGGCAAGGGGAACTATATACCTAGGATAACTCTTTGTATCATCCTTAACAACACTTAAAAATATGCAAGCCACCCCCTTTCACCATATCCAAAGTCCATGTTAGTTCTCTGCACCACCAGTGAAACCACTACATTACATAATAGTTAGCTAGAACAGTATTTTTTTACATAATAAGAAGAATGAAAGGCTAGTGAATGCATGATTTAATGATTGCAACAGTTCATAAGCTACAAGAGGCAGTGGTGGAGACTTCAGTGCAAAGCTTTGACGGACACTAAATGACATCAGGAAGAATATTTTAACTCTTACAGAGACTGACTTTAAAGGTTAATAGAACAAGAGCTCTAGCATCACTATGTACATTGCTAATATTAACAGGACTGAAACTAACAAGATACATAGAGGGTATGATGGAGTGCCTGACTGCAGTGGCTGAGATCTATCCATCTCTAAGAATTTATGAGAACAACACTGTAAAACCTATGTCCTTCAAGAATGCAACTGCAGTCAACCTAACCTGCTTAATACATAAATACTCTATGTAAAGATGCTGTGGCAATCATAGCCTGCAGTACTGAGAGCCGCAGAGCTACAGTTATCCCAAGGGGATTGGATCAGTCTGACAAGCCTTATCTGCAAGGCCATGGAGCGGGAACTTATAAACAAAGACATTGGCAACCTTTAAACACTGGACCCCCACCCAGTTTGGATTCATGAAGGGTGGATCTTGTCTCCTGAACCTGATTGACTTCTTGAATCAGTCTCCAGAGCAATGGACAAGGGTAAGGTGGTCCACACAGAATCTAGATGCAAAGGCCTTTAACACCATCTCTGGAATCATAGATAAACTTACTAAGGTGGGCATTAATATGGGTTGCTAACTGACTTAAAAGTAGCTGATCAGGGTTCAGTCCTGGGACCGCTCTTGTTTGGCATCTACTTCTCTGAAGTACAGGTCAACACTAAGGGACTTGGCTGACAAAGTTCCAGATGACTGCAAACTGGGAGCCATTATTGAATTCCCAAATGATGTGGATGGGACAGAAACAGGCCAGAGCCATAGCTTGATGCCAAGAAACCCTAGATACCACCTTTGGCAAAAAGTAGGGTTGTATCCATGAAACCTGGCAGTACACTAAACAGTGAAAATATGATAAGAGACTTAGTGACACAGGTCAGTGGTCTCAAACCCTTCATCACTGAGGTAATTGCCAACAGGAAAGCTGTCTTCCATGAGAGAAATTGCAAGTCAACTGAAGCTGCTGGCTCAAATGGAGGTAGAGTCAGTTTTTCTAGGACAAAATTGAGGTCCCAGGCTGGCACTGGAGCCTTTCTTGGTGGTTTAATGTTCTTGATTCCCCTGAGGAATTGCCTTAGCAAAGGATGTGAAAAGACAGGCGGATCAGTGTTATATCTAGCTGAAATAGCTGATGCATGTATCTTTATGGAAGAATATGAAAGTCCATTTTTAGCATATCTGCCAAATATTCCAGGATGAGTGGGATGTTCAATAATAATGCATCATGTCCCTTGCTGGTATTCCAAATGCTGAATCTCTTCCATTTTGCTAAGTAAACCTTTCTGGTGGATGGTCTTCGAGCCTCTGTTAGTATCCGCTGAACTTCCTTGGAGAGAGATAGGTTGAGATTATTCATGGGATCTCCCAGGCTGTTAGCTGCAGTGTCTGAAGGTTTGGATGCACTGTTTTGAAGTTGTGTTGAGTCAAAAGTAGAGGCCATTGGGGAAGGGCCCACTTCTTGGTGTGACATATGCTCCGTAGTAGTGGATACCAGTGTTGTCTTGGCCAGTCCGAAGCTATTAGGATCCCCTTGGGTCTCTACTTTGATCTTTAGTAATACTGAGGTCATCAGTGGCAGAGGTGGGAATGCATAGATTTTTAGGGAGTTCCATTTGAATGAGAGAGCATCTATTTTCCAAGCTTGTGGATGGTATGTCCTTGAGCAGAATTTTTGTAGATGATGGTTGAGGTGAGAGGCAAATAGGTCTACTTCTGGCCTGCCCCATGTCGAAGTGAGCTGTGTGAAGATCTTTGGATGTAACCTCCACTCGTGTGGATCTGTGAAATTCCTGCTTAGGCTGTCCGCCAGCACATTGTCTTTGCCTGGAACAAACTGGGATTGTAACTGAATGTTTAGCCTCAGTGATTTTTCCCAAAGATTCATTGTCAGTCTGCAAAGGGGTAAGAATGGGTGCCCCCTTGCTTGTTTATATACCACATCACAGTGGTGTTGTCTGTCCGTATCAGTAAATGGCCTTGCTGAAGTTGGTGTTGAAAGGCCTCGATGGCATGCATTACTGCCAGCATTTCCTTTTGGTTTATGTGCAGATGTGTTTCCTTTGGAGACCATTGTCCTTGTATACACCTGCCTTCCATGTGCGCCCCCCATCCAAGGTCTGAGGCGTCTGTGGTTATGGTCTGTGTTATCTGTGGTTTTTTGAATGACATACCTGTGTTTGCCTGGCTTACCGAGGCCCACCATACGAATTCCTTTTGTAGGCATGGAATGAGCGGTATGGTTGTCTCTATGTTGTTGCTGTGCTGAGACCATAGGCTTTTTAGGTACCACTGAAGCTTCCTCATGTGTAGTCTTGCTAATGGAACCTGGAGAATGCAGGATGCCATGTAACCCAGGGCCTATAGTAATCTCCTTGCAGTCATCTGGGTGAGTTTTGCCAAACCTTTGAAATAACGAGTTAACTTCTCTTGCTTGTCTTCTGTTAGGTAAGCCATTTGAGAGGCTGTGTCTAATTTGGCTCCTAAGAAGATTATTTGCTGGGATGGCTGAAGTCTTGACTTTTGGAAGTTGACTGTGTATCCCAGAGCTTGAAGTAATCGTATGACATAGTCCAAGTTTTTTGTCAACATCAATTTGTCGTCCGCTTGTATGAGGCAGTCATCCAGGTACGGGTAAATTTGGATCCCCTGGAGCCTGCAATGAGCAATTACTGAAGCCAGGCATTTTGTGAATACTCTGGGCACAGTAGATAAGCCAAATGGCAATGCTGAGAATTGATAATGCTCTGGCCCTGCAAGAAATCTGAGGTATCTTCTGCAGCTGTGTCTGATAGGGACATGCAGGTATGCCTCCTTGAGGTCCAGAGTAATCAGCCAAGACCCCTTGCCCAGCATGGGAAGGAGTTGCTGTAGAGTCAGCATTTTGAAATTTGGTACTATGAGAAAGGTGTTTAATGCGGACAAATCCAGTATTGGTCTCCATTGAGATTCTTTTCTTGGAACAAGGAACAGTCTTGAGTAAAACCCCTGGCCTTGTTCTTGTTGTGGAATTCTTTCTATTGCTTTCATCCGAGTCAGCAGAGAGATTTGCTTGATAGCCTCTGCCCTCTGGTTTTGTGGTAAGTTTGGCATGCCTTGTTTTCTTGGTAAGGTATAAAAGTGGAACCTGTAACCTCGGTCTATAATATCCAAAATCCATTTGTCCTTTGTCAGTCTGTGCCAATTGTCTGCAAACAGAGATAATTTCCCGCCCAAGGGAGCTTCTATTTGTTCCCTGGTAGGCGGAAGTAGAGGAAAGTCATTGAGATTGTGGTTGTGGGGCAGGTGAAACCCCTGTGTCACTTCTTTGGTTTGCTGGCTGCCATTGTCGTCCCCTGTAAGGACCTCTGTATTGTCCTCTTCCTCGGCCACTTCTGTTTTTACCCCTTTGAAACCTTTCAGGATTAGGAAAGGACCAGTTTTTTGAAGGCCAATTCCTACTGAATCTGGGCATTGAACCTGGAGGAAATCTTTCACCGTCTGAACTGATTTTGCTTTTTCCTCGATGGACTTTAACACATCCTTAGCATTAGCACCAAAAAGCTTGTTCTTTTCCAAAGGTGCATCCAGAAGTTTTGCCTTTACATGATCTGGTAGAGGTTGATCTTTTAACCATGCATGTCTACGAATGACTGCCCCTGTCATAGCTGCCCTACATGAAGCTTCCAGTGCATCATATCCACACTGCAGGAAGTGATTGCTTACTTGCTGAGAGTTATGTACAGCTTCCTGCAAAGACTTCCTGTCTAAAGGATCAGGAGAGGCCAATGTTTTCTGTAAATCTTCTAACAGGAAATCCTGATATTGTAACATATGAAAAGGCAATTCAAAGCTCTCATAGATAAAGTAGTGGAGGTGTAAACCTTTTACCCCATCTCTCTAATGACCTAGCTTCCCTGTTGGAGGGCAAAGGATTTTAGAGGTGGAAGCTGAAACACCTTTAGGTCCCTGGGAAATAGTTTCCAAATCAGCAGTATGGGCCCTGAATAAATGGGAATGTGTTTCTGGGACCCTGTAATACCTGTCTGGCTTGGCCGGGGCAGGAGGGAGAGAGTCAGGGGTAACACTAGAGTCAGAATATAAATCATCCAAAACATCAAGCACAGGAGGAATAGCTAAGGGCCTGTGCTGGGGCTTTTTAAGGAAAGTCCGAAGGCACTTTCTGGAATCAGAATATTCCTGGCCTTGCCACTTGAAATGTTCCCTCATGGTATGCAGAACTTCCCCAAAAGAAATATCCTCAGGAGGGGAGGCCGAGGGGATGGAATCCTCTGCATCCGAGTCCTCATAGGTCTGGAAGAGCTCTTCCTGGCCATCAGAGTGGACAGAGTCCTCAGAATCTTCATCTGAAGGAATAGGGTCAGAGGGTTCAACCCGGGTCCTTTTATCAGAAGGAGGCTGGGATCCTCTCTCAGGATGGGCCTGTGAACCTCTAATCATAGCAATTAAATCAGCAGCCATAGTCATAATTTGTGTCTCTGGAGTAGGCTGAGGTAAGGCTTTAGCAGAAAGATGCTTGGTCTTGCTGGCTGCCTTAGCCCTAGTGTAGGCCTTAATAGACATGGCCATAGGAGGCCTGGCAGCTCCACGTGCAGGAGTGACCTTATCTACAGCAATGGTCTCGGGCATTTCCTCAGTTTCGGTATCCGGAGGAAAATCAATAACTGGCGTCGGAGTAATGTCTGGAATCGGAGTCGTCGGTAATGCGGTGTCTTCGGTTCGAAGCGGTGGAGAGACCGTCTCAGAGGGAACCGGAGCACTCGTGCTAGGTTTTGGCGTGGAGCCGGTGGTAGACGTGAGCCGAGGATGTCGGTCCCGGTCTTTTCGCTTTTTGGGAGTTTGCGATATCGGAAGATCCGACGGCTTGGTGTAAGCAAATTTATCGCCGAAAAAATCTTCAGTGAACTCCGCCCGGCGCCTGAGAGTGCGCTTGTTGAAGCGAGCACAGGCTACACAGGCCGAGACGTCATGGTTTGGGCCCAGGCAAGGGAGGCAGTAAGAGTGGAAATCCTTATGAGGTATTTGTTTACCACAAAAAAGACAATTGTTAACTTTTTCAGTAATTTCTGACATCGGCTGAGGCAAGAAAAGGTCCCCAACGGGGTACTTAGCTTTTTGATGACTTCGTATCGTAGAATACAGGAGCTGACCGACTGGCACTTGCGAACTGCTTCTGCTTCGGGCACCGCGCGGCAAGAAAGACTGGAGAAAATGGCGTCGGCTGATGCTTATATACTCCAGCCGCTCTGACGTCGGAGAGAAATGCGACATCAGCCGACGTCGGACCCAGACTTTGGAATCCGGCCGACCGAGGGCTGCCTGAGGCAGGACAACCCACATGTTATGACTGCAGTTGCATTCTTGAAGGACATCCTAGTTGCATTCTTACAACTCCCAGAAATGGAAATGCAATTGCACTCCACCTACCTAACCTGCTTAATACATAAATACTTTACAACACACAAAGTTTGTTCTTCCTTACACACTATTGATTAACTTTATGTACCTTCATGCTAAGTGTCATGTTTAATCATAGCCTCACCTCAGTTTTCATGTCCACTGAGAGGCGCAGAGCTACAGTTATCCCACTCCACAAGGGCGGATCCATCTTGGATCCCGGAAACTACCGTCCCATCAGTCTGACAAGCCTTATCTGCAAGGCCATGGAGCGTATTATCATGGAATTTATAAACAAAGACATTGGCAACCTTTAAACACTGGACCCCCACCCAGTTTGGGTTCATGAAGGGCCGATCTTGTCTCCTGAACCTGACTTGACTTCTTCGAATCAGTCTCCAGAGCAATGGACAAGGGTAAGGTGGTCCACACAGCCTATCTAGACCTTGCCAAGGCCTTTGACACCATCCCCCTCTCTGGAATCATAGATAAACTTACTAAGCTGGGCATTAATCCCTACATCACCCAATGGGTTGCTAACTGGCTTACTGATAGAACCCACACTGTAAAAGTAGCTGACTCCAAATCCAGCTCCAGACAAGTGACAAGTGGAGTACCTCAGGGTTCAGTCCTGGGACCGCTCTTGTTTGGCATCTACTTCTCTGAAGTACAGGTCAACACTAAGGGACTCTGGCTGACAAAGTTCACAGATGACTGCAAACTGGGAGCCATTATTGAATCCCCAAATGATGTGGATACTCTACAAAAGGGCCTTACAGAAACAGATGCTTGGTGCCAGAGCCATGGGCTCAAGCTCAATGCCAAGAAATGTATAGTTATCCCCTTTGGGAAAAAACATGTATCCATGAATTACCATATAGGTGGCAGTACACTAAACAGTGAAAATATGATAAGAGACTTAGTGACACAGGTGGACAGTGGTCTCACCTTCGATAACCACATCGCCACAACAGTCAGGAAATCCTTCTATGTGGCACACCTCATCACTAAGGGCTTTTCATCCAGAAAAAAGGAGGTCATTGTCCCACTGTACTCATCCCTCATTAGACCCATTATAGAATACAACACCCCATTTGGTATGTACCTCTCAAGACATCTGCAGCAACTGGAAAGGCCACAGAAATACCTCACTAAAAGAATCACAGGCCTAAAACAGATGCTCTATGCTGACCGCTTTAAGAAACTCCAGCTATACTCTGTCGCATATCGTCTACTCAGAGGCGATCTCTGCTTAACATACAAGGCCATGTCAAACCCAGAGCTGTTGAACATGCTACACTTAAAGAAATCCCAATCCCTCAGAGCCACACACTCCAGGGATCTAAACCTTGTCATCACAATAAACAAAACATGCTGGAGGGATAGGTTCCTGACCCAGAGACTCCCCAGACTCTGGAATAGATTGCCCATACATGTCAAGCAGAGTGCCTCTTTGGCCCTCTTCAAAAAGAACCTTGACGATTGGATGGGAGACAGGAAATTCACCCCAGAGATCACATCAGTCACCCTGTTAGACAGGGGTCCAGGGAAATAAATAGTGTGGGAAGAAATAGCCAGGGAATTGTTATGGCTAGGATTGTATAGGCCCTAGGGCTGATAGACTAGTACCAACCTATGAACCTATGAACCTATGCTAATGCTACCTCTATACCACTCTTAGAGGATTTAAACCTCTGTATTAATTTAACTCATGCTAATATTCATGCATAAAGAACTCATCCACACTAATATTACTTCTATATCATTCTCAGATGATTTAAACCTCTGTATTAATTTAACCTTGTACTACTGTTCTCTACCACTAAACATGTAAATATGCTTTACATCCTTCTCCAAGCTGCTGTTTAACTTTTGTTTAGTTTTTACTATTTTGTATGTAAAATTTGCTTAGTTTGTTTCTTTTTCCAGTATGTATTGTACTTCATCTTATGGAGCTTGTACTATGTATTATTGGAGCTTTTCTCCCTGGGCCTCCACTGAAAACAGGCTCTTTGAGCCTAGTGGACCTCGCCGGTCATCAAACTGGAAATAAATAAATAAATACATAAAGTGTGTGTGTGTGTGTGTGTGTGTGTGTGTGTGTGTGTGTGTGTGTGAATCTTTGCATGTATATGGTAGAGTGAATGACGGAGTGCATGTGCCACTGAGATGCAGGGTCTGCCAGTGTTAACTACCACAGAAAGGGTCGATTAGCACTATAAGTTGTTAAGGATGATACAAAGACATGCAGATTAGCTAATAATGAGGTCGTTCAACATTGTAGCTCATGTGTCTCTGAATTGTAAATTCCTGTTCTATATAGACAACCACTTTTGGATGCAGCTCCTACCACTGGTGGTGGGGTGCTTTTTCGATCCTTGGGATAGTGTCATGCCAAAAAGATTGTGCTTTATCAGAGATATTCAGAAAGCATAACCACCTGTATTTATCAAAGTAATAATAATTTGTTTATGTTTCTGTGTCTAGAAGAACAGCCAAGATGTTTTAACATAGTAGAGTGCGAATACATGTTACGTATGTCATGACAGCTTATAGTGTTATGTATCTAAGTGTCATGCTCTCAATATCTGTCATTAAACACATACTCACAGAACTTAAAAGTTTAAGAATGAACTTGGGATGGACTCAGACTCATGTCTGAACTAAAGGGAATTAATGGATTGCCGAACTGTGATATGCTCATACAATGATGACATTGTATATTAATCACATTGCTGTTATTAGATTTGAATTCTTAGAATTTTCATACAAATGCAGGATTCTGCTACTAAGAACAATATTCTAAAACTGTACCTTCAGTTCAAAATGCAAAAATGAATCACAGAAATCCTCATATTTCACCTACAGAACTTCAAAACATATCAAATAACAAGTAGGCAGGAATCATCAAAGGCACGCGGTACTAAACTCGCAGACAAAATGCTTATGTTCATTACTAGTCAGCCTCAATGTTTTAGGTCCAAAGACAATACTATAAGCTTCAGAAGCTTTCTGTAAGGTAGCATACATAAAACAAATAATCACAAATTACTTGAGAAGCAGAGCAAGTGAGTGTCAAAACAGATTTTTTTCTAAGTATACAATGAAGTGTAAAAATAAATAAATAGCTAGCAGAGAATATTCTTGCACGTCTAGGTCAAGCAACTTCCATAAGAAAGAAAATATTATATGCAAAAATCTTAGCCTGTGTCCTTCCACTCTCTTTAAAGTGGGACAAATCACAAAACATTTCCTTTTCTGACTGAACTCAGCAGAAGTATGTCTTGTTATACAATGGCCCACTGTCATATAAATGACTACATTGTGAAAGATCTTATCCAGTATAGATTATGATACTAATTTGAAATTTTGAAACTAAATGCCCTTAAGTAATAGGCTTCGGTCAGTTTGGATTTTGATTAAATCAGGAAATATCAGTCAAAAACGTGAACCTTAAGATAAAAATATGATGTGATAAACTCATGAGTACTTCTGCAAGTCAAGGCCATCACACCTTTAACGGAATGACAGTGAGTATGTAATATTTTCAAATCAAAGTATCTAAATTATAAATAAGTTAGGGAGATCTAAGATTAATGTGTCACCCAATTTTAAAAAGAAAATGAGAAGATACAACAGCTGATTAAAAAACTTGAATGTTGAACAATCAGGTTTTTAACTACATTAACAATCTTTAAATGAAATGTTTTTCCTAGATGACAGCACCACATGCCATTGAGTATAAAATCAACATCTAAATTCTGCTGTAATTATATTCTACTATGATGGGTCTTCTGTAAGGAAGTTAATTGATAATCCCAATATAGTTAAAAAGAGTAACATAATCAGAATCTATTCTTTTTAAAATGAAACACTATTATATTTTGGAAAGCTTAAGTGCTGTAACAAGAAATTCATCAGCCTTAATGCCAGTGAAGCAGCAAACCAAACGTTGTGCCATCTTACTAATAACTACTGCATCTAAGTGCTGTTCTTTCAGGTTATAATTCAAAACAAGTATAAATAATAAAATATATATATAACCCAACACTGATTGGCACTCAGAAAATAATTAATAATAGAAATCCAGGCATTGCACAGTGTAACACTACAAGATAAAAAAGTGACAGCAGTTTCTCACTGTAACTATCTATGTATGCTACTATTTAAGGAAAAATGCATACTAAGTTAAAATATTTTGTGATATTTAAGAAAACAGCATTTAGTATTAAATGCCTAACTAAAAACACAATTATGTAAACATAGCTAAGACAACTTAAACGATTTTCATGAAAAGAATTCAGTACCTGCAAAACAGCATCTCTTAGATTAGGCAGTTTCACTTTAAATTCTGTCTCTTCTGAAGGAAGCCCCAGAGCATTAATATCGCTTAAGACATGTGACATTGTCCGTTCTGTGACTGGGAGAAAACTCCCAAAGAAAAGTTATTTGAGATCAAAGATGCCTTTAAAAAGAGCATTAGACCAACCCCATACTGAGCCTTCACAAGCTATTTTACATTCATCCTTCAATGTGCAACAATTTTCATGTTTACATGAGATTAAGTCTACTAATTTTGTGACACCCAGCGATTAGTTTACACATAACGTTTGCTAAAGATGGTATTTCTCACCACATTAGCTGCTGTTCTGACCTACACGAGAAAGAAGAATGGTTCAGCATTAAACTCCCTGCTTAATAACAAGCCTTTTAAACTACTTTTCCTGCCTTTGACAGGAAAGCAAGTCACATGACTTTAAGGGGTTTCCTCTGCTTTCATGACCAATAGTGTAATAACAGAGCACTTTAAGTCCTCTCACCGTGAGGAGGAAAACATTCCACAGGTCTTAATACAAAGCACATGAACGACTCACTCCTTAAAGCACTAAACTGCTCACAATTTATACTATTAATGTCTAAAGTCAAGGCACTTAATGAACGTTTTATTTTAGTGATACTTTTATAAATATAATTTAACTTTATTTTGTAAAAGTATTATTAGCCAAACAGAATAACTGCTGTCATTTATCAACAAAAAATAAATAAATAAACAAAAAGGGGGACTGTTATAAAGATTTTAAAAAGTGCACTATCTATATTTACAGGCATAAATAAGTGAATGGGCACATATCTAGACAAAGTAATTTCTCATCAATGAAGGTTTCCAACAAAATAAAGGAAAATTAATGTGTAGTCATGATTCTGAAATATCAAATTAAATTAAGTTTCACCTAGTTTCTTAAAAAGCGTAAATGTCTCTGCTACAATTCTAGAAATTACTATGCAGCACTGTACCACTGGATAACACTAGTGGATGGTACAGTGTATTAGATAGATAGTAATACACATGATTATGTACAGCTGAATATCCATCACTCACCTAGGAGCAACACACCACATTAAATAGAGAGATAGAAAGATATGACCTCACATATCTGTTATTTATTTATAGACATTTTAGCAGCAAGAGAAAGAGAGAGAGGGGAAGAGGAGATATAAAAACACAAATTAAAAAATAGTCTACATAAGTTTGCATTTCCATAAGAAGTGCACATCATTAAATAAATAAATACTGACAGCATTTTTAACTGGGTAATCCACTAACCACAAATGTCTTTTTTTTCAGGCTGACTGAGGAACATTGCCTGGTTAAATTTCTTATTCAAAGTTATGAAGCAGAACAATGAAGGATGATGAACTCAAACCCATGACTACAGGAAAAAAAGCTCATTTGAACTTGATAGCCTTAATTTAAGTTTTAATTCAGTTAACATAGCACAGCAAAGCATGTGACTGTGTAGCAGTCCTAAACTGAGAAGTCTGATTTTAACACTTCAGACAACTTTGCTTAAATGAAATATTTTTAGTTTCTAACACATACTGAAAATGAGAAAGGAGCAAGAAAGCAAATCAATAAATAGTGTACAGCAATTTAAGTAGGCTGCTTCTGCAGTGTTGAGTATTGCTTCTGTGCCTAGATATTAATTCTAATATCAGTAACTGCAATGGGTCAATTGCATTTTAAGTATGAGAAAAAAAACAGGTGAATTATAAGCACTTATGAGTTACCTCACACCAATCACAATGAAATATGTTGTCCAAACACATTTTCTGTGCACATTGCATAAAAACCAGAAACTGACTATTTTAAACATTTAAGTTTTATGCAGTTCAATAAAGTAATTACGCTGATCCCCCAGCAGAGAGAGCAGTCACACAGCAAGTTATCACAGGTAATGCTCAAGCTTCAGGGTATCAGTGACAAACCTTTGGTTTACTTATCATGATATGTTGCTTTTGACACTAGAAGTTTAAATCAGCTGCTGAATTTCAACAAAAGGCATGAGCATATTAGGAATTTATGGCTTTGTTTCAGTTAGTGGATTTATTTTTTTTATACCAGTGTCATTCATACCTTTCCATGGTTTGTAATGTTTCCCAGTGATTCAGAGTTTCATATAAATCAAAGAAAATCAACGCTGTGGATGTTCATATGTTATCTTAGCAGTGTTTTTCATTCAAAACCTGTTTCTTTTAGTTTTCCTGAAACATCATGCATGCTCTGTGATCTTTTAATTGTAATATCTTAGCATCAGACTGTATACCTCTCAACGTTCCAGATTTTCACAGAATGTCCATATTTTTGCCTCATATTTTTAGTCTGTTCCTCATAAATTTTGTGGTTTTCTGGCAAATCACTGAAGACTGAAGTCACTAAATAGACATAGAGTTTAGTTTCACACTTCATATCTTTCAGAAAATGCGTGCTAACAAAATTGTGATATTCTAGCAAATTTCTAAGTTTATAAAAGCAATATTCAAAATATGTCCCTATTCTTTGACTGACCCCCCCCCCCCCCCCATATTTCCGGCTTTTCCAGATTCCTTGTGTTAAGAGGTTGAGAGGTATATCAGAGTACTTGAAACTGACATACCTCTTGTAACACATTTTAGCATCAAATGAATGAGTGATGTTCAGAACAGGTTTAACAGCATGTGATGTCTGCAACACCTACTAGGGTTGCTGAAAATTCTTTCTTGCCTGAACAATATTAAGATTTTATCAAGCCCTTTGCTAAGCATGAATGAACACTTGCTTGTCTGTGTGTGTGTGTGTGTGTGTGTGTGTGTGTGTGTGTGTGTGTGTGTGTGTGTGCGCGCTAAGCTGGGTATCTCAGATGAGCAGGAAGGTAAGAAGGTAGCATACATCCTGTAAGGCTGTTAACGAATATGATACTTTGACGTCAATACTATACAGCAGCCTGACTGCCAAGAAAAAGCTGCAGTGGTGCAGTGGTAGCATTGTTGCCTCACAGCAAGAGGTTCTCCTGTTCAATTCTCGGCTGGAGCACTTTATGTGTGGAGTCTGCATGTTCTCCTCATTGTCGAGTAGCGTTCTATAGACATGCATAGAATGGGCATGCCTTCGTTGAAGGTTGGGCATCAAGCTGGCACCTGTAAAAAAAAAAATCTACTGCCAATCATTAGTGGACCGGAGTTCCGCTGTGGCGACCCCTAACTGAGAAAAGCCGAAAGAAGAACAAAGCTTGACTACGAAGGGCCATAGTCTCAGATTGCTGTAACTGTAAACAAATGCAGGCTAAAGGAGGAAGGTTGTCTAATTATTGAATACAAATAGCTATTTGGGTAGTCTCTGCATCCTTGTCTCCCTTTGTACTACCCAATATTTGTTGGAAATGCCTTCAGCTACCACTGAAGGGGGAATATTCCTTATACATATCAATGTTTCAGTGAAATAATGGGCATTGGAAATGTCAGTGTTCAGTGTCAGTGACTCAACAGTAAGTACACATATCTGTAATGGAAGATCAGAAGACAGTGGGTTCTATTCCTATGCTAAGTCCTTGGATTAATTTTGCAATACTGTCACTGCAGTGCAGCATGAGGGGGTCTGTGCCATCCTGTGGGACAAATCTTAAACTAAGGTCCCACCTGCTTCAGCTGGTGGTTGTTCAGGTGACTGTAAAAGATCTCATCACATGTCTCCAAAATGAGGAGCTGAAGTTCCCTAGTGACCTAGCCATATTTCTCCTACTCCATATCTATATCACATCTAGTCTCCACTGAAAAGAGGAAACTTAGTATGTCTCACCAATCAACAAATAGTAACTAAATAAAAAAGATAAAATGATTTTTCCACCTCACAGACTTGCACTATAGTGTTTATGTCATTCATGCACCCTTGCACTATCCAGCAGTGTTCTTCATCTGTTAAAATACTCAACTCTCTATTTTGGGATCACATACTTGGATCATATGTTTTCACAGAAAGAATGGCAAATGCAGAACAGGTGATGATGTGGTGCAAAAAGTGGTTGCCATCACTGGAAACTAACATGAAAGGAATAAAGTGACTACTTCTCAAAAATATCCTTCATTTGGGAGGACAGTCTCCTCTGTTTTTCTAACTGAGTTATTTAATCAGACAGAATTCTAGAGAGATACATAGCAAACATGGAAGTACACAAGGCATACATTTTTTTCTAAAGTAGCAACCCTCATTGTCACAACGTAGTCCCAAAATCACATAATTTTGCTGGTCTGTATCTCACAGTGACATCTCTCTCACTTGGTTAAGGACTGCTTTTCACATTCACGAAAGACAAAGGGCAGGACTCATAATCATAGGTCACAATACCACAACTAGTGGGGTATGGTTTTATTGGGCCTACATTTGTCCATAACAGACTTAACAAGGGAAAAAAAAGTCACGGGCATTCAGAACTACCATATAGCTGAAACACCTGATGTCCTTAAGGGGTCATTTGCATATATCCCATGCATTGGTGTGTGGAATAAATTACCCAACCTGTCTGCTATGTGTTGCACAGACCACAGTGTATGGTACATGGGAAATTTATACAGATAAGTGTATCACCCCTGTGAACTATGTCAGCTAAGTCATTGGCAGGAATCCCTGGTCAAGATTCATGCAGTTATATAATGCACACTCCCAAGGAAAGGCTGTGTCTGCTCACAGCAATGCAGACACAAGTGATTACTAGTGCTGTGAACACCTGCTGTGTACCTTAGTTAACAGTGATGATATACAGCATGAAAGCACAGCTGAACATCTCCCACATGAAGGCAGCATATCAACAACAGTAAATGTATTGTTATTATGGTGTATGAGCCTAAAAGGCCAGTATATGTGGTACCCTGCTAAGAACATGAAACACCTTAATGGTCCAGTCCTTCACTATGCTGTTTCAGGCAACAGTGAACTGAAGGCTTGTGCAATTAACTTCCTGTTTTTATGAGATCTGCAATCTTGTAGGACTGTCACCTATGCAAACCCAGCTCTGAGTAATAATATTAAAATGAATCTCAGTATACATTCAACTGTAATAATGGCAAAATAGTCTCACTGTAAATGTGAGAACACTATACCATAAAAGCAATCATGTTCCCTATGACACAACAGTATCTATGTCAGTAGCTTACAATTAGGCACACAGGTTACTTTCTGGATCTGCTGCATTCAGCAGTAGCCTTTAACCAATTGTGTACCATCACCATAGCATTACATGCAGGCATTGACCTGTAAAAATGGGAATATACTAGAAAAAGCATAAATACCATCTTGAGAAAGAGTCCTTACTATGTACACTATGATTACTGGATTTAAACACAGTACTTTCTGATCATGTCCATTCCCTCTGTGGGAAATCGAGTGCTGTCAGATGTTAATAATAATATTATATGATGACTTCAAAACGCTGATTGGCCGGCTTCGATTGGCCGCTGTAATAATAAGATACTACTAATGGAAAACCGTCGCCCCCCTTTTTTTTTTTTTTAACTAACTCGCTTTTGTCACATAATTAAAAGGGTTAAAGTACATAACGGCCACAGTTTTGATAAAGAATAAGCGCTTTCTCGTTGTCTCGCCATGTTAAAGGTTCCGCTATGCTAAACCCATTACATTTTACAGAGAGATGTTTAAAAGTTTAAAAGCAAGAGAAGCTATAATTTTGAATTTAACATGATATTAAATGCCAATAATATTAAATGAGCGTAATTTATTTTAAAATGAAACGGAGATTTAAATTGCTATGTTAGACCGTATAAACTCTGCTAAAAGACTCGATTCGTAACAAAGCGAGAAAAGAAAACCCAGAGATTGTTTTGCTTGTTGCGTTGTAAGCTCTTGGTGATGTACGCGCAGAGAAAGGGCAGTACATCAGAACTGCCGCGATGCCAGACATCAGAGAAAGGAAAGTAAACATTTCTTATGCCATTATATGCCAGAAAAGTAACAGTTTCTTCTTAAAAATTGTGTCATGTTATAATAGGTCTCCACTTGTGGGGTAATGTTACTAACCTCGGCTTTGGTTTGCTTCTCGCCAAAAGGACCAAACCATGCCACCATGCTATAATAATTTACAGTGACATATGGCAGGGATCAATAGCACAAGCTGGAATTTGCAACCCAGAAATATGAACGCAGGAGCAGTAATTAGTTGCACATGCAGCAATCTGTATGACATTGTCAACTATACTGTTTCAGAAATGGACTATGCTGTACAGCTGTCCATATATCTAGCTGCAGGTCAGATGTATTTTTACCACTTGTAGTGTCACTGCAGAAGACACCCTGACCCCATGTGTAAAATGGGAAAAGGGGTTGAAAGTGGATGGATTTAGAGTCTGAAATGACTCACAGTTCATAATATACTGTGGCAGTAAATTCTAGCTATACCCACCTTCCTTGAGGCTACTACAGGTGAATAGAAATTGTGCAGAAAAAGGAAAAAGTACATAACAAGCAGTCATTTAGCTGCGTAAGTACTATTCAGTCAATTATTGCAAAATTATGTTATTAAATATTGGGTGTGTTCTATATCATAATATGTTTAAAATGCAAGGGAGTTACAACACAGATGTCTTTGCTAGTAATGTTTTGAAAGTATGTAACTTTAAAGTTAAAGAAACCTCTGTGATTGTAATATAAGAAGAATGAACTAAGATGCACAGTAAGTTATTCAATCCATGCCAGATGTCCCTTCTTTTATTGCCAGTTTTATTTGCACAGGGGACATTTTACAGGCTCAGTAATAGTCAATGTGACCAGTCTGTTGTATATTAAATAGTTTGGTGGTCATGATGGTTTCATTGAATAATCTTGTGTGGATTTCTTACATGATTTTGAATTGATTCTTATGATTTTGCTCTGTTTCAATACATTTCATTCAGTAATCTTCAGGCCTGGAATTTGCATTTATACAGTCATTCTCTATTCTGCAATACATTGTAAAACTATAAGCAAGAATTTGGCAGAAAATAAGGATTCACGTACTATAGTTAAGAATATAATACAATTCAGCATAGAAACACTGGAACACAATAAAAGTGTGTTAAGGGCACAGATGAGCCATACCACTAGTCTGTGATATGTTCATACCAAAACAATAAATAATAACTGCCTGAAAAACTAAGGATCTTTATTATCAGTAATAATTAGTGTGAAAATTGATAAAAAAAGATATGACCCCTGTGTTGGAGATATCTGCTACATCTATCATTACATGCTTTTTACTGACTTATACTATTGAAATCTTACAAAAATGACAAAATATAATGCTTTAAATAATAATGTAATGGGAAGAAGACATTAGGATCTGTTGATATTTCTGTTTTACACAATAAAATATCAGTAGCTGAAAAAATTATTGAAATTGTAGAACTGCCTGAAACAAAAATGGATTTGTGTTAAATAACTGACAAAACTGAAACAGGAGTGACATTTTAAAGATTCAAGAACTGACACAGTCACTAAAGAAATGATAATAACAACTAAGACAATGCATATCCTTTCTCTTCAAACATGTACCTATATACTTCTATTCTAGTAGCTGGAGTATTGAAAGGAACATGTGGAGGGCATAACACAGAGAGCAAGTAGAAAACATTAAATCAATCAATATATAAACCTAAAGATCTAAAACTTGAAGTATTGAAAGCAATAATCACTAGTATGAACACATCACTGATTAGGAAGAAACATCATATAATATAAAAAGGTAGCATTCAGTGACATTCTAGCATCCGAAATGACAACTATAGCAAATATTCATTTTTAACAAGGATGACAACAATATATTTCATCAGTTGCTGTATTAAAATAGTAGTTTAAATACATTTGAAAACTCTATTAAAGTTGAAGGAATAAATAGACAAAGATCACAGTTTGTGGTTAGACTGGGATTTTTAAAATAAAGGAAATAAATAATGAATAAGGTAATCATGCTATTAGACCTCAGTTCACTGCACACTGTGTGACTATTTAAAGATGTTTAGTTTCCCCCTCACATCAGTAAGTGAATGCAAAAAACATCTTGCCACTACTAAAGTGTGAACTTGCTGCTTGTGGGAATACAAACAGTAGTTTAAATGTAACTGAAATAAAAAAAATTATTAGTTTTGACTAACTTTTAATAAATAACATGAACTTTTGGTATACGTCCAAGTGTATTTTAAAATTTAGAGGTACCATTCCTTAATGCAGTTACTATCTAACTCTAGCAAAATAACTTAGCATGAAGCTATAAAAAAAAAAAATATATATATATATATATATATATATATATATATATATATATTCATAATACTATGCAAGACAGCATATGTTTGAGCAGTATGACTCTTAGCATCAGCTGAAGGAATATTCTACACACAGATATGTCCAGCTCATTGGATATTGACAGGGGATTATAGAAGGATGAGATGAAAGTCTGAATTTGATCCAAGTAACACGTTCATAAAAATTCTGTAATGTGTGTCAAGGCAAACAATAACGTATTCCATATGGTCAGCGTCCTATTGTGAACAAAGCTGGCCTTAGGCAAAAGTTTTTTTCTGTCAAAAGTACATAGGTCAAGCAGCTCATGTATTGCACAGTAATAAACAACATTGTAAAGTTACCATATGTCATTCAATTATATGGGTAAGAGATAATATGTACTGCGTGATAGAACTGACGGATTTTGTGTGTAAAGAAAACTCAAGTGTGCTACTTTGTATATCATATCTGTTAGCTGAATCAGCCTTTTGTCACTCACAGTCAGGACTGAAAAAATATTATTAATTTAATTGCTAATCCCTTTCTTCTTCTTCTTCTTCTTCTTCTTTTTTTTTTTTAGTTAGGCCGCACAGCAGATCACCTTGTCCGCACATTGAATGGCAGTGGAGTTTACGGTGTCAAGTTGCCAGCACCTAGGGCCAATTTAGAGTGTCCAATCCACCTGCAGCATGTCTTTGGGATGTGGGAGGAAACCGGAGCACCCGGAGGAACCCACGACAGGAGGACATGCAGACTCCGCACAGAAGGCACCCCAGCCGAGGATCGAACCGGAGAACCTCTTGCTGTGAGGCAGCAATGCTAACCACTGCACCACCGTGGCCGCCCTAATTGCTAATCCCTTTCAATAACCAAAAATACTAAACAGGCCTTCTGCCTGAATACACCATTAATTATTGTAGCAAAACAGGGTAACTACCTTTCTCATTAACCAGCATCAGATTATACTTCAGAACACTCTACTTGTATGGGACAATCTATTAGTTTTAGGAAACTAGTTCTCTTATGAATAATCAAGTTTGGGTCAGCTAAGTCTAACAAATGATCTGCTTAACATATACATGCGCTGATTATACTTTGGCTTGACTATTGCCCTTATTACACAGAAGGTCAATTCAATTATCATTAATATGGTAAAGAATGTGGCAGTTTGTGTAGAATTCAGGGAACAAGCATTTATTTTTAAGTGGTATATCTTTCTTAAACATAGTTATGTTGCATATTTTATGATGTTTTATGACTAACAGCTAAGCTCACATGAGAATTAAAATATCAGTCGAAAAGAGAACCTGTTGCTGATATTGTTTCATCTCTAGTTATCTTTCTTAATTTACAATACAATGTAATTTATTGTTCCCTGTCTCTAGTCCAGCCATCCAGAAACCAGCCAGGCCATTCTTTCCTGAGGCCTGAACCCACCCATTCATTGTACTTACAAGAAAGGGATGGGCACCAGGTGCAGTCAGTGCTGTTATCCATGGGGAGTTGGTGATGTTCTTGTTTTGTCACTCTACTCACTGCTATAACTATCTATTTTGCATCTTGTTACTGACATAACAAGAATTCCTGCTTCCTTGCATGCTGTATGCAGTGCACTGAACCTCTTAGAACTGTTGTCATATTGCTGTCCATGATGCAACTTCAGCACTTTTCTCCTGAGGTGGACAAGCCACTCTACTCCCACCTCCCACTTGCTAGCACCTAGACCTCCCAAGCTGCTAACTTAATTTAGATAATCAGAGAGCTTTATCCATCCATGGGAAGTAAATTGCAAGAGTAAAAGTTTATGACCATTTTAAAACGCTTTCTGGCTCTGCTAACCAAGAATACAAACAGCACCCTGAACAGTACTATTTAAATCGCTATAGATAGTTATGAATCCATGGAATAAAGTGTGTAATATTCACAATATGCCAGAGTCAGATTTTCAGTACTGTTGGTAAGACCGTCAGGAAAATGGCTAAAGCCTTTCAAGACTAATAACACTAAAACTAAAACAAGGTATAAGTGTCGAACATATCAAACATGGAATGGGTTGAATGAAGGCAACTTGATATAAATACTGAATTTATTTCATCTCAAAAAATGTATAGAGCAGGACCATCAATTGGTTATAGACATGATGTTACTTGTGTTAATCATACTAAACTTAGTCAACTAGAACCACAACATATTTTGCAATCTTTCTCATCTCCCCTTAAAAAATCAGGTTAGCATTAATATGAGGGCCAACTGTTTTGTAACTTATACAATACTTCCATAGGCATCCAATCTACAGGATACAGAGCGAGTTCATGGTCAAGTCTAGACCACTCTTTGCCATCCCAGTGTTATCTACATCATGGAACAAGCGCTGCTTAAATCCCAAATATCTTACAAACTGGAGGATTTGTGGGGACTCAATTAAATGATCTTTCTTTTTCCTGTATTCACATAATTGTTTTGTTCTTGACAACTAGCAACACATATTTTGCTTTGCCCAATTAGCTGTTGTACATTTCATCCTGGTGGTTGAAGCATCTTATATCACATCATGGAAGAGGTCCTTCCCTCCAGGTGATATTTGCCTCATGGTTACAAACCATAGGTGAGGGTAAAAGCTGACCTCATGAGATGAGGTCATTCTAAATTTTGGTCCCTAACTCCACTCTCATTTTGTGGCCTGACAGGTATGCCACAAAAGCAGGGCATGTACTGCTGGATCAGTAGTGTCCATACGAATACTGGAACAGCAACTGGTAACAGTAATCATAAGATGCCTGACCACATGCAACTGCAAGAAGATACAGTTAAACATGTTTGACATACTTTACATGCTTCTTAACACATAAAATCAAAGTACAGCACTATGCTTTGCTTGGAAAACCAGAGCACCCATCTTGGTCCTTGTCTTTTTACTTTGACCTAACTAAGGTGTCCTCCAGATGTCAGTACTGCATGAAACAGACTGCATCCATTTTCTTTGTACAAAGCCATCTCTAATAAGTTTCTTCCCGCATCCAGGCTCAACAGCTCAATTCAGATTCTTGCAGACGTAGACACAGCTGCATCTTTCTGCACCACAGAGCACTTCAGTAAACACTATTGTGAATTTAAAGGCATCCCTACACATTCTGAAGTAAAATTCCTTGAGCTTCAGTAGATCACAGAAAAAAGATGAGCAGCATAAGTCTGAATACCTTTCTCCATAGGAAATCAATTATTTCAAATTGTGCACTGACAATGATTCATTTAAAAGGAGATTTTCCCCTTCTTCAAGTTGGTGTGACCTTGAAGTTGAGGCCATCACCTAAACAAGTCCCATCCCTTTTACAGGTGACTGTGTAATGGAATATGATGCATAATAGGGGACCAAACCTAAACAGGTTCCATCATCTCTGTAAGTAACTGTGTAACACAATGTGATGTACAGTAGGGGACTGCATCAAAACAGGTCCCATCATCTCTGCAAGTATGTGTGTAACAAAATATGATGTATAATATGGGAACATACTTATACAGGTCCTATCAGCTCTGCAAGTAACTTTGCAGCATAATACAATCATACCTCTCAACCACTTGGCACAAGAAATCTGGACAAAGCCAAAAATAATGGGGGACAGAGGCCCAAAAATACGGACAAATTTTAAATGCTGCTCTTATAAACTTAGAAAGCGACTAAAATAAAAGACTTTGGATTACCATGCATTTTCTGAAGGATATAAAGTCTGAAACTCAAATGCCTGCCATTATTTAGTGAATTCAGTCCTCACTGATTTTTCCAAAAGACCACACATTTAATGAGGAACAGATCAAAAATATGAGTCAAACATCTGTGAAAATCTGGACAGTTGAGAGGTATGAATACACTGTATAACAGCTGACCACACACAAACAAGTCCTGTCACCTCTGGAAGAAACTTTGCAATAGAATATGATGCATAACTTCTTGAGGCTTTCAATAGTGCAGGCATTAATGACTGTAAGAGACTAGAGGGCAACTTACACAATAAGATACATTAAAATGTTGATTGAGGAAATATCCAAGCAGTCCGTTCCCTCTTACAGTCTCACCTGGACATTGACAATCTGAGCATGCATTTTAACAATTCCTGCTCCTCTTCATCTGATGTCCATGATACTTTCCACTCTCCTTTTGTCTTTGCAAGGTAGGAATAAATGAATATTTTGAATGACCATATAACCTTTATTTTAATTGTTCTATATATTCACAGTCTTTCATATAATGAGGAGATATAAAAAGAAGTGCCTTATAAATTTAATTTCCATAAAAGTCTTAATGTTTTGCTTGCCCGTATATTGAGAATTAAGATTTACATATTTTTTTGAACAAGGGATATACTGTTAAGTATTATTATTATTATTATTTTTTTATCTGGATTAAACTGTGGAGAAATGCAAAGAATGTTATGTATCATTTGTCTTTTCTGCTGAAGTTTTGCCTAAAATTATCTGCAGCTCAAAACTTATATTTATGAGGCATATAAAGTTATTATAAATCTTATAAATATTACAAGTTATTATAAACTTAAAAGTACTAAAATGTTATCTTTGTGACAGTTGCCTGCATCATAAATTAATCTCCTCATGTCCAGTATAATAAATATTTTTGTAGTGATGACCTAAATTTTAAGTGCTTTCTTAGTTCACATTTCTGACTAGTCTAAACTAATAAAGGAAACTCAGTGAAGTCCATGTTGTGGCACTTACATTGTAGGACAACAAATCAGTAACTCATTTTTCAAGTATAAATTAATTGACATAAGTGAAAAAACTCAAATTTATCTGTAACTACAGTCATTTTCCATGCACAATAAAAATATATATATGCTGTGGTAGGTCAAATTTCCCCCTCCCCAAAAACAGTGTTAATAATGTACATGGTCCCCTTCCTCAGTTCTATATTCTGACTCCAAAGTTGCCGCTAATGAAAGATCATGGCAACATTCTGCAAACTGGAGTGATGAAAGCATAAGACAAATTAAAAAATAAATTCTACTAGTAACACTTCATTCTCCCACCGACTGTCATATTAGTTGCCACGCATATGATCCCAAATATTCACCTACTTACCAGTAGAAATACCACATACTCAACCTCACATTCAGGCTTCCACAGATCTTCCTCAAGTTTTGCTGATTTTAGTTTTATATGCACACCAAAAATGCTTAAATAACCTTAAAAGAGAGGAGGGAATGAACTGTATATTACGCATGCCTCCCCTCTCAGTGTAGTCTTCCATTCCCACCTTAGACAGAACATGTTTCAATACTGAATACCTTGGCAGTTCTCAAACAACCTCTTGAAATGAGAGGCTTAAACAAACTTCCTGACATTCTGAAAAAAAAAGTTGATGAAAACCTTGAGTTCTAGCGAATCACATTGTACAGAATAAATAAATTATGACTAAAAATAGTATACTATAGTGGATGTACATATGCCTGTGTACACACTATGCACTCAGGAATGAAATGCATTGCATTGCATTTTTTCTACTACTGACAGTTTCAGCTGTCCTTTATTCAAGTCAAAAAGGTGTGAGCAAATGCCTGCCTTGAATTTTGAGCATGGGGTTTGCTCTGCATCAGGTGAAACATTTAATAAATATTTAACCATTTATCTCCCTGCTGTTGTCCATATAACAAATTATATCATGTTTCTCATAAAACAAGTGGTTTCCTCTTCCACCTGCTATCAGAACAGGCATGTGCAACCTAGCCCTACAAAAACTCGTCTAACAAAGCAGTGTCAGTATGTCTCGAGTTACTGGATAAAATATCAAAAGATTAGACTTGCAACACAAAAACATGCTACAATATCCTGTGTTGGAAACAGAAGTGCAGAAAGGTTAAAAGTATTTTCAGGCAGGGGAGGAAAGGTTGTATACACCCTTCTGTGGACAAAGCTTCCGGAAGACCATTGTTATCATCTACTTCATTCTATAATTAATCCTGTCTAAAGAACTGTGGCAACAAAACAGATGTGATTTACCTGATGGAATTTTGACCACATAAAGAATTATATCTGCACTGTCATGTTACTAGTTGTAATATGCCGCACATTTTTTCTATGGGTCAAAAAACAAACAGATAAGGAACAAAAGTGCACTTTTTTTTATTTACAGTTGAAATGTCTTCAACAGCCCAAACAACAAGTCATAAAACCTGTACATGAGACAACCAATCAGTTCTGGACCAGAACTCAACAAGGCAATAGCTTAAGAAGTGGGATCTGGTCTAATTATTTTGTGGCTATTTAGAAGTTTGGGAGACAGCACCAATGAAAAACAAACATTGAGCCTCTAGTGTGCAAAAGATAATGAGGAAAGTGATGGAAATGGTAGCTTGAGGAGATCTTTGTGGAAAATCTAAGATGGAGTCAATAGTAAGTGTAAATGCTCAGGATCTGTACTATTTAACAAACAACCGTTTCGCTGAAAGTGAAACTGCCGAGCACACTTTCGCGAAAGTGCTTTTCACCGAAAAAGCACTTTCGTGAAAGTGTGCTAAAAAAAGATAAAAATGTGGGGAAATTGCTGTTGCTGAGATTGTAGCACTCTGGGGATAAGGGAATATTCCCTTTTCCCCACTGTACTGCGATCTCGGAGTGAGAATATAAAAGTAGGAGGGGTGGGGGGTGCAGAGGAGCTTGCCCCCTGGATAAACGTGAGTACTGTGTTTTTTTTTTTTTTATTTTATTTTGTTGTTTTATTATTTTTTTGCACACTTTAGTGAGTGTGCTTTTTCGGGGAAAAGCACTTTCACTAAAGTGTGTTCTGTTGTTTACGTTTCGTGGAAACGTGTTTTCGTGCAATAGTCCTAGATCCAAATGCTCATTATAATATTTCTTCATGATGCTGAAACAGTTGCCCCACATTGACTAAGAAAGTAATTAGTTGTGCTACTTTCTGTCTTGGTAGAGAGCTCATAGCATTATGCTTTATGACATACTATCACCACAATTTAGCATAATAGTCACACATTTTTCAAGTGAGTGCAGCACATCACAGATGTTGTCGCAAATGAATGCTTATACAAGTGCCAAAATCTTCAGCATCAGTGGCTGTTACAGGGCCTTGCCCGTGGGGGGGGGGGGGGGGGGGAGGAGGGAGTTATCATTAGTTAGGCTAGCTGTGATGTCCAGCACCTACTGAGCAAAGACATATGCTGCACACAGTATATCAAACAAGGAGGTAAGCATTGCTTTGCCAAGCTGATTTTGCATGACAATCATCACTGTTCATGTCTAGGATAGCACATAGGTACATGATAAGCTATAGCAGGCCCCTACACCTGTTAGCATGCATGTCTGACACCGGGGTGGGAATTATGACCAGAAACATCACAAAATACTTCATGGCTTTCTTAATGACTGACATGTTATGCCTAGCTATTGCCTTGATTATGGATAACAAATAGCCATGGTTAAAGCAGCAACGCTTGACATTAGGAATGCAAGGAGAGTAAGTGGAAAAAGAATAACTCTTTGTTTCTCTCTTTTCTCCATTTCAGGACTAGTGTAAACTTAGGGAACATATGTTCATAGGTTCATAGGTGTGTTCTAGGCTAATGGCCCTGGAGCCTATACAAGCCTAGCCCATGGGATTACCCTCGCATTGTACCACCCAACCTTAGTTCCCAGTGTCTCTGTCATGTAGAGCCACTGGAGTGATCCCTGGGGTGAATTTCCCAGCCACTCATCAAGATTTCTCTTGAAGAGGGCCAGTGAGGTGCTCTGTTTGACATGTATGGGAAGTCTATTCCATATAATGGGCAGTCTCTGTGTTATGAACCTGTCCCTCCACCACGTTCTGTTGATTATGATAATGAGGTTGAGGTCTCTGGAGCATGTAGTGCAGAGGGATTGGGATTTCTTTAGATGTAGCATTTTTAAAAGAGCTGGGTCAGACATGGCTTTGTAAGTCAAGCAGAAATCACCTCTAAGTAGGAGATATAAGACAGGGAATAGTTGGAGTTTTTTTAGTCTGTCCATATAAGACAAATGTTTAAGGCCTAAGATCCTCTTTGTGAGGTACTTTTGCGGCCTCTCCAGTTGTTGCAGGTGTCTAGTGAGGTACATGCCAAATGGGACATTGCACTCGATGACTGGCCTAATGAGGGAAGAGTAGAGGGAGACAATGACCTCTATCTTCCTGGATGCAAAACCCTTAGTAATGAGATGCGCCACGTAGAAGGACTCTCTGACCACAGTGGCAATGTGGTGGTCAAAAGAGAGGTTGCTGTCAACCTTTGTTCCCAGATTCCTCATAACACCTTCTATGTTCAGTGGACTACCATCGATGTGGTAATTCATGGGAACTGGGTTTTTCCCAAAGGGGATGACGACACATTTTTTGGCATTGAGCTTAAGGCCATGGTTTTGACACCAGTCACTGGTCTCAGTGAGACCTTTCTGTAGGATGTCAACATCTCTTGGGGAGTTAATAATAGCTCCCAACTTTCAATCGTCTGTGAACTTTGTCAGCCAGAGTCCCTTCGTGTTGGCCTGGACTTCAGAGAAGTAGATACCAAACAGGAGAAGACCCAGGACCAAACCCTGTGGGACTCCATTTGTGACTGGTCTGCAGTCTGCCTTGGAGTCAGAAACTTTCACACTGTGGGTTCTATCTGTGAGCCAGTTTGCACCCCACCTGGTGATATAGGGATTGATGCCTAGCTTAGTGAGTTTTTCTTTGATTCCTGAGTGGGGAATAGTATCAACGGCCTTGGCCAGCTCAAGGTAGGCTGTATGAACCACCTTGCCTTCATCCACAGCTCTGGTGACTGACTAAGAGAAGCTGACCCAGTTGAGCAGGGTCTACCCTTCACAAAACCAAACTGTGTGGAAGCCAGAGTTTGGAGATTCCTTATATCCTTGTTTAGTAGGTCCATGATGATGCATTCCATAACTTTGCATATCAGACTCGTCAGGATAATGGGTCGATAGTTCCCAGGGTCTGTAGTCGCCTTTGTGAGAGGGATGACTGTAGCAGTGCACCATTCAGTAGGGACAAAGCTGAAGTGAGGCTGTGATTGAACAGAGCACACAGGTGAGGTGCCAGTTCACTCTGTAGTTCATGCACAACACAGCCAGGGATATTGTCAGGTCCCATAGAAGCTGTATTCTTCGCCTTGGACATTGCTGTTTTAATATGTGCAGCAGTAATACTGTGTGCCTGGCAATCTACTGGTATTGTGATTGGTCTTTTTGGGGGAGAGAGAGGGGTAAAGTTGTCATTTAATCTGTCAGCCAGTTTATTGGCAATATCTGCTGGCTCAGTATAGGAGGTACCATTATGCACTAGCTCAGAGCAAATCTGGGTATTGACATGGAGATTCTTTACATAATTATAGCAGGCCTTGTGGCTGTCTTTGCTATCTGCTGCAATTCTGTTTTTATAGCTAACTTTAGAGGATTTAATGAGGGATCTGAACTTTTTGTTGAGGCTGATAAGGGCATTTTTCCAGTCTTGGGACTTCACCTTATTCCGCATCACTTTCCTCCTTCTGTTGTAGAGTTTGTTTATGGCAAGGGACCACCAGATTGGTTTCCTTTTTTGGAAGAGAGTGTTTTGGGTCTATTGAGTATGGTGAGATCCATGCATTTGTGTGCGTGTTTATACAGTGCACTGGTGTATGATTCGGCGGTCCACTCTTCTCCATTTGCATGGGTGCCATGAAGTTTGCAGTCTGTTTTTTAGGAGCCCAGAGTTAGCCTTGAAGAAGTTTTTCATGGTGGTTACCTTTGCGGGGGGTGGATTTCCAAGGTGATTAATTTGTGGTCAGATCCCATGAAGGAGTTGACTATTGGTGTAGAGCAATGGTCGCCCATGTTAGTAATGACCAGGTCAGGGATGTTGCTGCCTCTAGTGGGGGTAAGAATGAGCTGGTCCAGGACATTGGAATTAATGAATTCCAGGAAACGTTGGGCAAATGATGTTGGTACATGAGTAGTTTACCCAGTTAATGGACAGGTAGTTGAAGTCGCCCAGTATGAGAGTGTTAGGTTGGACCCTAATATTCTGCAGGATGCTTAGAAACAAGGAGTGTGAGTCTTGGGGCATGGTTGGGGACCTATATCAGGCTATGACTTGAATCACTGTCTTACTCAATGTTAGCTGCACCTGAAGTATCTCTGATGCGTTATGTTGAGCTACCAGTCTGGAGGTGTGCACATCCTTTATGAATATGGAAACACCACCACTTTTGGAGCTTTGGTCCAAGTTCTGGGGGCCGAAAAGTGTGGAATGAGTTATAGCCTGGTAGTGCAGGGACGCTTTCTGCTTCCTTGAACCAAGTCTCTGTTACAGTACAAATGTAGATGTTCTCCATTTTAAGGAGTGCTTTGAGTGAGTGCATTTTGAGATTTAGACTTCTAGCATTGAGTAGCATGACCCTCAGATTGCATTTGTTTGTAGCTGTTATGGAGGTAATTTGGTCTTTGGAACACTGCCTAAGAAAGGCACTATAGGGGTTGGAAGAGCCTTAGCCAGTATCCAGAAACCCAGGGGTGACAGATGAGGTCATTTTTGGCAAAGCATCAAGGTCTGTCAATCATGCCATCCCAGGCAGACAGATACTGGATCTCCTTAGAATGACATCAGAAACTTAGCCAATTGTTGAAATCAATCATTTTCTGCTTGTACTGTGGTATCATTCTGGGTGATGGTAGGATGCTGGTCAGGGCTAGGGTCATACCCACCTGGGCTACATAATCCAAGAGCTCCTTCATGTCTCTTTTCATGTAGTTCAGGGAGGTACATCTCAGGTCATTCACACCCACATGTAGAATGACGGAGTCAAATTTGTACCTGTTATTGAGAGACCTGAGTGCGTGCGTTATGTGGCAGATCCTGGCACCTGACAGGCAGCTGACTGTTACTTTCTCCTTATTCATCCTAGTGAGTGGGACATCAGTGTGCCTCACTATCGCATTGCCTATAACTAATGGTTGGGCATGCTGTTTTGCCTTGGGGGCTTTGGTTAAGTGGCACATTGTTTAGGAGACTTATGTGTCTCGTGATTAGTGTTGTGTTCTGGTGGTCGAGTGTGTTTCTGCCTTGGAGGCCTCTGCTGTTTGGGTAAATTTTTATTGAGAGCCTCCACGAAGGTGGGTGTGTGGTTTGTGTTTTCATGTTAAGGCAGTGCTGGTGTGTGTTCTGGAAGGCTATGTGTTCTATGACATGTGGTGCAAGTGTTGACCTTCTTCTCTTGACCAGCTATTCCGGTCTTGGCTGGAGGGTGCATGGCTTCCAGTTTGGATATATAAGTGTATCTTTTGCAAGTCTGAGTGTTGGGAGGTAAGAGGAGAGGGTTGTACTTCAGCTGGCTGCTTTATGTGTGAGATCACATTGAAGGGTCAGGAAATTTGCCATTATCCTGCTATTGTGTGATCTAAGAGATGGTGTATATAATTAGCAGGGAGTGTGAAGGTACAATCCCTCATTCTGGGGAATGCAGGTGTGCTCTCACTGCAAACAAAAGTAGTTTAGTTATGTTTTGTTTTCTAGCTTTTTAACTTCAATATAAAATGATTGCTGTTTGTTCATTTGCTCTTCTAAACCTTCAATATTTGATGGGACAGGCACACACACACACACACACACACACACACACACACACACATTTACTTATATATATATATATTTATATAAAACATGGGTCCCTATCAGCTGATTGAGTTTTAAGAAACTTGAAATTCATATGGTCAAGACCATATGATCGAGTTTTTTGAAAACTTGAAGCTTTTGAATGGAGATCGTGGTACAGTGTAGATCTGGAAGTTTACCCTTTTCCTCACTGTAGTGTGATCTTGGAGTTGGTATGTATAACTTGCAGGGGGTGCAGAGTGGCTTGCCCCCCTCCCTTTGCAGGGGGTGCAGGGTGGCTTGCCTCCCTGCAAAAACATTAAAAAGTGTAGATTTTTGTGTAGGTTTTTTTTTTGATTTTCAAGTTTTCGGAAGCTCGACCATATCGTCTCGACTGTATGAATTTCTAGTTTCTAAAAACTCAGTCATCTGACATAGACCCATATATAATATATATATATATATATATATATATATATATATATATATATATATATATATGGGTCTACTTCTTTTGACCTAACTTTCATTTGCCTGACACTTCATTTGCCTGACACTTCATTTGACCGACAAGTATTATTAGCAAGAAAATGGAATATGCCCCCTTCCCCACTGCAGTACGACCCTGGAGTTAGAATATATAGTTAGGGGGGTGTGGGGGGCACAGCCCCCCACAATGGGGGGTGTGGGGGTCGAAGCCCCGCACTTCATGTTAACTTTTGATGTAATATTGCTTAGTAACAGAAAAGTAAGTGGGGGGCTTCACCCCCCACACCCCCTAAATATATATTCTAACTACAGGGTCACACTGCAGTGGGGAAGGGGGCATATTCCATTTTCTTGCTAATAATACTTGTCGGTGAAATGAAGTGTCAGGCAAATGAAGTGTCAGGCAAATGAAATTTCAGTCAAATGGGGTCAGGCAAATGAGTGTCAGGCAAATGAAAGTTAGGTCAAAAGAAGTAGACCCATGGGTCTACTTCTTTTGACCTAACTTTCATTTGCCTGACACTCATTTGCCTGAGACCAAATGACTGAAATTTCATTTGCCTGACACTTCATTTGCCTGACACTTCATTTGACCGACAAGTATTATTAGCAAGAAAATGGAATATGCCCCCTTCCCCACTGCAGTACGACCCTGGAGTTAGAATATATAGTTAGGGGGGTGTGGGGGGCACAGCCCCCCACAATGGGGGGTGTGGGGGTCGAAGCCCCCCACTTCATTTCATATAATATTGTTAACTTTTGATGTAATATTGCTTAGTAACAGAAAAGTAAGTGGGGGGCTTCACCCCCCACACCCCCTAAATATATATTCTAACTACAGGGTCACACTGCAGTGGGGAAGGGGGCATATTCCATTTTCTTGCTAATAATACTTGTCGGTGAAAT
Source organism: Protopterus annectens (assembly GCF_019279795.1). Classification (NCBI taxonomy): domain Eukaryota; kingdom Metazoa; phylum Chordata; order Ceratodontiformes; family Protopteridae; genus Protopterus; species Protopterus annectens. The sequence goes on from NC_056737.1 coordinate 1,383,077,959, forward strand.
GAAGTGTCAGGCAAATGAAGTGTCAGGCAAATGAAATTTCAGTCAAATGGGGTCAGGCAAATGAGTGTCAGGCAAATGAAAGTTAGGTCAAAAGAAGTAGACCCATATATGTATTTATATATATATATATATATATATATATATATATATATATATATATATATTTATATTTGTATTCTGATTTGCACAGATACACACACGCACACACACACAATTTTTTTTTTTGCATTTTTTTTCACTAACAATGTAGGATGCTGCTGTGCTGAATGAAATGTTTGACATACTTCCTGGTGTCAAAGGGTTGTTTATTATTTCATGGGACTCTTAAGGAATTCTTTCTCATACCATAACTTAGGCTGGTATACTGGAGTGGTAAAGACATTTAATTAAAAAGCCTGTCTGAACCTGGAGACAGCAGCTGAAACAATGCATTGCATGTCACATATTGTGTCTCTTCACTGCCATTCTAAGCAGTTTATGTAAAGCATTTAGAAATACCGTATAAGAAAAGGGCAGAATATATTTGAATACTTTTTATTAATTTCCTACAATAACTGCTTTCTTTGTTTTACAAGAATATCAGTCCTCAAGTGCCTTGAAACAAAGTTTGAATGACCATTCATGTTGGTATGACTGACATTTCTTATAAAACAGGAACATTCTGAAAGACAGCTAATGGACTCTTGTACAAGAACAGAGAGCAAACGTAAAGTTCACCTATAGAACAGCACTTGCAGACTCTCAGACTACTTGTAAGAAATGATTCCTGCAAGAGAAAATGATTAAAATACATGTCTCGGAAAAGGACACCCTTCATTTGGGTTTATGCCTCTTGCATTTTAGGTTACGTTTACAAACTTTGGAGTCTCTTGAGAACAGCCTGCCTCTCCAGCAGACATTCCTATTTCTAACAAGATGTTTTTCAGTTGCTTTGAGTCTCTATAATATAATTAATATAATTTAGTGCAACATCACACTAAAATGCACACGTGCGCACACACACACACACACACACACACACACACACACACACACACAAATAAAAAAAGAACAAGGTAAGCACAGTCCAACAAGAATAATACTTTTTTTAATTTATCTGCTATGACTTCTAAGAGGCTGAGCTCCATTATTAACTTAATTCATTCTACCTTCCCCTAGGATTTAACTCCTCAATTACTTTTTTTTCACTAAACTGCTGTATTCACTTGTTTTCTGTATATGTCAGGTGGTTCTTTTTAGAGGTTACCTATGTACTCTACCTGGTTAAAAGCTGCACAAGAGACAGTAAGCACCATAGCATATGCTGAGCCATTTACAAAACCTCTGTACAGCCATACTGCTAGTTCTATAGAATGAGCTATGCCAATTCATATTAAGAATAAGATAAACTCAAAGGATAAGCCACCCTAGTAGAATCACACTATCAAGTGGTTATACAGTTATACAACAAAAGAAAAAAATATTGGCCAAGAGTAGGAGGAACAAAGCTATACATACTAAAAGCCCCCTGAGCAATCTAAGCAGGCAACTAAGAGGCACAGTTAATACTTCAAAGACTAAATCAGAAGACGTTGTCACAGGAAAATGACGACCACAAAGCTTTCTACAGTTGTGTCCAATAACCTCAGAGGAAATGCAAAGCAAAGTGCAAAAAGTACAGTGTGTGTACACTTACCATAAATGTAGATGTTCAAGTGTATTCACTGTTGCAGTCATAACATTTGGGTTATCTGCTTGCAGTAGCCCTCAGTCAGCCTGATTATCAAAGTCTTGGGTCCTGCGTCAGTTGCTGTCTCATCTTCCATGACGTCAGGTAGTCAGGGGTATAAAGCATGCAGCCGACACCATTACATCAGTATTTCTTGCCCCAGATGCCAGGTGCCCCCCTAATGGGAAGCAATTAAATATATGTGTATATATATATATATATACACAAGGTTATATCTCCAACAAAAAAGCAAATACACCAAAAAGCTTTTAAGCATAGTAAAGGAGAATAGAGGTATAGCCAAAAGAAGTCAGGGGGCTGGAGGGAGGGTAACCAGGACTAGAACAGTGAATACACTCGAACATCTACATTTATGGTAAGTGTACACAACTGTACTATGTTCTTCATGTTTCAATGTTGCAGTCATCACATTTGGGTAGATTCCCAAAGCTAACGGTGGGAGGAGGAATTTAGATAGCATTAGGACCAGCTATAAGGCCCTGCAAGACTGCAGTGGCTAAGCCAGCTCTGGATTTAGAGAAAATTGGCAAATGGTAATGCTTGGTGAAAGTATGTACAGAACTCCAGGTAGCAGCTTCTAGGATGTCCCTGGTAGGGACACCTCTGAGAAAGGCTGTAGAGGTAGATGCAGCCCTGGTTGAATGTGGTCTCATCTCTTGTGGGATAGGTTTTCCATGGTGCTTATAGTAGAAATGAATGCAATGGCCTATCCATTTAGAAATGGTTTCCTTTAAAATAGCCTTCCCCTCTGCCCCTGCAACAAATGCCACCAGCAGTTGTTCAGATTTCCTGTGAGGTTTAGTCCTGTCCAAGTAAAATCTAAGTTGTCTGTGCACATCTAAGGAGTGCAGTATCCGTTCCCCTTTGTTCTGTGAATTAGAAAAGAAGGTTGGCAAATGAATGGACTGATTAAGAGCCACACTGGACACTACCTTGGGCATGAAGGAGGGATTGGTCCTGATGGACACCCTGTCCGCATGAAAGATGATAAAAGGCTCCACTGCCATAAGGGCCTGTAATTCAGATAGCCTTCTTGCTGAAGTGATTGATAAAAGGAAGGCTGTTTTCCAAGAAAGGAATTTTAACTCGGCATTTACAGCTGATTAAAAGGAGGTAGAGTGAATTTTTCCAATACAAAGTTAAGGTCCCAGGCTGGAGTTGGGGCTCTCCTGGATGGTCTTAAGTTTATGGCCCCTCTGAGGAACTGCTTGAGCAGTGGATGAGAGCAAAGGGGTGGTTCTGTGTTGTAATGAGCTGAAATGGCTGAGGCATGAATTTTGATGGAGGAAAAGGAAAGGCCCTTGTGACGCATCTCAGTTAAGTATTGAAGAATCTGAGATAAATTGGGTGCTGCTGTGCCCATCCCTTGAGTTTAGTTCCAGGCACAGAATCTTTTCCAGTTTTCAGCATAATATTTTCTAGTACTAGGCCTCCTTGCCTCCAAAATGGCATCCAACACTTGTTTACTGAGGGATGGTAATGGAAAGATTGGGTAATTAGCCAGGCGGTCAGATTCAGGGTTTGAAGCTGAGGATGCAGAATCTGGCCCTCCTGCTGTGACAGCAGGGTAGGGGTCTGAGGCAGGTAGCATGGAGCCAGAAGTGACACACTACACAAGAGGGCGTACCAGTGCTGGCGTGGCCAGTCTGGTGCAATCAGTATCATCCTTGGTTTGTCCTGATTGATCTTTAGTAGTACTTTGGAGAGGAGAAGCAGAGGAGCAAAGGCATAAACTGATAGATTTTTCCAGCTGAAGGACAGGACATCCACTTTCCAAGCTTGTTTGTGGGGAGTCCTTGTGCAAAATTTGTTCAATTGGTAGTTCTGGGGGGAGGCAAACTGGTCCATATCTGGGCTCTCTCATTTGTTTATCAACATGTTGAAAGTCTTTGGTTCCAGTTTCCACTCGTGTGGGTCCATGAGATTTTTGCTTAGTTCGTCTGCCAGTTTATTTAGTTTTCCTGGCAGGAACTGAGCCTGTAGATGCACTTGGTAGCTCAAGGCTGTGTTCCACAGAGCCATGGCTAGTCTGCAGAGGGGGTATGAATGGGTACCCCCTTGCTTGTTTATGTACCACATGACAGTGGTGTTGTCTGTCTTTACCATTAATTGTCCTGGAAGAATGTGGTCCTTGAAGGCTGTCAGAGCATTCTGTACAGCTAGCATTTCTTTTTGATTGATATGCAGGTGCATTTGACTTGGGTTCCATTTGCCCTGAATGCACTTCCCTGCCAGATGAGCCCCCCATGCATAGTCTGATGCATCTTTTGTTAGGGTTTGGGCAGCAGGGTGTAGAATGAATGGTAGTCCCTGGTTTTGGTGGCAGGCCTCTGCCCACTAAAGGAAATCTAACTGTAGGCAAAGTATGATAGGAATCATTGTTTCTAGATCCTGAGAATGTTGACACCATAGGCTTTTTAGATAACATTGTAGTTTCCTCATATGCAGTCTTGCATATGTAATTAGTAGAATGCAGGGGGCCATGAACTCCAAGGCTTGCAGTATTTGCCTTGCAGATAGCAGGGTTTTTGTGGCCATTACTTTGAAGTAAGTTGTAAAATGAATTTGTTTCTCTGGCATGAGGAAAGCCATCTGGGAAGTTGTGTTCAAGCTTGCTCCCAGGAATATAATCTGCTGACAGGGTACCAGGTGTGATTTCTTTCTGTTTATGGTGTACCCCAGACAAGTTAACACCTTTTGTACAAATGTCAGATGATTCAAAAGTATGTCCTGGCTTTCTGCGTGAATTAGACAATCGTCCAGGTATGGGTATATTTGAATATTTCTTTGCCTGCAAAATGCAATGACTGGAGATAGGCACTTTGCGAATACCCTGAGCGCAGTAGATAAGCCAAAGGGCAGTGCAGAGAATTGATAGTGCATGTAGCCTGCTTCGAAGTGTAGGTATCTTCTGCAAGATTCCCTGATTGAGATGTGCAAGTAGGCTTCCTCTAAATCCAGTGTTGCCAACCAGGCATCCTGGCCTAGCATAGGAAGCAACTGGTGAAGAATTAACATCTTGAATTTTGGGATCACCAAAAAGGTGTTTAGGACAGAAAGGTCCAGGATAAGATGCCATGAGTTGCCTTTTCTGTCTACCAGGAAAAGTCTTAAGTAGAAACCTTGTCCCTTTTCCTCTTCTGGTACAGTCTGAATAGCTCTTATGCTTAGGAGAGAGAGTGCTTGCTTTTGAGCCTCTAACCACTGATTTGGGGCTAGATCTGGCCAACCATTTGGGGTTGGTAACGTGTGGATGTGAAATCTGTATCCTTGGGAAACTATATTTAAAACCCATTTGTCCTGGGTAATGAGTTCCCAGTTTTTTGCCTGCAGAGCAATCTTTCCCCCTAAAGGAGCAGTCAGTTGAGAAGTGCTTGGAAGTTTTAAAGTTAAGTCATTGAGACAGCTTACCATAGGGGGAAGTCTTACTACTCCCTGATTTGGAAGTGGGAACCCCCCCAGTGCTTTGTCCTGTGCGTACCCTGGGACTGAAGCCTGGGTGCTCTGCTGGTTCTGGGTTTGGACTGAGAAGGCCTGGAAGAGTCAGGAAAGGACCAATTCTTAGATGGCCAATGCCTACTAAATCTTGGAGGCTGTACCTGTAAGAAATCTTTAACAGTTTGCATAGATTTAGCTTTTTCCTCCATCTTTTTAAGTACTTCTTCTGCTTTGTTGCCAGACAGGTGGTCCTGATTTAAGGGAGCATCCAGCAATTTAGCTTTAACATGATCTGGCAAGTGTTGCTCCTTAAGTACAGACCCAGTGACAGCAGCCCTGCAAGATGCCTCTAGTGAATCAAAACCACATTGTAAAGTATGTTTTCCAACTTGTTCAGCAGAATGCATTAAATCCTGTAAATCCTTATTTTCAGCATAGTCAGGAATCAACATAATTTTCTGTTTAAGCAATCCAATAATATGCTGCTGATACTTTAACATATGAAACTGGCAGTTTAAGGCCCTAATGGCCAAGGTTACAGAAGTGTATACCTTCTTACCCCAACTATCCAGTACCCTGGAATCTCTATCAGAGGTGGTAGGAATTTTGGCAGTAGGAGCCTTAATACCCTTGGGTACCTGTGAAATGGTCTCAGGATCCGCAGTAGGATTTTTAAAAAGGAATTTGTGAGAGTCAGGAACCCTGTAATATCTATCAGGTTTTCTGGGAGCAGGAGGTAAAGAGTCAGGGGCCAAGCTAGATTCCGAAAAGGCATCATCAACAATGTCTAGTACAGGAGGGATAGCTAAAGGTCTGTGTTGTGGCAGGAGTAAGAAATCTCTAAGCCTCTTTTTAGAATTACAGTAATCCTGGATTTCCCAGTGAAAATGCTCCCTAAGAGTATGCAAGGCTTCACCAAAAGAGAAATCCTCTGGGAGGGAAGCAGAGGGAATAGATTCCTCTGCATCAGAATCCTTATAGGTAGATAAGGGGAAATCCTGGTCATCAGAGGAAACAGAAATTTCAGAATCGTGATCGGAAGTATCATAAGCAAATTCAGTCCTAGATCCCTTAGAGGGTGAAGGTTGGCTTCCCCTGATTAAAGTAATAAGGTCTTCAGCCATTCTTATCATTTGCTTTATGGGCACAGAGGCCTGACCATGCGGTCTGGGTGTCGGTTTTCTAGGCATGGTTAGAGTTTTAGGCTTTGAAGAAGAAGATGGCGTCAGTTTAATATGCAAGTCAGTAGGCCTGAATACACCCTCAGAAGCCGGTGCCTTCACAGCATCTCTGGAGCCATCCAAAGTAGAGACATCCACAGGTTCCACAGTTGAAGCAGCTCGCGGCATACTGGACTCCAAATTGGTCTCAGTAGAGGCCTGCGAATCTGAAGTAGCGGGTATCAGGGGCTGTGAAAGCGCCTCACTGAGTACCGACGAACTGGCGACTAGCTTAGGAGAAGCGTCGGTGGCAGCTTTGGACCTAGGCGGCCTGTCTCCGTCTTTATCTTTGCATTTTTTGGAATGTCGGTAGTCGGGTGGCTTACCAAAGACATATCTGGATAATTGAACCAAGAACCAAAATATTTAGAAGCATAAATATACTGATGATAAATAGTTCATTGCTTAAATGAGGCACAAAACTGATAGCGAGGTACCTCATGGTCAGGGCCTAGGCAAGGAATATAGTACGAATTAAAATCTTTATGAGGTATTTGCTTTCTACAGGAAATACAATTATTGACTTTTACTGGCATCGGTTTAGAGCAAGAAAGAGTTTCCCCAATGGGGTACTTCACTTTAGTTCAAGACTTCAGTTCTGAAACTCAAAAACGAAAATTTCAGGAGTCCGCCGACCGGCACTTGCGAACTGCTTCTGCTTCGGGCACCGCACGGCAAGAAAGACTGATGTAATGGTGTCGGCTGCGTGCTTTATACCCCTGACTACCTGACATCATGGAAGATGAGACGGCAACCAACACAGGACCCAAAACTTTGATAATCAGGCCGACTGAGGGCTACTGCAAGCAGATAACCCAAATGTGATGACTGCAACAGTGAAACACGAAGAATATCTTATTGTAAATGGCATCACCCACACTGAACCAGAGGCCATTGCCAAACTTTTGGCTGACAGGTTCAGCTCAAATTTCTCCCCCCACTCTCCCCATATTCCCAAGGTAATACCACATAACCAATCCCTCCAACCATTCCAAGACCAAAAACTCTGTATCAACAGGCCCCGATAACAACATGGTTTGTTTAATAAATAGCATGAAACATGGCCTCTCTGGTCCACTTGAATCACTTTTCAGTTGGTACCTTTAGTCAGGTTTTGTTCCCAATGAATGGAAGATCATTGCAATTTTACCTCTGCATAAAATAAGTCCAACCACTGATCCATGTAACTACAGGCCCATAAGTCTTACCAGTGTCATATGTAAGGCCATGGAAAGAATCATCATGGCAATGATAAATGAGGATGTAACCTGCAAACAGTGAACACATCACAGTTTGGCTTTGTTAAAGGAAGGTTATGGATAGCCAGCTGGCTCACTGCTAGGACCTAGGACCCAGGAGGTCAAAATAGGTGGCCATCTCCACCAAGAGCCTAGTCACTAGCAGAGTCCCCCAGGGCTTGGTACTGGCCCCAGTCCTTTTTCACATCTATTTCCCTAAAATGGAAACAAATGCTGAAGGTTTATGGTTGATTAAGTTCACAGATGATTGCAAGCTGGGGGGTTATCATCAACTCCCCTGCAGAAACTAGCATTCTTCAAAAAGGCCTGTCTCTATCTAATAAATGGTGCCAACGCCATGGTATTAAGCTCAATGCTAAGAAATACATAATTGTACCCTTTGGGAAGTCAATCATTTCAGCTAATTACCGTGTTGGAAATACACCCCTAAGAGTTGACCCAGTGGTTAGGGACATCGGTATGCACATTTTCAGTAGCCTTACCATTGACCACCACGTGGCCACAGTGGTGAGGAAATCCTTTTATGTTGCACAGCTTATAAGTAAGGGCGTGGCATCTAGGTCCAAAGAACTCAGTATCCCAGTGTACTCCACCCTTACCAGACCACTCAGAGTACAGCACTCCCTTTGGTATGTACCTGACCAGGCATGTGCAGCAACTAGAGCAAACTCAGAGGTTCAGTGCAAAAAAGAATACAAGGTATAACAAACCTGCATCATGCAGAGTGCCTTGAAGCCCTTTACCTCTATTCAGTCTCAATAGATTGCTGAGGAGTGATCTATGCATGACTTACAAGGCATCCACAAACCCCACACATATGAATTTCTTACATATTCGTAAGTCAAAGAGTACCAGAAGTACAAGGTCTAAGGACCTAAATTTTGTCTGGTGACTTAAATAGGACATGCTGGAGAGACAGATATGTGTCCCAGACAATGTCCATCCTATGGAACAGGCTTCCTATCCAAGTGAAGCTGAGTTCATCTGTTATCCAGTGTAGAATAGTGTGTGTGTTGTACCTTTAAGAAGCATTTCAAAGACAGCACGTGCATATAAACAGCAAGCACATGTAACTTCAGTGCCATTTTGAGAGTGCAGCCAGACAGTGAGCATGTATGAGTGTAATAGCTAGTTTATTTACAAGTTTAAGTTAAAGTTATTAAGTCTCAATCCTGATGTGTTTGTACATAATAAAGCTGCTTGAACAGAACCCACAGATGTTTGTCTGTTTTATCCTGACCAGACAAGTGACATGGTATCAGAACCAGGATTTGAGAGACTGCTTTTCGGAGCTATGAGGTGCAGAGTTATCAGTGAGGTAAACTAAGAGAACCAAGTACAATAAAAAGGGCCAGAAATGAACTAAAGCTAATGAAAGCTTGCACAAATGATTTATTTATTAAAAAAGATAAAACAGAGCATTACAAGGGCACAAACTGCATTATTAAGCGAGAGGCACAAAAGTATATTAATTAAACAAAATGTTTGAAATTAATATATTTGATAAAACAATTACCAGAAAAGCACATAAGGCGAGCATGTTTAGAACAAAACAAGAAAAGAGAAGTATAATGGGCATGAAAAAAAGATTAAAAGAGCAAAACAAATATAGTAAAGGGCAAAAAGGCCACATGAAGCATAAATAAGGCAAGGCAACTGAATGCTTTTTGGCAAGATGATATGTTTTGGCATAAACTACTATTTTGCATTAATTGAAGTTACTCAGGGCATAATTAGAGTTATTCAAAGTATTTCAAAGTGTGTAAAAGTGCTTACATCGTGTGTTTATTACTGTACATTTATTCCAAAAAGTTTATTGTGTGCAAAGTGCAACTATTTCGTAAAGTGCAGACAAAATACAGCCATTTCAAAAAGTTTCTTGTGCTATGTGTGCTATTCACAGAGTGCTGCCATTAGAGAGTGTCTCTATTTGGCAAAGTATAGCCACTTTAGAAAAGTTTCAGTGTGCTGTGTACTGTTTATTTGCAAAGTGCAATTACTTCAAAATGTTTCTTTACTCTGAGCTTCTTTTGCCCAGTTTATTCACACAGTGCAGTTATTTTGAAATGTTTCTTACACTGATATGAGGTGATTTCTTACATTACAGTGATTTCAAGAGTATTCTTGTGTCTAGTTATTTCACAAAGTTCAGTTATTCGGACGCTTGTTGTGCTATTGAGCATAGTTATAAATACTGGCACGAACTTCTGGCATATGTATATGTGTGTGTGTGTGTTCGTGCATACCTGCAAAAGCCTTCATTGCTATGTGTTAATATGGGACAGGCATTTCGCAGACCAGATCCACTTGTATTTGATCAGAATATTGCAGAGAATTGGAGAATATTTGAGCAAGAGTACAATATTTATATACAAGCAGCTTATTCTGAGAAAAATACATGCATGAGGGCATTCATTTTGCTAAACTTAGCTGGGTCAGAGTCCATTTAAAGAGAGCATTCATTTGTGTCTGCACCAGCAGTACATGAAGGAGAAGGGGAAAACCATCATATTGTTGAATAGGCTGAATCAAGGGAAGACCCAGAATGTTTGAAACCCAAATTCAGGGAAATGTGCAACCCCCAGACAAATGTTACATTAGAGAGACATTTGTTTTACACAAGAGATCAAAAACCAGGAGAAACTTTTGCAGCTTATATTACTGAACTGAGAACCAAAGCTAAAATGCATAGGTTTGGTGATTTAAAAGATGAGTTAATAAAGGACAGCCTTGTGTGTGGTATTAGTAATGCTGCAGTGAGTAAGATTTTGCTTCGTGACAGTGATTTAATGCTGAACAAAGCTATTGAGATTTGTCAAATCCATGAAGTTACAGAAAGGCACACCAGTATGCTTGCAATTGATAAGTGCATGATGTCAGCAGGCTCCAGAGCAAATGTAGATAGCATGCAAAATGTGGCTAGAAGAAGCAGGCCTAAGCACATGGTAGTTGTAACCCCTGTAGTTTTCCAGCAAGTTCTAAAATTAGTTCAGTGAAAAGGACATGCTCAGTGCAGTACATGGGTGATTCAGCAAAACCCAAATCAAGCCTTATTGTTAACTGTCTCAATTGTGGTGCCAATCATGAGTCTAAAATAAAAATGTGCGTAGCATTTGGTCAGCAATGCCACAAGTGTAAAAATGGAAACATTTTCAAAAGTTTTGCAAATCAAGTAAACCTCACACAGTTATAAATAAAGGTCACATAAAAAAGCAAGTTGATCATACACAGAGCTGCAATCTTACTTTTACTGTAGATTTTGTATTAGTAATTGGTAAAAAGGCTGATGCAGTAAATTTGCTGGCAAAGAAAGAAGTGTTTTGTACTGCCCAGATTAATGATAAATCCACCGAGTTCAAAGTACACATTGGTTCAAAGTGTAATGTTATGTCAGCAGAAACATTTGCTAAGGTGAGAGCTGGTGAGTAACTTAATGTGGTCAGTTGTGTGAAACTTTGTTGCTTATGGAAGTGAAGAAATTCAAACCGAAGGCTCAATAGCGCTTTCATGTTATTTGGTTAGGAACTGCTACAGCTTACTATTTTATGTAGTCCGAAGACCTGTGCAATCATTATTGGCACTCAGGGAAGTTTGAAAATAAATACGCTTTCCTTTACCAAAGAAGTTCATCAAATAAGCACATATCCTAGTTCCAATTTTACTGAAGCTATTTTCTCAGAGTATCCTGATGTTTTCAAAGACAACTTAGGCAAACGTCTAGTCATATATTCTATGAAGTTAGACCCAGAGGTTAGTCCAGTTGTCTGACCAGCAAGAAAAGTTCTGATAGCTATGCAGAATAAAGTCAAAGCTCAGTTAGATAAAATGGTGCAGCAAGGTGTAATTTGTCCAGTTACAGAACCAACTGAATGGGTGTCGTCCATGGTAGCATCCCACAAAAGAGGCTCAGATGAAATCAGAATCTACATTGATCCAGGAGATTTGAACAAAGCATTAAAGAGACCACATCATCCTATGCGTACAGTTGAGGAAGTCGCGGCCCTAATATCGAATGCCACTGTTTTTTTCTGTCTTGGATGCAAAAAGTTCATTTTGGCAAATGATGCTTGATCGCAAATCTTCATTACTGATTATTTTCAGTACCCCATTTGGAAGATATAGATTCCTCAGGATGCCATTTGGAATAAATTCTGCAAGTGAAGTCTCTCAGCCTGCAATGGAGCAAATTGTTTCAGGTTATCCTTGTGCCATAATATTAGATGACTTACTGGTTGGAGGCAATGGTGAAGCAGAGCATGACAGAAACCTTAGGAAAGTTCTAGACAGAGCACATAAAGTGAACTTGAAGCTCAATCCTCTGAAGTGCAAATTCCAAGTGCCAGAAGTTACATATGTAGGTCATTTATTTGCTAGCACTGGCTTGTGACCAGACCCGTCCAAGCAAGCAGCTATTCTACAAATGCCAGCACTGGATAATGTTCATGATCTACGATGTTTTCTTTGATATTGTCAACTATTCAGGCAAGTTTAAACCAGACTTCAGTGAGTTGGCAGCACCTTTGAGAGACCTGACGTGCAAAAATGTTACATGGCCTTGGCTGGAACAGCAACAGAGAGCATTTGAAGACCTTAAACAGAAAATTGGCACTCCACCTACATTAAGATACTGTGATGTCAGCAGACTAGTAACTCTTTCCTGTGATGCTTCAAAATGTGGTCTTGGTGCAGTTATTCTTCAAGAAGGCAGACCAGTAGCCTATGCATCCAGAACCCTTACCCAAACTGAAATGCAATATGCTCAAATTGAGAAAGAACTTTTGGCAATAGTATTTGCATGCTCAAAGCTTCATGATTATATTTATGGTCAAGATATTCAGAATGAAACTGATCACCAACTGCTAGTCACTATTTTAAAGACGTCTATGCATTCAGCTCCAGTGAGATTGCAAACAATGATGCTCAGACTGGAAAAGTACAACTTCAAAATGGTCTTTACAAAAGGCAATCTTCTTTATCTGGCTGATACCTTATCCAGATCACCCAGAAAAACAACAGAACAGCTTAACCCAGAGAATTTTGACTTTGCTGTCATGGAAGTGCATAATTTTTCTACCACAAGACTTGATGAGCTGAGAGATCATACAAAGACTTATCCAATTTTGCAAAAGCTCAACCCCTACATTAATGATTAATGGCCATCAAGGCAATCTAGTGTACCACCTGAATTGCAAACTTATTTCCTTACAGAGCTGAAATGTTGATGATAAATAGCATTATTTTCAAAGGCCCTAAAATTGTTGTTTCTACTTCCTTACAACGTGAATATATCCAGATTTTGCATCGTGGTCACCCAGGTTCTGAATCTACCAAGAAGGGTGAGAGGACTAGCATTTTGACCTTCTCTAGCAAAAGATATTGATAAGGTACTTTCTTCCTGTTCAGCATGTGATAGTACTAAACCGCATTTGAAAAAGAACTACTTCAGCTAAGTCAAGTTCCTGAACTAACTTGGTCAACAGTAGCCGCTGATATATTCGAGTGGAACAATCAGCATTAGTTAGTGTTGGTAGACCCTTATCCGAGCTAGTTTGAGATCGATTTATGACCTATGCTAACATCCACTGCTGCTATCACCAAGTTGAAGTGTCATTTCTCAGTCCATGGTAGTCCACACAAAGTTATTTCTGGCAATGCTATCCAATTTACCAGTCAGATGTTTCAGAAAATTGCAAGAGAATGGCACTTTGTACATGTTACTAGTAGTCCAGAATACCCACAGTCAAATGGACTAGCTGAATGTGCAGTACAGAGTGCAAAGCAATTACTAGAAAAGTCAAAGTGTGATAATACCGATGTCTTTTTGAATTTACTCAATCTCAGATACATACCCCTTGACGATATCCTTGGCTCATCTGCTTAGAGACTTCTATCTAGGCAAACCAGAACAACATTGCTGTAGCTACCTGTGATACTACTCATATAGTTTATTTGGCAGTGTGCCAAATATGTGATGCATTTTATGTTGGCAAAACCAATCGTCGATTCAAAGACAGGATAAGAGAACATCTTTACCACATTAGGAAGGCTTCACCTCACAATGCCTTAGCTAAGCACGTAGCCCAAGCAGGTCCTGAACATTGTTTTTTATTTAGAGCTCTTGAGAACATTAAACCCAGTATATGAGGAGGTGACATCAGGAACCATACTGAGAGCAAGGAGAGTATGTGGATAGTTAGATTGAGAGCAGATAGGGGTTTAGGTCTCAATGAGAGAGCCTCTATTAAACCTATGTTAAACAAACGGAGGAATGTTTGTAGATTTTATACTAAATGATGAAATATATATGTTTTTACCCTTTGAAATATATTTCTTTTGACATATATATTTATATATACATATTTATTAGAGCATCTTGAGCGTTCATGGAGAGTTTTTATATGTATTTTTTATATCTACTTTGTCATTTTATACATTTCAGCATGTTTATATGTGCATATATTTTTAAGCTTAGATTGACTCATGAATATGTAAACAAGAAGCAGCTTTTGATAGGCCAATAGGAGATGTTTTAACTGTATAAATGTAGCCTATGTACTTGAAGGTCTTTGTTACATGATCTGATGAAGCTCAAATGAATGAGTGAAAGTGCTTATCTGACCTGCAGTGGAATTAAAGTTGGATTTTCACCTGAGGATTTTGCCTTTTCATTTACACTTGTGACTCTTCATTTAAAGTTGGATTTTAACCTGAGGATTTTGCCTTTTCATTTACACTTGTGACTCTGCATCAGCCTAGTTGCTCCTTTTGGTTTTATTAACATTGCCTATCAGTTCAAGTTTGTTGGGGCCTAAAGCAAAGAACAACAGAACAATCAAAGCCCAACTATTCAGAAGGCGTTATTTCCAGAAGTCCAGCTATGACAAATCGAGCAGATGTCTTTTTTCATTGAAAGAAGGAGAGACAGTGGGGATACAGACAGTGAAAGGTTTCGACCAGATTGGTGAAATAACAGGTATAGTTGCTGAGCCAAGATCCTACTTTGTGGAATCTGAGGCTGTGGAGTACAGAAGAAATCGTAGACATCTTCTTCCTGTAGCAGAATTGATATCACATCATTCTTGCTGTGATACAGACTCTAGATCTCAGAGCAATCCGGACAATGTTCCTGTTGCAGAACATGTCTTAACTTCTACTTCCATTCCTGATGATGTTCCTGATGTCCCCACAGTTGAACATTCAGCAGAGACCGTCACAGTTGCTAGACCTAATTCTAATTTCTATGTCACATGAATTGGTCATATTTCTAGACCTAGTGTGAAATACACAGCAAGTTGGACATAATTGTCTGTACGTATTTAGTTCTGTATAATTGCATGTCAAAGAATTATTTGTATCAATTGCATGTCAATTAATTTCGTCAATAATACATGACTCATTTCTCAAAGAGGGAGGATGTAGAATAGTGTGTGTGTGTGTGTGTGTGTGTGTGCGTGTGTGCGTGTGTGCGTGTGTGTGTGTGTGTGTGTGTGTGTGTGTTGTACCTTTAAGAAGCATTTCAAGGACATCATGTGCATATGAATAGCAAGCACAAACTTCAGTGCCATTTTGAAAGTGCAGCTAGATAGTGAGCTTGTATGAGAGTAATAGCTAATTTGTTTACAAGTTTATTTAAGTTAAAGTTCTCAAGCCTCAATCCTGATGTGTTTGTACATAATAAAGCTGCTTGAACAAAACCCACAGAAGTTCATCTGTTTCATCCTGACCAGATGAGTGACATCCAGTTTAAACACAACCTAGACCAGTGGATGGGGAATAGAAAATTTACACTGGACCTGGCACTCATGTCCCTTATAGACAGAGGTAGCTTTTAAATGCTTGACCCTCAATGTCCTATTCCAATTACAGGACATCATTGTTCTTTTAGGAAAACTTGACTAGGCTTAGAAAGGCCAACCATGCCATTAGCCTAGTAACAGTCTGTGAATCTATGAAAATTTGAACAGATAAAATCAAAGTCAGACACACTTGATGAAAATGATTAGCATGCAATTGCTTTAAAATCCTGTGACAAATAGCTAAACAGATTGCTTTGCAGTTAATCAAAGCTGTAGAACTTTGACTTTCTGCTAATACATTGTTGTTTCATATCCATGTCTCACACTGTGAACTATACACATTTTTGTACTCTGCAGAGACATGATTGACGTGTAATTTTAGTAAGTGCACACGTCCTGTTGCTTCTACATTTTGAATGTAGCTAAACCATTAGATGGTTACAATGCAGACTTTTAAATATACAGACCATTTTAGTTGTTTGCAAATGCAGTCTGTGAAACAGAGTCAAATTTCTTACTAACATTAAGCGCACCACCATTCTGCCCCTGACAGCGCTAGTATCCTATGGCTTCCACAGATGAAGAGTATTATTCAGTTGGCTTGACTATTCTGTAGGAGAGTCATTTTGGCCTTATTTCTGAGTCACAAGGACTCCTGCTCTTCAGCCTACAGAGGTGACTCCAGCATTTTCCTTGTACTTTTAGTTAACAGGCCTATACTTTCAAGGCTCAATCTTTGCACATACTTAGTTTGGTAGTTTACCTGAAAGGAAGGCAACAGTACTGCAGACCCCATTCCCAGATGTTGCAACTTAGTAGTACTGACCTCATTTCTGGGATACTAACTCAGGTGCTGCCGACAGGACTAGAACCTGCAAACTTCCTTAATTCCATTTTGGAAGCAAGTGTGCTGTCTGTAAATCCAAGAACACTTACTAAATGAATGATTAGCTCTATACTTCTTATTTCTAACTACTACTTTACCTAGTGGTATTACACTGGATGTCTCTAAGTGAAAAGAGGTGTGATAAAAAGAAGACAGTTCACTATAACAAACTGTAGTGTCCCCTCTATGAGGTATGGGTAACAAACATTCTTTAATTATATTAGCCTTCGATAGTCTTTAAAAGAAAAGAAAAGAAAAGCCTTAATCTCAGGAGCATCAAACTAAAATGTACTGTGAATCATGTAGCCTTTTAATCCTCAAATGGGATGTTTTATGTAAAATCCTGTTCAAGAAAATATGACAATAATTTAATATAAAATTCTAGAGACAGTTCTAACAAACATAGTTAGAAAACAAGAGCAGCTTGTGACACAATCCACTGAAAGGTTAGACAGTTACATGTATGTGCAGTCTAAGAGGGGTTGTGGGTGTGATTACCCAAAGTGAGATCAGGAGGCAGTATATCATATGGGCAGAGTTTGTTGATTATGATTGGTTATTGAATAGAGCTAAGACCAGAGCAAAAGAACTGAAGTGCACGAGCTACTTAAAGACTGCAAGATTCATGCAATTGATTGAAATGAAGATGCATTACATGGGAAATGAAAGCTTCTCTGGAAATGATGCTTACAAAAATTGAAAGTATGGAGGGCTATGAACATCTGGGCAATGCCAAGTGTTTCTTTTAGGACACAAACAATATTAAAACAATTTTCTGTGCAATTCTTTTTCTTACTTTCATTCATTATTTGAATCAAGATGATGTATTAAGAACCATGCGTGTGTGTATGTGTGTGTGTGTGTGTGTGTGTGTGTGTGTGTGTGCGCACGCGCGCGTGTGTCTGTATGTGTGTGTGTGCGTGTCTGCGTGCCATGCGTGTGTGTGTTTTATGAAGACATCACTGATAAGAGACAAATTAAATATAGTTTGCATACAATAAAAGGAACCAGATTCAGTTAATCCTAGGTGAACATTAACCGGCTGCAGTACTCAAATTCTTTGCTGACAAAAAACAAATAAACCAAAATAGAGATTTTTGTGGTACAAATAAATATAGCAGGAGAAAAAAATGTTGAGTTAATGTGTTTATTTGCATGTCTGCTGTAGAAATTGACAGCATTTATAACTTTAGTAGAAAGCATAGCAGAAGGCATAATGGAATGGCTGCTTCAACAAAAAGTAGGAATCGTGTCATAAGGATAAAGTACAAACAGCTGCTTCATTGTTGAGATACCATCTGTTAGAGAGGATATAAAGGTAAAGTCTTTCTTTCATTTTTCAATGATGCATGATTTCTCTTTTTTACTCTACCAACTTTTTACTGAACATCTGCTAGTTTGGACAATTTGTTATCTAACTGACCAATACTTGTGGTACTGTGAACATGCTATTCTTGTAAATGCTAATCATGTTATTCTGATACGCTACTCCTCCATATACTACAGATGCCATTTTATGCTGTTTATTTCTTAAATCATTCATTCATTTGTCAAATTGCACCAGATATCACTATTGCTTAATATGCTTGCACCTGATAAGCATTGCCCTCTGTGAATAGTATGCTTCTAATTCTTTTGCCATCTTAACATCTGCAACAATTTGCAAATATTGGGTGCCAGCCTCTTTGTCGTATACCTGAGGACTGCTTGCTGGCTAATTAGAAGTTGCGGCTTAAATGCACACTGGTATGTTCCTTTATGAGACAGACTTCAGGAGTGTGAGTGCATATCTAAGCATCGGTGCATTTGATTGGGCTCGACAGATGAGACTTGGTTCTCAGAGTATGTCAAGTTTGACAAAGAGGAAGAGAGACAGAGAGTTTGTATGAGTGTGCACAGACATGTCTGTGTGTGTGTGTGTGTGTGTGTGTGTGTGTGTGTGTGTGTGTGTGTGTCTGTGCAGACATTACAGATTCATACTTTTCATTGTTCAGATAATACATGTTTCGATGTGACTTCTTGACTAAAGAAGTTAAAAGGTAACGCATTTCCTTTTGCTCGCTTACTCTCTCTCTCTCTGTTTGGTTACAACACACACACATACGCATACACACACACACACACACACACACACACACACACACACACACACACACACACACACACACACACACACACACACACCTACCACAACATCTTTGTCATGTTTCCATTTTAATAAAGACACCGTTTTAAAAGCACAAATAGCAAGACTGCGGTGGTGGTGCTGTGGTAGCATTGTCGCCTCACAGATAGACGTTACCACCTGTTCGATTTTCAGCTACAGCATCTTCTGTGTAGAGACATGCGTGAATGGGTGTACCTTCGTTGAAGGTTGTGCGTCAGGGCTGGCAACTCGGCACGTAAAAATCTACAGCCAATCATTAGTAGACCGGAGTTCCGCTGTGGCGACCCCTAACTGGGAAAAGCCGAAAGAAACAACAACTTAGCAATTGCTATTTGCAGATACTTTTCTTTGCTAAGTGTTTTTTGTTACTATTATTATTATTATTATTATTATTATTATTATTATTATTATTATTATTATTATTATTACTATAATTATTACAAAGGGAAAGCAGAAAACCAAAAACTGAACTGAGAACCAAACTGATTAAAAGAAAAACAAAGTGGTGCTGCTGAGCCATGAAAAACTTTTAATATAACCATGTTAAAAAACATACAGGATCCAAAAAAGTAGGAATAAGTGCTTTTGTCCATGAATTGGACTTTATCAGACTGTACAAAGAGCAGTGAAACATTGAATATATACTAGTGCAAGCAGTCTTGTTAGCTATCTCACTGGATAGCAAATCAAAAAAGTTTTTCAGTTACTTGAAATGCAATCAAATTTGTTAAAAGTCTACAGCATAATTTCTTAAAGTGACCAGTGTCCAAACCATGATGAACATATCAAAACATATACATTCTGGGCAGAATTGAGGACATTGCCCACAAGGATCCTTGAAAGGACATGCTAGAATGGAAGGAGCTTAGGTGGCAATTAAAATTAGACTGTACTAATGGTCATAATTTGAATGACTCAGTTTCTATTGGTTGTGTTTTGCACCAAAAGTCTTCCTTATTCTTATGATGTTATTGTGAATTGCTTTATCTATAATTAGTTGTGGATAGGATCTGTTTTATGAAGTTACATTTATTTTTAAATCTATTCCTGTTTTTATTCTTCACTTACATTACTCAATTTTATGTTTAATTTTGGTGTTTTAGATATACCACATGATTTTAAAGCATAAGTGTATAACATATATAGCATTTTTTTATATGTTCAGCATAGTTTGTGCATTGGTCACTAAGAATTCATGCTGTGCTCTTTTAGCACATTTAATTGCCTTTTTTCTTTTACACCTAATGTAGACAGGTACAGAAGAGGACACCTGAAGAAATCTTTTGGGGCTGGTTCTACATGACACAAATTTGAACTGGGTACAGATGTTAAACTGAGGTCCCATTTCCTTGAAATAGTGTTACATCAACTGGATGTAGAAGATCCCATGTCACCTATCGAAAAGAGTTGGGGAAGTCCCCTGATGCCTTGACCAAATTTCCTCTAGTAGTATAAATATCAACTTGGTTCTCCATTAAAAAAATACCCTTGCTCTAATGGGACTAAAATGGTCAACAACGGATAAGTAAATAAATAATAAATGTAGTAGCTAACAAGAAAAGTACAGTTTTGTACCTACCATAAATGTAGATGTTCGAATGCTAATACAGCTGCAGTCATAACAGATGGGTTCTCCTGCCGTCAGGCGGGTTCTCGGTCGGCCGAATTCCAAAGTCTAGGTCTGGTGTCAGTTGTCGTCGCTTCTTCCCTGACGTCAGTGCGACAGGGGTATAAAGGAACCAGCCAACGCCATTTTCTTCAGTTTTTCTTGCCCCGGATGTCAGGTGCCCCCAGAAGGAAGGCAATACATAAATTTGTGTAATAATGCAGTGCAATATAATCAAATTACAGTAGTTGCAAGCAAATACATCATAAATGAATACCCCAATCAGGTTGTATGAGGGTGTGTTAGCCTATAGGCCTGTCCCAAGAGGGGAAGGAGGGAGGGAAACCTGGACTGCAGCTGTATTAGCACTCGAACATCTACATTTATGGTAGGTACAAAACTGTACTATGTTCATCGTGCATACAGCTGCAGTCATAACAGATGGGTAGAATCCCAAAGCTAAGAAAGGGGTGGTAGACACTAGGTGGAACTAGGAGGAGCCAAAATGCCCTGCAAGACTGCAGTGCCAAAGTCTGCTCTAGATTTGGAGTATAATGGTAGGTTGTAGTGCTTGGAGAAGGCATGCACAGAACTCCAAGTGGCTGCTTCCAAAATATCCTTGGTAGGAACTCCTCTGAGGAAGGCTGCAGAGGTGGCTGTGGCCCTGGTGGAATGAGTTCTAATGCCTGTAGGTACAGTTTTGCCATGAAAGGAATAGCAAAAGCGTATGCAGTGGGCTATCCATTTTGAGATTGTCTGTTTGGAAATTGGCTTTCCTTAAGCTCCTACCGCATAGGCCACAAAGAGCTGTTCTGATTTTCTGAAAGGCTTTGTTCTGTCCAAATAATAACGCAGTTGTCTGTGGATGTCCAAGGAATGTAGTAGTCTCTCCCCTTTGTTTTGAGGATTAGGATAAAAAGTAGGTAAATGTATGGCCTGATTTAAAGCTACCCTGGAAACCACTTTAGGCATAAAGGACGGGTTGATTCGTAAGGAAACTCTGTCCTGATGGAAGATGATAAAAGGCTGGACAGCCATGAGAGCCTGTAGTTCTGAAACTCTACGAGCTGAGGTGATAGCCAGAAGGAAAGCTGTTTTCCAGGACAAATATTGCAAATCTGATGAGGCAGCTGGCTCAAAGGGAGGCAAGGTCAGTTTTTCCAGAAAGAAATTAAGATCCCAAGCAGGTATTGGTTGTTTCCTTGGAGGTCTTAAATTCTTAGCCCCTCTGAGGAACTGTCTTAAGAGAGGGTGAGAGAATAAAGGTGGATCAGTGTTGTATTCTGCAGAAATGGCTGAGGCATGGATTTTGATGTAGGAGAAAGAAAGTCCACTGCTTAGCAGTTCAGCCAAATATTGTAGTATTTGAGGTAAATTCAGTTTTCCAGGATCCTGGCCCTTTTTCTCATTCCAGACACAAAAACGTTTCCATTTTGCGGAGTAAGCTTTTCTAGTTGATGGCCTTCTGGCCTCCAAAATGACATCCTGCACCTCCTTGGAGAGTAGGGCCTGTTGTGATGCTAAGGAATCTTCCATGCGGCTAGATTGAGCGTTTTTAGCTGGCTGTGGAGAGTTTTGAAGCTGTGCTGAGTCAGAAGAAGAGGCATTAGAGGCAGGGTCCATGGTGGTGAATGCGTCAGGCTCCTCAGGAGTGGGTACATGTGTTGCCTTGGCCAGTCCGGAGCAATGAGAATCATCTTTGGTCTGTCTGCTCTGGTTTTTAATAGGACTTTGGGCAGCAGAGGAAGAGGTGGGAAGGCATAAACTGTCATTGATGTCCAACTGAAAGAGAGAGCGTCCACTCTCCAGGCCTTTGGATGGAAGATCCTTGAGCAGAATTTTGTCAACTGATGATTTTTGTGGGAGGCAAAGAGATCTATGTCTGGCCTTCCCCATTCTTTGATTATTTCTGTAAAAACTTTTGGATGCAATTTCCATTCATGTGGATCTGTCATATTCCTGCTTAGGTTGTCTGCCAGTGTGTTTTCCTTGCCTGGCAAGTACTGTGCTTGTAGTTCCATTTGTAAGTCCATGGCCATGTTCCAAAGTGACATGGCTAGTCTGCATAGGGGGTAAGAATGTGTTCCTCCCGGTTTGTTTATGTACCACATAACTGTGGTGTTGTCCGTTCTTATTAATAGTTGACCTGGTTGTAGAAGGCCCTTGAAAGCTATAATAGCAGTTATTACTGTGCTATCATTTCTTTTTGATTGATGTGAAGGTGCTTTTCTTTTTGGGACCATTTGCCCTGAATGCACTGATCTGACATGTGCGCCCTCCAGGCATAGTCCGAGGCGTCTGTTGTGATGACTTGATTTGCTTGAGGCTTGCTGAATGGAAGACCTGTGTTTGTTTGACATGCTTGAGCACACCACAGAAATTCCTTTTGCAGACATGGAATTAGTGGTATTATTGTTTCCAAACTGTGGCTGTGTTGAGACCATATGCTTTTCAGGTACCATTGTAGTTTCTTCATATGCAGTTTTGCACATGGGATTAGTAAGATGCAAGATGCCATGAATCCCAGAGCCTGCAGGATTTTCCTTGCAGTCAGCCTGGTGCAATTTTCTAGTGTTCTGAAGTATTGAATTAGTTACCCCTGCTTCTCTGGCGTGAGGTAGGCCATCTGGGTGTTTGTGTCCAAATTGGCACCCAGGAAAATTATCGTCCGAGAGGGTATTAGCCTTGATTTCTTTTTGTTGACTGTGTATCCCAGAGAGTTCAACAACATTATTACATAAGCCAGATGTTTCAGAAGAATGTGCTTGCTGTCCGCTTGGATCAGGCAGTCGTCCAAATAGGGGTATATTTGTATCCCTTGAAGTCTGCAGTAGGCAATTACTGATGCCAGGCATTTCGTGAATACTCTGGGTGCAGTAGATAAGCCAAAGGGCAATGCAGAGAATTGATAATGGGTTGAACCTGCAAGAAACCTGAGGTACCTTCTGCAATTTTGTCTGATTGGGACATGCAGGTATGCCTCCTTGAGGTCCAATGTTACCAGCCAAGACGCCTTGCCCAGCATGGGAAGAAGTTGCTGTAGAGTGAGCATCTTGAATTTTGGTATGAGTAGAAATGTGTTTAGGATGGATAGGTCCAAAATAGGTCTCCAATCTTTTCCCTTCCTTGGCACCAGAAATAGCCTGGAATAAAAACCTTGACCTTGTTCGTGCGTAGGTACCTCTTGAATAGCTTTCATGTTTATGAGATCTGTAATTTGCCTTTTGCCTCTGTCCTTTGATTGTGTGGCAGGTTTGGCATGCCTTTCATTTTTGGAAGGGTGTGAAAATGGAATTTGTAGCCTCTGTTTATAATGTCCAGGATCCATTTGTCCTTTTGTGACAATATGCCAATTTTTTTAAAATAATGCCAGCTTTCCTCCTAAGGGGGCTGCCATTTGAGACTTGGTTGGCATGCAAAGGGGAAAGTCATTGGGTTTGCTTTCTGAAAGTTTGCGAGTTATCCTCACCACCTCTTTGTGTAGGAGCTTGCCATTGTCTGCCTCTAAACGATCCTTGGGATTGTCCTCTGCCCCTTGGGCGCCTGTATCTGCGTCTTTGGGGTCTGTCCGTGGCAGGAAAGGACCAGTTTTTGGAAGGCCAATTTCTACTAAAACGTGGGGGCTGTACCTGTAGAAATTCTTTCACAGTTTGCTTTGATTTAGCCTTTTCCTCCATTTTCCTTAACACCTCCTGAGCATTAGCGTCAAATAGTACATCCTTTTGAAGAGGAGCGTCTAATAATTTAGCTTTGACATGATCAGGCAAGGCTTGTTCCTTGAGCCAGGCATGCCTACGTATGACTGATCCTGTAACAGCAGCTCTACATGAGGCCTCTAGAGCATCAAAACCACATTGTAAGGTATGCTTACCCACTTGTTCTGCACTATGCATCAAATCCTGCAACTCCTTCAAGTCTGGTTGTCCAGGTTGTGACATTTTACTTTTCAATTGTGATAACAAAAACTGTTGGTATTTTAGCATATGAAACTGACAGTTTAAGGCCCTCATGGATAAGGTAGCCGAGGTATATACCTTTTTTCCCCACCTTTCTAAGGATCTGGAGTCTTTCTCGGAAGGTAATGGATTTTTAGCAATGGAGGCCTTAACTCCCTTGGGGCCCTGTGAGATGGTTTCTGGGTCAGCAGCATGGCTTTTGTGTAGAAATTGGTGTGAGTCAGGAACCCTGTAGTACCTGTCAGGCTTAACTGGAGCTGGAGGTAGAGAGTCCGGGTTAAGACAAGCCTCCGAGTAAACATCATCTAGGATGTCCAAGACAGGAGGTATAGCCAGAGGCCTGTGCTGAGGTAGCAAGAGAAATTCCCTGAGCCTTTTCTTGGAATCTGAATAATCTTGGCCTTCCCAGTGGAAGTGTTCCCTTAAGGTATGCAAAGTTTCCCCAAATGAGTAATCCTCTGGGGGGGGGGGGGGGAGAAAGAAGGGATGGACTCCTCCGCATCAGAGTCTTCAAAAGGGGAGTAAGAATGTTCCTGATCATCAGAATGCTCTGAAATAATGGAGCCCTGATCAGAGGAGGGGGAATCTTCCTCCACTCTGGGCCTTTTGTCCGGTGGGGGCTGAGAACCTCTGATAAGAGTAATTAAATCCTCAGCCATTTTAAGCATCTGTTTCTTAGGCATGGGGCCTGGAGATGGGACCTGTGTAGCTGGTCTCTTAGAGTGCATGGTTGCTTTAGACTTTGTGAAAGCCTTGATGGAGAAAGAAGAGGAAGGTCTGAAGACACCTTGAGTGGAGGTGGACCTGTCCACATTCTGAGATTCAACGCCAAGAGTGGCTTCGGTATCTGTAGTCGGGGTGTGGGCCGAGGAGCCTGCGACCTCGGACACAGGAGACACCATCAAAGAAGTGTCGTCGGTAGTCAGGGGCTGCGTAGGCGCCTCACTGAGAACCGGACTACGTGTAGTCGGCTTTGGCGTGGTGTCGGTAGAGGCCGCGGACCTCGTGTGTTGGTCCTTGTCTTTGCGTTTTTTAGACAAAACCGGAGTCGGAGTATCCGATGACATAGTATAGTTAAATGCTTTCCCAAAATAATGCTGGGCGAACTCCGCCCGATGCTTAATAGTGCGTTTGTTGAATGTAGCACAAAAGCGACAGACTGAGACGTTGTGGTCTGGGCCTAAACAAGGTATACAGAGGGAATGGAAATCCTTGTGCAGTATTTGCTTCCCACAAGAAATACAATTATTAACTTTGTCTGACATCGGTCTGAGGCAAGAAAAGTTTCCCCAACGGGGTACTTAGCTTTTTAGAAGACTTCGGTTTCCAAATTTTCATAATCTCAGGAGCTGGCCGACCGGCACTTGCGCGGCAAGAAAGACTTAAGAAAATGGCGTTGGCTGGTTCCTTTATACCCCTGTTGCACTGACGTCAGGGAAGAAGCGACGACAACCGACGCCAGACCTAGACTTTGGAATTCGGCTGACCGAGGACCCGCCTGACGGCAGGAGAACCCATCTGTTATGACTGCAGCTGTATGCACGATGAACATCTTCTTGAACAATATTTTATGGTTTGTGGATTTCTGTTGTGTACATACCTTATTAATTATGTTAATTCTATACATTCTGCTACTGGGGTGCTCCTCAAAGTAATATTTCTTCTGAACAGAAGTATGGAAGAGCCTATACAATCAGGTAGGGCAAGATACCAGCATTAGGGGCACTATGGTTTTCACAAGCACCAATAGAACAGTGGTGCTCAAGATAAAAATAATACATTTAATTTTGAGAGTTCCCATTATCTTATATAGCAGTGAAAATGACCAGCCAACCGTATGTGTGAAGGGTTGCAAGATTCTTTAAAAAAATAACATATCCAAAGGATATATGCAGAAGTTCTCTTGTAATTTAGTGCAAAGAAAAAGTAAAAAATTCATATGTTGATAATTTTAACCACTTCCAGTTGATATAAGAGAAGAATATTTCTGGCTATTGCTTGCATTTACAGAAAACTTGGAAATCTGGGACAATGAGTGGAATAGAGATAAAGAATATAGGTAAGTATAAGCATTGTTTATCTAAACTTTAAGGACTCAGTTTTTAAGGGAATGTCTATATGCTGTCACTCTGCCTGTTTTAGTTTTCAAACACACATAAGAAGGCACAATGAAACACTTAACATTTGTTTCTATATCTTGTTAACTTTGTGCAGAGTGTAAGATACAGTTCTGTTTCATCATTTTTTAATATGTTAGCATAATCAAGCAAGAATCTTAGACTTTGTTTGGATTAAAAACAGCCTTCTGTTGTATACGCATTGACACTGTAACTGAGTAACTAACTACATAATCAACAAATTCATCTACATTTATTTTGTGTGAATAATTAACAGTGCAAAAGAACATGTTATATCAATATAATAAGGAACCTTAAGTTTTTCAATTACCTGACTGAAAGAAATTGGTCTATATCACCTTTTCTGAGTAAAACTGCGGTGTTCTGCTTCATAATCATGCAAGTATTTATCTTCACCTTACACAGAATGATGTCAGCCCTAAAAAGTACATTTTGCCTCCCATTGTTTGTTCTGTTTATTCACTGGTCTGAATTTATTACCTAGTTTTTACACTCCAGCAAGCTGTTTTCTGTGTCTTACATTGAATGGAGTAAGGATTTTTCATCTAGTTGCAGTATGTGGTAGCCTGGTTGTAGCTAAACTAATAAAGGAACTGTCATAATGGATATACAGTTTCCCAATTTGTTTGCAGCTAGTTGGGTGGATATGAACATACTCTGTCAATGCAGCAATTGTTTCATGCTTACTGGCAACCAATTAATCCTTAAAGAGATAGATACAGTATGGGTGAGATTTATGCATGCACTGTGACTGGAGGTAAAACTCTGGTATACAAGCACTCATAATACACACACACACACACACACACACACACACACACACACACACACACACACACACACACACAGACAAACTATACCCACAACACATAGCATGCACCCCAAACATAGACTAACTCTTGCTGAAGTGCTTAAATGCAATACTCTCAAACCCCAAAGACCTCCCAGACACTCTACCTAAAAAATCTTCCTCAGCAAACCAAAAAGCATTCTACAAAAACAACACTCACCACTATACATCTAGTCATACCAGGTGGTGCCTCATCTACTAATCTGATAAAGTTAGCAGACACTCCACCCAGGACTCTAGTCATAGGGGACTCCATTCTTTATCATACTGATGCAACTCTCATCAGGCCAATCAAGGAGAAAATAATAGGCAGTTGCTTATCAGGAGCTCGGATCCAATAAATTAAGCATACACTCAAAGTCATTGCACCGTGATTCATAGTCCATGTAGATGTAAATTATCTGAGACACACCTCCCTAGACTATGTGTCACAGTCTGGTATGTGCTCAGCATTGAACAACATTCTACCCTCATCAAGAATGATACCAAAATATGAACAGAAGATGACTGACTTTAATAAATGACTTTGTTTCTGGTGTCATTCAAGGGGAATACAATATTTGTCAGCATGGGAAGATATGGTCAGCTGCCATGTTGCTTTGCCGAGGATGGTTTGTACCTGTTTTTCTAGGATTTTAAATACTGGCAAAAACATTGCCCTCTCTATTGAGCCTTTTTTAGGCAATACCAAGTTGACAAACCTTCCAACATAGCAAAATCTATCCAAAGCAATCTAAAGGTGTTACTGTTCAATGCCAGCAGCCTAAACAAGAAGCTCCACTCTCTCCCTCTCCCCAAGCTCTCTATGGAGAATGCAGACATCTGTGAAGTTACCAAGACTTGGCTTAAAGCCATGGAGAGTACCTTGGTGGTGCAAGGCATCAGTACCTTTCACATATTTAGACAGGCAACTGCACACAGAGAGACAAAAGTGAAAGTATCTCTACCTACATAAATAACAAGCATACCCTGAGGTCAGTTAAACAGGATGACCTACTGGAGTTTCTCCACATACAAATTACCACTGACAAAGTCCCATATCATATCTTAGAAAGTTATAGATCATGCTTCTGAACCAGGAAACTCAGAGCTCATGCTTAGACCTGAAGGAGACACTCACAATTCAACCAAATTCCATACTCATAGGTGACTTTAATTACCCCTCTATAGACTGGGAATACTACATGACCCCAAATTTCCAGGCACAGAGATTCCTGGACTTTTTTTAGCACAATTACCCTACACCAGATAGCACATATACCCACTAGAGGCACAAACATGGGAGAATGCCCCCCCCCCTTGAGTCCTCTCTGATGAGGTCAGATCACAAAGCTGTTTTCTTTGAGATAAAATTAAATTATATAACCCAAAGTAAACCCTGTGACAGTTTTGTATTATTACAAGGCAAACTGCCTCTTATTAAATTATATCCTTTCAATATTTTAAGTCTCTGCAAACACAATCAATGTGGCAGCCCAGGCAGAACTCTTCACAGAAACTCTGTACAGCCATATTAATTATTTCATAAAGGCTAGTGTGTATAACAGAAGTAAATCCCAATCAAATTAAAAAAAAAAAAAAACAAGCCACCCTGGTTGAATCAAATATTAAAAAGGCTGTATAATAAAAGGAAAAAAAATCATAGCTAGACTTAGGAAGAGCAACACCCAAAGAGATAATAAGTCTCTCAGCAAGCTGAATGGACAAACTAAGTGCAACAAATGTTGAGATTGAGATGGGTTCCCAGACTAAGGACAAGCATGAGGTTTTCTTTAGCTATAAAACCCACATTTGCATGGTTTTGAGTGCCGGGCAGCACCAGTTAGCTAGGGTATAACTATTCGCAGCTCCACAAAGTCTACTTTTCAATTTTTCCCTTGGAACTAGACAAACTTTCAACTTAAGCACTCAAACCATTCACTTCTCATGTCAGCACTTGCTCAAAACTCATAGCAAGCACTAATAAACCTTAACATGAGACCCCCCCCCTATACTGTAGAGAAGGACAAGGCTCTCTATTTGACCTTACCAGCTAATCAGTAAAACAGTTCACTGTACCTATCCAGGCATGTCCAAAGGGCAGTTTCAGGTGTACTCTCCAGTCCAACTGGTGAATCTGGGCATTTTGAGGCAATGTTACAATAGCCTCATGTACACAGACAGCACTCTCCTCCTTCCACCAAACACTAATATATGCAAGAGATGCAATTATACAGCCAAACTGGAGGCTAAGCTCTCTCAACCCAAGACTGGACCAGGCAGTCAAGAGGAGAAGGGAATTACTTGCATCACACCACCAGTCTCACATAGACCTATGAAACCATCACTGGCAAAAAACACACATAAATACACAAAAACATACTCGGATGCTTTAAATAAAAATCTGCAGAAGCAACAGAGACCTCCAAAGCAGACATCCAAGCAACCTCCACCCCCCAACAGAAACCATGAAACACATACTTCACAAAACCAGTGTGCCACACAATCACAACCCTTAAGGCAAAATAACATACCCAACACAGTAGTAATAGGCGACTCTATAGTCAGGCACACTGACGTCCCACTCACTAGGCTGAACAAGGAGAAGGTTATTGTTAGCTGCCTGTCAGGTGCCAGGATCCACCACATAACACAAGCACTCAGGTCACTCCAGAACAAGTACAAATATGACTCTGTCATTGTCCATGTTGGTGTGAATGACCTGAGCCGTACCTCTCTGGACTACATGAAAAGTGACATGGAGGAGCTCTCTGATCACGTATCCCAGGCCGGTATGACCCTGAGTATCATCCTGCCCTCACCAAGAATGATACCACGGTATAGAGAAAAAATTATCAATTTCAACAATTGGCTAAGCTTCTGATGCCATTCAAAGGGGATCCAGTGTCTGTCAGCCTGGGATGACATGTTCAACAAGCCACGCTGCTTCTCTAGAGATGACTTGCACCTGTCACCATTAGGCTTTCGAATACTGGCCAAGGGTCTTGCCACACCCATAATGCCTTTTTTAGGCAAGACTCAAAAGACAAACCCACTGCCGTAAATAGCACAAGTAACAAAAACCTGTTGGTAAGGCTACTCAATGCCAGAAGTCTAAACCTCAAAATGCACGCACTCGAGGCACTCCTCAGTATGGAGAAAATAGATATATGTGCAGTAACAGAAACCTTGTTTAAGGTTCCAGAGAGAACCCCAGCACTACCAGGCTACAACTCATACCATACATTTCGGCCACAAAACCCGGACCGAAGTACAAAAGGCAGGGGAGTATCCATATTCATCAAGGATACCCACATCTCCAGGTTAGTGGTACAGCACGATGCTTCAGAGATCATCCACAAGCAACTAACAATGGGCAAAACTGCTATTTAAATTATAGCTTGCTGCAGATCAACCACCATGTCCCAGAATCCCCACTCCGCATTCCTGGAAAAGTACAGTTTTATACCTACCATAAATGTAGATGTTCGAGTGTAAACACTGCTGCAGTCATTACACTTGGGTTATCCTGCCGTCAGGTGGTTCCCCAGTTGGCCTAAGTTCCAAAGTCTTGGTCCGGCGTCGGTTGCTGTCGCCTCTTCCCTGACATCAGTGCAACAGGGGTATATAAGATGCAGCCGACGCCATTTTCTTCAGTTTTTCTTGCCCCAGATGTCAGGTGCCCCCAAATAGGTAGGCAATTCAAATTGCTAGTAAAATATACAAAAGAAAAGCAAACAACCATTTTTAATTACCAGCAAATACTCCCCATAGGTAATAAAGGGTAGATGACCAAGGTACGTACCAGAAATTAAGAGGGGAAGGAGGGAAGGTAACCTGGACTGCAGCAGTGTTTACACTCCAACATCTACATTTATGGTAGGTACAAAACTGTACTATGTTCATCGTGTTACGCTGCTGCAGTCATTACACTTGGGTGGAATCCCAAAGCTGAGGTAGGGAGGCTGGATCTATAAGGCATTAGGGGTGGCTATAAGGTCCTGCAGCACAGCAGTGGTGAAGCCAGCTCTGGATTTGGAATATAAAGACAAATGGTAATGTTTGGTGAAGGTATGCACAGAACTCCATGTTGCTGCTTCCAAAATATCCTTGGTAGGCACTCCTCTGAGGTAGGCAGTTGAAGTGGCTGTTGCCCTAGTGGAGTGAGATCTAATGCTGCTAGGTACAGGTTTCCCATGGTGGGTATAGCAAAAACGTATACAGTGTGCTATCCATTTTGAAATAGTCTGCTTTGAAATGGCTTTTCCCTGTGCTCCTGCAGCGTATGATACCAATAATTGCTCATATTTTCTGAAAGCTTTGGTTTTGTCCAAGTAGAAGAGTAACTGCCTGTGAATGTCCCAAGAATGTAGTAGTCTCTCTCCTTTGTTCTGTGGTTTTGGATAAAAAGTTGGCAAGTGAATAGTTTGGTTTAGAGCCACACTTGACACCACCTTTGGCATAAACGTAGGGTTAGTTCTTAAGGACACCCTGTCCTGGTGGAAGATGTGGAAAGGTTCCACTGCCATTAGTGCCTGTAATTCTGAAACTCTTCATGCTGATGTTATTGCCAGTAGCAAAGCAGTCTTCCAAGAGATGTATTTTAATTCTGCTGTGTTAGCTGGCTCAAAAGGAGGTAAAGTTAATTTTTTCAAAACAAAGTTGAGGTCCCAAGTTGGTGTAGGTGCTCTATGGGGCAGTCTCATGTTTTTAGTCCCTCTGAGGTACTGTTTGAGCAAAGGATTAGAAAACATTGGTGGATCCGTGTTGTAATGAGCAGAAATGGCTGAGGCGTGGATCTTGATGGATGAGAAGGAGAGGCCCTTGTCCAGCATCTCAGTTAAGTATTGAAGTATCTGAGGAATGTTTGGGACAAGAGGGTCAAGGCTGTGCGCTTGGTTCCAGGCACAGAATCTCTTCCATTTATTCGAGTAGGCTTTCCTGGTGCTAGGCCTTCTGGCCTCCAGAATGACATCCATAACAGCTTTGGAGAGAGAGGCATTGTTTGCTTGGCTAAGGAATTTTCCATGCAACTAGATTTAAGGTCTTTAGCTGGCTGTGAAGTATCTGATTGTTGTGCTGTGTCAACAACTGTGGGATTTGAGGCAAAATCCAGGGTGGTTCTTGTGCTAAGTTCTTTAAGATTGGGTACCAGTGCTGGCATGGCCAGTCTGGTGCAATCAGGATCATCTTTGGGTCTTCCTGCTGGCTTTTATGAGTACCTTTGGAAGGAGAGGTAAAGGAGGGAAAGCGTATACTTGTAGTTTTTTCCAGCTGAATGAGAGGGCATCCACTTTCCATGCTTGTGGATGGTAGCTCCTTGTGCAGAATTTCTGTAATTGGCAGTTCATTGGGGATGCAAACAGATCTATGTCTGGTCTCCACCATTTTTGTGTTATCATTCTGAATATTTATGAGCTCAATTCACATTCGTGGGGATCCATGATGTTTCTGCTTAGGTCGTCTGCCAGTGTGTTTTTCTCCCCTGGCAGGAATTGTGCTTGCAGATGAACTTGGTAGTTTAAAGCTGTGTTCCACAAGGTCATGGCTTGTCTGCAGAGGGGGTAGGAGTGTGTGCCCCCTTGCTTGTTTATGTACCACATAACTGTGGTGTTGTCTGTCTTTAGTAGACATTGTCCTGGATGCAGCAGGTCCTTGAAAGATATAATTGCATTTTGTACAGCAAGCATCTCTTTTTGATTGATGTGGAGATGTCTTTGCTCTGTGGGCCACTTGCCCCGAATACATTTTCCTGCCATGTGTGCTCCCCAGGCGTAATCCGATGCATCTGTTGTCAGTGTCTGCCTGGCTGTGGGTTGAGTAAAAGGCTGTCCCTTGTTGAGGTGACAAGCTTGAGCCCGCCATTGAAACTCCTGTTGAAGGCAAGGAATTAGTGGTATAACTGTTTCCAAACTTTGACAGTGTTGAGACCATACACTCTTTAGGTACCATTGTAGTTTCCTCATATGCAGTCTGGCATATGGAATTAGTAGTATGCAAGATGCCATGTAGCCCAAGGCCTGCAGAATTTTTCTTGCAGGGAGTTGGGTTTTTGTTGCCATTAAATGAAAGTATTGAGTCAGTTGTCCTTGCTTGTCTGGCGTAAGATAAGCCATCTGGGCTGCTGTGTTCAAGCTGGCACCCAGGAATATTATCTGTTGTGAGGGAACTAGTTTTGATTTCTTTTCATTTACTGTGTACCCCAGGCAACTTAATACCTTTTTTACGTACGCCAGATGCTTTAGAAGAATGTCATTGCACTCTGTTTGAATCAGGCAGTCGTCCAGGTATGGATACATTTGAATTCCTTTTTGCCTGCAAAATGCAATTACTGGTGCCAGGCACTTTGTGAAGACCCTGGGCACAGTAGATAAGCCAAAGGGAAGTGCAAAAAATTGATAGTGCATTGAACCAGCTAGAAATCTGAGGTATCTTCTGCAGTTTTGTCTGATAGGGACGTGCAGGCATGCCTCTTTGAGGTCCAAAATCACGAGCCAAGTTTTCTTGCCCAGCATGGGAAGAAGCTGCTGTAGTGTCAACATTTTGAATTTCAGAACATCCAGGAAAGTGTTCAGAGAAGAAAGGTCTAGAATGGGTCTCCAGGCTTTGTCCTTTTTGGGAACGAGAAAGAGTCTTGAGTAAAATCCTTGTCCTTGCTCTTGCGGTGGTACCTTTTGAATAGCTCTCATGTTCATGAGTGCTGTAATTTGTTTTTGAGCCTGTGCCCATTGATTTGGTGGCAGATTTGGCATTCCTTTTAACCTTGGCAGAGTGTGGAAGTGGAACCTGTAACCTTGAGATATAATGTTGAGAACCCATTTGTCTTTGGTGATGCAATGCCAATTGTGATAGAAAAGTGCCAGTTTTCCTCCTAAGGGGGCTGCCAAGAGAGAGCTGTTTGGCAGCTGTAGAGGAAAGTCATTGAGGCTGCATTTTATAAGGCTGAGGCCTGTCTTCCCCTTCTTTCTGGCCTGGTGTACCCCATTGTCGAGGTCTGTAAGGGCCTTGTGCCTGACCTCTACCTCTTGGGCGTCTATATCTGTCCCTTTGAGGTCTGTCTGTGACTGGAAAGGACCAGTTCTTTGTTGGCCAATTTCTGCTAAAACGAGGAGGCTGAACCTGTAAGAAATCTTTCACCATTTGCATAGATTTTTGCCTTATCCTCCATCTTTTTTAATACCTCCTCTGCCTTAACTCCAAACAACACATCCTGCTGCAAAGGTGCATCCAATAATTTGGCCTTAACATGATCTGGTAACGTATGTTCTTTTAACCAAGCATGCCTTCTAATGACAAAGCCTGTAACTCCTGCTCTACAGGAGGCCTCTAAGGAATCAAACACACATTGCAAAGTATGTTTTCCCTCTTGTTCAGCTGCATGCAATAAATCCTGCATTTCTTTAAAATTAGAAGGATCTGAATCTGGAAGCATCTTTTGTTTCAACTGAGACATTAAAAATTGCTGATATTTTAGCATGTGAAACTGGTAATTCAAGGCTCTCATTGCTAAAGTTGCAGACGTATATACTTTTTTTCCCCATATGTCTAATAATCTGGAATCTCTGTCAGAGGGAACTGGGTTTTTAGCTGATGAGGCCTTAATCCCTTTGGGTCCCTGAGAAATAGTTTCAGGGTCAGCAACAGGGCTTTTGTACAGAAAGTTATGAGAGTCAGGGACTCTGTAATATCTATCAGGTTTAACTAGGGCTGGGGGTAAGGAGTCAGGGTTTAAGCTGGATTCAGTGTACACATCATCCACAATATCTAATACTGGCGGGATATCAAGGGGTCTGTGTTGAGGCAATAAAAGGAAGTCTCTGAGCCTTTTCTTGGATTCTGAGTAATCGTGGCCTTCCCAGTGGAAATGTTCCCTTCATGGTATGTAAGGTCTCCCCAAAGGAGTAGTCCTCAGGTGGAGAGGCTGATGGAATTGATTCCTCAGCATCAGAATCCTCATAAGGGGGTAAGGAATATCCTAGGTCTGAGGATGAGTCTGAGGAAGTGGACACCTGGTCAGAAGATTCATAGTCTGCATCTTGTCTGGGCCTTTTATCAGGAAGGGGATGGGACCCCCTGATCAGGGTGATTAGGTCTTCGGCCATTTTTAGCATTTGTTTCTTTGGAATGGAAACCTGTCCTGGAGAATGCTGTGTCTGTTTCTTTGCTTTTAAGGGGGGGCTTAGACTTAACAGAGGGTTTAATGGTTAACTGGGTAGGTCTGAAAACACTCTCTGTAGTTGTGGATTGCTCAGCTACTTTGGTTCCCTCCATAGGGTTAGCTTCGGTAAGCTGAATACCTAGTGCATCCAAAGGCCCAGCCAGCTCCACATGGGAGTCGGAGGTGGTCTGTGGTTCTGTGGAAGTGGTCGTCTGGGGCTGCGTAGGTGCCTCGCTGAAAACCGGAGAACAGGCGACCGGCCTAGAAGAGGCCTCGTCGTCAGTTTTGGGCCTTGGATGCCTGTCCTTGTCTTTGTGCTTTTTATGTATTCCGGTCGGCGGAAGTTCCGACGGCATGGTGTAATTGAATTTTCTGCCAAAATAATGTCGGGCAAAATCAAACCGACATTTAAGAGTGCGCTTGTTAAACCTAGCACAAAACCGACAACCAGTGATGTTGTGGTCTGGGCCTAGGCATGGAATACAATAGGAGTGGAAATCCTTATGAGGTATTTGCTTCCCACAAGAAATACAGTTATTAACTTTTACTGACATCGGTCTGAGGCAAGAAATAGTTTCCCCAAAGGGGTACTTAGCTTTTTTAGAAGACTTCGGTTCTGGATTTGGAATGAAAATCTCAGGAGTCAGCCGACCAGCACTTGTGAACTGCTTCTGCTTCAGGCACCGCGTGGCAAGAAAGACTGAAGAAAATGGCATCGGCTGCATCTTATATACCCCTGTCGCACTGACGTCAGGGAAGAGGAGACAGCAACCGACGCCGGACCAAGACTTTGGAACTCAGGCCGACTGGGGAACCGCCTGATGGCAGGATAACCCAAGTGTAATGACTGCAGCAGTGTAACACGATGAACATCACTGGGAAACATAAAGGTCCTACCAAACACCCTGATATTGGGTGATTTCAATTACCCAAACATTAACTGGGAGAACTACTCAAGTACAAACTCCCTTGCCCAACATTTCCTAGAATTTATAAACTCAAACACCCTGGATCAACTGGGCAACACCCCCACCAGAGGTGACAACATATTGGACCTGGTCATCATCAACATGGGCGACCGGTGTTCCACACCAGAGGTCAACCCCTCGCTGGTTAGATCTGACCATGAACTAATCACTCTGGATATCCACATTCTGCCACCATCCCCAGTCAAAGAAACCACCGTGAAAAACTTTTCAAAAGAAAACTTCACATTACTTAAGACCAAGGTGGGAAGTTTCAAAGCCACCATGCTAAAGGATAACGCTGTCCAAGCTGCAAAATCCTTTACTAATGC
Source organism: Protopterus annectens (assembly GCF_019279795.1). Taxonomy (NCBI): domain Eukaryota; kingdom Metazoa; phylum Chordata; order Ceratodontiformes; family Protopteridae; genus Protopterus; species Protopterus annectens. The sequence goes on from NC_056737.1 coordinate 1,383,114,438, forward strand.
ATTCTACGAGCACCTACAAGAATGTATGGATCCCAAACAAAACCAAGACTCACTCCTCCAAGAAAAGGAAACCAGTCTGGTGGACCCCTGCCATAAACAAGCTATACAATAGAAGGAGGAATCTAGTACAGAAAAGAGTAAAATCCCAAGAAGGGAAGACATCCCTGATCAGTATCAGCAAGAAACTATGTTCCCTCATAAAATCATCCAAGGCTAGCTTCGAAAGAAAAATTGCCATGGACTCCAAAGATAACCACAAGGCATCCTTTAGCTATTTCAAGAATCTAAGTGGCAATTCTCAGAACTGCTCAGAGCTAGTGCAGAACGGCACAAACCACACTGAACCAACCAATATAGCCAACATCCTGGCAGACAGGTTCAGTGCAAACTTCACCCCCCCTCACCCCAAAAAGGGCCTATAACTATACCAAAAGAATGTAATGCCCCTGAAATCACAGACACTCAGGTTAAAACAGCACTCTCCAAAGCCAAAAACAGCATCAATGGGACCAGACGGTGTCCCGGGCTGCATCCTACACAAGCTCAAAAATGAACTAACCCCTCATCTAAATGCACTGTTTAAACTCAGCCTCTCTACAGGCTATGTGCCCACAGAGTGGCGCACAGCAACGTTTATTCCACTCCACAAAGGTGGAGCCACAATGGACCCCGGGAACTATCGCCCTATAAGCTTGACTAGCTTGGTCTGCAAAGCTATGGAGCACATCATCATGGTGCTCATTAACAGAGACATTGGAAACCTCCAAACAGTGGACCCTACCCAGTTTGGCTTTGTTAAGGGCAGATCATGCCACCTATACCTGATAGACTTCTTTGCGACAGTTACCAAGGCTATAGACAAGGGAAAGGTTGTCCACACAGCTTACCTAGACCTTGCAAAGGCCTTCGACACCATTCCCCACTCAGGTATTATAGACAAGCTCTCCAGCCTGAACATAAACCCCTATGTCACGAGATGGGTTGCCTAGTGGCTCATGGACAGAACCCACATGGTAAGAGTTGTGGAAGCTAGGACTGACTCTAAACCGGTTACAAGTGGTGTTCCCCAGGGCTCAGTCCTAGGACCCCTCCTGTTCGGCATATATTTCTCAGAGGTACAGGCAAGCACAGGAGGACTATGGCTGACCAAGTTCACAGACGACTGCAAACTAGGGGCTATAATTGACTCTCCAGCTGACACAGACATCCTCCAAAAGGGTCTCACTGAGACAGATACCTGGTGTCAAAACCATGGCCTCAAGCTAAATGCCAAAAAGTGCATAGTCATCCCATTTGGAAAAAACAAAGTACCCACAAACTACCACATAGGTGGTAGCCCCCTAAATATGGAAGACATAATAAGGGATCTGGGGACCCAAGTAGATAGTAACCTCTCCTTTGATAATCACATTGCCAAAGTGGTTAGAAAATCCTTCTATGTGGCCCACCTAATCACAAAAGTTTTTGCATCCAGATCGAAAGAGGTCATTGGGCCCCTCTATGCATCACTCATCAGACCCATCATAAAGTACAATGCCCCATTTGGGATATACCTTACAAGACACCTGCAACAACTGGAAAGACCACAGAAGTACTTCACCAAGAGGATCACTGGCCTCAAGCAGATGCCCTATGCAGCTCGACTGAAGAAACTCCAGCTGTACTCGGTTGCATACCACCTACTCAGAGGTGATCTCTGCCTGGAATACAAGGCCATGTCCAACCCAGAATTGAGGGACATGCTACTCCTAAAGAAAACCATATCCCCTTGAGCCACACGCTCCAGGGATCTAAACCTCACCACAACAATAAATAGGACGTGCTGGAGGGATAGATTCCTGTCCCAGAGACTTCTCATGCTCTGGAACAAGATTCCAATCTACATTAAGCAGAGCTCCTCGCTAACCCTCTTCAAGAGAAATCTTGACGAGTGGATGGGGAGCAGAAAGTTTACCCCAGGGATCACTTCAATGGCTTTGCTGGACAGAGGCACAGGGAACTAATCCAAGGGGGCGGCGAAAACCAACACATTCTGGCTAGGCTTATAAATGCCTTTGGGCAGATAGCCTAGTACCTACCTATGAACCTATGTCCAGAATCTTAAAGGCAAAACACAACACTGTGATGAAGTGGTTGTAAATAGAGCCACATTCATGGATCTAGAAAATATAAAAAAATCTACTGGTTGGCAAATTCATCTCAAGCTTCACACCCCCCACCCCCATTCTCCCCACTGTCCTCCAGAAAATACCATCAAACATAACCTTAGCAACTATCAATAGAAAGCAGGTCCTAAATGCGCTCTATAAGGCCAAAAAACACAGCCTTGATGGGCCCAGTAATATCCCTAGATGCTTCCTAAAGTTTCATATATGAGCTATCAGAGCCATTTGAGTAATTTTTCAACCACAGCCTCCAAACAGGTTTTGTGCCACATAAATAGGAGAGTGCAATGGCTTATTTATTTAATTATATTTATTTATTTATTTATTTATTGCAGTTTGATTACCGGGGAAGTCCACTGGGCATGGAGCCCATTTTCAGTGGAGGCCCGGGAGAAAAGCTCCAACAGGAAACAGCAGTTAAAATTGTTAATACAACTACATACAATTACATAAAAACAATATAAAAGTTACATACATATTCAGAGACAGCATCATTGGAAATGAAAGTTATCAGCAGAGAATAAGTCTCAACAGTTTCAAATGCTTATGGAGGAAGATACTGGCTAATGTAAAATAAGATTAGGAGATTGATATTTAGTAATGTGAGGTGAGGATTTAGTAGACGTAACGTAAGGTAAAGGGGGTTAGCCTGGTGAGAAGTGGCAGGATAAAGTGGGAGGAATGGGCTGAAGAGAGCAATTGCATTTCCTGTTTTGATAGAGATAAGAATGTAGGTGGTTTTTGAAATTGTTGAGGTTGGTACAGGATCTTAGAGTTGAGGGCAAGGTATTCCATTTTTTGGCTATAGTAAAGGACAAGAGTAGTTTACCTGCGGTGCGCTTTGGTTTTTGGACGGAGATTAGGTTTTGGTGGGAAGATCTAAGTGGTCCAGGGGGGGAATAAGGTTGTAGAATGTTAGAGAGAGCAGGGCAGTTGGCAGGGTGGAACAGTAATTTGTGGGCATTTGTGATTTGGAGAAAGTCAAGGTGGTTGGGGAGTTCGAGCCACTTTAGGGAGTGGAGGGAGGAGCAGTGATGTGAGGAGGATTTGGCATTGGTGGCAAATCTGGAAATTTTGTTGTAGCATTGTTCCAGTTTGGAGGTAAGTGAGGAAGATAAGTTTGTGAGGAGGGGAGCGTCATACAGAAGGGAGGGAAGAAGGAAGGAAGAGGCAAGGGTAAGTCTGGTATGAGGAGAGAGGAAGTGGTTGTTTCTGTAAAGTAGGCCAAGTTTTATGTGTGTTTTTTTGATGTTTAGCTGGATATGGTTATGAAATTTTAGTTGGTCATCAATGGTAATGCCGAGAAGCTTGGTAGAGGGTACAATTTTAATGTTGGAGTTGTAAAGGCTGGTAATTTGAAATGAGTCCTTATCCAGAGAGGAAGATTTGGTAGGAGAGAAGAGGATGATCTTGGTTTTGTTTGCATTTAGGGCAAGATGATTTTGGTGCATCCAGTTTTCTGTGGTAGAGAAGGCATTCTGTGTTAGGGTTTTGAGTTCAGTTAGATTGGGGGCACAACAGATTAAAGTGGAATCGTCTGCGTATTGCACAATTTTGGTGTTATGGATGGCTTTGTGGAAGTCGTTAATAAAGATGATGAATAGTGGAGGGCCGAGTATGGATCCTTGGAGTACTCTTGTGAGAGTAGGAAGGAAGGAAGGGGTGGCTTGGCCCCACTTCACAGCTTGGGACCTGTTAGAAAGGTAGCTAGAGAACCAAGATAGGGATTTCTGACAGAGGTTGAGATTAGAGAGGTGGTTTATAAGGTGTGAATGAGAGATAGTGTCAAAGGCTTTGGATAGATCTAGGAGAACAGAGGAGGCTATATTACTGGAATCACATGCAGAGTTGATAGAATGCAAGAAAGATAGAAGGACGGTGGTAGTGCTGTGTCCAGGGCGGAAGCCGTGTTGTGTAGGAGAGAGAAGTTGGTGTTTGGTAAGGAATGGCAGGAGCTGAAGGTGCATACATTTTTCAAGTATTTTGGAGATAGGGGAGAGGATTGCTATGGGGCGGTAGTTGGAGACATTGAAATTTTTGCCTCCTTTATGGAGAGGCAAAATGAAGGCAGAGCGCCATAGTTTGGGTACGTAGGATTCGAGTAGAGATCTATTAATAAGGACAGAGACAGATATGGCAATAGTGTCAGAAGATATTTTTAGGAAGGAGGATGGAATGCTGTCAGGGGCATTAGAACAAGGCTTTAGTTTGTGGAGAAGTTTCCTTATTGTGTTGGTGGATACTGGTTTGAGTTCGAAAAAGGGGGCAGGAGATAAGTGAAGTGATGATTGAGCAGGGAGGGGGGAAGGGTTGTTGCTGGTGAAAGTTTTGGTAAGTTCTGCGATAGCGGAGGTGAAAAATGAGTTGAAAAGGGAGGCTATTTCAAGGTCAGATTTGCTGGTGTCGGGGGAGGGATTGTTTTTTGTACCTGGTTTAAGGAGGGAGTTTATGGAGTTCCAGAATTGTTTGGGATTTCTTACATGGTTTTCTTGTAGTTTGGAATAGTAAGACTTTTTATCTTTAATGACTTGTTTTTTGACTAGGTTTCTTAACTGCTTATATTTAAGGAAGGTTTCTGGTTGCTTTAGTTTAAGGTGGGCTTTCCAAGTTTTATCTCTTTGTCGCATAAGCTTTTTTGTGTCATTAGAGAGCCAGGGGGAGTTATTTGTTTTGACTTCTTTTGTTCTAATAGGGGCGTGGGAGTTAAGTACAGTTAAGAATGCAGAGTTGAAGAAGTCAACAGCTTTGTCTAAAGGTAGTGTTTTTAGGGGGTTCCAGTTAATAAGTTTTAGAGAGTCAGAGAAAGAAGTGGGGTTGAAGTTAGATAGGTTATGCATTTGGATGTATTGGTGTGAGTGAGGGGAGGAGGGAGTTGCTCGAATAGCGAAAGCAGGGAAATGGTCTCCTAATGGGTCAGGAGAAATGCCTGATTTTACAATTTTATTAGGATGAGATACTAGGATCCAGTCAAGTATAGAGTCAGGGGTATTTGTTTTGTTGGGCCGAGTAATAGAGTTAGTAAGTTGGGTGAATTTGATTAGGTTGATGGCTACTGAGGAATTATTATTATTTATTTTACCCCAGTCAATATTTACATCACCCAAAATGAGCGTTTCTAGGTTAATATTAGAGGAAGTCTAAGACAGGATGTCTTCCAGAGTATTAGTATTGTTGCCAGGGGGGATATATAGGCAAATGATGCAGATGCTTTTATGTTGGTTTATTTTTAGAAGGCCAATTACAATTTCAGTGTTGTTGAAAGAAGGGATGGGGTTGGTGTAAGGAGTTATGGACAGGAGATTGGAGTATATTAGTGCGACGCCACCACCCCTTTTATTTGGTCAGTCAGATCGAAGGCAGTGAAATCCTGGAGGCAGGAATTCAGAGTCAGTAATGTGGGGTTTTAGCCAGGTTTCAGAGATAGCAGCTATGTCAGGAGAATTGCGGTTGAGCCAGGCATGGAAGAGGGTTGTTTTATTTTTTAAGCTTTGGGCATTAATAGAGAGAAATTTGAGGTTTTTGTTAGAGGGTTTGTTGTTGGAGTAGGTTAGATTAGTGGGAGAAGAGTTAGGGCCAGGGTTAGGGTGAATATCGCCTGATAGCTTAATGTAAGAGGGATGGGAGATGTGTTTTTTAGGCTTGAAATTTGATGGAAGAGAGTAGTAAGGATTAGGTTTAATTTTGAAGTTCATATTAGAGGTTGGGAAGTGTTTTATTTTTAAGAGAAGGATAGGGTGGGAGTGAAATAAAGAAGCTGAGATGTTGTGGTAATGGGAAGCGAGGAGGTGATGTGGAGTGAATGGGGGTGAGTGTAAATGGGAATCACTATAGGAGGAGATTTGATATAAGTATAATAGAAGGAAAGTAAAGGAAGAGAGGAGAACGAATTTGGAAGGCAGAGAGGGCATGGTAGTGGAGTGAGGCTGGAGGTGATAGAGAAAGATGGCAAAGAGGTAATAGGAGTTTGAGGGAGTGGACAATATAGGAAAGGGGAGGAGGAAGGGGCAAGTAAGGTGTATTCGGATTGGATGGAGTAGAGGGAGTGGTTGGAAGTGGAGGAATAAATCTAGGAGTACTGGGGGCAAGTGGGAATTGGGGGCAGGGTAGGGGAGCAGAGTGAGCCCGCAGTGCAAACAGAGCGGGAAGAGCCAAGGAGGCGGAAGGCCCGAAAACAATCAGTGACCTGAGGCAGGAGAAGGAGAACAACAGCCAGGGTGTAGGTAAGTGTTTGAAATAGTTTTATTGTTTATACTAGGGGTATTGAGTTTAGTTCTTAAGATACACTCTGAAAGTAATATAGGTGTGTGGAGATGATGATTATTGGTTCTATAGGGTCGGGTAGTGAACACTTCTAAGCAGGGAAAGTTAGAGGAGCAGGGAGAAAGGACTAATTGCAGTACTTTAGTCTGGAGTATACTGCCACCTTGTGGGAAAAGAAGGGAGGTACAGTCAGAGGAAAGGATGTTCTACAGCTAAGTTGGGTGAAGAGAATTACCTAGAGGCAATTGGGGGGGGGACTGAAAAAAAAAGAAAAAACACAGAAGATGGGGGGCCTGTGCAGGGACCAGTGGTAGACTGCTCTCACATGCACCAAGGTAGAGTGCTGCTCAAGTTAGGTAGTGGATATAAATATAAAAGAAGTCTTTGTCTTTGTTTACCGGGAAAGTATGACTGAGTAATACCCATTTTCAGTGGCTGCCTATGGAATAAAATTTCTGTTTGTTTACAATGCATTATAGTTCCAGTTAAACACAGAGTAGTTACATTTCTATTTACATTTTTACACATACAGTAGTTACATTTATGCATTCTAAGATTTTGCAGAGGTAGAAGTTAGTAAAGAGAAAGCTCACATGCAACTTAATGGATTGTACAGGCAGTAGTTATGTATAAAAATTGTTTTGTCATTTCAGTGAGAGGTTGAGAGTATTCTGTTTAGAGTATTTGGAGAGTATCCTACGGTAAGCACAACGTCGTAACCTGGTGATGAACATGTGCAGGACCAGGACTGGTTAAGATATTGTTTAAGCAGTGATTTAAAACGTTTGAGTTTGTCAGACAGCTTGATTTGTGTAGGGATGTTATTCCACAGTTTAGCAATGTATTGGGAGTAAAACGAGTCTTCTGCAACATTATTTGACTTATTTGTGAGTAGTAAGAATTTATTACGAGACAGAGGTCTGTTGCTGGAGAGTAGGGCAATAAGTTTTGTAGTACAGGGCATTTTCCTAGATGATGAATGCATTTATGTGGTTCATAAATTTATACTAGGCTAACTCCCCTTGTGGACCATTTCAATCCTAGCCAACAACCCCATGTGAGAATCAAACCCTCCACCTGTAAGGTAAAAGCACAGTTGTGTACACTTACCATAAATGTAGATGTTTGAGTGTATTCACTGTTGCAGTCATTACATTTGCAGTCATTACATTTGGGTTATCTGCTTGCAGTAGCCCTCATTCAGCCTGATTAACAAAGTCTTGGGTCCTGCGTCGGTTGCTGTCCCTTCTTCCATGACGTCAGGTCGGCAGGGGTATAAAACATGCAACCAATGCCATTATATCAGTTTTTCTTGCCCGAGATGTCAGGTGCCCCCCTAATGGGAAGCAATTAAATCTATAATACAAGGATATACCTCCAACAAAAAAGCAAATACACCAAAAAGCTTTTTGAGCATAGTAAGTAAGAGTAGAGGTATAGCCAAAAGAAGAAAGGGGGCTGGAGGGAGGGTAACCAGGACTGCAACAGAGAATACATTCGAACATCTACATTTATGGTAAGTGTACACAACTGTACTATGTTTATCGTGTTTCCCTGTTGCAGTCATTACATTTGGGTAGATTCCAAAAGCTAAGGTTGGGAGGAGGAATTTACATAGAATTAAGACCAGCTGTAAGGCCCTGCAAGACTGCAGTGGCAAAACCAGCTCAGGATTTAGAGAAAATTGGCAAATGATGATGCTTGGTGAAAGTATGTACAGAACTCTGGGTAGCAGCTTCTAGGATGTCCCTTGTAGGGACGCCCCTGAGAAAGGCTGTAGAGGTAGATGCAGCCCTGGTTGAATGGGGTCTGATGCCCTGTGGGATAGGTTTTCCATGGTGCTTATAGCAGAAATGAATGCAGTGGCCTATCCATTTTGAAATGGTTTGCTTTGAAATAGCTTTCCCCTCTGTCCCTGCAGCAAATGCCACCAGCAGTTGTTCATATTTCCTTTGAGGTTTAGTCCTGTTCAAGTAGAATCTAAGTTGTCTATGCACATCTAAGGAGTGCAGTATCTGTTCCCCTTTGTTCTGTGGGTTAGGAAAGAAGGTAGGCAAATGAATGGACTGATTAAGAGCCACACTGGATACCACCCTGGGCATGAAAGAGGGATTGGTTCTGAGGGACACCCTGTCTGCATGAAAGATGATGAAAGACTCCACTGCCATAAGGGCCTGTAACTCAGATACCTTCTTGTAGAAGTGATTGCTAAAAGGAAAGCTGTTTTCCGGGAAAGGAATTTTAAATCTGCAGTAGCAGCTGGCTCAAAAGGAGGAAGCGTGAGTTTCTCCAAGACAAAGCTAAGGTCCTAGGCTGGAGTTGGAGCTCTCCTCGGTGGCCTTAAATTTTTGGCCCTTCTGAGGAACTTCTTGAGCAGTGGGTGAGAGAAGAGGGGAGGCTCTGTGCTATAATGAGCTGAAATGGCTGTGGCATGAATTTTGATGGAGGAAAAGGACAAGCCCTTATGAAGCATTTCAGTCAAATATTGTAGAATCTGAGGTAAATTGGGCACTGCTGTGTTCATCCCTTGAGGTTGGTTCCAGGTACAAAATCTTTTCCATTTTGCAGCATAAGATTTTCTAGTACTAGGCCTCCTAGCCTCTAAAATGATATCCATCACTAATTTACTGAGGGGTAGTAAAGGAGAGATTAGGTAATTAGCCACTCTGCTAGGTTAAGGGTTTGCAACTGAGGGTGCAGTATCTGGTTCTCCTGCTGAGACAACAGGGAAGGAGTCTGAGGCAGGTGCCATGGGGCCAAGTGTGACACACTGCGCAGGAGGGGGTACCAGTGTTGGCGTGGCCAGTCTGGTGCAATTAAAATTGTCCTTGGCTTGTCCTGTTTGATCTTTAGAAGTACCTTGGAGAGCAGAGGCAGATGAGGACAGGTACTGATAGTTTTTTTCCAGCTGAAGAATACAGCATCCACTTTCCAAGCTAGTTATTGGGGAATCCTTGTGCAAAATTTGTCCAATTGATGGTTCTGGGTGGAGGCAAACAAGTCTATATCTGGGCTCCCCCATTTGCTTATCAACATGTTGAAAATCCTTGGTTCCAGTTTCCACTCATGTGGGTCCATGAGATTTCTACTTAGTCCATCTGCCAGTGTATTTAGTTTTCCTAGCAGGAATTGAGCTTATAGATTCACTTGGTAGCTGAAGGCTGTGCTCCACAATGCCATGGCTAGTCTGCAGAGGGGGTAAGAGTGTGTACCCCCCTGCTTGTTTATGTACCACATGACCGTGGTGTTGTCCATCTTTACCATTAGTTGTCCTGGAAGAATGTGGTCCTTGAAGGCTGTCAGAGCATTCTGTACAGCTAACATTTCCTTTTGATTTATGTGTAGGTGCATTTGACTTGGGTTCCATTTGCCCTGAATGCACTTCCCTGCCAGGTGAGCCCCCCCATGCATAGGCTGATGCATCTGTTGTTAAGATTTGGGCGGCAGGGGGTAGTGTGAATGGTAGTCCCTTGTTTTGATAGCGGGCCTCTGCCCACCAAAGGAACTCTTGGCATAGGCAAGGTATGATAGGAATCATAGCTTCTAGATCCTGAGAATGTTGACACCATAGACTTTTGAGATACCATTGCAGTTTCCTCATATGCAGCCTTGCATATGGAATTAAGAGAATGCAGGAGGCCATGAACCCCAAGGCTTGCAGTATTTGCCTTGCAGATAACTGGGTTTTTGTGGCCACTTGTTTGAAGTAGGTTGGCAAATGAGTCTGTTTCTCCGGAGTGAGGAAAGCCATCTGGAAAGTTATATTTGAGCTTGCTCCCAGGAATATAATTTGTTGACAGGGTACCGGCATTATTTATTTTCAGTTATGGTGTACTCCAGACAAGTCAGTACCCTTTGAACAAAGGCCAGATGATTCAAAAGTATGTCCTGGCTTTCTGCCTGAATTAGACAATCATCCAGGTATGGGTATATTTGAATATTTCTTTGCCTGCAAAATGCAATGACTGGAGCTAGGCACTTTGTGAATACCCTGGGCACAGTAGATAAGCCAAAAGGCAGTGCAGAGAACAGATAGTGCATGTAGCCTGCTTTGAAGCATAGGTATCTTCTGCAAGACTTCTTGATAGGAATGTGCAGGTATGCTTCTTTTAAGTCTAGTGTTGCCAACCATGCATCTTTGCCTAGCATAGGAAGCAGCTGGTGAAGAGTTAACATCTTGAATTTTGGAATCACCAGAAAGGTATTTAGTGGAGAAAGGTCCAGGATAGGATGATGTATTGCCTTTTCTGGGTACCCGAAAAAGTCTTGAATAGAAACCTTGTCCCTTTTCCTCTTCTGGTACCAACTGAATAGCCCCCGTGCTTAAGAGAGAGAGTACTTGATTTTGGGCCTCTGCCCACTGATTTGAGGGTAGGTCTGGCCACCTGCTTGGTGTTGGTAAGGTGTGGAAGTGAAATCTGTATCCTTGGGACACAATTTAAAACCCATTTGTCCTGGCTAATGAGTTCCCAGTTTTTGGCCTGCAGACCAATCTTTCTGCCTAAAGGAGCATTCAGTTGGGAACTGCTTGGAAGTTTTAAAAGCAAGTCATTGAGATAGTTTTCCATAGGGGGAAGTCTTACTACTCCCTGATTTGGGTGCGGAAACCCCCCCCCACTGCTTAGTCTTGTGTGTCCACTGGGACTGAAACCTGGGGTTTCTGCTGTGTCTGGGTTTGGCTTGAGAAAACCTGGAAGGGGCTGGAAAGGACCAACTCTTAGAGGGCAAGTGCCTACTAAATCTAGGAGGCTGAACTTGTAAGAAATCTTTAACAGTTTGCATAGATTTAGCTTTATCTTCCATCTTTTTAAGAACTTCCTCTGCCTTTTTGCCAAACAGGGGGTCCTGATTTAAGGGAGCATCCAACAATTTAGCTTTAACATGATCACGCAAAGATTGCTCCTTAAGCCAAGCGTGCCTTCTGAGCACAGACCCAGTAACAGCAGCCCTGCAAGAGGCCTCTAATGAATCAAATCCACATTGCAAAATATGTTTTCCAACCTGTTCAGCAGAATGCATTAAATCATGTAATTCTTTATTTTCCGCACAGTCAGGAATCAACATCATTTTTTATTTAAGCAATCCAATAACATGTTGCTGATACTTTAACATATGAAACTGGCAGTTTAAAGCCCTAATGGCCAAGGTTGCAGAAGTATAAACCTTCTTACCCCATCTATCCAGCACCCTGGAGTCTCTATCAGAAGGAGTAGGATTTTTAGCAGTAGAAGCCCTAATGCCCTTGGGTCCCTGTGAAATAGTCTCTGGATCCGCAATAGGATTTTTTAAAAAGGAACTTGTGTGAATCAGGAACCCTGTAATATTGGTCAGGTTTTCTGGGAGCAGGAGGCAAAGAATCAGGGGCCAAACTAGATTCTGAAAAAGCATCATGAACAATGTCTAGTACAGGAGGAATAGCTCAAGGCCTATGCTGAGGCAGGAGTAAGAAATCCCTAAGCCTCTTTTTTGAATCAGATAAATCCTGGCTTTCCCAGTGGAAATGCTCCCTTAGAGTATGTAAGGTTTCACCAAAAAAAAAAATCCTCTGGAGGGGAAGTAGAGGGAATAGAGTCCTCTGCATCAGAATCCTCATAAGTAGATAAGGGCAAATGCAGATCATCAGAAAAATCAGAATCATGGTCAGAAGATTCATAAACAACTTCAGTCCTAGGTCTCTTAGAAGGGGAGGATGGCTTCCCTTGATTAGAGTTATAAGATCTTCAGCCATTTTTATCATTTGTTTTTTAGGCATAGAGGCCTGAGCATGCGGCCTGGGCATCACTTTCTTAGGCATGGTTCAAGATTTAAGCCTAAATGAAGAAGGAGGCATCGGTTTAATATGCAAGTTTGTAGGCCAGAATACACCCTCAGAAGCCGGTGCCTGCACAGTAGCTCCAGACTCATCCAAGGCAGAGACATCCATGGGTTCCATAGTTGAAGCATCTTATGGCATGCCGGACTCCGAATGGGTCTCAGTAGAGGCCTGCGAATCAGAAGTAGTGGGTATCAGGGGCTGCGAAAGAGCCTCACTGAGTACTGGTGAACTGGTGACTGACTTAGGAGAAGCGTCGTCTGCAGTTTTGGACCTCGGCGGCCTGCCTCTGTCTTTATCTTTGCAGTTTTTTGAAATCCCAGTAGTCGGATGGCTAACATATACCGACGACGGATAGTGCGCTGATTAAATAAAGCAAAAAACCAACAGCAAGGTAAGTCGTGGTCAAGGCCTAAGCAAGGAATACAGTACTAATGAAAATCTTTATGAGGTATTTGCTTTCCACAAGTAATGCAATTATTAACTTTTACTGACTGACTGGTTAAAGTACGGACCAAGCTTCCCTGCACCCCTCACATCCCCTGCTCTTTAAATATACCAAATCCGAGATCGCACTACAGTGCAGTAAAGGGAAGTCTTCCCTTTACCACATTATTTATTTATTTTATTTATTTATTTATTTTACATTTGTTAGCCGGGGGTGTCTGACTGAGCCGAAAAGGCCCTTTTTCAGCAGATGCCAGGGGGGAAAAGCTCCACAAAGAAAAATTACAGACACATTTAGTTATTTAGACATGATCAGTATACACACAAATTACAAGAGACATGTTTTTACAGTGGTATGCGGCACATAAACAGTTACAGTGGAGACAACAAACAAATATTAATTTTAAAAATAAAGGTAATTAATAGATTTGTGGTGTACAGCTGAAATTTGGAACATAGGTAGAATACATACATAGTACACAGGTACAGTACATACATTGTAGATTAGCCAGTGTTTGTGAGTAAGACTGAAAACTATTATCAAGTGCTCTAGATTTAGTATGTATATGTTATCCGCTTTCACTAGCCTGGGGAGCAATCATGGCACTGCCAACTTTGCTTGAGATGTTGCCTGATGAGGTCTTTAAAGGAGGCTTTGGATGATATGTTTTGAATGCTTGTAGGGACAGAGTTCCATTTTTTAGCCACTGAACTACTATATAGTGCATCTCCAAAGCTATTGTAGCTGTTGGTGACTTCTAGTAGTAGTTTGCTTGATGATCTAAGAGGCCTTTTGGCTGAGTGATTGTGTACTAGGTTTTTGAAGGCAGGACACTTATTGGGGAGGTAATAGATCAAATGATAGAGGCAGAGCTGTTTGTAGGTTATGAGGTTGGGCAGTTCAAGCCAGTGGATCTGTCTCAAAGCAGTACAGTGATGAGTTCTATATGAGCAATTTGCAGCAAAGCGGGCAATTCTGTTATAGCAGGCTTCCATTTTGCTTAGTTCAGTTTTGTTGAGATTAGTCAGAATGGGAGATGCATAGAGTAGGGTAGATAGAAGTTGGGAGCGAGCAATGGCTGATCTTGTGTTGTTGGTAAGAAATGGTTTGATACAGTAGAGTGACCCCAGTTTGGCATGTAGTTTTTTAATAGTTAAGTTGAGATGGCTATCAAATTTTAGATGGGAGTCTATAGTTATTCCCAATAGCTTAGCCTGTGCTGCTGGAACAATTGGAGTAGCATTTGTGGAGTAGATAGTGAACTGACTGTTAGTTTTTTTGTTAGAACTGGTTATAATCATAAGCTGAGATTTCTTTGGATTGAGGATAAGTTGGGCTTTGGTAAGGTAGTTTTCAACGTCAGAGAATGCTAGTTGAGTTGTTTGCAGGAGGGTGAGAATGTTTTTGTGCAGCACAGATTAAGGTAGTGTCATCTGCATGCTGAATTATAGATGCATGCTGTGTGGAGGTATGGAGATATTTAAAAACATCCCAAAGACTGGTTCATGCAATACAGAGATTTCAAAAAAATGTAAACAAATGTAAAAAAAATTTTTTTGTTAAAAAATTCTATAGAAATCAACCTGAACTCTTGAAAAGATTGCTACAATAATGCAATCATTCAAAAATGTCCTCATTAATTTAAAAATGTTAAAATACATGTGTTATTACATATTGTATATGGATAGAACCAATTTTTTTTTACATTTTTTGAAATCTCTGTCTTTGGGATGTTTTTAAATATCATGTATTTAACATTCAATATTCATGAGTTGTATTAAATATTCATGAACAGGAATTTTAAGTTATATTATTGGTGGAAGGAGAACCAATTATTGTATAGCATTCCCTATTTAAACCTATTTTGAATGATGTTTTCTTGTTCTGAAGAAGTCAATTGAATTGACGAAAGCGCTAAACTTTTGAAATTGTTTCTGAGGATTCGCAACATTTAGTGCTCATTATTTGTTTTATCAGGTCTGAAACCATGCTGAGTAGGTGACAGGATGTTGCTGTCTAAGAGATAGTTTAGCATCTGGGTATGGATGCAGTTTTCTAGGATTTTGGCCAGGGGGAGAGTAAAGCAATGGGTCTGTGGTTATTATGTTCAGTGGAGGTCCCGCCTTTATGTATGGGTGTAACATAGGATATTTTCCAGAGTTTGGGCACATAGTTTTGAACAATTGATCTGTTTATGAGAGTGGAGACTAGGATAGCAATAGCATCTGCTGTGAGTTTCAAGAAATAGCTGGGGACTAGGCCGGCTGCTGTTGCGGTATTTAGTTTGGAGACCATGCTTTTGATTGAAGTGGTGGAAACTGTTTTGTGGGTAAAGCTTGTATTAGTGTTATTTGTGTTGGGGGGGATAGTTAGGAAGAAACTGTCCTGTGATATTCACAAAGTGGGAGTTGAATTGTGTTTTGATGGGAACGTTAGTGTCAGGGGTGGTTGGTTTGGGGGTAGCCTTTTGGGTGGATTTTAGTAGCTGGTTTACATGTTTCTCAAATTTTTGTGGGTTGTGTTTGTATTTAGTTTGTAATGTTGTGTAGTAGGATTTTTTGTCCAGCCTAATGCATTTTTTTGCATGGTTGCGCAGTTCTTGGTACTTAGGCTTTGTGTTTCTTTGGTTTTTTTTTATAGTAAAGCCAGGCAGTATCTCTGGACTTGAGGATTTGTTTGGTTTCTTTACTGAGCCAGGGGTTTGTAGAGGTTCTAACCTTGATTTTGCACAATGGAGCGACAGTGTCTAGGTGTTGTAGAAATGCTTTGTTGAAATATGCTACAGCCTGGTCAAGTGGGAGGGTTTTTAGGGGCGTCCAGTCACAGTTACAGAGTAAAGTGTTGAGGACCTCAGGAGAGAATTTTTTTTGTGTTTCTTGTGGATATATAGTTAGTGGTTTTGCATATGCTTGTTCTACTACGTATAAAGTATATTATGTTGTGGTCACTTAAGGTGTCTGGGAGACTGCCTGTGTGAGGGTACAATGTGAGGTTGTTAGTTAGGACCCAGTCAAGGATGGATTCCCTTTTAGATTTTTTATCATATCAGGGAATTTGGACTAGCTGCTGGTAGCCATGGAGATTTACTAGATTACTTGATGGTTCTGATATACAGGTGAACCAATCTAGGTTGAAGTCCTCCATAATAAGGGTTTCTTGTGAGTATGTGGAAGAACACCAGGATAAGTCTTCAAGGCTAGCAGGTGTATTACCAGATGGAATATATATCACAATTGTGGTCATGACCTTTTTAGAGTGAAGTTGAAGTTGTGAGATAAGTATGTCCCGATTATTGGGAGAGGGGTAGGAGTTTGGTAATTGACGGACAGTTAAGCTGGACTTGTACAGTAAGGCAGTTCCACCCCCTTCACAAAGCGGTCTGTCTTGTCTAATGATATTGTAGCCGGTAGGGAGTACTTCTGAGTTAGCTATGTTTTTATTTAGCCAGGTTTCTGTTTAAGCAACTATGCCTGGGGAGTAGTGTGCTATTGTGGCCTGGAGTTCAGGTATTTTATTTTTGATACTTCTAATATTAATATTTAGCATTAAAAGATGGTTGGTTTTGCTGCTGTTGTTGATTTGCCCAGGGATGAAGAAAGTGGGGGTGTTATGTTCTGACATTTGTGTTGGAGCAGTTTGTGCTGGACAGGATGGATTTGGGCCTGGGTTGGGGTGGATATCCCCACTTATGGTGAGCCTGGAGTTAAAATGGTTATACAGATGTTGGAGTTTGGTGAGGAGTGTGAGAAAGTATTGTGTTTTTTTGGAGTAGGAATGAGAGCATATGTGTTTAGTTCTGAATTGGTCCGTTAT
Source organism: Protopterus annectens (assembly GCF_019279795.1). Lineage (NCBI taxonomy): Eukaryota > Metazoa > Chordata > Ceratodontiformes > Protopteridae > Protopterus > Protopterus annectens. The sequence goes on from NC_056737.1 coordinate 1,383,130,936, forward strand.
GTAGTTCTTGAATAACTGTGGGCAGATATTATTATAATGTGTGGTGTCTGTATACGATCGTGAATAATGTAGTGTTGCGCTACTAAGTTTAGGGTTATTGCTAGAGTGATAACTTGTGGTGTTGTAAAGAATTATGAGAAAACAGACTAGACTTAGTTGTGTGATAGTCATGGTTATAAAGTTTAAGTTATTTCTAGGTGGGGGGTCTGAATAGAAATTATAGGGCTGCACTATATGTGGATGGGGAAGTAGTGTGGGTGATGTAAAAAATGCCTAGTGGTAATGAGAGTGATTGGGAGTATATTGTGTGGAGCAAGTTGGTGTGGTATAATGTGATATGACTTGAGGAGCTGTGATTGGTGGAGATGATGTGAGGGTGAGCTGTGGATGTGGCTGTGATTACTATAAATGTAGAGGTAGTGGGAGCAGGAGGTAATAGGGGGCAGGGCAGGGGAGCAAAGAGAGCCCGAGGGTTAGCGAGGGTGAATGGAGCAGGGCAGAGCCAACCAAGACAAGAGAAAAAAGTAAGTATTACTTTACCAATCTGAACACTTTAAACAAATTCCTGAGGTCTAATGACTTACCAGCAAGCAGAGTGTAATTACTGAAGAGCACTTGTGTCCTGGTAGGAGACTAGAAATTTAAAGATGGCTCCATGCTCAACAGGATTCTAATATAGACTTTGTATTGGGGGAGGGAGATAGCACAAGGGGTGTAAACCAGGTGGAATGCAAAGAAACCGGAGAGGCAATCAGTGGAAATCAGTGAAGGCCTCAGAGGGGGTAAGTAATAATTCAAACTACTTGTAAAGTGAAGGAGAGAAGAGACAGCAAAGTTTATTAAGGTTGGGAGTGTGTCTTCACATTGACTTCCTGATTAGTAACCAGTTTGTGCACAGATTAGTGTAGGGAGATACATTAGCAATGAAGGGGAATGTATAGAGATGAAAATAAACAGGTGGGCCTCCAAGTGATACAAACTAAGTCATAAAGCACTAATTTAGTCACAGGGGTGTGAATTAAATATATACTGTCTATTGGACAGTTAGGATTATTGTACTAGCGGGGTAAATGGCTAATTAAATGGTAAATTATAGTACGGTCTCAGTTGGTATTAATTCTCAGAAATTAAGGTCATTGTACGGGGCCTCTGGATTACTAAGTCTGCAGATGATTGCAACTAGGAGCAGTCATTGAATCCCCCAATTCACAAACATTTTGCAAAATCAGCAAATAAAACAAAAATACAGCAGTAGTTAACTGTTTAGAGTTCTACTGCTTTATTTTTGCTTTATGTGTTGATTTATTCCTTTAAGTCATTCTAAAGGTCCCTGATACTTGAAACTGCCTTGTAGAGGTAGTTTGTTTAAGTTGTTTTTTTTTTTGTAGCATTACACTCGTAAGCAATCTTTCTTGGTGTTATTACATCAAGAGGTTAGCAGTGCCCAGTACAGACTCATAGATCTAGAAAGTAAATTTTATCTATAAAAATTCCCTTAGAACTGAAACCTGTACCTTAGTGTGGCTAAAAAAAGCCATTGCACTGCAAGCTTAGAGCAGCTAATTTGCACATTAAACAGCACTACTATCGAATCTTAACACAATCGAACCATGTCTAGTGCCAAACTCCAGAGACCACCCAAGGAGACATCTGTATAACGTAGTCAATGACCTTTAGGAATCCACCCAAATTCAGGTCTGGACAACATTGATATAAAATTTCCAAATGTCTCTGTCACCAGCTTGGTAGATATGGGCATCCTGAGGCAATGTAGCAATTGTCTCATGTTCACACATAGCCATTTAACCCTTGAAGAAACAATCACAGCATTAAAGAGATGCCCATATACGATTTTAATGGAGGCAGAAATCTCACATAGGTTTATAGATAAGTACTAGACTAACTGCCCTTGTGGGCCATTTAAAGCCTAGCCAATTACCCCTTGTGAGAATCAAACCCTGCACCTTGTGTCGGTAAGGTAAACACCTTAACCATTATGCCAGCCTCCCACATACAAACAAGGTTGTCAATAACACACACACACTACATCCACTACTCCAAGTGTCCACCACACACATATACCAACCTATAATGAGGCTCTTAAAGGCAATTTTCCTAAACCTCAAATAACTCCTAAGCCCATAGACAGCAATGCCTGTCCTCAGCAATCTGTAAAGCACTCCCCAAAAGCAACACCAAACACCTCACATACACCTACACCAAGTGGAGCCCCAAGAGTAAAGCCCATAAGACAAGCCAAGACATTATCCAGGACTCTTGTCATAGATGATGTCATTGTATGGCATGTGCCTCTCAACAGACCAAACAAGGAGAAGCTAGTTGTTAGTTGCTTAGCAGGAGCCACAATCCACCAAGTTACACACACACTGAAGTCACTACACCACAGGTACTAGTATGACTCTATCATAGTCCATGTGGTTGTTAATGACCTGAGATGTATTTCCCTGGACTATATGAAGTGAGACTTCCATCTAAATATATGTTTCAGGCAGGTTTGTGCCTTGCATTGAGCAGCATTCTACCTTCACCAAGGATGATGTCACAATACAAACAAAAGATGATTGACTTCAATGCTAGAAGCCTGAACAAGAAACTCCACACCCTACACACACTCCTCAGTCTAGAGAATATAGACATCTTAGTGGCATGATGTGATAATACTCAAATCAATAGAAATATTTTCAGTCATTCCTCTGCACAAAAGTGGGCCACCTATAGACCCTGGAAATTACAGAACCATAAGTTTCAGTAGTCTCATATGTAAAGACATGGAAAGAATTATCATGCAAATGATCAATAATGATATGGTAAACCTCCAGATAGTGCACCCAACTCAATTTAGTTTTGTCAAATGCAGGTCATGCCTATTCAACCTGGTGGATTCCTTTGAGAAGGTCACCAAAACAATGGCTGAGGGCAAAATGGTTCACACTATCTGCCTTGACCTGGCCAAGGCATTTTAAAGAATACCCCACTCAAGCATCACTGACAAACTCTCGAGGTTGGGTACAAACCTTTATGTCACCCGCTGGACAGCCAACTGGCTCACAGACCGGACCCAGGATGTTAGAACTGGGGAGTCCACTTCTAAAAAGAGGCCAGTCAAAAGTGAAGTCCTTCAGGAATAGGTCCTGGGACTACTCTTTTTTGGCATTTACACCAATGTCAATGGCTTCTGGCTGAATAAATTCGCAGATCATTTCAAATCAGGAGCTGTCAATGAATCTCACACTGACACAAATGTTCTCCAAGAAGGGCTGACAGAGACAAACAACTGGTGTCAGAGCCATGGACTAAAACTAAATGTCAATAAATGCATAATAGTTTCCTTTGGGAAGTCATCCATCCCTTGTAACTATAATATTGACAGCACACCCATTAAAGAGGACCCAGTAGTCAAAGACTTAGGGACACACATAGTTATCTAGCCTTTGACCATCACGTGTCTACAGCAGTGAGGAAATCATTCTATGCTGCACAACTTATAAACAAACGTATTGCATCTAGGTCCAAGGAGGTCATTGATCCAGTGTATTTGGCATTCATCAGACCTGTCATTGAGTACAATGCTGCCTTTGGCATGTAGCTTGTGAAGGATTCCTACTCTGGGCCAGCAATCAAGGAGACTCAGTCCTCACCACTGACTCTGGTGAGGGACAGTTACTAAGAGCAAAGATGGAGTCACACAGTATTTCATATGCAGCTCCCCAGATGAGTGGAAAATGGTGCATACCACCTACTTGCACCTGGTTAATGCATTTCATACAACACTCAACTTGGGTATAGTTGACAAACTCGCCAAACTGGACATAAATCCTTACATAACTCACTAGACTGCCAGTTGGCTAAAAGGTAGGAAATCAGGACTGGTGATACCGCCTTGACTAAGAGACTGGTCTCCAACAGGGTACTTTAGGTTTCCATACTGGGACCGGTCATATTTGGCATCTATTTCTTGGAAGTAAAGGCTTATGTCAATAGCCTTTGGCTGACCAAGTTCACAGATGATTGCAAATTGGGAGCAATCATAGATTCCCATTATGACATAAACAATTTACAAGATGGTCTTACACAGACAAATGACTGGTGCCAAAGTCATGCACTAAAACTGAGTGCCATGAAATGCATTATAGTGCCTTTTGGGAAAATTGCCACCCAGGATAATAAGTCCATTGATAAGACACACCTAAGTATTGACCCAGTAGTCAGGGATCTGGGAACATATGTAGACAGTAATCTGGCCTTTAACCAACATGTGGCCAAGGTAGCAAGAAAATATGTCACCCATCTTATAGGTAAGGGCATGGCATCCAGGTCCAAGGAAGTCATAGTGCCCCTTTACTTGGTCCTTAACCAGATCCATCATTGAGTATAATGCCCCCTTTGGCATTTACCAGACCAGACATATTCAACAGTTGGAATGTACACAAAGGATCCTCACCAGGAGAATCCAGGGTATAAACACAATGTCCTATATAGATCGCCTTAAAGCCATATCTTTACACTGCCTCCTACAGATTACTGAGAGACAATTTATGCCTGGCATACAAGGCATCCTTGGATGCAGCTCTGATGGACCATGAACAGCATCAGAACCACTAGATTCAAGGATTTAAATTCTGGTTGGGGCATAAATAAGACATGTGATTCACATAGTTAAGTCCGTCAGAGGATTCCCATGCTCTGAAACAGGCTCACAATCCATATGAAGAAGAGTACATCCATAACCCTCTTTAAGTATAACCTTGACTGATGGACGGGAAATAGGAAATTCATCTCAGTTCTTGACCCCGTTCTCTGAAAGACAGAGACACAGGTAATCAGTAATTCTTCAGAAATTTCTGTCAATGTGCTCCATTTATTATTTAAAAAAAAAAATGAAGCAGCAGAACATTTTTGTTAGAGTTCTGTTCATGTGAGACAAACCCATGAAACTGATGTGAGATTCTGAGATAAAATAGAAGATTTGAGCTGCGAGAATTGACTTTGTCTGATTTATATCACACACAAGTTATGCTTGAAGGAATCAGAAACTCCTTTGCGGCATACTCTCAGCTGACAGCTCATTACCTTAACCAAAGAAATGGCCTGCCAAAACAAGTTATTTGACAAGATATAAAAGCGGAGAACTACAATGCAGGGGGCTTTAAAAGAAATAACGCAGATGTAAAATCCTTGGGTAACTTAAATAAATCACTATATTTAATTAAAAGAATGCTGCATAGCATGATCTAACGTATGAAAATATTACTCCTTTTTGCCCATGGCAATCACAAATTATTCATTATCCTTGGACAATTTCACAGTAAATCAGTGATGTGACAAAACTGAAATGCACATTATTTACCACAGCTGACAGTATATACTGAATCACTACTAGCTGCCAACTCTGGCCACAAAACTCCCCTACAGGTGTTCATGGAATATGATTCCCTATTGTGCATATTAAATAATGCAGTGTCTGAAGTCAAGCACTTAAGAACTGAGAGAAGGAGCACTAAAAATTGAAAACATCATTTAATGAGAATTGCAGTGCATTTCATTTGTCAGGCCCCTACTGATCTAAGATGGATCATTTCCTATTTTTCTAGCAACACACAACTTGAAATGACTAGGGCATTTTCTTTCTTATAGATATAGATGACTATATAAAAATAACAGCTGGGTTACATTGTTTGTTTCTAATATGACAAATAATTCTAAAATATCAATCAGGTAATTTGATTTTTAGTATGCAAAAAATGCCCTAGATAATATATGAATATTAAAACTTTTGATAAGTAGTACACAGACAAAGCTGAAAGTGATGGAGAAATACACAGCAATTTATATCAACTGTTGATTATTTTAAAGTATTTTTTTTCTTCAACAGAAATCAGGTCTACATTTAAATGCTTAAGAAAAATGTCTACACATTTGCATATCACAGTGCATGTATTAGGTGCACAAGAAATAAATGGTCATCGAAGAGCAGTGTGGAGATTTTAAAACTAAATTGTGACAGCTTTAACAATACGCTACTTTCTCTGTTAGTTAAAGTTTATGGAACAATTTGTACGACTGTAGGAATATTTTTCTGGAATTTTTCAAAGTTTGATGGGATCTTTCTTCACCATGCTGTTGGCCTTTGATGTTAGTGCCTCTTTGCCATTTATAAGGAATTTCTGACCCTTGCTACGCTTTCTAATTTACCTCTTTGTGGAAGTACATGGAGAAGGGGGCTACTTTTTCCTTGTTATCATTTTGTGGTACAAAATGGTAATCACTGCCACCAGAGAAAGTATCTGAGGTTGTCTCAAGCATTTCTCTGGCCATCTCATGCTTACCAGCTTGGCTTTAAGCTCCAACTCCACAGATTCGCACTATGCAACGGTAATTATCTAACCGAATAGTGCATTCCACGCTAACCATTTACATCTGTTTGACAGTAACACTTTAAGTTTCCTGGATGCTGGAAGTCTGATTCTCTGCCCCCACACCCTCATCTAGGCAATAGCCAAGCAGCATAGAGTTCTGCCAGCAGAAAACAACTAGCCTCTGGGCAGGTGCTCTCAGACAGCTGGCTTACAACAGTTGAGCATTAATTTAACTTAGATCACTGACATAGAAGCTTTCCTTTGGGAAATAGATTACAATTACCAAACTCTGACACCTGCTTAACTCAAATACCTATATCTTGTATACTAACACAGTCTCAGTGGTTTAATTACACCAATAACTGCAAAAGATTTTAAGCATATTTGTCAAAGAAATAACATATCTGGGTGCAGACGTGAGAATCTTCATTTGTAAGTTTCTTTGCAGCAAGCTTTGTAGCTATGATGAAACATAATACATACTGCGTAGACTTTTTGTAAGTCAATTTATGATACAGCAAAACCAGTGAGTTAAATTGAAAATGCTCTTTGGTGAAAGCTGTGGAAATTCATTTCACAGAAATTTTATGCACTGTACTATCATTTCTACCACTTTATACATCAGAATTTTTTATTTACTTTCCTGAAAGCCTTTGTCATGATCCAAAAATGTTCAGTGTTGCCCTGATATTTATATTTTATATCATCTGAGTATGTCTAATGCTGAATACCTCATACTACTGCTTAGTAACTCTTTTACTTCAAGTGGTATGCGTCATAATGCTGACATCTGTAACTAAAGAGGAAAAGCATATTACTAACTGTACTTCATCTTAAAAATGATCACGCCACATATATAATCATTACTCTGTATGCTTTTATTGTAACTGAGTATGTAGAATTGTCTGGAGAATCTGCACTGAGAAGCATCTCCCAAATTTCTTGCACATGCATGCAGTAGATCATTGCTCCTGTGACCCAGATTAACATAGAAATGTTCTGCAGGGATCAGCTCAGCTAAACAGCTTAAAAATGATTAAAAAGATACATTGGCAGTTTGTTAATAAATAAAAAGACACATGCAGACACACTGTAAAAACAGTTTCTATAAAATAAAGCAGGGAATTACACTGTTTGTTGCTAGCCATTCGGTTAATGCTCAAAGTTTCAAACATGGAAGATCATTGGTGCCCTGTCATGGCAATTTCAGAGTTGGAGTATTTATAGGTTTATAGGTTGATAGGAGGTTACTAGGCTAACAGCCTTAGAGCCCTTACAAGCCTAGCCATATTTATCCCGAGTTGCCGCAGTTGTTGGTGGCGAGTGAAGTTCACAGAGATAAGGGTCTATGGTAGTTACTACTGACTTCCTCTGTCCAGAAGGAACATGTGCACCACCCCAAGAGTGAATCTGTGGTCACCCATCCTTCGAGCTAGGCTGCATTAGAAGAGAGTCAGGGAGAGGCTCTATTTCACATGAACTGTAAGCTTGTTCCAGAGAAGTGGCAGTCTCCACTTGATATATCTATATCTCTAGCATGAACTGTTAAGATCCCTAGATCGAATGATCCTACTGCAGTTTGCTTTACAAATGTGTAACATTTCTTTCAGGGCCAGGTCAGAAACTGTCCTGTAAGCTAGGCACAGGTCACCCCTTAGCAACCTGCAGGAGACAGAATACAGTGACAGGGCTTTCAGTCTTTCCATGTAAGACTTGTTTTGTGTACCCTGTAATGTTTTGGTGATAAACCTCTGTAGTCTGTCCAATTGTTGCAGATGTCTGGTGAGGTACATACAAAAGGGAGCACTGTACTCAATTATTGGTCTGATGAGGCCAAGTATAAATTAATTGTAACATGCTTAGATCTATATGTGATGCCTTTACTTATAAGATGTGCCACATAGAAGGATTTCCTTTCTACTGTAGATACATGGTGGTCAAAGTTCAGATTGCTATCAACCTGAGTACCCAGAACATGTACCACTGGGTCTACACTTAGGAGGTGCTATCTATAATGTAATTACAGGGATGTCAGCTTTCCCAAAGGGAATAATAATGCATTTTTTTGCATTTATCTTTAATCTGTGGCTTTGGCACCAGTCATTTGTCTACATTAACCTTGTCTGCAGTATATTAACATCATTGGGGGACACAATGATTACTCTGAATTTGCAGTCATCAGCAAACTTGGTCAGCCACAGGCCATTCAAGTTTGCCTGAACTTATGAGAAATAAATTCTGAACAGTACAGGGCCCAGCACACAGCCCTGTGCTGTGCCACTGGTGACTGGTCTTTTGTTAGTGGTGAAGCCACCCACTTTGACAGTATGTGTCCTGTCAGTGAACCAGTTGGCTACCCATCTGGTAATGTAGGGGTTCATTCTCAATCAGGTGAGTTTCTTTATAATGCCTGAGTGAAAAATTGTGTCAAATGCCTTAGCTAGGTCAAAAAAGGTGATATGTACTGCCTTTCCCTCATCCAGGGCCTTGATAACCATGACTTTCTAGAAGAAGTCAACCATGTTTAACAGGCATGATCTACCTTCAACAAATCCGAACTGATTTGGGTCCAGAGTTTCAAAATTACCTATGTCCTTGTTAATAATGTCCATAATGATTCTTTCCATGGCCTTGCAGATGAGAGTTGTCAAGCTTATGGGCCTATAATTTCCAGGGTCATTTGATGGTACCCCTTTGTGCAGAGGGATTACTGTTGTTCTCCTTCATTCAGCCAGAAAATAACCAGTTCTCAGTCTGTGGTTAAACAGGGATCCAGGTTGGTCTGCTAGGCTATGTTTTAGGTTGTTTAAAAGGCAACCTGGGATGTGGTCTGGTCTCACTATTGCCATGTTTTGGACTTTGGAGAGTGCCAAGATGACCTGCTTTCTTGAGATAAGAGGCTGAGGAATGGTGGCAGGAGGTATATTTTTGGGGGATGATTGGAGAGTACAGGAGGGTGAAGTTTTTTCCTAATCTGTCAGCTAGCTGGTTGACTACTACCTCTGGCAGAGTATGTGCCATCCACAACCAGATCATTGTATAGCTGGGTATTCCATTTAGATTTTGGATGTAGTTAAAGAATTCCTTGTGATTATCTTTAGCTAGGGAGGCTATGTTTGCTTCATAATTAGATTTGAAGAACTTAACAAGACCACTAATCTGTTTGTTTAAGCTAGAGAGGGATTTCTCCCTCTGATGAGCCAATTCCCTCTTGTTCTTGGGCATTAGTTTCTTTCTCTTGCTGTATATCCTGTTTATATTATGGGTCCAGGAGGGTGACTTGTTGTTTCAGCAAGACCTGGTTTTAATCTGGTCAGGTTCAGCTGATTCTTGCTACTGCTTAAGTGGTTATACAGGGCATTGGTGTGCACCTCTGGCATAGGAGTCTGTGTTTTGTCTGCATTTGAGGGAGCTTTGAAACTTCTTATACCATCACTTAGTAGGAGGTAATTTGTCTTAAAAAAAATCTTACACATATTTTGAGCTTGGTAGGATATTTAGTGTTATAATTACATCAAATGAGATTGATTTATGGTCGATCTTACCAGGGAAGACATTGCATGGGGGTGGGGGGGCAATGCACTCCTTTGTTAGAGAGCTCTATGACCAGGACATTTGAGCCTCTTGTGGGTGTGCTCACTAGCTATTCAGAGCATTTGCACTGACAAAGTCCAAGGACCTCTGAGCCAGCATGTTTGTGGTCATGTATATTTCCCTGTCGATAGCAGGATAATTAAAATCACCCATGAGTAAGGTGCTGGGCTGTATGGCAAGTAACTCCATTAAGTTCAGGTATGCGGTATGCTTTTCTTGTTTCATGGTGGGGGACCTATAGCTAGCTGTGATGTGGTAGGGGGCTTTGCCTATAGTTAATTGCATATGGAGTACCTCAAGAGAGTCATACTGTTTGACCAGTCTTGAGGTGTACTTATTCTTAATGAAGATGAACACACCTCCTCCTTTGGTTCTTTCACACACTCAGACTGTGGTCTGTACATATGGAAGACATTGCAGCTATTTCAGTTGGTACAGGGAGGCTAGCACCTACAAAAATTATGTTTGGAGAGTTCTTTGACCTCTCAAGGTTTTGCTTGCTTTAAGGGGTCAAATAATCATGCATTTATTAAACACAGTGTGATTATTCGTAGCATTCCAAATAGCTCCTAGAGCTTTGGCACAACAGTTTTCCAAGATATGTATAAAGTAATGCAAAAGAAAACATACAATGTATAACAAATCTGCAGTGAAGAACAATAAAATAATCATAAAAGTGAGAATACAACTCCTTAGGTTTTTGACTACAATATGTATTTTAATATCAAAAGTGTTCTGTATCATGGTATATTACTTCACTATGATGAACCATATTTCATTAAGAAGTGCATTATATAAATAAAGAATATTTGCATTCTACCGGTATTATCAAAAGTATAGTTATAATGCATATGGAATCCACCTAAACCACACAATAAAAATAAATAAAATAAAAGAATCAAACTGATATCCTTTTTATTTTGACTGTATGCCTTTCCAATATGCTTTTTTTTCCATTTAAGGTACATTCTATCCACTCTTAGAAATTCTGGACAGTCTATGCTATGGTGATTATTTTGATGCCATGACCTTAAGACAGTAAATCTTATACTGTGCTGTATTTTCAGCAGATTGCTCCTAAATATATATATAAAATCTACTGGATTTTCATTGTCAGGCTTTCATGATAACAGAATTGATCAGTATGCTGAAAATGTAATGTATGTTTACGGTGCTGACAAAATTAGAAAGTAAAAAGCTTATGTGTGCAGAAACACGGTCATTGTACTATGGACAACATTTACAGTGTCATGAAAGGGAAACGAGCCGCCTGACACTTGTCACTCTTTTTTTCCTTGTGTTGCAATTGAGCATCAGCTTTCTAGGTGACCTCCTGAGTATCCTCCGCCTCCACTTCTTGTATAACCTTTGGCATGTTCGAAGGAGATTGGGTTCAACTCTTCTCAGGGAGGTGCCTAGGTGGGGTGGGAAGGGAACAGTAGAATATTCTGGTGGTAGAAGATAGGAGCTGATACCTACAGTGACATACTTTATATTCACACAGAAGATACCTCATCTTGGGAAGAGAACAATTTTGCCATGAGGGTGGTACAACCACTGATATGTTGGCACATCCAGCTTTGCTATTCACCTCTGCAGCAACAGCTCTTTTTGTGTTACCAGTATTACTAGCAGCACTACTGAATATACCCCCTGCATAAACCACCTCCTAAAACAGGTTGCCTGAGACACTAATTAAATTCAGATCACCTGGGTCAAAGGCAGACTTTTATCCCCCTACACTAGTTATGGTTATGACACTTGACATTCTTGATCGAAAAACAGATCGCACGTTATGAGTGATGTTTCAATTGATTACTAATGCCTGATTATGTTTTACAGTTGATTGCCCTGCACATTTACTTTCCAGCAAAAAATAACATCAAACAAGTATGTCAGCACAGATTTCACAAGTCAAAATGTTACCCATATTTACTGATTTTAGGACACCGACATGATATTTGATTTGTTCTGCAAAGATAAAATTGTACAAGAGTAGGATTTTAAGACCTTTGATGCAGTTTTCAATAAAAGAAACATTTTTGAAGAAAACCAAACACTGGAATGAATGATTATCATCTTTGTATACGTTAAGTAACTGCTTCATCTCAAATTCAGAGTAATTAATTGTAATATCAACTTTTTTTAACTTTACACTTATGTTTAAAAAGTTTGGAGTATATGAATTTTAATTACGGTTCCATATCTGGAAAGGTTACTGTTATACAAAAAAATGTCTGTTTTTTATATCTCACCTGGAAAACTGCTGCTGCAGTATGCGCATCTGAGACCGATTACGTTCTGCCTCCAATTTTACCTCCTTTAAACGTTTCTCACTCTCAAGTCGCATGCGTCTTTCTTCCTCCAACTCATGTATCAGCTTCTCACGCTGAAAAATGCACCAGGTATTACATATATTAACACTGTGTTGACAGTCTGAAGAAGCATTTCCTATTAGTATTTCTTCTGTAAAATTGTAGCTTTTTATCACTTTATGTAGAAGTTTATTATTATGGTAAAATTTAGTCTATAAATAATTAATAACTATATAAAACATTTAAAAAGACAACTACAGACTTGACCATGAGATGTGCATTCATTAATATGAATTCTAATTATTTAATTTTATGAAAAGGAAATACTTTTGCATAATCAGGCACAACTGCAAAACAAATATTTTACAAATGCTATAGAATATATATATATATATATATATATATATATATATATATATATATATATATATATATATATATATCTGCATGTGCAATAAAAATGTTGATAGTGTGAAATGTAGTACCAAAAGTAAAAAGCTCAGAAAATAGACAGTAATCAAAGGTAGACAGTTCTGAATGCAAAGAGAGGTTAGTAGGTTGGTGAAAAGGGTGACAGTGTGTTTGTACGAGTGTTGACGGGTTACAGTAAGCATTAAGTAAGGGGATGTCTTTCATGTTCTGCATGCTTTTTATTGTACAATTGCTTGTGTCTTAGCCAGTCTTTTGTCGATGTAGTGCTATGGAAAGTGTAAGGTGCTGAGTTAGGCTTAGACTTAGCATGCATTAGTAAGGTGGCATATTGGGGGTGAAGTGCCTAAACCTAACTCTGCCCTTTCTTTAAATAAACCCTTTCCATAACACCACAATCATTCAGACAAAACATGTCCTATGGTTTTGCTATAGTTTAGGGCTTTTATTTGTTTTATTGTGTTTTTAGTATAACATGGTAGGTGAAAGAGAATTTTTTTCCCCAATTTTTTTCCTGTGAGCTGGAATGTTATTTGACAGCATTTTCATCTGTCAGCATTATGAACTGTTGGTCTTTTGCTATCTACAGTTTAAGCACCTGCATTTTTAACTGTAGTCATAATATAGACAGAGGCATATATATGTATATCTAGCTATATATACATATACATATATATATATATATATATATATATATATATATATATATATATATATATATCAAAATGTGGATGTACACACACACACACACACACACACACACACACACACACACACACACACACACACACACACACACACACACACACACAATTTATGATGTGCTTGCATGCAGAACTTGTATACAAATCCTATACATCTTTAAAGTATTAAAACAGAAACTACAGTCCATAGAACATTATGCATATCGCAATAAAAACTGTAAAATAAAACTCTTAAATTTGATAATTTTATTTAGTAAAAATGAGTGGTCAAAAAACGTCACTATCTAGCTCACTATCTAACAGCAAGCCCTGGGATAATTCGTTTCCACATATGAGTATCTTGTCAAGGATTGCAAGAAATGAAGCTTTATAATACTGCTGCAGTTACTTGCTGGTTTAAAAAATCTAACATATTCAGGCTGTCAGGATTATCATGATTATGAAATTACTGCACCTGCAACAAGCTGCTTCTAATTAAAATGTAGTATATTTTGTCAAAGTAAATCAAGTATAACTTTCATGCCATAAAACTGTTTAAACCTTCTTTCCAATGTCTCGTTACATGTCTGTCTCATTTAATTACAAATAAGAATCATGTACTTAAATAATACAAAGTCATTTTGTAAAAAGTGTACTGAAATTATGTTTTTGCTGTTTCTGTTTTCCTCTTTAAAGCAGGTGAACTATTAGGCTGTCTATCCTGACGTTACAATTCATCCAGCAGTCGTAAAGTCATGCCAGTATGCAATTGTTATATCTGACTATTCTGTTTGGTAAATGAGGGTCTATAACTTGAGTTGCTTTTCAGTTAATATCAGACGGAATCACAAGTTAACTAATCATGGGAGTTAAGCTTCAAGAGCTACTGTACAGACACACTAAAATGTCACTTCTCTCTTATTAATCTTAATTGTAGTACTACAAAGTCATGTGTTCATTTGAGGTACAACACTGATGGTTAATACCGCAGATATTCAGTTAATAAGTTGTTTTCTGGTAACAGAAATGTTGCTGACACTGTAAAACTTTGCAAGATATCAGAATAAGTGAAATTCATTGCATTTATCCCTCAGTGTGAGGTACCCTGCAGATTATGCAGACTTTCTATGAAGAAGTAATTGCCATTTGTAAACTAAAAAGCTAAGGCAGTATAGAGCCTAGCCACCCTAAAGAAAGTTATTAATGTTTCCTAGCTAAACCAGTAACAATACCAGGCACGTTTCACTTTGTCGTAGCTCACTGATATGTACAGATGCAGCTGACTCAGGGCCAGTAATGAGCTTTTGAATAACAGATGTTACCTATAAATTTTGTGACTAACTAATATGGCATGTTACATTTCAAATCCATGCTGTCAAAATGAAATAAAGATGTGTGTGTGTGTGTGTGTGTGTGTGTGTGTGTGTGTGTGTGTGTGTGTGTGTGTGTGTGTGTGTGCACGTGCGTGTGTGTGTGTTTGTGTGTGTGTATATATGTGTGTTTGAGTGTTTCGTGGTCAATTTCCATTAGCGTTAATAGAATAACATTGGAAAGCATGGGCTGACAGCAAGGCAAGTAAACTCCCGAAAAGCCAGTGGTTATAAGTTCACTGTTCATCTCATCAGTGCAAAGCTTATTTGGTTGTTGCATATATTGCTTATTGCACGAGGCAGCAATTTACATGTATCATGTGTTCTTAAGGCCAGCTGCTCTTTTCATATTATTTGGCAGAAGTGGTGCAGATCGTCAGATGCAAATTCCTTTCCTTGGCTTATAAAACAGTGTAAGCAATGAATAGATAAAAGTTATACCATGCATAGATGTAGCAGTGTCAATTTATTCATAGGACCATAGGATCATAGGAAGATACTAGGCTAATGGCCCTGGGCCCTTTCAAGCCCTGCCAAGAGTTTATCCCCAAAGAAACCTCAGTCAGCACCTGTCGCCCCTGTCAATGAGGGGCACAGCTGAAACTCCTGGGACAAATTTAGCATTTCCCATCCACTCATCAAGATTGTGCTTGAGGTGGGTCAGTTTGGTGCTCTGTTTGACAGGTATGGGAAGTCTATTCTAGAGACATGGCAGCCTCTGGGAGACAAACATGTCTCTCCCACAGGTTTTGTTGATGTTGCATATTAGATTCAGGCCTTTTGAGTGGGTAGTGCGTGAGGAGTTAGACTTATGTATATGGAGCATTTATAGTAGGGCAGAGTCCGAGATTGCCTTGTAGGTGAGACACAGATCACCCCAGAGCAATCTGTACAATACCAAAACAGACTGATGGTGATTTGAACCTGTCCCCATAGGACAGGTGTTGGAGACCATGGATTCTCTTTGTGAGGTATTTCAGTGGCTTTTCCAGTTGGTGCAGATGTTTGGAGAGGTACATACCAAATAGGGTGTTATATTCAATTATTGTCTAATGAGGGAGGAGAATAGAGAGGTAATAACCTCACTTTTTCTGGATACAATCCCTTTACTTATGAGTTGAATCAAGTAAAAGGCTTTTCTGATCACTGCTTCTATATGATGGTTGAAAGTGAGGTTTTTATCTACCTGAGTGTCCAGGTATCTTACCACAGGTTGTGTGCTTAGGGGGTTGCCGATGATGTGGTAATCAGTAGGGGCTGTGTTTTTGCTGAATGGTATGATGATACATTTTTTTGCATTTAGCTTCAGGCCATGACTTTAGCACCAGTCATTAGTTGCTGTGAGATCCTCTTGCAGTATGCTGACATCATTTCAGGAGTCAATGACAGCACCCAACTTACAGTCATCCTCAAACTTGGTCACCCACAGGCCTTTTGTCTTTGCCTAGACCTCTGAGAATTAGATGCCAAACAGTAGAGGTCCTGGGACAGATCCTTGGAGAACTCCACTAGTGACAGGTCTGCTATCGGAGGTGGAGGTGCCTATTTTGACTTTGAGGTTCCTGTTGGTGAGCCAGTTGGCCACCCACCTGATGAGATAGGGATTTACACCAAGTTGTGTTAGCTTTTCGATGATGCCTGAGTTGGGCATTGTGTCAAAGGTCTTGGCCAAGTCAAGGTAAGCTGTATGCACTGACTTTCCCTCATCCAGGGTCTTGGTGCTTGGTGACAGTCTCATAGGATCATAGGAAGTTACTAGGCTATTGGCCCTGAGACCCTTACAAGCCTAGCCAACAATTTAGCCCATGTTCTGACAAGTCAGCACCCAATGCCCTTGTCCAGCAGGGACAGAGGTAGAATCCCAGGGGTGAATTTTCTGTTCCCCATCCAGTTATCCAGGTTGCACTTAAAAAGCATTAATGAGGTTCTCTGCTTGATGTGGAGTGGGAATCTATTCCACAGAAGGAGGAGGCTCTGGGACACAAATCTGTCTTGCCAACAAGTCCTATTGATGACACAGACCAGGATGAGGTCACATGTGTGGGTTACTAGAGTGGAGCTTGACTTGTGAATATGCGGGGTCTGAGATTGCTTTGTATGCCAGACAGAGGTCACCTCTGAGGGGTCTGTAGGAGACTAAATACAGGGACAGGGCCTTTAGCCTATCTGTGTAGGGTAAATTTTTGAGGCCCTGGATTCTCCTGGTGAGGAACCTCTATGGTCTCTCTAGCTGCTACATGTGCTTTATGAGGTGCATGCTGAAAGGGGCATTCTACTCAATAATGGATCTTCTAAGGGAAGAATACAGAGATGTTAGGACCACCTTGTCCCTGGATGAGATACCCTTACTAATGAGGTGAGTCATGTAGAAATCATTCCATACAGTGGAGGCAATATGGTGGTCAAAAGTCAGTTTGTTATCTACCTGGGTGCCCAATTCCTTCACAACTGATTGAGTGCTTAGGACCTTGTTATTAATGTGATCATTTGTGGGGACGTCACTCTCCCCAGTGGGAATGATTATGCATTTTTTGGCATTCAGTTTGAGGCCATGTTTCTGGCACCAGTCATATGTCTGGGTGAGACCCTCTTGGAGCATGTCCACATCGCTGGTGGAAATGATGACAGCACCCAGCTTACAGTCATCTGCAAACTTGGTCAGCCATAGCCCACTGGTTTTGGCCTGCACCTCAGAAAAGTATATCCCAAACAACAAGGACCACATAACCAATCCCTGGGGTACACCATTCATTACAGGTCGACTGCTTGAGGTGGCTTCCCCTATTTTGACTAGGTGGGTCCTATCATTGAGCCAGTTTGCTACCCATATGGTAACATACAGACTGATGCCTAGTTGAGAGAGTTTATGTATTATACTCAAGTGGGGAATAGTATCAAAGGCGTTGGCCAGGTCAAGATAGGCGATGGCATAGTCTTCCCTTCGTCTATAGCTTTAGTGACTGTCTCAAAGAAGTCAACCAAATTTAGCAGGAATGACCTCCACTTGATGAAACCAAACTGTGTAGGATCAAGTGTGTGGAGGTTGCTTGGAGGTCCTTGTTAATGAAGTCCATAATAATCCACTCCATGGCCATGCAGATCAGGCTAGTTAGGATGATGGGTCTAAAATTTTCTGGACCAGTGGATGCTCCACCATTGTGCAAAGGAATGACAGTGGCTGTTCTCCACTCTGCTGAGATGAAGCCAGTACTCAGGCTTTGGTCAAATATGGTGCCTAATGGTGCTGCAAGTTCCTGTCTAAGTTCATGTAGGATGCAGCCTGGGATGTTATCTGGTCCCATGGAGGCTGTATTTTTTGCCATTGAGAGGGCAGTGATGACTTGATCTCTAAAGATAAGGGGAGGGGCAACTGCTGGGGATATCCTGATTTACTGATGGGGGGGAGAGAGGGCTGAAGTTTTCACAGAACCTGTATGCCAGCAGATTGGCTATATCTATGGTGTTTGTGCATGTGGTGTCCTTGACCACCAGTTCTGAGCAGATCTGGGGTGCTTCCCTTCAGTTTGTGGACATATGCTAAGAAAGCCTTGTGATTGCCTTTAGTAGAGGTGGTCAGCTTGGACTCCAAGTTTGCTTTGGAGGATTTTACTAGTGCTCTTATTTGCTTGTTCAGACTAAGGAGAGATTGCTTCCAATTAGGCACCTGCTCCTTCTTTGCCCTGGACAGCACTGTTTTCCTTTTATTATAGTTTATTTATTGCAGATGTCTACTAGACAGGTTTACTCTTCCTTGAGGAGGAGGAGGACTTTGTCCTGCTGGGTATTCTTGATTCCATGCAGCTATATAAGTGCTGATATAATACTTTGGTGTAGGTTTGGGCATATATGCCAGTTCCTATGTAGCTGGTGGGAGCTGTGAAGCTGTTTATAATAAACTTTCAAGAATTTTTTGTTTGACACTATTTAGGGGTGGTCAGGAGAGATGGTGACTTTAAAAGTGACTGCTTTGTGGTCGGATCTCACCAGGCAGGATGACACTGTAGGGATACTGCAGTGATAACTCATGTTGGTTGATACCAAGTCCAAGATATTTTCACATCTTGTGGAGGTGTCAGCCAGCTGGTCCAAGGCATTTCCACTGATGAAATTAAGGAATCTCTGGGCATTTGTGTTTTGGCATGAGTAGTTCTTCCAATCTATGGTTGGATAGTTAAAGTCACCCATGATCAGGGTAAAGGGTTGAATCGTGAAATATTCGAAGAGGTCCAGATAGGTGGAGTGGCCATCTTGAGTCAAAGTTGGGGGCCTATAGCTAGCTATGATTTGAATAGGGGTCCTGTCAATGGTTAACTGCACCTGGAGTGTCTCCTGTGTGTCATACTGTTTAAACAGCCTGGAGGTGTGTATGTCTTTTACATATATTGCAACTCCACCTCCTTTTGCTTTGCTACCCACGGTTTGGTGTCTGAATGTATGATAGGATGAGTAACCTGGTATGGCTAAGGTGCTCTCCACAGCTTTGAACCAAGTTTCTGTGACTGCACAAATGTCAGCATCTTTCAGGGTTACGAATTCTTGCAATGATTCCAGTTTCATGTTTAGACTCCTAGCGTTTAGAAGCATGACCTTAATTTATGTTTTGATGAAAATTTCATGTTGGTAGTTCTAACCTCATGGATTTGTGTAAAAAAGGCACTATGGGTGAGGCAAGAGCCTTTGCCAGGAGCCTGAAGCCCAAGGGAGACAGATGCAGACCATCTCTAGCAAAGCATTGTGGTTTGTCAATTATGTCTTCCCAAGCTGTCAAGTACTGGATCCCCTTGCAATGACACCAGAAACTAAGCCAGTTGTTAAATTCAATCATTTTCTGTTTGGATTGAGGCATCATTCTGGATGATGGTAGAATGATGCTTAAGGCCAGGAACATACCTGCCTGGGACACATATTCAGCGGGCTCTGTCATGTCTCTCTTTGTGTAGTCCAGGGAGGTACATCTCAAGCCATTCATGCCAACATGGACTATGACAGAGTCATAACAGTACCTGTTGTTGACAGACTTGAGTGCATGGGTGATATGGCAGATTCTGGCACCTGACAAACAACTAACCGTGACTTTCCACTTACTCACCCTGGTGAGGGGTACATCTGTGTCTTTCACAGTGGAGTCTCCTATGATTAATATGTTGAGTATGTCTTTAGGCCTTAGTGGCTATGAGACACAGGTATGTGGACTATGTGTGGTGTGGTGGGCAGTGGAGTTCAAATGTGTTTTTGCTTCAGAGGTCTCTTTTGTTTGGGCATATTTTTATTGAGGACCTCCACATTTATGGGTGTGTGCTGTGTAGATGTGGATGGTGGTTGAAGTTTGGTGTTTGTGTCGACAACCTTCTCAGTACCAGATATACCGGCTTGCGAGGGAGAGAGTATTGACTCTAGGATCTTAAAGTAATTCTCTCACAAATTGTGTTCCTAGTTGGTAGTAGTAGAGGGTTGTCCGTGTACATGAGGCAGTTGCTACACTGTCTCAGGATGCCCATATCAACCAGACTGGCAGGAGAAAGCATAGGAAATTCTCCATCCATATTTGTTAGAAACTGTGGGATAGAGGCCAAAGAGAGCTAAGACGGTAAAGGGTGGAAGGTCTAAGAGTAGTACTACTAGGTGATCACACAAGTGCTTCTAAGGGAGAATTTGTAGCTGGAATACCTCACAAAGGGTTAGAAACAGTGCAGCTGCAGCTCTGGATGCTCGGACTATGCTACTCAATTTAAGGGTTAACAACACAGCAAAACTCATAAAAAAGCACAAATTAACCACAACAGACAAAAACAGAACTCACAGTATGAAAAAACAGTTAACCAGTGATGAAATGCAGTAAAATGCAACTAAACAGCAATGAGTTGCAGTAAATAGCAATGAAATACAGTTAATCATAATTTGCTGTAAAACAGTGCAAATATGACAAATTAGCTCACAATCACAACAATAAAAAGCAGCTCAAATAAAGTATAAGGCTACTGACATGCACTAACAAATGTGGCAAACTAAATGCAGTTGAACACCTAAGCATAAACAAAATGAAATAGGAAGAGGCACAATTTTTTTTCTTTTATTTTTGTAGATAGTGAGGATTCCGAAGATAATTCAAGGTAAAGGGGGGGGGGGGGGGGCCTTCACAACTGATCTCACTGTACTCAGTAGAATGAGCTGATGTAATGGGACTGTGGGAAGTGTCCAATATGAAATTTATAGCAGAGACGGGCAATTCAAAAGCTACCAAGCTTTAATACCACAACAGCAGTTGGGCAGGTGGGTGGGATTCAAGATCAGAACACAGGTAAGGATTCAATCCACTAGGCCTAAACAATGGTTGCACAGTTTAAACAGATATGCCACAAATATTGCTTTATCAGAAGTGCAGAAACAGTTGAAAATAAGCAACTTATCTTTTGTAGTCTCTCAGCATAAAACAGCAGTGCAAGGGTAGAAGCCTAACTCACTGCAGCTTCTAGCAAACAAGTACAGACTGGTTTAAACACTAGCTATTTAAGGCAGCGAAACAACGAACCAGCCAAATTATCCAATCAGAAAAACAGAGCCTTGTTTAGTAATTCTATCCAGAGCAGACCAATCTGAAAACCTCTGCCACAAAGTAACAGCTAGGCCTCTCTAGACAAAGTGTGAAATAGATTCACATAACTTGCAAAACATTTGTATCGCCAAAAGTCTCTGTGCCCATATCTATTACCTTCTCATATCAATCATGTTGACTGGTTGCCCTGCTAAATTAAAACTCAATGGAATTAGGTAACTGAATTTAAAAATATTGCTTCAGATTTGATTTGATAACCAGGCTGGTAAAGAAATTGGTACAAGTTAGATATACTCTGTGTTTCATTTTGTTCTGGGACCAATGCCAGCTGCAGGTTCCTTTTCTTGCCAGGCCATGATAGGGGCACAGTAGCTAGCTGGTGGAGCACTTAGGGGAGGTGAATAAAATACTATAAAAATAAAGTATAGAATATGTGATACATGGTGACAAGTTGCCCATAATCCACTGTTAAAAACGAATTACCATTTTCCTGTGAAAAAAAATGTGAATACCATAATATTACAAATCCCCTCAATGTTCAGTATACGCACAAAAAATATATTTATTTGTCATGCTCAAGGATCATGGTTTTGATGACGTGCAGGTATGCTACAACGTAACATGTTAAGGGTGTAGCTACCAGTACAACAGATGTGGGAAAATGTCATGTGCAAAGAAATGTGTGCCTTAGTAGAAAGAGACAAAATATCTTTAACCCAAATTCAAGAACAAAAAGTCTTCATAGGTTCATAGCTGTGTACTAGACTAATGGCCCTGAAGCCTTTACAAGCCTAGTCCATAGAAGTGCCCTGGCATCGTGCCAACCAATGTTAGTTCCCAGTGCCTCTATCAAGTACAGCCACTGGAGTGATCCCCGGGATGAGTTTTCTATTTCCCATCCACTTATCAAGATTTCTCTTGAAGAGGGCCAGTGAGGTGCTTTGCTTGACAAGTATGGGAAGTCTATTCCAGAGCATGGGCAGACTCTGGGTTATGAACCTGTTCCTCCAGCATGTTCTGTTGATTGTGGTAATGAGGTTGAGGTCTCTAGAGCGTGTGGTGTGGAGGGATTGGGATTTCTTTAGATGTAGCAATTTTAACAGAGCTGGGTCAGACATGGCTTTTTAAGTCAAGCAGAGATTGCCTCATAGTAGACAATATGAGACAGAGAATAGCTGGAGTTTTTTGAGTCTGTCTATGTACGACATGTGTTTAAGGCCTAGGATCCTCTTCATGAGGTACTTTTGTGGCCTTTCCAGCTGTTGCATGTGTCTAGTGAGGTACATGCTAAATGGGGCATTATACTCGATGAATGGCCTAATGAGAGAAGAGTACAGAGAGATGATGACCGCCTTCTTCCTGGACACAAAACCCTTGATAATGAGATGTGCCACATAGAAGGACTTTCTGACCACAGCGGCTATGTGGTGGTCGAAGGAGAGGTTGCTTCAGTGTTCAGTGGGCTCCCATCAATGTGGTAATTAGTGGAAACTGAGTTTTTTCCCAAAGGGGATGACAATGCATTTTTTGGCATTAAGCTTAAGGCCATGGTTTCTACACCAGCCATTGGTCTCGGTGAGGCCTTTCTGTAGGATGTCTACATCACTTGGGGAGTTAATAATGACTCCCAGCTTGCAGTCATCTGTGAACTTGGTCAGTCAGAGTCCCTCCATGTTGGCCTGGACTTCTGAGTAGATGCCAAACAGGATAGGAACCAGGACCTGCAGGACTCCACTTGTGACTGGTCAGCAGTCTGACTTGGAGTCTGCTACTTTCACACTGTGGATTCTACCTGTGAGCCAGTTTGCAACCCACCTAGTGATATAGGGATTGATGCCTAGTTTGGTGAGTTTATCAATAATTCCTGAGTGGGGAATGGTATCAAAGGCCTTGGGCAGATCGAAGTAGGCTGTATGAATGGCCTTGCCCTCATCCACTGCTCTGGTGACTGACTCAAAGAAGTCAACCAGATTGAGCAGGTATGATCTACCTTTCACAAAACCAAATTGCATGGGATCTAGAGTTTGAAAATTCCCTATATCCTTGTTAATTAGGTCCATGATGATGCACTCCATAGCCTTACATATCAAACTCATCAGGCTAATGGGGTGATAATTCCCAGGGTCTGTAGTCATTCCCCCTTTATGGAGAGGGATGACTGTAGCAGTGCACCATTCGGTAGGGACAAAGCCTGAGGTGAGGCTGTGATTGAACAGGGCACACAGATGTGGTGCCAGTTCACTTTGTAGTTCATGTAGAACACATCCAGGGATATTGTCAGGTCCCATGGAAGCTTTATTCTTGGCCTTGGACAATGCAGCTTTAGCTTGTGCTGCAGTAATGTTGGGTGCTTGGCATTCCTCTGGTATTGTGATTGGTCCTTTAAAGGGGAGAGAGGGGTAAAGTTGGCACTGAATCTGTCAGCCAGTATGTTGACAATATCTGTTGGCTCAATATAGGAGATACCACTGTGCAGTAACTCAGAGCAAACCTGGATATTGCCGTGGAGATTTTTGCTATAACTATAGAAGGCATTGTGGTTGTTTTTAGTGTCTGCTGCAATTCTGCCTTCATAACAGGCTTTAGAGGTTTTGATGAGGGATCTCAACTTTTTGTTGAGGCTAATAAGGGAGTTTTTCCAGTCTTGGGACTTCATTTTTTTCTGCAACAGTTTCTTCCTTTTGTTGTAGAGTTTATTAATGGCAGGTGACCACCAGATTGGCTTCCTTTTTTTGGAGGAGAGTGTCTTGGTTCTGTTGGGTATGGCTAGTTCCATGCATTGGTGTATGTGCTCGTACAGTGCATTGGTGTATAATTTGGCAGTCATGCATCTATTTTCCATTGACATGTGTGCCATGAAGTTAGCCACCTCAGTTTTTTAGGAGCCAAGTCAGCTTTAGAGAAGTTTATCATGGTGGTTAGCTTTGCTGATTCATAGTAAGAAAATATTTAAAAACAAATACAGCACATTTTGCCAAAGTTCAGCATAAAACACATCTTCCCTCTGCAGACAATGGTGAATAGGAAATAGTTTAAATGTCTATTAAACATTCTTTAACATAGAGGCAAAAGTGGTCAGTTAACAGCTCCTGGATTGCAATGATAGTTCTGACACCTGAGAAAGAATGTGGGAGAGGGCATGTTAGCACTTTGACTAAAAACTGGGAGCCTTAATTAAAAGATGCATTTCAGCTAGCTGATGTTAACACTTCCATCTACTGATGGTGAGAGCTGCTCTGAGAACACAAAGCAAAGTAATTTGAACAAAAACGTAAAAATGAAAACTAGGTTCCAGAAATTGTGAAAGATACCCATGAATCACACTACTGGTATTTTATTTACATTTAAGTTAAAAACATAATTTCCTTATGTCTAACATGACCCCTGTAAATGGGGGCTTGTAGTGGATTCTAGGGAAAAAAAACCCTCCAAGATTACTTTACAGTGACAGGTCCATTGAGATATGATAACCTTAACTACTTAATGAGTCTGCTTTGTTACAAAAGGAGTACAAAGATATAATAAATCAATTGATCTATAGTGGCAACCATTATTTAATTTGCTTATTTATACTTTTTGTTTACCATGTTAGTACCACTAAACTAATGGCTAATTTTCAAAGTGGTATTCATACTCACTAAGGCCAGGACCTGGGGATCTTACCCTATTGTTTTTAATAAGTGTCATGGGATCTTTTTCATCTTCCTGAGCTACCACCATCTGAGCAGATGGGGTCTTGGTTTAATGTCTCATCTGAATGATAGCACTCCTAGGAGTACAATGTTTTATTATTCTCCACTACAGTGTCAGTACTGGGAAAATTAATCCAAGTACCTGGTATGTGAATAGAACCACATCCATCTGCACCAAACATAAGCATGCTACCTGTTGAGCTACTGAGAATGCAATTATGCACATTAATTTCCAGCTCCATCCAAGGAAAACATCACTGATAAAGATAAAAAGGGTATGAAGCAAAAACAGCAATGTGAACCAAATATTACTAGTTTGTTGAAATAAAACCAATATAAATAATTTAGATCTAAATGTTTTTGTGGTAGCATCCTGTCATCTTATTTGGTCAAGAAGTTTAAAAGAAGGCAGGACTTAAATGAGCTATGTAATGTTTGGCTGAAAATAATTCAGTAGATTGCAAGTGATGTATAATGTTTGCAACTGGGAGTGTGTCAGTATGGTTTGTGATGTAAAATGCTTGCAACTAGGATTGTGTTGGTGCGATTTGTTTTCATTTATATAACTGTATGATTGCTTACATCGTAAGTGCTGGTTTAATAAAGTAGTTTTTTGTTTAAAAAGAAAGGGTCAGGAATTGAATACTTTATGTAATGTTGCTTAGTTTATATGATATATATCAATATTTATGAAGCATAATGTTTGTTAATTTTAACTTGTTAATGCAGTTTGATTACTTTTCTATGAATGTAATGTGCATATGTCACAATTAATATTATAATAAAGCTGTTAAAGAAAAGAATACTGGCCAAAGCCAAAACTAATGGGGAGTTAAATCGGGAACAATTTTAAATATTACTCTGCAACTAGGGAGGAACCTCGCAGCATGGTTAAAATGTTACTTGTTTTATCACATAACCACTTCTTCTACCACTAGAGCCTTTCAGGAAAAACAATTCAAGTTGCAAATGTCCAACAGCCCAGATGGACCAGTGAAGCAACCTCCAACCCTCCCCTCCAAAAAAAAAAATCACACTAGCAATTCCAGTTAATGTCAAGCAAACAATCAATACAGGTATGAGCGGGCTTGCAAAATCATGAACACCATGCCATCCATATCATTAACAAACAAAACATTTAAAGAAACTACAGCCATAATCAACCTTCCAACTTCAAAATGTGGAATACTACACTATCTTCCACAATGTGGAACAGATGTGTAAAATGTGACACTTTTACTGCTACTAAGAAAGAAGCTCACACGATGGTTGAACTGTGCAATGTAGTTTAAGAATCACAAACAAGCAACAAAATCAGGAGCAGTTTTAAATACTTCTCCTTCTCTTATATATTTAGTAAGTTAACAAAATAACAAGCTTTGCATTATCAACCATTGTCTGAAGGACACAAAATCTGAAATTCGCATGCTTAACATTTAGTGACTGTAATACACAACAATTCATCAGAAGCCACAAATCTTACAAGGGACAGACCGATATACCTCTCAAGTTCTTCCCTTAAGAATGATGGACAAAAGTCCATAATAATAGTGATCAAAAATGGACAAATTTTAAATATTATTATTTTATATATCTGTCAACCAGTAAACCCAATGACAAAGTGTTTTTTTCAGGGGTGACGCAACAGTACCATCTGTTTAAGTGAGTTTCTCAAAATAATAAAGAAAGCAAATGGACGTAAAAGAATTCAAACCATGTACCTCTGACTACAAGAAGCATTTCATTAGCATCAGTGCCATGAACTCCAAATAATTTAAAATGTTAACAGAACAATATGTGTTACATGGGCGTGCATACTATAAACAATCAAAAATAGGAAACTGCAATGACTAGCATTACTGACTGACAATAAGCCTCAGTGATTTACCAGAAAAAAAAGTTTGATTTTATCTTTTGTTGACTGGATTAGTACTACTTGGCTAGTGGCATGTTTTCAGGGGAGACCTGAGATGATATAAATACTACTTGGGGAAATTTGGCCTGGACATCAGGGAACAGGTACCATGGGATCTTCTACATGTACCTCCAACTCAAGCAAATGGTTATTTTGCTAAAACCTGAAGCAAAGGATAACACACACACTCAGGAATGCAGCACTCCCCATATATTGCACTGTTCCATCTAACTGGTATGGGAATAGAAACCACAGTCTTCTATACCAGAGATAAAACTGCTTCTCACTGCACCATGAACCTGAACTATATAAGTAAGGGATAGGGCATACATATAAGTCAAAATCACAGACTTTCTGCTACTCTTTAAAATCAGAGACAGATAAGAGGCAAATTACTCTAATTCAGTTTAAAAGTTAATAGAACAGGTTTTCCAGCAACATGCCTTTTCTGAATATTTGAACAAAAAAAAAAAAACTTGCATTACTGACTGACTATAAAATTTAATGATTTTTTAACCCTCAATGATTTACCAGTGAAATAAGATACAAATGAAGGTCTGGCAGTTATTGCAGAGAATTCTTGTAGTCAAGGGTACAGGGTTTTATTCTTTCTACCTATTTTTCCAGTTGCGTGACTTTGATTAGGTTGCTTAACCAGACAGTGCTTCTGAGTTGCCTCTTTATCTGGCTTAAAATATATAAAAAAGATAGAGCATACATCTGAGACTAAATACTCTTGTGCAGTTTCAGAACAATAAGAGAAGAGACTGATTATGGTCAAATGGGACCCTAAGCAGAGAAATGGACCAGATCACCCCCCCCCCAACAACAACCACCACCATACCAATATTTTGTTACCTGGCTGTCTCTCTCCAGTTACTATAAAACACTGTTGAAATCTGTTAGTGTGTATACTTGTTTGTCCTTATTTATGTTTACAATGTTTATTCATTTTTTTACAATAAAATCACTGACACCCATTTAATGAACAAAATGCTGTTACCTCATACTTCTCAACCTGTTAATGCAAGAAGTCTGGACAAAGCCTGACAAAATGGGGGGGGGGGCAACATAAGGGACAGATTTTAAATATTACTCATAAACTTAGAGACTTACTAGAGTAACAGGATTTGATTTAACATACATTTTCTGAAGGATTTGAAGGCTGAAACTCAAATGTATTTCATTATTTAGTGAGTTCAATCCTATGATCATCCTAGTGATTTGCCAGAAAACTGCACATTATATGAGGAACAGACCAAAACTATTAGCCAAAAATCTGGATATTCTGCTAAAATCTGGACAGTTGAGAAGTATGCTTGGAAACCTGACAGCATGAGTAAAAGTAAACTTCTCTTCCTTTGTAACTCAGATTTATTGAACATGCATCTGGCAACCATTTAACTACAACAAATATACAGGGATTCATAGTCAAATGGCATGTAGTGAAGCACTAATTAGGAGCTACCTGAGGGGAGCGGGAATTCAAAGGTAAATGTGTAATGAATTTGCTAACAGCTGGGGACAGCATTCTGGACTCATCACTCTCTCTCTCTTTTTTTTTTTTTTTTTTTTTTAGGGGCAGCCAATTGTACTGTCTGGTGACAAATCTTGGTTAGAGGTAAAGGATTACAGAGTTTGATTTTCACACTGTGAGCAAGTCACCTTGATTAGGAACCCCCTACTTCCCTACTTAACTTAGCCATTACAGACACACACACACACACACACACACACACACACACACACACACACACACATCTTATTCTAAGGATGTATGTTTCTTTCTTGCTAAAGGAAACTACAGTTCAATACATGCCTCATTCTGAATCCGAGGATTTATTCAAAATGTTATGTTCCTTATACAAACTCAGTTCACCTGCTGTGCTAATATGAACACACTTTGTTTTGCACCACTGTTCATCTTGGATTCCATGTCACTGTTCATTTCAGATACTCCTGCTCTGGATAATTAAAACTAGCTGACTGCCTATAAGGAAAAAGTAAAGGAACCAGAACCGGTCAACGTGACACACAAGAAACATGCAGAAATGTGGACATTCAAGGAAGAAAAATGTCTGGGGATGTTTAAGGAACTCAGCTGGTCGTGAGTTTATTTTACTGGGGCACTCAGATGGGCACAAACTTTAACAGGGGAGGCACATGCCCCCCTGTCCCCCCAAAGCACCAACAATGTCTTGGACCACAGATGACACTCCATAGTCTACCCTTGTAACAAACAGATGATCACCTTGCTTTATGCTAGTTTCCATCCTTGTATGTGAAGCAGGTTTAACTAGGTTGTGTGATTCTTGAAAGGCTGAAAAGTATGTACAACAGATGAATAAGGAAGGAAGCTCTTAACAACGACTCTGCTGCAGGGGCTCGCATTCTACTAACTCACACTGCAGCTGCTCACTACCACTTGTTCAAAAAAACAAGTGCTCTAACTCCAACTAGTCAAATCCTCTTTCTATACAGCCCTCCCAATACCTGATTCCTTAAGCTACACAGTGCTACCAAAATCTAAACCCCAAACCTAAAACTTCCACCCAGTACCCAGCCTGACTTCTCAGTTCTTTATCCTAAACCTAAAGTCCCTGATCAGTCCCTAAACTTAAAAGTCTAACCACCCTCCTAAATATAAATTCTACAGTATCTCTCTCATTCTAAAACTCCATTCTCCCTCTCTAAACATAAAACTCCAACCACCTTCCTTAAACCTAAATTTCCGAATTCTTCCCTAACTCTAAAACTCCCTTCCTGTTCCCTAAACATAGAACTCCACCCCCTGCCCTCGACCTAAATTCCTTGATTACTCTCTAAACTTTAAACTCCTTTTCTACTCCATAATCATAAAACTTTGCTCCTTTTCCCTAAACCTAAAACTCCATCCACCCTTTTACTAGACCTGAATTCCTCAATTACTATCTAAACTTAAAACTCCTTTTCCACTCCATAATCATAAAACTCCCTTCCCTCTCCCTTATCCTAAAATCCCTCACCCACTCCTTTCCCACAGCTGCTTGCCCAAACTCATATTCAAGTTTGAGCACAAGCAGCAGCCTAGCCGAGCTACAAGGAGCTAATGTCTCTGGCTAAAAACAACTTGGGACTTGAACGCTTATAGTGAACCCACTAATCATATAGGAATGATACTCAACATATAGCAACGTTAATATCAAAATTAAAATTGTAAATAACCATAACCTCTTAATAAAAAAGTTAAAAAGTTAAAATTGTTTCAAAAATTTTATCAGAATTACAATTTACACACACACAGACGTGCATGCACACACACACACACACACACACACACACACACACACACACACACACACACACACACACACACACACACATCAAAAGTTAGCCAAGCAAAAGTACAGCAAGAGGCATTATGTAGATAAGGCAGCATTTATATTAGCATTCCCTAAAGCTAATTTGTTATGCAGTCAGTATCAAGAACATCCATTCAAAACATATGTATATGAGGACCTGGACGTATCACCACAGCTTAAGGAAACAAGCAGTTTTAAAATAACAACCAATGTAAAAATATTTATTAAAACACTTGAGACATAAAACAAAGCTGAATAAAATTTCTCAATACATGATTGACAGGATAAGCGCTTTCGTAGCCTTTTTCAGATCCTATTCAACGAGATTACATCATGAAAGTTTAAAAACGTTTCCACCAATCTGTATTCACTGTAGAGCCAACGCCTACCTTCTTGACTAATCAAATCTCATCCAACCAATGCTTCAATCAGGGACAAGCTCCCAAGAAATAGCCAATAGGTTCTCACATAAAGGGGCGTCTTCCTTTTAGAACAGGTTTTAAAGGCACCATTCCTTTCAACCCTCGAGTGTGATCTGCTCTCATATTAATGATCCAATTCACCTCTGCTATTTCTGTTCTATTTTCTATGTCCCCACCTCTTTTATCCTCAGTTATTTGATGACAGGCTAATCCATTGCATTTAACTCAATTTTGCATAATGTGTAAATGGTGAAGAATCCTTTCCTTAAATTGCCGGTTGGTATTCCCAATATAATATGCAGGACAACTGTGGTAAGTAGCTATTGTGACACCCATGCCCTGGCCCAGCAATCAAGGTTGCCTCAGGCCTTGCAATGCAGAGTCTGAGAACTGAGCCTGTCTCAACTCTCTCCTTGTAACCCTTCCCACCTCCCCTTCCACAGGAATTCTGGCATCCTCTGACAGTGGTGCTTCACTGTCAGCCTGGGTACTACTACTCACCTCCACCTTTGCAGTCACTCTGTTCAAAGGACCATCAGTACCCCCAAGCAGTTGTGGCTCAACTTCAGTCTCACTGCTACAGGGTAGCGCCATCCCTGAAGTAACCATCTCACCAGTCCTGGCTGCAAGTATGCAGTCTGTCTGGGTCTCCCCCGGCTACCAGACTTACCGACTTGTCTCCAAGCCTGGCTGTGTGTAACTGCACAAGCACAGGGTACTGCACTATCAAAATTATTCCCTATCAGGACATCTGCAGGTATATCTTCAAATACACCTACTTGCTGGCTTCCTCGTCTTTTGTTCCCCACCTTGCCTCCATGGACACCTGTATGCCACATGACCCCACTGGTTGCATTCAAAACATTTAACCCCTAACTCCAGGACATGTACCTGGACTAGTGGCTTCCTCTGCTACTGGCAGATTCTGTTGGGACAGTCTGTGTTGCCCACCATGGGTTACATTGGACCCATGAGCAGTACTGGGGGTCCCTTTTCTGTGCAGGGCTGCCCTGCTTGCTAGGTATAGGTCTCTCTTCTTCCCCAACTCATCTGAAGTGGCACATTGTCTGTCAGCTAACCAGATCCTCATGTCCTTAGGCAAAGTGCTAAGGGCTTGTTCCCTCACCAAAAGGTCTGCCAGCCCTTCAAAATTGGTGACCTGACATCCATTCACCCACCTATGGAAATACGTGCTCAGTTCAGCAACATATTCACACACACTTTCATCTGCCTTTTTCCTATACATTTCAGGCGTTAGCTTAAACAAGTCTAACAAGTGATTTTTAACAGCAGTATAATCAAAACATGCAATGTCAGACATTTTTGACAAAACAGTTACAGCTTTACCATGGAGTAAGGGTGTCAGGAACTGTACCCAGAGCCTTTGGTCAACACCATACTGTTTGCATACACTCCCAAACATATGAATGAAACTATCAAAATTATCCCCCTCTTTAAACTGTGGAAGAAATTTACTGACCTTTTGTGCTTCTGGGGTCCAGTTACTCCTTTCCCCATTACCTCCAAGACTCTGGCAAAGAGTCAGCATTTCCCTCTCATGCTTCCTCTGTCACTCCTTTTCCTCGGCTTCCAGGTGTAGCAGCTTCTCATTCTCCTCAGCCTGTAGACTCCTCAGTGTCTCAGCTGCTTCTATTTTCAAACGCCTGGCCTCCAACTCAAATCTCTTTAGCTCCAGATGGATTTTTAAGTCCTCTGCAGGAAGGTTGAGCTGTCCATTCTCCAAGGGTATTATATCTCCACTGCCAGTCTGATTGTCCTTCTGGTTGCTGTTTTCTGATGCAGCTGTAACCAAGGCTGCAATCAGGTCTGCCTTAGTCAGGTTTTCATGCACCAGTCCCCTAGCCTGGCACATCTCAGCCAGCTGGCTCCTTGTCAGCTTTCCATACTCCTCTACTGACATGCTGCCTTCTCACCCTGACTAACTAAACTAACAAAAGAAATAAAACAATTGTGATCTGAACTCTTAGTATTTACTGCATGGCTGATTTAGAATAGAAAACACCTTCAGAGCTCACTCTACACAAGCTACTGGAATTCACTTTACCCACACCACTTCAAGCCAATTAGTATTTACCAACCAATTAATATTTGGTGTGGATATCCCACCACTATCACCAATTAATATGTGATGCCCATGCCCTGGCCCAGCAATCAAGGAGCCTCAATCCTCACCACTAACACCAATGAGGGGTGTCTCATATAGGAGGAAAGAATAACAAATACACACAGTAAAGTGCAACTTACCTTAAGAGCACACAGAGATCACAGTCAGTCTGGGGCTGGTCCCTCCCTTGCTCTCCAGGTCCCCAATAAGACTCCCCACTGGTACAGCTATAGGGTCCAGATCTCAGCCTAGTGGAGAAGCTATAACCTCCAGCACCCTCTCTGTCTAACCAGTGCTTCATGTCCCTGCCAAAGTAGCTGACACACACACACACACACACACA
This sequence comes from Protopterus annectens, assembly GCF_019279795.1. Taxonomy (NCBI): domain Eukaryota; kingdom Metazoa; phylum Chordata; order Ceratodontiformes; family Protopteridae; genus Protopterus; species Protopterus annectens. Next base: position 1,383,164,095 of record NC_056737.1, read on the forward strand.
CACACACACACACACACACACACACACACACACACACACACACACACACACACACACACACACACACACTTTGAGAAGAGTTTATACAACCAGGGAGACACTCCTGGGGAAGCTGGCACAGGTTCTCCAGCTGTGTACCTTTTTCCCAGACTATACGGTAGTACCAGCTGCCACCACCCAATAATATTTATCAGATATTTAAAGGTCCTTAAAAGGGTATCCAATTATTACTGTGCAATATTATTATCCAATTGGTAGTATAGCCCATGGCTAAAGCTATTGAAGTGGCTTTGCACAATTTTACCAAAGGCATGCAAGTACCCTAAAAAGCTTAAATTATCTCTACAAAAACAGCCACATTTGAAAGGGTTTAAAATATTTAATAACAAATAGTCAAAACACAAGACAATACTTTTACTACACAGTGCTAGTCAAGAGTTCAGAGATCACAGAGAAATACTTAAAATAATTCATTAGTACAGTTCTGACATCACAGAAAAACACTTAGTCTAATCTTTCTAGTTTCTAGCTATTTCTAAGAGAAAACACAAGTCTAAGATAAACTTACATATAGAGCAAGACAGTGCTGATGAGTTGGATGGTCAAGACCAAAAATGCTTAATGCTCTCTGTTTCTCTCCATTTTTAAAATTGCATTCCTGGTTCACATTACATCATTCTTCACACTTCCCTGGGTTCCCAGGCTAACAGAAACTACATTTACATTTTTCACCTCTGGGCAGAAACCAGAGCAATGAAGAACATTTATGCATGCAAATTCTGGGCATTAACTCTGGCCTTAAAACAACAGGCAGGGATGCCTCACTCTAGACTTACTGGCTCCGAGTTTTAACATCAAAGGGTCACAACATGCTTCACTTGCTCAGCAGAGTGCAATGTTTGTTACATTTTTTTCAGTTCCACACGTGACACTATTTTTACAATTTAAGACAACAAGCCTGTGGTTTGCATTAATATTTACAGATGACAGAATTATCTCCAAAATTCTATCTGGCTAGGCTGGCAGCCTTCATCTATCTTCACCCAATCTTCATGGCTATATATATTAAATGTTTGGTGCTACAGTTTGCAAAACCTTTAAAATAATACATCTTGCCTGTGGTTGGATCACAAAATTGACTCCTACTATCAATCAAAGCAGAAGCTTTGTACCTACCATATTTATAGCTGCCTTCCTTTCCAGGTTTATAATGCACTTTTTGAAACCCATCTTTGCTACATAACAGTCTTTTGATGTTCTTCTTATTTTTAAATAAAAAATCTTGTAGTTTCTCCCACTATTTCTTAATCCTTCATCTTTTGTAAGAATCGGCCAAATTTTTTTAATAAGGTTACATATCTGTGGGGTGTCCGTACTACAGGTCAACAGACACTCTAGCTTTTGATGATGAAGCACTCCATTTGTATTTCTGGTCCTTTTTGTGGGTCCATTTTCAGAATAGTAGGGGGAATCCTCTTCCTCATCATATCTCCATAACTTCATGTAAATCCATTTTAACATCTCTTTCAGAATATCCCCTGTCCTTAAGGTTATTCATTAATTTCTCTTGTTCTTGTTGAACATCTTCTTTGGTACACAATCTTTATAACTGAGTTGTTTGATTCTCCATGATGTTGGACAAAATAAACTTCGTGTGCATGCTACTTTTATGCAGAAAGTGATTTCTCCAGGTTTCCTTCCTATGTAAAGTGGTATCAAAGCCTGCAGCTAGATCCAATATTATCTTTACATCAAGAAATTTTATTTCCACTTTCAATGTACGAACTTCAAACTCCAAGAAAGTGGAGGTAGTACCCAAATTATCAAAAAAAACAGATAGTTGTCCTTAGTCACCTTCCCATACAATATATACATATATATGAGGCTGTGTATAATAAACACATACTACTACTGGCAATTATCAATAGTCAAATTGAAGTAATAAACCTGTAGGGTATATGGACTCTTAGTGTTTCCACTTTGTGTACTTCAGCAGTTTTGAGATTTAATTTTCTAAAAAAGTTCATCAAGATGTGTTGTAAGTTACCTAACTACACCTCTCAAGTGTACCTCATTATGATGAATGTTCCTCTTTTTTGGGTCTTAAAAAGTCAGTGTTCCTCAAAGTTCCACACTGAAGTGGTCTGTCACATTCAGTGTTAGGAATTTTTTTTAATGAAATCCATGGTAAATAGTACTTAATTATACTAATTCATCAAAACAACTTTTTCTAAGTTTAAAGTGACACAGTTTAACCATCCTGTGACCTTTCTAGTTGACACTGTCAGTAAGCTGTTAGTAGGTGTTCCACATTTTTCCCATTTGTTCCACATTATGAGAGGCAGTGTTCCTCACTTTGCAGATGTAAGGTTGACAGCTATGAGGTGCACTAAATGCAGCATTGAAGTTCTCAGTACACAGAAGCTTTTGGAAACTTTCTGTCTTTTTGTTACCCCTTCTTTCACGATTAGTTTCTATCTAGATTTGATTGTACATTAGGCAGAGCTGAGTAGGTTGTATCTCACAAGATGCATGATTTATAGACACTACAATCTTCTAAATGACAAACAATATTTATTGTTATACATTAAAATTCTTCATTTTGAAAGTGCAGACCTTAAACTCAGATTGCCACACAGTTTAAAACATTTTGCAGGCAATCAATATATAAACAGACATAGAGTTTAAACCATTATCACTGTAACACTGAAGCTTTCTCCACTATTAAGGTTGACAACATAGGATCATAGGATCATAAGAAGTTACTGGGCTAATGGCCCTGGGGCCCTTACAAGGCTAGCCAAGTTTATCTCCAAAAAAGAACCCTCAGTCAGCACCTGTCTCCCATCAATGAGGGACACAGGTGGAACCCCTAGGACAAATTTGTGGTTTCCCAACCACTCATCATGGTAGCACTTGAAAAGGGTCAGCGAGGTACTTTGACATGTATGGGAAGTCTATTCTAGAGACAGGTTAGCCTCTGGAAGACATACCCGTCTCTCCAGCAGGTTTTGTTGATGTCACATATTAGATTTAGGCCTCTTGAGCAGGTGATGTGCGAGGGGTTAGACTTACATTAGGGAGCATCTCTAGTAGGGCAGAGTCCAATGTTGCCTTGTAGGCGAGATACAAATCACCTCAGAGTAATCTGTATGATACCACGTAGAGTGATAGTGATTTAAGCCCATTCGCATAGGACAGGTGTTGGAGGCCATGGATTCTCTGAGCTATTTCTGTGGCCTTTCTAGTTGGTGTGGGTGTTTAGACAGATGCATACCAAATGGGGCATTATACTCGATTACTGGCCAAATGAGGGAGGAGTACAGAGAGGTAATAACCTTTTTTCTGGATGCAGTCCGTTTACTTATGAGATGAATTAAACGGCTTTTTTGGCCACTACTGCTACATGATGGTCGAATGTGACACTGTTGTCAACCTGAGTATCCCCAACACACACAAAACTTTATTTTACAGTACTAGAGTGGTAGTGCTGCAACAGTGCTAGAGGAGATGTACTGCTGCAAGGTATTAGCCAAATTCTGAAACATTTTTCTTCTTAATTAGAGAAGTTACGGATGTGATAGTTTAATTTGCCATCCTAACAAGTGCTAGGGAAGACTCTATTCTGTGAATGCTGGTTCTGCACTACTACACTGGCACTAGTGTCCAAATGGACATATTTATGGCTCCACTCAGCTTCTCCCTAAATATAGGTTTAATCCTCAGAGTTTACCACCTCATCCTTATTTTTACTCACATTTTGGGCATGCATCACAAAGTACTGCCGTATTATTATTATTAGTGTTTACCATCTTCAATGGGCTTCCCTTTTAAGTAATACAGCACCGGCCTTGTTAAATAAGGCTTTCTTCTGATCCATGCTGTACAGTTAAATAACAAACAACATATCCTGCACTGGTAGAGACCAGGGATCAAATTCCTTCCTCTGCAGATGACCTCCGATTTAATAGTCTGGCAAACCCATCAGCTGTGCTTTAACTGCTATATTGCCAAGGGTAATACATATATGACTTGGGCGAAGGAGTGTATGGGGTCAAAAGTGAGTCCTTTCAAAATGCTTCTGTTAGGATGCATGTAGACTTAAAAAAGGACACAATAGTATGTATACATATGTAGATAACCTGCATAAATAAAGCAAATCCTGTCATTAAACAAAATCCATGCAACACACTAAATAAAATATGGCGCTTAGAGCAATGATCCAGAAATATTTATTACAGCTGAAATCTAATGTAGACCCAAGGTCCTCTTCTTATCCTGCTGTTGGTACCTATCACTAACACTATATGACTTGTAAGAGAGTCTCATGGACATGTTCTGACTGCAAAGGAATCAGTTACTGGTACAGAGTGGCTTAAGATGACCACTTTGTCAGTTTTGAATTAGAGTGCTTATTATTTATTTCCAAGGGTGTGTGACAAATAGCCACTCTTGTGAAACTGCAGTGTATTAGTGAAAGAATGAACCTGACAATGTCAAGTAATCATTTTCAAAAATAAAACTTCTCCAGTTACATTATATGACACCCACATTGGGACAAATGTAACCTTGTAACCTCCAGACAATAAGGAAAGCAAGTATTAGCTAAAAAAGTGACAGCTATTATTGCTTAAAGGTATATGTGTGTCTCCATCTGTTCATGGTTTTGCTGCCAATGGCTTCAGATCTCAAGAAAAGAAAAAAAATCACCTTTTGTGTGAGTCTGAAAAAACAGTGATGTGTATGTCTTTGTGTTACAGCAACAGCTTGCTATCAGTTCTCTAGGAAGAAAGACAGAGTTAAAGTATCATTACAAATAACCACTGTTAATTGGACTGACAGAAGCATATATGACAAACAGCAAAATGAAGAAAAAAAAGTAACTATAAGCTTTTATCAATTTTACCAAGAATTGATAGTTACTGCCTGCTTCGATTAATAACATTTTATTCTATGACTCTATATGCTTCTTGGCCAGGAAGTATATGACACTGTATCCAGACACACTGCAAAGATTGAGAAATGACATTTTAGGCCAGCATCCAAACATCTGGAGTTATAGAGTATAATCACGTTATTTTTACATTTTTCTGCTGGACATTTCATCATTGTTTGAAACAGAATTCCTCTGGCTAGAATTCAGAATGTATAGGACACAGTTTAGTATAAGAAATAATAGTCTGTGCCACATATGTTAATATTGTTAAAGTGAATTAGTGTTTCAGGTGATTTAGTGACTTTTTTGAAAGATATGAGCAGCTCTTCTTTAGAAAAACAACATAAAACTTGCATTTATAAACTCATTTCACTGATTCCTTGATTAGATGAGTTGCGACTTAATGAAGCTTCAGGTATCTAAAATGCTATATTTCTGTATTTCCAATAGTTTATTTTAATTTCCATTTGCTAATATGAGATCATTCATGGTGAGACAGCTTGCTTGATTTCAGTGCCGATTAGGTGGTGCTGCGGTAGCGTTGTCGCCTCACAGTAAGACGTTGTCCTGTTCAGTTCTCAGCTAGAGCATCTTCTGTGTGAAGACATGCATGAATGGGCGTACCTTCGTTGAAGGTTGTGTGTCAGGGCTGGCAACTCGGCACGTAAAAATCTACTGCCAATCATTAGCGGACTGGAGTTCCGCTGTGGCGACCCCTAACCAGGAAAAGCCAAAAGACACAACAACAACTGCAGATTCAAATGCATAAGCATTTCAAATTGTAATAATAGACATAGATAAAGTACAGGTTAACACACTCAGAGTGCTTTTAATTTCTACAGTGGGGCTAACCTAGTCAAGAAAAACTAAGAAAACAAATAATCTTAAATAATATTAATTCACATGGTAACTTCTTGCAAACAGCGGTGCATAACAATAGAACTGAAAAATACCTTGCAGAATTATCTAGATGGAAACTGCAATAAGCTATATTATCTGTAAGTCAGACGGCTCTTCTAATGTTTAATTTCTTTAAAATGCAATGAATAAAATTGTCTGTCATCAGCACTTTTCCTACCTGAACTAAACATGTTTTCATTTTTTTAGAGGAAACTTAGCAGAAAAAATAACCTTCTTTCAACAGGGTTTCTTTGTTCATTTTGTCTTTTGATAATCTTTTAAATTAATGGTCCTAAAGTGGATATTTAGGAGCTCACTTGCATTGGATTTCCAATATTGTTTCATTTAAGCACTGCTCATGAACTATTCTAATATATATGCAGTTCTCATCTGAAAGGCAATTTCACAATAAATATGGGAAATTACCTTCTGTGCAATATTAAACTTCATTTTCAAAGATATGACGGTAATATGATTCTGCTGAAAACTTGCTTTTTTTTGTTTGTTTTGTTCATTTTTTTTAAAAACGGATTTTGAATTTGGCACAAATCAGTATTCTAATCCAAATCACTTCTTCAAACTGCCTGATTTATTGGCATTGCCTGTCAAAACAAATATATTATATATAATACTGCTTGAATTACAAATTCATTTTTGAAAAATTATACAAACCTAATTACTGTTTTTGTATATGATGAGAGGCAGTTTTAAAAAGTATAATAAACCTCAAGGGATTGGGGGCTGGTATAATGGTTAACTTTCCAGACACAAATTACAGGGTTTGATTCTCACTTTGCAAAGCATGGATAGGATTAAAAAGACCCCTGGGGTTGTTACCTGGTAATCATCAATGAAAATTAAACAATGCAGGTAGCATAAACATTAATTTTTGTGCATTGAATCTAGCCTTAAATCTGTAGCACATCCCAATACTTTGACTAAAAAAGGTATATCTACCAAGCATATTAAATTACCCCACGGACATGGTAGCTATGATTTCTAGAATAAGAACAAATATTTTGCCTTCTTAAAAAAAAACATTTTATTTGCAGTAAATAAACATGCTTTTTAAAGCATAGGGTGAGCATTGTCTGCTCTTTTGCTTATAATGTTATAAAATATCATGATAAAGATTTATGGCAAAAGCACAATGCAGCTTCAAGGCATGCATGTGAATTTAATTTTGTACCTGCAGCCTTGTAATTGTAGAATTCTTAATATTTGATACCCCCAGATTCCTTTAGATAAACAAATTACTGATGATACTGGTAAAGAAAGAACAAGAATGGTAAAAAGGATTCTGGAATCACATTGACGGTCATTACACGGTAAAACAAGCATATTAAACGATAGAGTTCTGAGTGCAGCTAAAGGACACTAGAAGGGTATGTTGTAAACTGTAAGAGGTTAGGAGGCATGGCAACTCTGTAATTAGTGCAGAAAATTAAAGCTATGAGCTATGAACAAGCCATTTCCTATGTCACAGATTTTATTCAGTCAGCCTTCATTTTCCTATTTTGTAATCTTGACCAAGTTACTTACCCAGGCAGCGCTCCTGGGAAATTGGGAATTTGGGCTAGTCTCCTCAATAGTCTCCTGGACTGCAAGCAAAGTAAGTACCTATGAAACTATTATGGCATGTTCAGAAAGCTGAAAGAAAAGACGTGTGCATCCGATTTTTAATCTGGAAGGTATCATGAAAAAGAAAGATCTACATTAGGTTCTTAACCTTAACCTGAACTTTTCCAGAGAAGTGAGAAGATCTCTGGTAATAAATGAGACTGAGATAAGGTAGGCTGCATTTCAACACAATGGGACAGAAAGCTGGAAACAGTGTTAAAGATAGACAGGACCCGGCCAGCAATTGTATACAGAGATTTGTCTAGGTGAGTGCTGTTTGCTAATTTCCCTATAATACTTCATAGAATATTATGGATGACAAATGTAGAAAAAGGACAGCAAAGAAAAAGATCCATTAATATGTAAAATATGTATAGAAATAATAGGGTACATTAGAATCATCCATGATCCCCAGCTGTTTCCTTCATCTCCTTTTGTCCTTGCATGCTGGGGGATAGGTAGAGTGAATAGTCCTATAAAGGGATTATAGAAGAACAGACACATGGCAGTCCCAGGGTTGATGAGAGATGAAATGTTATTTAAAAAGGAAATTGTGCAAAGTATTAAGTGCCATTTCTAGGTATTTGATCTCTTCCTCACTTGTAGTGTGACCATGCAGTTGATTATAGAATTTAGGGACTATGAGGGGGGAGGGATACAACCACCCAATTTGGGGGGGGGGTAGGGGAGCTAGCCCATCTGCAAAAAAAAATGAAAACAGTGCTTTTGTGCAGATGTTTTTAGTGAGTTTGAGTTTCAGGGAGTTTTATATCAATCAGGTTTGTCCAGGGCTGGTGTTATCTCTTCATCTGTTCCATCCAGAACTAAACTTCTGCTTGATCGTTATAGAATTCCACAGACAGGTCTTCTCACTCTCCAAGCATCCTTCAGCTTGTCCACTTAGTAAGTTTATTGGTAAACACCTGCAGTTGACTTTGCTTCTCAATTTAAAAGAAGCTTCCTTCCCTCTTCCTCCTTTCTGTGTCTCACTTTTAACCTTAGCATTATTTTAGTCTGAAAGACATGTTCTTGCTTCCTTATATTGTTTCAGTATTTATTTAATTTATTTTTATTTAACATTTGTTTACCAGGATGGTCCATGGACCACTAGTGTCTGTTTTCAACAGATTCCTGGGGGGAAAAGCCCCAGAAAAAAATTACAGAATATAAACAATATATATAGCAAAAATGGTATGCACGCATTTGGTCGGCTTGTGGATGGCTGACCAGAAAATGTTCGACAGCAGTGCGGTGACTTCGCATAATTGTGAATGCAATTATGTCGAACCGCAAAACATCCCCCCCTTTTTGACCCATGGTAGCACTTGTTTAGGTGGTAGAGTGGTCGGGAATGTCGAATTCAGAATGTTTTATTACATTCCAACTGTTCGACACCTAGAAATTTGACATTTAGGTTCGGAAAAACTGACATTCGCAAGTTGGTCGCGACCAAATGCATATATTCCAGCAATAACACAGGTTACAAATGTATAAGGTTAATACAGTAATACAGAGGAATTATATACAAGAATAAGTGTACTACTCTATAGTCAAGTAGCGTAGTAGTATAATATAAGCATGCAAACAATATTACAATATGTACAAAGAGAGAGGGAGAAATACAGTAGATTTTTTTGTGTGGACTCTCCATAAGCAGAATGGAAAAACAGAGAGGTCCTCCTGCAAATACCCTCCATTAGCAGATTAGGAGTTCGTGGAGGTCCTTTGCAGGTACATAAATGATTGGTGTGTAGGTATGATTTTAACTGGGTTTTGAAGGTGGTTGTACATGTTTGAAGTCTGAGGTCAGGAGGCAGGATATTCCAGTTTTTTGCAACTTCATTGGTGAAGAGGGAGTTGCACGAGCTATTTATACATTGGACACTTTCTAGGAGGGCTTTATTGGTAGATCATAATTGCCTATTAGGGTTGTAGAAGGTTATGAGGCTGGACAGAGCAGTTTTTTTTTCAGGATGGTATAGTATTTGGTGTGCCAGGTCAATTTGGTGGTATTGTAGTAAATTTTGGGAATTCTAACCAGTGTAATTTGTTCAGGAATTGGCAGTGGTGGGACCATGAACTGGCATTGGCAGTAAATCTGGTGATTTATTATAGCATGTGGAGAGTTTGTTAAGGCCAGTTTTATTTAGGTTTGCTAGTACTGGACATGCATACAGGATAGTTGCTAGCAGGTGGATTCTGGATATGGTGATTCTAGCTTCTGAAGTTAGGTATCATTTTCAGCGATATAGGGTCCCTAGCTTTTTGTGGACTTTGGCGACAGTGAGGGATATGTGCTTGTGATACTTTAGTTGTTGGTCAATGGTGAATCCAATTAACTTAGCTTCTGGTACTGGGGTGATGAGAGTCCTATTACCTGAGGATATGGAGAAAGTAACATCCTGGGTTTTGGTAGGGTGGAACAGCATAAGCTGTGTTTTCTTTGGTTTTATTATTAGTTGGGAATTATTAAGCCAATATTCTAGTTCAGTGAAGGATTGTTGTTTTTTTTGTTGTAGAAGTTTAATGTTGGATGTGAAGCAGATTAGGGTTGTATCGTCAGCATATTGAACAACTTTGGCACCTGTAGTAGCAGAGTGGAGTTGATTTGTAAAGATGTTGGACAGGAGGGGGCCTAGGATGGAGCCTTGGGGTATACCAACTGTGACTGGTAATGGGGGGGGGAATAGGCAGTTAGTCCATTTGACAGATTGTTGGCAATTGTCCAGATAGCTTTTAAACCACTGTATGGTGGGACTGTCAAGGCTGAGATCAGTGAGGCAGATTGGGAGTTTGTTGTGGGAAACTGTATTGAAGGCTTTGGATAAGTCTATAAAGGTGGTTGAGATAAGATTACCCTGGTTTCTGTATGTGTATATTATGTTGGTGAAGTTAATTAGAGTGTTGGTGGTGCTGTGGGATGGGCAGAAGCCATGTTGGGAGTTGGATAGGAGGTTTTTAGAGAGAAGGTGGTTGAGGAGTTGATGGTGATTACATCTCTCTAGGATTTTGGATTGTGGTGAGAGGATAGCAATGGGTCGATAATTGGAGAGGTTGGTGGATGTACCTCCTTTGTGGAGGGAGATGATGTAGGAGATTTTCCACAATGTTGGAACAGTGTGTTCAGTGATTGATCTATTTATTAGTAGTGTGATCGGGTAGGCTATAGTTGCAGGTGCTATTTGGAGGTATTTGGCTGGGAGACTGTCAGCAGCAAGTGTTGTTGGTTTGAGTTTTGCTAAGAGTTTTTGGATACTATATATTGGTACTGGTTTAAGTGAGAAGGGGGCAGACTTAGACTGTTGTGTGGGAATTTGGAGGAGGTTGTTAGGGTTAGTATTGTTTATTAGTTTAAGAATAGAAGAAGTAAAGTAGTCGTTGAAGGTGGTGGCTATATGTATATTTGACCTGTCTATATTGGGATGTGGAGTTGTTGCTTTACCAGGTTGAAGGATGTTGTTAATTGTGGCCCAGAATTTTTGTGGGTTGTTACAAAATTTTCTTTGTAAGGAAGTGTAGTAATTTTGTTTGTCAGTCTTAACATGTTTCTTAGCCTTGTTTATGAGTTTAAGGCATACTTGCCTAGTTGTGAGTGTTTTGTTTTGACACCAGGTTTTCCAAGCCTTATCCCTATCTTATAGTAAGGCCCTAGTTGTACTTTATAGCCATGGGGCAGGGTTGCTGCATATTCTAATTGTTTTGATTGGGGCTAGATGATTGAGGATGCCTAGGAATGTGGAGTTGAAGTATTCTACGGCATGGTCTAGTGAGAGAGTTTTGATGAGAGACCAGTCAGGATTCTAAGGCTTCTATGAAGTGGTCTGTGGGGACGTTTTTGTGGTAATGGGTTTGTAGAAGGGAGGGGGAGTTAATTGATTTAAGTTTATGCCTGAGGATAAAAGTGGGATTGTGGTTACTTAAAGAGTTAGGAAGTGTTCCACATTGAAGGGCAGTGTTAGGCTGGTTTGTGAGGACCCAGTCCAGTATGGATTCTCTTTCTGAGGACTTATCAATGCATGTGGGTGATTGAATGAGTTGGGTAAAATTATATAGGTTTATGTGGTTGGTGGGTATTGGAGACTGGATGGAGTTCCAGTCGATATTAACATCGCCTAGAACTATGGTTTCTTGGGAGAGGGTGTGGGAGGCCCAGTGTAGTGTTGACTCTAATTTAATTAGGTTGTCTCCTGGGGGTATATAGATACCTATTATATTTAGGTGCTTGTGCTGATTTATGAGAAGTTTGGCACTTATGGGTTTGGTGTTTTGGGGCTCGGTGGGGTTCCTGTTGGAGAAGTTGGAGTTTTAAGTTGTTTTTATAAACTATAGCTATACCTCAACCTTTTTTGTGTAGTCTGTCTACTCTTAAAATGTTGTATCTGGGAGGGATTATGGAGTTGTCCTTGATATGTGGTTTAAGCCATGTCTTAGTTATTAGCAGTATGTCTGGGTCATACAGGGCAATAGCTGAGTGCAGTTTTTCTATTTTGTTCATAATACTGCAAATGTTTAAAGTGAGTATTAGTAGGTCATTGAGTTTTTGTTTAAGTGGTTGTTGGGAGCTCGGTCTGTTGTTTATATTTGTAATTGGTCCTGGGTTAGGGTGAATATCACCTTCAAGTAGTAGCTGAGCTGCTATATTAGTAATTGTTCTTAGGTATGACATCATTAGGTTGTGGAATTGGAGTCATGGCTGTCTTTTGGAGTGTGGAGCATAGTGGATAGGGGAGATGATTTGAAAACTGTTTTGGCTAAGACTGAATGGGGCTGTGATTGCTGGTTTACAAAGGAATGGAGTGGGGAGGGGTAGAATGGGGGGACTTTGGGTCATTAAGTTTGATGGGTGAATGTAGATATGAGCTAAAAAGGGTAGTATTATTCCATCTGCTGCTACCAAATCTGTCTCATGAACAACACCAAGCTGTGCTATACCAGTGGTAGAAGATCTAAATGTATGAAGGTGTGCAACAGAAAGGCAACAGATCCATTTCAAGAAAAAAAAAAAAATAAAACAAAACATGGGCAAGCATACAAGCACACAAAAGCCTAATATTTGCTGGGTTATAATTCCAACTCTATTCCTGACACCTAAAGCTAAATAAAACAGCTCTGACACTGTACACCCTCAGGGGTAAAGGAATATAAATGTCCCAATTTACTTTTTGCAATTCAGTGCGACAACTGAACGGATTCTATCTTTTCACTGCTTAGCAACTCATTCCTTCAACTATGATTTTTACCTTAAAGTGTTGCAGATATGCTTCCTTTCTGCAAGGTTATTCCTTGTGTCTCAGAAAGATATGTTCGACCATTCAATGCCACTGAGAAAAGTGGGGATTGGTGAGGTCTTCACAAAATAAGAAACAAAAGTCTGCTCATGGCAGAAGGCTCTATAACCATTTAAATCAATACTAGAACTTGAGGAATGCGTTTCTGGAACCCCAGTGATTAAAATAAATCTCGACTTCTAAGAAGAGAAATTTAATTTGCCATTTTAAATGCATCTTACAGAAGCTTTTGTGTAATGATTTAAGCAACAGTATCTCCTTACTGCTTTTCACTGAGTGCAGCTAACTTAAATGTTTCTTGCTCTTTAGGAAAATAAAGAGAAACATTTACAAATGGTACTGCAGTATGCTGAACCCATCCAGGCAGCAAACCAAAGTCATTTAATTAACTGTTGTCTCACATGATAACGTTAGATGAGACTTAAACCTAAACATATCTTGACAAAAGTAAATAATTCAGAAATAGATTATAGTGAAGCTCTTACAGTGCAGGAAGACGGTTTAACAGACATCTTTCTAATTATAATAATCAACTCCTTCTAATGTTCTTAATCTGCTAAGAATTGTTAATATCTATGTACGTATGGAGCTTTCCTACCTGGGCCTTGGCTGAAAAGGAGCTGGTTGTCTGCCCATTCAGAATAGTGTTGTAAACAAATGCAATAAATAAGTAAATAAAGCTATCTTTTCTTGACATATGTTGCAACTTTGTTTTATAGTGTTCTGTTTGCTGGCTTTTCTGGAATGCTGACATACGTTTTGTAGTTACGCACCACAGTGTGTACAGTGTATGCAAGCTCTAATGTTTTCTAGTGCTGAAACTAAATTTAAATGACTTAAAAATCAGCTAATGCCTGAGATGTCTTGCAGGAACCATGCTTCTCCAGAAGAAGTAACTTTTGGTTTCCACTTGAGTGCCAGATATTGCTCTCCAGTAAAGCTTTGTTTTTCTTTAATAATGATAACTTTTTATTTTGTGCAGTTTATAGCAATTTATGTTTCAACATAATGTTAGTAAGGCAGGCTAGTCCCCATTAACCCCCAAAATGACCCTATGTAATTTACTAAGCAGGGTTTTGGAGGCCAGCAGCTCACCTTATGAATAGTAATATGAAAGACATAAGTACATGCAGTAATCAGAGTGTGTTTAACTTGGAGACATACTGTCAGACTTCCTTCAGAATAGGTTTACTTAAGTCTAGTCACATAGGAAACTGTCCAGATAAAACAGTTTCTGACTTCATGTACTCCTGCCAGCTGCAGGTCATTTAGTTTTACTGAGGTGGGTGGGATTCATCAAAATATTCATTCGGCCATTGAAACTTGTTATTATTTATGATATTAACAGCTTTTTTTTAATTATCAGCCACATAGGCCTAGAATTTGATCAGTTTCTCCAATTAACAATCAAATGACTTAAATATAAAATGAAGCTGAGTCAACATTAGCAACATATTTTAATTGTATTAAAATAACACAAACATTTTTACTCCAACAAAAACAAATTTGTTCATGTTAAAGTTTATAGACAAGATGCAGGCCAAGTAAACAGTTCATACTAGGGTCTTCTGAGATGTCAGGAAGCACCTACATGAAATAAGACTACTTCAAACCAACTATCATGTCGAAATTACCTAACTTTACTATGCCTTTAAACGCTAGGTTTTATGAGAAATTATTACATGAGGCAACCTGTCACTCTTTGTAACTCCATCCCTCTCTCTCACAATCCATCTCTGTGTCACTGTCTCTCTCTGTCTCCTTCTCTCTCTCACCACACTGTTTCTTTCTGTCATCCTTGAGGAATGAGCTATATCCCTAAAGCATGGACTTCCAAGATACTCAGACTGCAAAGAATGAATGAGATCAGCTGCACCACTAATTGCAAAACCAAATAAATGGTCTGTAAGCTGACAGCCTAGGTTATAGAAAATGCCAGACCATGAGTAATGGCATCTGGAGGGTAGCAGCACTGGGTCCCTGTCAGAAGAACAAAAGCTCAGAAGAGCAAATGCCAGAGGACCAAACTGGGGACATCAAAAACCCAGAAGGTTAAAAAGGAAAAAAAAAAAGAAAAACAGCAGCATGTGCATTTTTTGTAGGGGTCAAGGACTCCTGCATCCCTCAACCCCTGCTAATTATATATACAAGCTGCAAGATTGCACTACAGTGGGAAAAGGAGCAAACCCCCAATCTCCTCTGTACCATGATCCCACAAATCAAGGTCATTGCTTTTCAACTTTCTGGGTTTGCAGTTTTCCCAGTTCAGTCTTTTAATGTTCAGTCTTGTGAGCTTTTGGCCTTCCCACAGGGACCCAGTGGCATCATATCCACTGGTCAGCTTCTAAATCAGGAAATGTGTGGACTGAAATCTTTGATGTGTTGTGGCAATACTTATAACTGGAAGGAACCCAAATTATATTCACAGTGGTTTCTGTAGAGAAGTATATCCAAATGACATTGTGACATGACTGTGGGTCTGACTTGTAGGCATTTTATGATACTGGTCAATTTTGAGAATTATACAATGCAAGAAGTCTCTCTGTCTTATTGGCTCTATATTTGAGCCAATGAAATAGCAGAAAATGAAGTTGTCTAAGGTCAAAATGGTGCAGTGAAGCAGATAGTATTTGTAAGACTAATATCGGAGTGTTTTGCCAAATGAGGAGTGATTGAGAGGCGTGCTGTACATAATGCTTTCTAGATACAAACACTGTAAGGAAGGAAAGAAAAGGTGGCATCCGCTCACAGATGTCAGTGTTCCTAATTAATCCATTTCCTACACATCCAATCATGACAAGGTGTGTTAAGTCTGCTAGCCATTCATGTGTGCATGTCCAGTCTTCTGATGTGCTCCCAGTGTTTAGTCAATCCATTAACAAGGTGCAGGGGAGAAAGACATGATCATTTACTTACTTTGCAGAAACATGGGCTGCTACAAACTTTACCGAATAACACCATTCTGGTGCTACTTCTTCTACACCTCTTTGGTGATGAAGTCCACCAAATGATAAACCAGCATTGTCTCTGCCAGCTTTTCCATGTCTTGTTAACACTCTTCATGATCATTCTGCTTTATCCCTTATGACTGCTGGCTGTTGTGGCCAGTAGAGTTCTTTTATAAAGGATCAGAGAGGTAGGCCCATCATGTTGCATTTAACAAATTCCTCAAATGCACTGCAATCACTAAATATAGAAAACATGCATTTCTCTTATTTAGTAGTATATCCTAGACCAAAAACAAAAGGCACGTGAGAAGACCAAGTAAGCAACAACTCCACCTAAAATGGGTGCTTTGATAGTTACTAGTTTTATTATGATGCCTTAAAACTACATACGTTTAAACACAATTTCTCCAAAAGATAATGATTCATCCTTACAGCCTGCATACACAGCTATCAATATAATAACAGCAACACAAAATTAAAAAGGTGTCCTTTTGGAGAAAAACAAGCTCCCTATAGTCAAAGCCCCATAACTTATTATTTTCAGCTGAAGTATACCCTTTAATTTATTATCCTCACTTCAAAATCATTATTCCTTAAAGAACACTTAATCAGAAATACATTTTAAAAAAACTGTCTCATTCTCTGTGTGCAAAACACCATCCACTTCCTGGAGTAAGACATCACTCTTGTAAGAAGTGAGCAACACAACATGAGTAACTGTCACCCAGAGAAGTTATGTTTGAGAAACTTTGTTGTAGATTTAAGCCCCCGGAAACATTCTCTAGGAGAATCTTCCACTAAAAATATTTTCAGATTAAATACAAAGTCATACGTGAATGGGCGTGCCTTCGTTGAAGGTTGGGTGTCGAGCTGGCAACTCAGCACCGTAAACATCTACTGCCAATCATTAGAGAACTTTTAGTTATGTACTTACCATAACTTTAGATGTTTGGGATCCATCTCGCCTACATTCTGTACTGATGGGCTCGGAGCCGATCCCTCGGCTCCGACTCGGCACGCTTATGCTATAGAGCGAGGCCTCTTATTGGCTGAGCTATTTTTTATCCCAGGATGCACCACCACTAATCCCCCAGATCTTGTTTGTCCGCATTCATGCACACATGCACAACTTGTTTATATAACATTGTTAGATGTTTCAAGATGAAACAACAGGATTCGGACCTTCTGATATCCTCTGATCTCCAGGGAAGGGGGAAGGAGGGTGGGTTATTAGGAATGTAGTAGATGGATCCCAAACATCTAAAGTTATGGTAAGTACATAACTAAAAGATGTTATGTGATCCTATCTCGCCTACATTCTGTACTGATGGGACAGCGTCCCTAGCACCTAAATCCCAGGTGGCTCATTGGAAAACACTCCTGAGCACTGTGGAACCAAATGAAGCTCGTCCTCTAGATGCCACATCCAATTTGTAGTGGGAAATGAAAGTGTGCAGGGAGGACCATGTAGCTGCAGCACAAATGTCACTAATGGCAAGCTTAGAATGAAAAGCTATCGAAGTAGCCATAGCCCTTGTAGAATGAGCTTTGACAGAGGTGGTAAGCTCTTTGTTAGAATAAGAATAAGCTTGAGTAATACAGTCCCTGATCCATTTGGCAATAGTGACCTTTGTGACAGCTTTGCCCAATTTATTGTCTGCAAAGGATACAAACAACTGATCTGTTTTCCTTGTTTGTTTGGTCCTGTCTAAGTAAAAACGCAACTGCCTGTGGACATCTAGTGTGTGGAATATGAATTCCGCTTTGTTAGAATATTTTGGAAAAAAGACTGGAAGTTCTAACGATTGTTGTAAGCAGAAACTGGAACAAACTTTAGGGACAAAGGAAGGATTTGGCCTGAGAGATACTCTGTCTTTGTGAAAAACCAAGTACGGGGGTTTTACTGACAAAGCTTGAAGCTCTGAAACTCTTCTGGCAGAAGTAATCGCCACCAAAAAAGCAGTCTTCCATGATAGAAATTTTAGATCACATGTAGCTGCCGGTTCAAAGGGGGAGGAAGTTAAGGCGTGTAACACCACATCGAAATCCCATGGAGGTGCAGGATGAGAAATCGGAGGTCTTAACAGAGCAGCACCTTTCAAGAAGGTCTTACACAATCTGTTGCTCATTAAAAGTGGGTTTATAGATTCGTGAAAATTGGAAATCGCTGCCAATTGGACCTTGATGGTAGAGACTGAAGAGCCTTGATTGAAAAGAGAAGTTAAAAATTTTAGTTCTTCTGCCACGGGAATAGAAATGGGAGCCAGGCCGGAGTTGAGCCCAAATAGCAAATCTTTTCCATTTGCTAGAATACAGTTTCTTAGTAGCAGACTTATGGGCCGAAGATAATATGTGTACAACCTCTGGATCCAAAGTATGACTCCTGACTATAGTCGGAAGAGGAGGAGCCAAGCCGTCAATTTTAAGGTGTGCAGGGACTGGTGGAATAGTCCCGACTGATGAACCAAAAGGTCTGGGATCTGATCCAGGAACCATGGACCTTCCAGAGCATATTTCCGAAGATAGGGAAACCATACTTGACGAGGCCAGTAAGGAGCAACTAAGATCATTTTGCTCCCCAAGAAAGATGACTTTTGGATCACCCTGGGAAGGAGAGGAACTGGGGGGATGGCATAAAGCAAGCCGGTGGGCCAAGGACAGGCTAGTGCATCCATGGGGCTCTTCCCCAGAGCCGGGGTTAGGGAGAAGAATTTTTTGCACTTCGCATTTAGTGGAGTCGCGAAGAGGTCGCAACACGGAACTCCCCATCTGCTGAAAATCTGACTTGCAACTGTCATGTTCAGAGACCATTCGTGAGGAGAGAGGATGGTTCTGCTCAGTCTGTTGGCTATCACATTGGACTTGCCCGGGATATGAGTAGCCACTAGAAAGCGTTCGGTCGAGACTGCCCATTCCCAGACTCTCATGGCCTCTCTGCAAAGAGGATAGGATCTGGTCCCTCCCTGTTTGTTCAGGTACCAGACAACTGACATGTTGTCTGAGTGAACGGCAATTACGCCCCGAGGGAGGTAATCGTGGAGGGCTTGGAGGGACAGAAGCACCGCCCTCATTTCTAGGATGTTGATATGAAGTAGGGTCTCTTCTGGGTGCCATTTGCCTTGGACTGACCTGCCCAGGGAATGCCCCCCCCACCCCATCTGGGAGGTGTCCGTGGTCAAAGTGGCCACAGGAGGAGGTGGAACAAAGGGTCGTCCCTGATCCATATTGGAGGGCACTAGCCACCAGCGAAGGTCCCGTTTGCATGTTTCCGTGATCCATATGAGGTGACTGAGAGGGAGTTCCTGAAAGGACCACTGAGCTGAAAGAAGCCACTGGAGAATTCTCATGTGCAACCTTGCCAAGGGGACTAGAAGAACCGTTGCAGACATGGATCCCAATAGCTGCAGGACCATTCTGGCTGGGGCTTTGGACCTGGGAAGTAAGGCTCGAACTTGAGTCTGTATGGTTTGAATTCTGTCTGTAGGTAGATAGACCCGCATTTGGTTTGAGTCTATCTCTACCCCTATGAATCTTATTCGTTGAGATGGCAGCAACACAGACTTTGGCCAATTGAAGGTGATTCCAAGGGAGTTGCCCAGTGATATAGTGGCTTGTAGGCTCCGCAGTAGTAGATGCTTGGAGGTGGCAGTTAGGAGCCAGTCGTCTAGATACGGAAACACCTGGAATCCTAGACTTCTCAGGTGAGCAGTCACAACTGCCAAGCACTTGGTGAACACCCTGGGGGCTGTGGTGAGACCAAAGGGCAGCGCTGAACTGAAAATGACTGCCTCCTAGGCTGAAGCGCAGATGTCTCCTGGACGCTTGATGTACCATGATATGATAATAAGCGTCCTTGAGATCTATGGAGCACATCCAAACACCTTTCTCCAGTAATGGGAGAATGGTTTGTAGGGTGACAATTCGGAACTTGGACTTTCTGACTGAACGGTTTAGAATGCTGAGGTCCAAAATGGGCCTCAAGTCCCCGGTCTTTTTTGGCACCAAAAAGAATCTTGAGTAAGTCCCTAATCTGATCTGGTCTGCGGGGACCGGTTGGATGACTCCTTTTTGCAGCAGTTTTGAAACTTCTGAGGCTGCAGTATCCCGTTGACTGGGTGGTGGGTCCGGGATTTTCCTGGACTGAGGTGGGGAGTGAGAGAAAGGGATGGTGTAACCTCCGGCGATAATTCGAAGCACCCATCGGTCCTGAGTGATATCTTCCCAGGCTTTTAGGTGCTTCGAGAAACGACCCCCGACTGGCTCCGGAGCTGCACAGTCGGGCAATCCCTCAGGGACTGTGAAAGGCTGAAGAGCCACGAAAGGACTCGCGGTCTCCAGTGTTTCGAGGGCCTCTGCTGCCTCTGGGACGGCGTCTTCTGGAAGAATTTCCCCCTCCCCTGCCTCTGGAAGGGGGATTCTCCTGCTGAGAGTGGTAAGGCTTCTGAGATCTACGGAACCACATTTTCCCTCCTCTTTTAGTCTTGGGATAAGGCCGAAAGGGAGTGGAAAATCATGCCCCTACGGCAGTCAGAGTCTTACCCTCCTGTTCGCAGCGGGTCAGTGTGTCCTTTACCTTGGGTCCAAACAGGGAGGACCCATCAAAGGGGGCATCGGCAAAGGAAGACTTAAAGGCCTCCGCGAAATGACACAGGCGGAGCCAGGCTTGTCTCCGTAGAGCAATGCCTGTACTGCCGCTCTACTCGCCTTCGCCGCATAAGAAATGAGCCTCATGGACGAGTTTGAAATGGACGATAATGTAGCCAGCTGAGAGCCAACCGTCTGGGCCAGCTCCTCAGGCAGGTTACCCAAGAGGGTATCGGATAGTTCTTTAATCAGATCCCTCTGAAATCTAGTAAAGTGCGTAAGGTAGTTCAAGGACCTTAATGTAAAGGCCGCTGAACTTAGGGTGCGCTTTCCATACCGATCCATGCTCCTAGACTCCTTATTAGGAGGATGGATGGACGTCAAAGCCTCTGCTACATCTTGCTGGGTAGCAGATGCCACCACCAAAGCATCTACAGCCACACCTTTGGTTAGAAATTCTTTTTCAGGGGGTGCCGAGAGGAACTTATTCGGACGAGCAGGCACCGGTTCCACAGAGTCTGGGTGTTCCCACGCCCTTCGACAGATCAAATCCAAGAGCTCGTCGAAGGGCGGAGACACCCAGGAGGCAGAGGGCTGAGCCCCGAAGGCCTTAAGGAACACCGACTCATCAGCAGTTAAGGGCTTCCAGGATGTCTGCAAAAGAGACATCATCCGAGGACGACTTAGGGGACCCCTCTGCATCATCGAGATCAGTGTCTGATGTAAGAGACTCATCAGGGGAGTCAACGTGCTTCCTCTTGCATGATCTTTTCCTGGGGGGTTCTTCCAAAGAGGCTTCAGAAGGACCTCCAGGAGGGGGGGAAACCCCAATAGGAGTAACCTCAGGCCCCGGGCTCCGCTGTCTATGGACAGGGGGACTGCCAAAGACCCAGTCTCGGTATGCAGGGAAGGAGCTGGGGAGACCGTGGAGGTAGCCAAAGATGATTTGGCTAACGCACTCCTCATAACCCTGAAGGTGGGGCCACCAGAATCCTGGGAGGGTCCCACCTCCGTGGCCACGACAGTAGATGGCACTCCCGCCGCCGACGCACCAAGAGGGAGACTTGGGACCGAAAACCTCAATCCCGAAGCATCCCCCCGGGGCCGACGGAAGAAGTCCGTGTACTGAACTCCGACCCAAGAGCCGGAGTTGGAGTAAGGGTCGGGCCCGACCCTAAAACCTACACCGATTCCACCAGCACCGGCTCCAACGGTGCTGAGGCTGTTGGAGGAGGAACCAAAGTAGGGAAGTGGACCATCGGCTCCGAAGCCGAATGGGCTGGAGCCGAAACTAGCTTTTGGAACACCGGAGACTGGAAGAGTCTAAGGAGCACCCTGTCGATGTCCGAATCAGATATCTTGGATGACCTGGACGATATCGATCGGGTCCGAACCGATTTCTCCATCGGCTCCAAAGGACTAGGGGACCGGTTCCGAATGGATTCTACCACTATCGGCTCCGAGAGAGATGTCAAGGCAATTTCCCTCTGTGCCGATAAGGACTTCGGCTCCGAAGGGGAAGAGTCTGAGCCGGCAACCCTCATCGGCTCCAATATCAGTGGAGCCGATGAAGGTGACCCACCTCTCGATGCCCCAGTCCTCGGCTCCGAAACCAGAGGGGTCGAGGCTGGAGGCATCGGGGCAGACCATCGCCCTCGGCTCCGAAGTCCATGGAGCCGATGGAGAAGTCTGCCTAGGTTTTTTGGCAGTCGGTTCCGACTGACTGGTCGGAGCCGACGCTTTCTTCTTTTGTGAAGGAGAGGATGACAAAGATAAAGCTTCCTCGAAGGATGACTTGATTAACCCCTTAAGGATTAATTTGTTTTTCCTCTCCTGGAGGACCCTTGATGAGAAGGCGTGACACACGCTACATGATTCTTGTAGGTGCTTGGCGCCTAAGCAATAGACGCACGAGGAGTGGTCATCCGTTATGGACATCTTATAACCACACCTCGTGCACTTTTTAAACCCAGAGGGTCTATGCTCTTTGGACATAACTAATTTAGAAAACAGTACCTGTCTAAAGAGAAATACAACAAAACTTAATAGTTAAGAACAAAACAAAAGAATAAAGTTTTGTTTTTTTTTTTTTTTTTTTTTTTTTTACACACAATACAGTTGAACAAACACAGAGAAAGAGAGAGTCAAGACCCTCTAACTTAAACGGGTACTTGACCCAGGAAACACTAATAGCAAAAAGCAACAGGGGAAGGCCCCTCTAACTAAAACGGGAAACCTTCCCTGACGAAAAAAACACGAATTTCTCAACAGAACTGTTCAATACACACTCGTATGACAACAATAGCTGTTAAAACAGCTTTTGGGTTCAAAGTAAGCAAATTTCTGACAGGAAAAAGCCTAAATAAATAGTACTTAGCCCAGCCAAGTTGAGACCATGTCTAAGCTTGTAAGCGGCAAACGAGATCTGGGGGATTAGTGGTGGTGCATCCTGGGATAAAAAATAGCTCAGCCAATAAGAGGCCTCGCTCTATAGCATAAGCGTGCCGAGTCGGAGCCGAGGGATCGGCTCCGAGCCCATCAGTACAGAATGTAGGCGAGATAGGATCACATAACATCCGGAGTTTCGCTGTGGCGACCCCTAACTGGGAAAAGACGAACAACTATTATATCCTTTTTAGTTTGTGGCTGCGAATGTCTCTGTAAAAGTTGTCCCCATACAAGCCTCTCATTTACATTACCTAAGACAGCAGGGCAACAACTGATGGAAGGTATACAATCTTAAACAAAGATTATGCAAACCACATGTGTAGGGTGTTGATTTCCTTTGTTGATCAAGAATAGCGTGGATTAAAAATCATTATCCTTACAGCTGACTGGAATAATTTTCTTTGCATTACTTGTAGCGTTAACTTTCTTCCTGTTCATAAACCCAGAATATTGTACTTCTTTTTTGTCTTACAAGCTTGCTGCCTATACCTGTCTTAGTTGATGTATCTTCTTTCTTTTTCATCACCTTAAATTTTTATTATCTATTGATCTTTGTTTCATTCTTTAATATGCATGCCAGTCTTTCTTACTTCTTCAGCCCTAGTCACACTACTTGCCTTTTTGCTATTTTACTCACTCCATATATTATTTCATTCTAAGTCACTCAGCCTGTTGCCTGTCAGAAGTTTTGCATTGTCAGTTGCTCATTTATTAACTATTAATGTACTTCTCTTTCTGTGACGTGTTTGTAATGTTGTCTAGCTGCACACCTTTGTTTTCATGCATTGTTGCTTTCCCTTTCCCTGCTGACTTTGCAGTGCCTTCAGCTGTCCATTTAACTCATATCTCCATATCTAAGCGTATTATTTGTACACTTACGCTAGGCATTATAGCATTCATTTTAAGTATTTTACCATGCTGTTCTTGAACACCTGTTTGTTTTATGACTCTTTCTGTTCAGCTATTCAACCTGTAAACATTAAGGTCTAGGCTGCTGTATATTGTTACATTTACTTCTTTCATTAAGTGAATGTTGAAGGTGTGTAGATTTTATGAATATTGTGACATTTTAATCATTACTGTTAGACATTTTTTTAATCTCCCACCCTTAGCCATTACAACTTTGCAGTCAGCTCTGTACCAAAAAATCCAATAAATGGCACACTAGGTAGATCAATCACAATGACTGTTTGCAGTGTTAAAATCAAACCTTTATTACCATGAGCTCCCAAATAAATACATTTTCGTCTCTCATTACTAGACTTCATCAGATAACCAGATACCTGGTGTGATGTTTATTGAGTTTTCTTGGTCATTGGTGGCACTCCATGTCCTTGTGTTTGTTTTGGATCAGCTCTGTACCAAGCTATTCATTTTCCCTCCAAGGTGATAACCAGCCCATTCATTACCTGTCCTAGGCAAGTGCCCTACAGCCTATTTGTTTACTGACTGGGGTAAGATTTTTTCAGCCCCATTTCCTCACCTTCAGAAACAAGAGTAGGGAGTCAGCAGACATTCATTTGCATGGCATAACAATTATTTTAATTTATTGATTCATTAATGTTTATATGAAGGAACAACCCTCCACACACACACACACACACACACACACACACACACACACACACACACACACACACACACACACACACACACACACTATTTCATGGAATATCTTTGCACCCAGCAAACCCCTAAACCATTATGAATAACTGTAAGTCCCATGGCATGTTAAAATTTGTTGCCATTGTTGTTGTGCCTAATCTCTCTCTTCAGACAAATCCTGAGATTTATGAGTGGTCCAAGATCCTGGAATCATACACTCACTACCCTCTTAGTGAACTAATGCTTTCTTGCAACCCCCCCCCCCCTCCACACCACAAGATGCATCTCTTGTAACATCAGACTGTGTCCTGTTACTCACATATATCTTTTTATGTTACCTATTTCTATTACTTAGATTTCCTTGATCTACTCAAAAATTTGTACTACTACTCATCACCTCTTTCCTCGACACTACACATGCTAACTGCTTTTAGTCTGTGATTATTTTGGTTTCTGATAGAAACATTGCAAAATATGCTTTTCTCATATCACAGTAATCTATTACCTGTTTATGACATTAAGGTGATGTCTGCAGAAATGCATATATTTGGACGTTGTGCTTGTCACTGCTTATACATAAAACACACCGCAAAGGGTCCTGCAGCTCTCGATAAAGGACCAAAAAATAAGACTCATAAACGAGCTGCTTTTACGGCTGTCCAAGACATACCAGCCACCACTGACTCACTGAAAAATAGCAGAAAATATCTAAAGGTTTACAGAGATTCCACTCCACACAGTCCAACATCAAAGTATACAAATGTGATGAAAGCACTGAGCCAATGGATAAAATTCGAGAACAAAAGTGTATGAGAATCCACTCCACACAGTAAAGGCACAGTTTATTTTGATTTTTTTTTTTTGGCAGCAGTCATTCATTTACTTTTACAGAATCAGATAATTTATATCCCTTGGTCCATTTTATCTGATGTTGTCTGTCACCCAACAACTGTGTAATTATTTCCTGAATTCTTACTTTGCAGAAAGCATAATGTTGCATTTACAAACAAATTTTACAGTCACAGTAGTGAGACTGCACATCAGTACCATGGCAAAGTAGATAGCGTTGTTGTTACAGCACAGTGGTTTCTGGTTCAATTCTCAGCTGGAGTGCCAAGCAAAGTAATAACATATCCAGCAAACCTTCTCAACTCAGTCCTAGACTTACAGATTTTAAAAGAGAAAACTGCAATCTGTATAATAAAAACACAATAACAAGTTATAGCATTATAAACTGAGTGTTATGCAAAGTTACTGGCTGGGCTGCAGCTAAACTTTTATATCTTTAGAGTTGCAAGCATTGCCAAGACATTGAAAGTCTGTTTTCTGAAAGTCAGAAGAATCCCATGACTACTGGCTAATACCAAAATTGAGTTTTAGTAAAGGAGACATAACGAAAGAGGATGTGTGTCCTGATGAAAAAAACTACCTGTTTAGGTTAGTGTGCTGTCTATGAACAATCAGTGGTAGCTGATATACAGACTTTACAGTCTCACGTTTTGTTTGAGCAGTTTCATATTCCTGAAGGAAAGACATTTTACAAGGCATACAAAAGAAAGAAAGGTGCAAATGCATCTACAATGACTTATTGTTTAATTTCTCTCCACCACATTAGCAACATTTCAGTACCAATTTTTATCTAGATTTGTACAGGTCTTTTTCCTAGATAGCAGAACTATGTTACACATAAGTTACAACTAGAATTCACCATCTCCCACGAAAATGTAAAAGCAGTTTTGAATGCAAACTAATGTTCATTGCAGGAAACTCATGAAAATCATCTTAATTACTGGCTAAACATGCATAACTGCCATGCCATGGAAAAAAGGTCATGCTTTTTTGTAATATTCAGTACAACATCAAACTAAAATCAGGAAATCGGTTAATTTATCTGAATTATAGTGGTTTTCTTAATGAATTGCTTTTCCATTGTGTTAAGTATGTGGAGATGCTAAATAAGCCACATTTTTTGTAGAAAACCTCACTACAGGCTATGACACAGCACACACCTGCCATCTAGTGGTAAGAAGGTAAACATTTCCTGTTCTCAGCTGTCAACTCCCTATGTAATTTTTATTTTCCCAGGTTTGTGAAACAATGCATTTGATCCTTGCTATGCAAGGGACAGAGCTGGCACCTTTTAATGGAAGCCTACATGTTAAAAATGTTTTTTTTTTTATTTGCTACTTGGAAAATGCTTTCGATTTTGTAATAAACACATGGAGACTATGCGTAAATGTAACAAATGTTGCTAAATATTTCATACATGCATCCACTTGAAGTCTTTTCTCAAAGGAAAGGGCCAAGTCACACCAAGTTGCATTACGTTGTTGAAAATGTGCCAAAGTAAGAAAAAAAAAAAGCTTGTGTAACACTATCGTGTACCTGGTAGGATCAATGGGTAACAGTGACTCTAATGGAATGAAAAACCTTAGAAATTATACTTCATCTGTCAGTTTAAAATTAAAACTCACCTCCAGTTATACTGAGAAACACATTCAGCTTGGCGCAGTATAGGACAAACTTAACTGTGCAAATAAGTATCAAGAATTGAGAATCACCATTTCAGCAAATCCACTGCGAGTCTCTGTCAACCGAGACTGGCCCCCAGCCTCCCTTACTCCTGTTGTGAAGACATCATGTCCATTAAAACATGCAAGCACACCTAAATGCTTTATTTGTAATGCAGAGTAAACTCCATTATTTCTGCAGGGGGCTCCACTGACTCTGCTAATATTGCTGGGGGCTTCTGATTATAGTTATTTCGTTGGGCCTGCTGATCTGAATCTGTTAATCTCAAAGGGGTATCTAACTTCTTTATGTCTGCTGTTAATCCCTGAACCAGTTCTGCTAGGCTCACCTGACTGTAATAATCTGATTGGGGTCCCCACTTTCAGTTCATCATGTTAACAGTCTGACTTTATTAAACCTAGGTGTTCTTCTTTACTGTAATAATCCTTCTGGACTCCCTAGATCTATTAATCATGTATATATTCACTCACCCTCTTTTAATCCAGTGGAAGCTTTGATTTTAGTGCTGTCATTGTCTGTGAGTCTCTCACTTACTGTTGTTTAATTACTTTTATGGGCTGACAGGTTTGATCCTGCTGTGATTATGCTGATCGGTTAATCTTGCTGTGACCCCCAAAACTCTGTTAGTTCTAGTAGGATCCCTCAGAACTATAAATCTGACCCTACAACACCCTCACATATATGTGCTTGGAACTCACTCATGAAAAAAAAATGTTTGACTCTCATTGCTAGTTAGAAATATCAACAAAGTTTATTATTCAGTTGCACACATAAGTTAACTTACTAAATAACTGTGTACTTGAAAGTAAATGAGTGATAATACATTGTATGACACCAGACATGATGTAGTTGTTAAGCTTGAAAGATATAATATTTGAATATTTAATACAGTAACAGCAAGTTAAAACATAATCTGACATAATTGTGCAACACTTTTTGAGGAGGTATTGTATTGGACGGTAACTAGTTGAATCATTTTTGGCTAATGTTAGTACTTGGGAAGGCAGGTAATTATGATTAATATAGGTGATATTGTGATACTGTTCATCAGGGCAACATGAGCATACAACCTTTGACCTCTTGGCCAGAAATAATAGTGTGTTGTTAAGAATCAGTACTACAAAATCAACACATTCAGGCATCATTATTATTTGCCTTACCATGTAAGTCAAGCTAGCAGACAGTGATGCACTGCTTTCTTCCACTGGCCAGACATCTGGTGTCTACACTATTGCAGATGGATGTACTACACCAGTGCTAGTCAGACAACCTGGATGTTTTATAAGCTTGTTTTAACTGATTCTTAAACCAGTTTGTTTTGGTTTGTAGGTGATAACTTTGCACTTCTTTGGGCTAACTTTATGTTATTATTATGTTTAACTGTTTTTCCAAACTTAACACGTCCCTCTCGCCCTTTTCATCTTTTAAGTGTACACTGCCCCTAGAAGACATTCATATCTTTTCTAAAGAGACAAGCCCACATTGTTTGCAATATCATTCATGCCAACCACATAAAGACTAGAAATATTATTAAATAACATGCATGTCATCACTTACCATTCATTCCTCAGTGTGGATTTGATTTATTATAAATACTTATCCAAAGTTATGGTCTTAATACACATTCAAGGGCTGTCTAGCTTGACTGCTAATGTTTGTATAAAACTATGCAAAAGGATTAGCTATCATGTATATTCGATGTAGTATACAGATCTACTCCTGCTTTTACATGTGACTGTAGGTAATTTCTCCAGTTAATATCTTGTTTATCAAGGTCATACAGCAGCATAACTTTTAGCTTTGCTTCCATTCTAAGAATGATTTCTCATCTTTTGCCCTGCCAACAAGTTTCAAACTTTATTCACCGAACTTTTAATAATATACATGGTGTGGATGTTCAATGTCTTAAATGTTCTGCTTTCAAACAAGTTTTTCTTAACAATAGAAAAGGGAAGCTACTAGATTATTACTCATAAAGAAACTATTTATATTCTGAAGCTTGGAAATTTAGGACCTCCAGGAGTAAATAAGGAATTGGGGTAGAAATATTTGCTTAATTGGTTATGTAATTGTTTTATGTATTTATTTAATTGTATGTATTTATTTACTTTTTGATTGGATGCTGCTGATTGCTTTTATTATTTAATGCATGCTTGATGTAATGTTTTTATACCTCCCTGAAGACATTATATAGAGGCACTAGGCATTTTGTGAAAAAAGTTTGCCTAATTATTCTCATTACTAATTATTGCATTCTTTTTTGTGTTGTGTTACAACATAGTTATGAATGTATAACAGATGCCAATGGCAAACTAAAAATATCTAGATACTTCTACGTGAGGGTTGTCTGCTTTATTGCGACCTTATGTGCAGCTATGGCTTCACTTCTCTGATTTTAGAGAATTTATCCTGAGTAATGCACTGGTATGTCTTTAATAATACACTCAGTTTTCAGAGACAATCTTGTAAATACCTTATTCTAAATTTTTGGTCCATGCACTCAGGTGTTCACTAAGCAATGAGACACAGATCAAAGAATAACAAAAATATTAGCATTAACCCTGGGGAAATGAAAATGTGTTAAATAATTCCAGAACTGTACTAAAACTATATTCATTTTTATTTACTGTTTGATTACTTAAGTGAACTGAACCATAGGGGTCCCTTTTAGCTAAGACTTCAGGGATAAAACATGCATCTTGAAATTCACAAGCTGACCTGTGGCACAGGAAACTTGATTTTTGAATGACCTTTGTGTAAGCTTTTCAGCATGCCATGGCTGAAACATCACTCTAAGTATAAATCGTAAACATGTATAAAGAAAAGCTATGTAATACTCAAGTGCTATTGCACAGGGAGACACTAGAGGGCACTAAATGACATGGAAGGACAAAGTAATCCTGGTTTTCTATTGGCAATATCAGCCATGCTGGGGCTTATGGGTCACACAGTAGCAATGAGCAAGTAAATCATGTTTCACGTATTCTAGCAACAAGATAAATACAGCCATACACCACCCACTCTCATTCATTCCAAATAGCAGAGATGCTGTATAAAGAACTGCATCATTTAGAAAAATGCATAAATATGGCCACATGCTACATGCAGCACTGCACATGTGAATGCACACCCAGAATATCTGCAAATACTCTGCAATACAGTAGTGAAAAACTAGCAGCAGGCAGACAGCAAACACAGTACTGTGTAATGCATCCATCTTAAGAGGAATGTAGTAGTCTCATACGTCATATTGCATATTCTGGAAATGTCAAATATATTAAAGAACATTAAACAAAGTGTCCTTATCAAGGCATGTCTGCAGCAGAGTATCACTTGCACATTCTGTACATTAATATGGGGTTTATTAATAGCTGGCATAAATGAGCTGCAGGTTCAAACATATGAAATTGCAGGAAGCAAATCAGAGATGCATTGCGACTTGTGTGTGCTATCCTCTGAATCAGCTTTGTGCAGTGCAGACTTTCTTTGCAGCTTTACTTGTGATGTCTCTCACCACAAGGAAAGCTAGGCTGTCTACTTCAGCAATACAACTGTTCCTCTTTCAGTCAGAAGTATTCATTTCTGCTTTTCTGTTGTGCTGAACACTGTTAATCTGTCATGCATAATTATTAGACAATTTTTTGACCCCATTAATGATGGATGGTTATTATTTGCACAATGTCCTGATCACAGTTTTGAACTCCCCTCTGCTCTGTTCACTATTTATGAATCTCTGTCATCACTCATCTTAAGCAGCTCTAACTGTATTACATTTTAAGTTAGACTTTCCTCAGATTTCCAGACTGACAGTTTGTTGTATTTCTCCAAAAACATGTAATGTGCCAAATTTGTTCCACAAGTTAATGCTAAACATTATCTAGTTGATAATGCCTATTGTATCTAAAAGTATGTCAAACTAATGACATTTTATCAGATTGTGCAAAACTACTTCGTAATGTAAACCTCCCGATATGCACGCTGTATTGAATGAGTACCGCAAAACTGATATAATCAGTACGGCAGAAACCACGGAGTATGAAAACACAAGAGGTTGTGGCTGTCTGTGTCATGCAAGTGGCTTGACAGAAGATACTTAACTCACTGAATGTCATGGCATGGTTACAGTTTGACTGATATGCAATATACTTTAGGTAAACCTCTGACACTTCTTTTCACATTTGTCTTAGAATTGCTTGTAGCTAAGAATGGGGAAATATTTTCTTGGGAAATCTGAAGTCACAGCACAATAAAAGACAATTACCTGACCAAGCTTATTTTGCTCCAAATAGTGTCTTTTAACTGACTGATTTCTGTCATAGACCTTGAGAATGGTGAATTATCAGTCTTACAGGAGGGTTTGATGTGATTTAATTTTCAGTTTATGACAAAGGTGTTATGGCTGATGACAAAGGTGCAATGGCTGGCTGCATGTTGCTTGACCTACTGACTTAGCAGGTTCTTTGTCACTCTAGAGATATGAATGGTTTGTATTTAGCTGGCTAAGCGGGTGAAGATGGGATAGCAAAGTAGTGATAGTTGCACATTTGTCAAATGGAGAGACAGCACTATATAAGAAAGAGGAGTGAACTTCATTGCTTTTGGCAGCTACATATTATCAAATGGCAGTTTCATTATATGAAATTGGCTGCCATTTCCAATAAAGATGGGATCACCCCTAAAATGAATAATGATTTTCAAGCTACTAGTAAACCAGATGCTTCAGTGATGTTGTTTAACTGTTGTAGGCTACACACTCAAGTGCGCTAGCCTGTTTAAAGCATTTACAGTGTACACTGTTAAGTTACTGCTGTTTCTGTTTTAAAAAAACAAAAACAAAATATCCTTGTTTCCCACCTTTTCTGAACTAGAGTAGTCCAGATTTCAGGTTTTGCTGAATCCTGGGCTGTGGTATAAGTTCCTGTGTTGCCCATATCCTTACTTGGATAGGAGGAAGCTTTTCTGTTCACCAGTGAGAGTGGGGAGCTTTGAGCAGCCTATCTGTCCCTGGAGGAGTGGTCTCAGCCCAGCAACTAGTAGTCTATTGGCCGTTTTGGGCTAATTCCTATATCTTTCAACCTCCCTGCCTTAAAACCCGCATTTGCGCGGTTTTGCGCTTGTATTCAACTCAGCACAGCTCCTTATGGTGTACTGCAGAGTGCTACAAGCAACAGAGAGACATATGAGAGACTTTCAACAGATTTAAGTATTTTTTTTCTCTGCTGTTTTTCTTGCGACTGCATTTTCTCGCCGAAAAGCAAGTTTCTAGCTGTTCTAAAGATTTAAAAAGTATTACTTTTGTATTTTTCCTGTTCTGCACTTCCTAAAGTCGTTTTGTGTTGTTTAACTGTTGTAGGCTACACACTCAAGTGTGCTAGCCTGTTTAAAGCATTTACAGTATTTTCTGTTAAGTTACTGCTATTTCTTTTGTAAAAAAACAAACAAAAAAAATATATCCTTGTTTCCCGCCTTTTCTGAACTAGAGTAGTCCAGATTTCAGGTTTTGCTGAATCCTGGGCTGTGGTATAAGTTCCTGTGTTGCCCATATCCTTACTTGGATAGGAGGAAGCTTCTCTGTTAACCAGTGAGAGTGGGGAGCTTTGAGCACCCTATCTGTCCCTGGAGGAGTGGTCTCAGCTCAGCAACTAGTAATCTATTGACCATTTTGGGCTAATTCCTATCTCTTTCAAGCTCCCTGCCTTAAAACCCGCATTTGTGCGGTTTTGCGTGATTTTTCACATCGCGCAGCATCGCGCAATGTCTCGCAGAGCCATTTAAGCAGTTTTAAACTATTCCCGGCTCCACAAAGTCTGCTCTTCAATTTTTCCCTTACAACTAGTTAAACTCTCAAAATAAGCACTCAACCTTCATTCTACAGCCCAGCACTTGCCCAAATTTCTCAGTAAGCACTAACAAACTTTAGCACTACACCCCCTTATACTATCCAGAGGTATAAGCCTCCCTATTCGTCCATTCTGGACAATCAATAAATCAGTTCTTTAAACCATCCAGGCATGTCCAAAGCGCAGTTTCAGGTATACTCCCCAGTACAGCTGGTGAATCTGGGAATCTTGAGGCAATGTTAAGATTGCCTTATGTACACAGACAACCCTCTCCTCCTTCCAACAAACTCAAATATATGTGAGAGATGCAACTATACAGCCAAACTGGAGGCCGAGCTCTCTCAACCCAAGACTGGCACTGTCAGTCAGGAGGAGAAGGAAACCACTCGCACCACAAAACCAGTCTCACATAGACCAATCGCACCAGCAAACAAGACACATAAACTCACAAAAACATACTTGGAGGCTCTAAATAAAAATCTGCCAAAGCAACAGAAACCTCCAAAGCAGACATCCAAGCAACCGCTACCCCACAACAACTTTCATGTATCACATACTTCACAAAGTCAGTGTGCCAAGCAGTCGCAGCCCCTAAGGCTAAATAACACACTTAATACACTAGTAATTGGAGACTCTATTGTCAGGCATACTGATGTCCCACTCACCAGATTGAAAAAGGAGAAGGTCACTGTAAGCTGCCTGTTGGGTGTCAGGATCCGCCACATAACACAAGCACTCAGGTCACTCCACAGCAGGTACAAATATGACTCTGTCATTGTTCATGTTGGTGTGAATGACCTGAGACATACCTCCCTGGACTACATGAAAAGAGACATAGAGGAGCTCTCTGATTATGTAGCCCAGGCCAGTATGACCCTGACCCTGAGTAGCATCTTGCCCTCACCAAGAATGATGCCACAGTTTAAAGACAAAATGATCAATTTTAACAAATGGCTAAGCTATTGGTGTCATTCAAAGGGGATCCAGTGTCTGTCAGCCTGGGATGACATGCTCAACAAGCCACGTTGCTTCGCCAGGGATGGCTTGCACCTATCACCCTTAGGCTTTCGAATGCTGGCTAAGGCTCTTGCCAACCCCATAGTGCCTTTTTTAGGCAAGGCTCAAAAGACAAACCCACCTGCATAGACAATACCAGAAGCAAAAAACTAAGGGTAATGCTACTCAATGCCAGATGTCTAAACCTCAAGATGCACGCACTTGAGGCACTCCTCAGTATGGAGAAAATCGATATCTGTGCAGTAACAGAAAAGTACAGTTGTGTACACTTACCATAAATGTAGATGTTCGAGTTTCTTCACTGTTGCAGTCATCACTGCAGGGTTCTTCCTGCCGGCAGGCAGTCCTCAGTCGGCCAGAATCCCAAAGTCTGGGTCCGGTGTCGGCTGTTCAGTCATGGTCCCTGATGTCAGAGCGCCAGGAGTACAAAGCTGCCAGCCGACGCCATGTTCTCCAGTTTTTCTTGCCCCAGATGTCAGGTGCCCAAAAATGAAGGCTAATAGTAAAGCAAAAAAGAAACATACAACAAACCCCATACCCTGAAGCAAATACACCTCAGAAGAAGGGTGAAGTAGGAAACCACACTAATGAAAATATAAGAGGGGTCAGGAGAGAGGGTAACCCAGACTGCAACAGTGAAGACACTCAAACATCTACATTTATGGTAAGTGTACACAACTGTACTATGTTCATCGTGTTTCACTGTTGCAGTCATCAATGTAGGGTTGAATCCCATAGCTGAGATAAAGGGTGGTGGTTATAGAGTAGAAAGGGCGGCTAGAAGGCCCTGCAAGACTACAGAAGCAAAGCCTGCCCTAGACTTAGAGTAAAGAGGGAGATTGTAGTGCTTAGAGAAAGTATGCGCTGAACTCCAAGTTGCAGCTTCCAAAATATGTTTCGTAGGTACTCCCCAGAGAAAGGCAGCTGAAGTAGCAGCAGCTCTGGTAGAGTGAGTCCTAATTTTTCATGGGATTTGCTTTCCATGATGAGAGTAACAAAATCTGATTCCATGAGCAATCCATTTAGAAATGGTCTGTTTTGAAATTGCTTTGCCTTGGGAATTTGTTGCATAAGAAACAAACAGTTGCAGTGTTTTCCTGATATCCTTGGTTCTGTCCAGGTAAAAACAAAGTTGTTTGTGTACATCCAAGGAATGCAAGATCTTTTCCCCCTTATTTTGTGGATTAGTGAAACAAGTTGGCAGGTGAATAGTTTGATTTAAAGCCACTTTGGAAACCACTTTAGGCGTGAAAGTAGGATTAGTCCTTAAATACACCCTATCTTGGTGAAAAATAATATAAGGTTCCACAGCCATGAGTGCTTGCAACTCCGAGACTCTCCTGGCTGAAGTCAAAGTCAGCAGTTTAGCTGTCTTCCATGATAAATACTTAAGATCAGATGTGGCAGCAGGCTCAAAAGGAGGCACTGTGAGTTTTTCCAGAACATAGTTGAGGTCCCAGGCAGGTATGGGTGGTGTCCTAGGGGACCTTAAATTCTTTGCTCCTCTGAGGTATTGTTTCAGAAGTGGATGGGAAGATTGGAGGATCTGTATTGTAATGTGCAGAGATGGCTGAGGCATGTATTTTTATGGAGAAGGATAAACCCTTATGTAGCATGTCTGTCAGGTAAAGCAAAATCAGTGGGATGTTAGGAATGAGGGGATCCAAATCCTGAGCATGCATCCAGGTGCAAAATCTCTTCCATTTACCTGCATAAGATTTTCTAGTGCTAGGCCGTCTGGCTTCTAAGATGACATCCATGACCTGTTTGGGAAGAGAAGGATTAATCATAGACCCTGAATTCGCCAGGCTGCCAGGCTGAGAGTTTTGACATGAGAGTGCAGAACCTGGCCCTGGTGTTGGGACAAAAGATTTGGAATCTGAGGTAAAATCCAAGGTGGCTCCTGGAATAGATTCATCAGTGTTGAGTACCAAAATTGACGAGGCCAATGTGGGGCCAGCAAAATCATCATTTTGGGCTTGTCCTGCTTTATCTTTAATAACACCCGTGGAAGAAGAGGTAGTGGTGGAAAGGCATACCCCGAGAGGTTTCTCCAACTGAATGATAGTGCATCCACTTTCCATGCTAGTTTGTGAAATGTCCTTGTGCAAAAAATCTGTAACTGGTGGTTGAGGGGGGATGCAAATAGATATATGTCTGGGCAGCCCCAGGCTTCTGTAATCATCTGGAATATTTGGGTGTCTAACATCCACTCATGTGGGTCTGACAGGTTCCTGCTCAGGCTGTCTGCCAGAAAATGTTGTTTCCCTGGCAGAAACTGAGCTTGTAGATCCACTTTGTAAGCTAGAGCTGTGTTCCAAAGAGTCATGGCTAGTCTACAAAGGGGGTAGGAGTGTGAACCCCCTTGCTTGTTTATGTACCACATAACTGTGGTGTTGTCTGTCCAAATCAGTAGTTGTCCTGGTTGTAGAAGATCCCTGAAAGCCAAGAGGGCATTCTGTACAGCTAACATCTCTTTTAAATTGATATGTAGGGGCTTCTGATCCAATGTCCAAAAACCTTGTAGACCTTTTCCCTGCAAGTGGGCTCCCCATGCGTAATCCGAGGCGTCCGTGGTTAACACTTGGCTGGCTGGAGGCAGACTGAAGGCTTTCCCTTTGTTGTGTAGATATGCCAAGGTCCACCAATGGAATTCCTTTTGTAGACAAGGCAAGACAGCAATCTGTGTGTCTAGACTGTGGCAATGCTGGGACCATACACGTTTTAGGTACCATTGTATTTTTCTCATATGTAGTTTTGCATTTGGTATGAGAAGGATGCAGGAGGCCATGTAACCCAAAGCCTGCAGGAATTTCCTTGCAGTTAGATGAGTTATTGACGCCAAGGTTTTGAAAGTTGAAGCCAGTTGCAGTTGCTTTTCGGATGTCAGGAATGCCATCTGGATTGTTGTGTTTAGAAGAGCACCCAGAAAAGTTATCTGTTGTGTGGGTGTCAAATTTTACTTTTTTATGTTCACAGTGAATCCCAGTCACTTGAGAAAATTTTGAACAAATTCCAGATGCTGGAGTAAGACATCCTTGCTGTCTGCTTGAATAAGGCAGTCGGCCCTTGAGTCTGCAATAAGCTACTACTGGTGCCAGGCACTTGGTGAAGACCCTGGGTGCAGTAGACAAGCCAAAGGGCAGCGCAGAGAATTGGTAATGTTTCGATCCGGCCTTGAACCTGAGGTATTTTCTGCATTCCTGTCTGATTGGGATTTGTAGGTAAGCCTCCTTTAAATCCAATGTCACCATCCATGCATTTTTGCTCAACATTGGCAGGAGCTGCTGCAGAGTAAGGATCTTGAACTTTGGAATGTCCAGGAAAGTGTTTAAGACTGACAGATCCAGGATGGGTCTCCATGAATTTTGCTTTCTGGGAACTAGAAAGGGCCTTGAGTAAAAACCTTGGCCCGTCTCTAATTGTGGAACCAGTTCTATGGCCCTCATAGCCATGAGGGATCCCACCTGGTTTAATGCCTCTGACCATTGGTGTTTTGGAAGGTCTGGCCATCCGTTTGGTCTTGGCAAGGTATGAAAGTGGAATTTGTAACCTCTTGAAACTACATCCAGAACCCATTTGTCTTGGGTTATGTAAGTCCAATTTTGTTGAAAAAGAGAGAGTTTTCCTCCTAGAGGGGCTCCCAGGAGAGAAGTTCCTGAAGTCATGCAGGGGGAGTCATTGAGCCTGTTTTCTATAAGATTGAGGTCTGTCCTCTCCACCCCTGGGGGGGGGGGGTGGAAGCACTCCACTGCCTAGGTCTGTAAGAGGTCTGTGCTTGGGCCCTCCCTCTTGAGCACCTATATCTACCCCTCTGAGGCCTGTCCAAGCTGGGAAAGGACCAATTTTTAGTTGGCCAATTTCTGCTAAATCTTGGGGGCTGAACTTGCAAGAACCGTTTGCATGGATTTTGCCTTATCCTCCATTTTCTTTATCACCTCTTCAGCCTTAGAGCCAAACAAAACATTATGCTGAACAGGAGCATCCAGTAACTTTGCTTTCACTTGATCAGGTAAGTTTTGTTCCTTTAACCAAGCATGCCTTCTAATGACTGTGCCAGAGGCAGCCGCCCTGCAAGAAGCCTCCAAGGCATCAAAACCACAGTGTAAACCATGCTTCCCCACCTGTTCAGTGGCATGCATAAATCGTGTAATTCCTTATTATCTGCACATGCTGTAATGGTACCCAGCTTTTCTTTCATAACAGACAGTAGAAATTGCTGATATTTTAGCATATGAAATTGACAATTTAAAGCCCTAACAGATAAAGTAGCAGAAGTGTACACTTTTTTGCCCCATCTCTCCAAAGCTCTGGAATCCTTATCTATCGGAATAGGGTTTTTAGCAGAAGCGGCCTTAACCCCCTTAGGACCCTGAGAAATGGTTTCTGGATCAGCAGTAGGATTTTTGTAGAGAAACTGGTGGGAATCAGGGACCCTGCAATATCTGTCGGGCTTAGCAGGGGCAGGAGGAAAGGAGTCAGAGGAGTTAAATTAGCCTCAGAAAAGGCATCATCCACAATATCCAGAATAGGAGGAATAGCCAGGGGTCTATGTTGGGGAAGAAGAAGGAAATCCCTAAGCCTTCTCTTAGATTCCGAGTACTCCTGTCCTTCCCAGTGAAAATGTTCCCTCATGTCATGTAAAGTTTCCCCAAAAAAAAAATCCTCAGGGGGAGAAGCTGATGGAATGGATTCCTCAGCATCAGAATCCTCATAAGGAGGGAAAAAATATTCCTGTTCAGAGGAAGACACTGAAGAAATAGATGCTTGATCAGAAGATTCATAATCCAGTTCTTGCCTTGGCCTTTTGTCTGGAGGGGGATGTGAACCCCTAATCATAGTTAGTAAGTCCTCCGCCATTTTAAGTAGCTGCTTCTGAGATTTGGGTCCCGGATCAGAAGAGGCCTGGGCTGGTGTCTTAGATTTAGAAGGAGTCTTTGCCTTTGTCTTTGGCTTTGCCTTTATCAGAAGCTGTGTAGGCCTGAAAACCCCCTCGGAAGCCGGTACCTGCACAGCGGCTCCGGACCCATCCAAGGGAGCATTGTCCGAAGGTCCTGCAGCTGGAGTGCTCAAAGGCCTAGTTGGCTCCTCGTGGGAGTCCGTTTCGGCAATCTGTTCTGAAATGGCCGACGTCAGGGGCTGCGAAAGCACCTCACCGACGACGGCTGAACCTGTAGCTGGCTCTGCTTGTAAAACGTCATCTGATTTGGACCTCGGAGGCCTGTCCTTATCCTTGCATCATTTGTGAACTCCGGTAGTCGGAAGCGTGTCCGACGACATTTTATAATTAAATCGCCTACCAAAGTAGTGAAAAGCAAAATCGTACCTTCGCTTAATCATACGTTGGTTAAATCTAGCACAAAACTGACAACTAGTTACGTCGTGGTCAGGGCCTAAGCAAGGAATACAGTAAGAATGGAAATCCTTATGAGGTATTTGCTTCCCACAAGAAATGCAATTAGTTTCCCCAATGGGGTACTTAGCTTTGAGAAGAAGAAGTATGTCTTCGGACTGAAGCACGAAAAAATATCAGGAGTCAGCTGACCGGCACTTGCGAACTGCTTTCACTGCACGGCAAGAAAGAGTGGAGAACATGGTGTCGGCTGGCAGCTTTGTACTCCTGGTGCTCTGACGTTAGGGACCATGACTGAACAGCCGACGCCAGACCCAGACTTTGGGATTCTGGCCGACCGAGGACTGCCTGCCGGCAGGAAGAACCCTGCAGTGATGACTGCAACAGTGAAACATGATGAACATCATGGTTCTAGGCTCCAGAGAGCACCCCAGCACTACCAGGATTCAACTCATACCATTCTTTTCGGTCCCAGAACTTGGACTGAAATACTAAAGGTGGGGGAGTATCCATTTTCATCAAGGATACCCACACCTCCAGGTTAGTGGCACTGCACGGGGCAGCGGAAACCATCCATGTGCAACTAACAGTAGGTAAAACTGCTTTTTAGTTTGTAGCCTGCTACAGATCACCCACCTTGTCTCAGGACCCCCACTCAGCATTCCTGAGAACATTGGAGATAATGAAGGTCTCACCAAACACCATGATATTGGGGGATTTCAACTACCCAAACATTGACTGGGAAAACTACTCAAGTCCCAACTCTTTCGCCCAATGGTTCCTGGAGTTTATAAATTCAAATGCCATGGAACAACTGGTCACCACTCCCACAAGAGGGGACAACATATTGGACTTGGTCATCACCAACATGGGGGCTCAATGTTCCACACCAGAGGTAAACCCCTCGTTGGTAAGATCAGACCATAAACTAATCACCATGGACATCCACATACCGACCCCACCCCCAGCCAAGGAAACCACTGTGAAAAATTTTTCAAAAGCAAACTTCACACTTCTCAGGACCGAGGTGGAAAGTTTCAGAGCCCCCGGGCTAATGGAAAATGCTACCCAAACTGCAGAATCCTTTACAAATGCACTCTATGAGCACCTACAGGAATGCATGGATTGTGCCATCCCAAGTAAAACCAAGACTCACTCCTCCAAAAATAGGAGACCAGTCTGGTGGACCCCAGCCATAAATAAGCTATACAACAGAAGGAGGAAACTATTACATGATAAGGCAAAATCCCAAAAA
This sequence comes from Protopterus annectens, assembly GCF_019279795.1. Classification (NCBI taxonomy): domain Eukaryota; kingdom Metazoa; phylum Chordata; order Ceratodontiformes; family Protopteridae; genus Protopterus; species Protopterus annectens. The sequence continues at coordinate 1,383,204,421 of NC_056737.1, forward strand.
GGGAAGGCATCCCTGATCAGTACTAGCAAGAAACTTCGATCCCTCATAAAATCATCAAAGGATAGCTTTGAAAAAAATCATCAAAGACTCTAAAGATAATCAAAAGGTGTTCTGTAGCTACGTCAAGAATCTGGGTGGCAACTCTCAGATCTGCTCCGAGCTGGTGCAAAATGGCACAAAATACACTGAACCCACTGACATTGCCAACATCCTGGCAGACAGGTTCAGTGCAAACTTTACCCCCCCCTTCCCCCCCAAAGGGCCAGTGTCTATCCCAGAAGAATGCAGTCCCCCAGACATCACAGACACACAGGTGAAAGCAGCCCTCTCCAAAGTAAAAAACACAGCATCAATGGGACCGGATGGTATCCCGGGCTGCGTCTTACAAGAGCTCCAAAATTAACTAAACCCTCACATAAATTCACTGTTCCAACTCAGCCTTAGCACAGGTTATGTACCCAAAGAATGGCATACAGCAACAGTGATCCCACTCCACAAAGGTGGCGCCACAATGGATCTCGGGAACTATCACCCTATAAGCCTGACTAGCCTGGTCTGCAAGGCTATGGAGCGAATCATCATGGATCTCATAAACAAAGACATTGGGAACCTCCAAACACTGGACCCTACCCAATTCGGCTTTGTTAAAGGCAGATCTTGCCTCTTAAACCTAGTTGACTTCTTCGAAATAGTTACCAAAGCCATAGATGAGGGAAAGGTAGTCCACACAAATAAGCTTACCAGTTTAAATATTAACCCATATGTCACAAGATGGATTGCAAACTGGCTCAGGGATAGAACTCACATGGTCAGAGTCACGGGTGCCATGTCCGACTCTAAACCGGTTACAAGTGGCATCCCACAGGGCTCAGTCCTGGGACCTCTCTTGTTCGGTATATACTTTTCTGAGGTACAGGCAAATACGGGAGGACTGTGGCTTACCAAGTTCGCAGATGATTGCAAACTGGGAGCCATAATCGACTTGCCGGCTGACACAAGCATCCTTCAGAAGTGCCTTATGGAGACAGATACATGGTGTCAGAACCATGGCCTCAAGCTAAATGCCAAAAAGTGCATAGTCATCCCCTTTGGGAAAAACAAAGTGCCCACAAACTACCACATAGGAGGTAATCCACTAATTACGGAAGAAGTAATTAGGGATCTGGGGACCCAAGTAGATAGTAACCTCTCCTTTGACAATCACATTGCCAAAGTGGTTAGAAAAACCTTCTATATAGCTCACCTAATCACAAAAGGGCTCACATCTAGATCAAGAGAGGTCATTATGCCCCTCTACTCATTGCTCATCAGGCCCATAATTGAGCACAATGCCCCATTTGGGATGTACCTTACCGGACACCTGCAACAGCTGGAGAGACCTCAAAAATACCTCACCAAGAGGATCGTGGGCCTCAAACAGATGCCCTATGCAGCTTGACTAAAAAAACTCCAGCTCTAGTCAGTTGCTTACCGCCTACTCAGAGACGATCTCTGCCTGATGTATAAGGCCATGTCTAACCCGGAATTGTTGGACATGCTCCACCTCAAAAAAAACAAATCCATTAGAGCTACGCACTCCAGGGATTTAAACCTTGGCACAACAATAAATAGGACATGCTGGAGGGATAGATTCATATCCCAAAGGCTTCCCTCGCTCTGGAATAGAATCCCAGTCCATGTTAGGCAGAGCCCCTCGCTGACCCTCTTCAAGAGAAATCTTGATGAGTGGATGGGAAATCGTAAATTTACTCCTGGGATCACTTCTATGGCCCTGCTGGACAGAGGCTCAGGAATCTAGTCTAAAAGGGAGGCAAAAGCCAACACATTCTGGCTAGGCTTATAAATGCCCTAGGGCAGATAGCCTAGTACCTACCTATGAACCTATGAATGCTTTTTTATAGTCTGTAATAGAGACATTGCAGGGAGACATAATAGAAGTCATAAATAAGATAAGATCAAGCAACAAAAATCACTTACAGGTCACTAAAGCTGATAATTCTGCTGGAGAAGCACTATTCTCTTGCGCCATAGCCAAATGATGGAACTCCCTCCCACCCACAATTACCTCCGTACCATCATGCACCCACTTCAAAACTTTACTAAAAGCGCACCTAGAAACATGCTGGCTATGCCCTTATAACTCCCCATCTAATTTCGCCCACCCCATCCACCCACTACCTTTCTTTACACCTCACTAACTACCTTGATTATAGCAAGCTCGGATGCTCTTAAGCCTAACTACTTATTCTACAGCAGGGACTTCTTATTGTAACAATTGTTAATGTCTGTTATGTACTTCGCAGATGATAAAGATTTTAGTTGTCTACTGATGTACTATGTTCTTCATCTGTAACTGTGTTTGTAATTGTTAATTGCTATGTTGATCAAATTGTTAATTGCTATGTAAATCCAATTTAACTACTGTCTGTATATTTTAACTGTGGAGCTTTTCTCCCTGGGCCTTAGGGTTGCCACCTTTTCAAATGGCCAAAGTGGGACATTTTCAGTACAAACATCAGATTTTACAGGCCGACACATACACATGGTCAGTACAAAGGATAGAACTTAACTTTTTTGCCTAAATAAAAGCTTATTCTTGTAGCATTTTAGCTGTTTATTCTGTTTCTTATAACATTTAGTTATTTTAGATACAGAATAACTGTTTTATGCAACTATTACATAAAATATAGGAAATAATTATGTCCTACAATCTCAGGACATTTGCCATTTTTAATGTTTTTTGTCAGGACACAACTGCCCAAAAAGGGACTTTCCCTCGCAAAGTGGGACAATGGTAACCCTACCGGGCATCCGCTGAAAATGGACCTAAGTCCAGTCGGACAATCCCTGTCAACAAATGTAAATAAATAAATAAAATAAAAAATAATTAAATAAGACACTACCATAACATAAAACATTACTAGGCATGCAAACAGAAACATCTGCAAGAAGCAATACATAGACAGATGTACCTACCTAAATTGCACAAATACAAATGGGCACTTCTTAATTTAATGTATTTGTCAATTCAATACTCAGCATTTTCAAGTGGAGTGATTCAGAAGCCTGCTTGAATGACAGTTATCTATTAAGGATATGAGAAAGATGCATCAGGTTGAAGATTAATATGTCTGGCAGAAAAGAGAATGCCCCATAAAACTCAGGTGACTGTCAATAGGCAGAATCTTCAAACTATAATCAGAGTTGAGAAGCAGCTACTGTGAGTGAGACTCAACATAAGCAGATGTAATTGTGCATGAATCATGAGGTAGGATGAAGTGAAATAAATAATTAATTTTTATTCTTTGTTATAGACTGTTAATGGTCACGAAATAAGTTAATTTCAAATGAGAGACAGAAAAATGTAACATCCATCATCTCCCAGACAGCAGCGGATGTTCATATGTTCATGGGTTGTTCCTAGGTAACTACCACCAGAGCCCTTACTATCCTAGCCATGCACCCCAAAACATTTGGGTCCTAAGTATCGTGGGCGTCTATATGAGAAGCATATTAGTAGGGAGGTAACTAATTGATGGTCTCTGTCCATAAGAGGCATGGAGGCTACACTGGGGGTAAATTTAAACTCTGTTTCACATGGAATGGGGAGCCTATTCCATAGGGTGGGGATCCTTTGGGACACATATCTGTCTCTCCAGCACTTTTTGAAACAAACGAAGTTCAGATCCCCAGTGTTTATGTTGCTTATTGTTTTGTACATGTGTAACAGATCCATCAGGGCTGGGTATAAGAAATTCAGGCAAGGATCCCCTCTCACCAGCCTGTAGGAGACTGAATACAGTGAAAGAGCCTTTAGGTGAGCAGTGTAGGAATGGGTGTTCATGCCTTGAATTCTCCTGGTTTGAAACCTTTGTGGGCATTCCATCTGATGCAAGTGTCTGTCCAGATGCTTGCCAAAGGGTGCATTGTATTCAATGATAGATCTGATGAGGGCCGAGTAGAGTGGTACTATAACTTCCCTGGATATGGATGCCATACCCTTACCTATAAGTTGGTCAACAGAATGATTTTCTTACTATTTTAGGTATGTGTTAGTCAAAATCCAGATTGCTGTCTACATATGTTCCCAAATCCTTTACTACAAAGTTGACTTTTAGTGGTGTTTTAATGATAGAGTAATTAACTTGCGTTTCTCAAACAGCATTGCAATGCATTTTTTGGAATTACGTTTTAGGCTATGGCTTTGGAAGCAGTCATTTGGAGCCCTCTTGCAAGGTGCTGGTGTCTTGGGGACTCTAATGATAGCTCCCAATTTACAGTAATTTTCAAACTTAGTGAGCCATAGGCCTTGAACATTAGCCTTGACTTCTCAGAAGTCGATTCCAAACAGAAGTGGGCCGACAAGGACCCTGGGGTACTTTACTGGGAATGGTCACTTGGTGGAGGTGGACTCACTGATCCTGACTTCTTGGGTCCTGTCTGAGAGCCAGCCAGCAATCAAGTGAGTTATATAGAGCCTAGCTCAGACAGCCCATCAACAATGTCTGACAGGGATATTGTATTGAATGCCTAGGCCAGATCAAGATATGCAGTATGCATTGTTTTACCCTCATGCATTACCTTCATGACCCTCTCAATGAAGTCTACCAATCTAGGTAGGCGCGACCTATCCTTAACAAAGCCAGACTGGTATGGATACAGTGTCAGCAGGCTGGCAATGTATTTGATTATCTTTTCCATGATAATCCATTGCATGGTTTGCGCAGTTTGTGAAACCGATGGGCCTGTAGTTCCATAGCTCAGTTGTTATGGTCCTCCATTCATTGGAATGCAGCCTTTGTGGCTGTAGTTGAAGAGTGCCTCATGTGGTCCTGATAAGTCATGTTTTAGACTGTTCAGGATGCAACCAGGGATGTTGTTGGGTCCCTTAGAGGTGTTGCTATTGGTTTTAACAAGTACTGCTGGCACCTGGTCCTTGCTAATAGTTGTGGGAAGTATGTTGTCGGGGATTTCATCCTGTGAAGATAAAGAAGAGTAGGGGGTGAGGTTTGAGTCGAATTTATCAACTAGTAGATACCCATCTTTGTGGCTAGGCATCATGGAATGTTGATGAGTGAGTTTGATGCCAAGGGGGCATATCCTGCCTGTACAAGATTAGTAGTCAGAACAGGTAGATTAATTTTCAAGGACAACTTTGTCAACAATGGACAGAGATTAGAATATTTGAGTGCAAAAGCTTAATGAGCAATGTCATCCCTGGATTTGTTTTCCATGGTGCCTGCTTCTTTACTATTCGAAGCTGACCAAGTCACTTCACTAAACTAAACTTCTTTGTCACTTTTGAAAATAAGTACCACTTTTACACAGAGGAACTTACCTGACTAACAAAGCTAACTAGATAAAAAATATACAGAATATGGGAGTGTTGTATAAAGGTAATGTAAATAAAGCTCACAAGTTTGCATTAATACAAGCGATATAGTAAGACCACAAATACTCAGAGATAAAATAAGACAGTCAGTGCAGCAAAAAGCAGTCAAACATGTTCTATCAAACCTGCAGTATTATTGTTATGGCTGTTCTACTGCTACTCCCATGGCGATATCTGCATCACCAGGATTCCTGGAGTGATTTTCTGGGAAAGAAAACCTTCCATAACTCTTATCTATTTAGCTCTTAGAAACAAGTGTCACCTACCATTTCCATACTCTCCACTGGGAGGTTTCCTTGTTGATGTTTCTAACCAAGCCAACTCCATTAAAAATATATCTTAGCTTCTGAAGTCCAGCTTTTCCATTCTAGGTGCATCCAAAGTCTTTCCCGAAGCCCAACTCTAAGATGCTGGAGATGTAAAAAGCCATCGCACTCTTTAGCACAGAATCAAATGTTCCATTAAACTCCCTACTGAGGCTTGCACAACTTGATTTCCAGGCCTTCATTAGTGACAGTAATATATCTGGCAATTTGAAAAGGAGGGTTTCTGCATTTTTAAATTCTCAGGTTTGGAGTTATAAGAATAACTCAGTATCAGGCTACGAGATTCACTTCTGTAGTGCAAGACACCGTAATTAACTAATGCATTTTTTTTTTCATTTTGACATGCTATTTGTTTCAGGCATTCAAAGGATCAAATAAGATTGGTTTAGCACTGACATTTTGTGCAAGATATGAAAATTAATGGTTGTCTGAGTAAAATTGTTAACCTCTGTAATAAACCAACTACAAGTAGTTCTAAATATAGAAACCTAGAGACTGTCATTATCTCCATTTAGATGGACAGAACGTCATCATCCCTCTCTGGTTCCTTTCACAAAATACCATCTGGCAGCTGAACAACAAAAAAGAAAACAGAAATGTGCTGCCATTGTTACTGTGACCCAGCATCTGTGCAAAAGCCATGTTATATATTTCAGACAAAGGAATATTACTGAGGCATTTCTCAAGGCCAACTATGCCAAAGCCTAGACGTTAACAGCGTAACTACATGGCTAGTATCCTAGCAAAATGAAACATAGTTTTAAATGTTTCACACATTTTGTTTAGTTAACAAAGGGCAAATTACTAAATGACTTTTTTTTAAAGACAAAAGATAAGAGAAAAATAGGCAGACCAGCTTTCTTTGTTCTAACACTTTAGAAATCCTCATTTAAACTTTTCATATACACTATACATCTCAAACACCTGAAAGCAAACTAAATGTGTTTTGTACAATACTTAAGTCAAAGGACTTAAAACCTGCCAGTATTATGAACTAGTTCAAGTCTAAATAACATCCAAAATATCAGCAAAACATTTATAAGAAACAATAAAAGAAAAGCAAATGATAAATATGGATCTCTCAGGTTCATACTATGACAGATTTGTTAAAATAAGTAACACTGCCATATTTGCATACCTCAATGGTATATCATCCCCTTACTGGGAAAACTGCTGCATTCTTAAATATATGGGTTAGATGCATAGAACAGTGCAAAAATGAGGAGAAAAGCTTGTGCCATATAGGCTGAATACAAGCAGAGCTAAACAGACACCAATGAAGATGCAGGGATAAATACTGCAAGTCAGCAAACTGCTGTATTTCAGGAAATAAGCTGAGCCAGTAAAGAAATTTCATAAACAAAGTGGTTCAACACAGCTGAGTGTCAATGAAGAAGGGCAGAACGGCAAACCTCACCTCACTTGATTGTACAAGACAGCATAGCATATAGCATGAGCTATTGCCCAAACAGGCAGGCTGCCTCTGCTGTGTGCAACAAAAGAAAAATAGCACAGGAAATGGTAAGGAGCCATGATTGGGTGCTCATCATGGCACAGGAAATGCTAAGGAGCCATGAATGAGTGCTCATCAAGCTGAACGCCTTACTGTTTCATTAAAATGGGTGTAAAGAAGAATACAGGAAGGCAAGAGAAGTTGTGTAAGCAGAGGAACGCACAGCAGGAACACTGTCAGGTAAAGCAGATCATGGGGAAGGGAAGACATTTTTCTTTTGTGAAAGGACTCTTGTTTTTAGATAAAGAGATAGGAGAAAAGAAGAAAAGGGAAAAAGGAACAGCTGCAGAGGAATAGTAGTGGGGGCACACAGGCACACACATACAAGACAATAGACAAACAGGGTCAGATGTGGAAATGTAAGGTGTTGAGGAGACATGGGAGACATATATACACAAACAAAGAGAAGACAAATGGCATGCTATAGGATTGGGTACAGACAGATTGCAATTTGCTAATCAGCCCCGGAGGACTTTACTGTGTCCCAGTAGGAGGTGGTCCTTTGTTACAATGACCAGTGGCAGAGGTCACCCCTACCACTGGGGGGTTGATGACACTGGCCATTTGATCTAGCAGAGCTGCAGTGCAGTGACCAGGTGAGTCATCACCTGGTAAAACAACTGCAACCACAACACATTTCTATTCCACTATGGCCAAGCCCACCAACTGCAGCAAGTTACCAGCCTCAGATCTGCCAAATGAGGTGCTCTCCGCACTCCCAAGCTTCATCTGTAACCTTGACAAGAGAGGTGTAGCAGTGAACAATGGCTATGGTGCTCCATGGTGATATTCAGAAGGGAGACAAAACTGGGAATTGTGATATAACTGATGAGTTCCCAAAGAATACACAGCAAGTATAAGCCAATAGGGGGTGGCAATAACCCTACTGTACTTATAACTTCTGTTGTGTCTCATAGATGCTGGCAGCATTCTCAGCATACCTCCCAACCTCTGAGAGCAAGAAATCTGGACAAAGCTATAAACAAAAGTGGGACAAAGGCCCAAAATAGGGACACTTTTTAAATATTTTAAATATTTCTCTTACAAACTTAGAACATTGATAGAATAACAGGTTTTCCATTAGCATTACTTTTATAAAGGGTAGGAAGTTTGAAACCCAAATGTCTGTCATTATTTTCTAACTTCAGTCTTTAATGATTTGCCACTAATTGGCAGAAAATCACAATTTTATGAAAAATGGACCAAAATTATGAGGCAAAAATCTGGAAATTCTACAAAACTCAGTACAGTTGAGAGGCATCTCAGCATAGTGTGCCTATCCTGAAAGACGGAAGGGATACTCAAACAATCACCTAACATATAGTGGTGTAATTGAGATGTAAATGATGGTGTGACATTACAACCCCGCACATGTGCAAGCAAGCAGAAGTCTGAAACAATTCTCACTGCCCAACACAGTAGTAAGTGCATAAGCAAAGAAGGAACAGTCAGGTCGCCATGCTGTAGGAGAGCAACCTACACAATAACACAGGTAATTACAAAGGAGCAGAAGCAGCTACACTATTAATGCCAGGTGCAATGAAGTACACACAGCTGCACTAACACTCTTATGAAGTGATGCAGAGCCATGATATAAGTCACCACTATGTCCCACTGCCACAGCCCTGTACTTACACCCACAAAACAATACAGTGTTTCAACACAACTGCTGACACTTACAGCTCACACAACATAAGGACAATCACATGTAACAGTTATCATGGAATATCTTGGGATCTGTCCAATTAAATAAAAAAGAGAAAGTATTACACATATCAGACATGGTAAATATAATATCTGGCATGTCCACTTCTAACCTCTGCTTCCCATGTCAAGAGATCTTCATGGTAACAGTACCACAAGTTATCACACCAGTGCCTGCTCTGCTCACTGGTATATGAGCTGCCAATTAATGTGGACAGTAGGGCCTCCTGGTCATAACAGGCATACATATTTCTGCAAAGACCTACAAGTTGTCCCAATAGCTGATTTGAAAACTGTCTGTCAAGGGGGTAGACCATCATTCTGCTGTTTTTTGCACATCAGGCATGTGCTGTACATGAAACATTAGCATATACAATCATCTCAATGTATGCATAGCAAAGCAAGATGTGAGCATGAGACTCATACCCTGCATGGGACTTTGAATCACATGAAATACACCATAGCTTTGTAGATGCCTGTGTACTCATACAACTTGCATGTACAAGCAGCAGATAATAATCTATGCCTTACATCACTGGTACATTTCTGAGAAACACAGGGATTCTTAGTTAAATGTAGAAATAAGACTTATTAGCATATATATGGAATAAATAGACTTATGTCTGGCAAATGGCTTAATAGTAGCCAACACATGGTTCAGAAAGAGAGACAGTCACAAGATCACATACAAGAGTAGCCAACATGCAACTCAGGTACACTTCCTCCTAGTAAGAACAAGGCACTGGGGTAGAATCCATGATTGCAAAGTCATCCCCAGTGAAACAGTCGGCCCACAGTATAAACAACTAGGTGACACAATCAGCTGCAAGTAGTGGTCAGAGAAGGCTCTAAGGTCAACAGTGACCAGGCTGAAGATCTGGAAGTTGACTGGAAAGAACATACAGCAGATCAAGGAATTACTCAGAGCTCTAGCACTCCAAGAAGAAGAAATAGGTGGAGTTGAGCAAGAATGGCAGCACCTAAGAACAGCATGTGTTAGGACTACAGAAAAGATACGTGGCTGAACCAAGTATGGAAATAAGGTACATAAGGAAAGCTGGTGGTGGAATGCAGAAGTCCAGGAAGTCATGAAAAGAAAGGAGTGCAGGAAGAAGTGGGAGATAGAAAAAAACTGACCAGGCTAGGAAGGACTACTGGTTGGCTAAGAAATAAACTAAGAAAGAAGTTGCAATAGCAAAGAATAGGGCATTGGAGGCACTCTACCATCTTCTGGAAAGTGACTCCATAAGTGGCACAAAAAAACTATATCAGGTTGCAAGGCAAAGACAGAAAGCTAAAGAAAATAGTTAGGCACTCTTCATAATGGATGCCAACAACAACCTGCTCACCACCCCAGAGGACATCAAAGGCAGATGGAAGGAATATTTCCAGCAGCTTCTGAATGAAGAAAACCCCACAGAAGCTGAACTGCCCCAGAAACAGCCTACAATGAGAGAAGAAGAGGAGCTCACCTGAGAAGAAATAAGAACAGCACTAAGGAAAATGAAGTCAGGGAAAGCAGCAGGCTCAGATGAGGTCACAGCAGATATGACAAAGATTCTGGGTGAGCTAGGGGAGAAATGGCTCCTGAGGGTACTAATAGCAGTGTGGAGGGAAAGGTATATCCCAGATGACTGAAGAATAAGCATACTTATGCCAGTGTACAAGAACAAAGGGGACATTCACAATTATGGGTAGTACAGTGGCATCAAACTCCTATCACACTGCAAGAAAGTTCTGGAGAGGGTGATTAATAAATCGATACACAGGGTAATAGAACGTAAGATGAGAGATGAGCAGTTCAGATTCAAATCAGTATGTAGCACAATTCACCCAATGTTTGCAGTCAGACAGATACTTGAGAAGAAGTTAAAGATGAGGAGAGAGTCCAACTGGGCATTCCTAGACTTGGAGAAAGCATATGACAAGGTCCCATGAAAGCTGATCTGGGCAGTACTGCAGTGGTTTGAAGTCTCAGAAACACTGGTAGAATTAGTGCAGACTATGTACAAGGATCCAATGACTCAAGTACGAACAGCATTTGGCCTCACAGAGGGGTTCCCTGTGGGAGTGGGGGTACACCAGGATTCAGATCTGTACCTACGGCTGTTCATAGTGGTAATGGACTACATTAGCACACAAGTCGGAGGGGACAGATCATCAAAGTTGCTGTATGCAGATGATGTGGCATCACAGGCAGACTGAGAAAGAACTTCAGCAAAGTATAGGAGAATGGAATGCAAAACTCAAGGCGCATGGGATGAAAGTAAGCACAGATAAGATGTTGGTAATGGCAGCAAGTTGGGGAAATCAGAAGAAGCTGAGAATAGAGATAGAATGGAAGATTGTGGAACAGGTAAACAGCTTCGAGTATCTGGGAGAGGTGGTTGAGAAGAAGGGAAGTCTGAATGAAAGGGTTAAAGCTAGAATCAGAGGGGCTGCAGCCAAATGGCATAGAGTATCAGGTGTAGTCTATGACAGAAGAATGCCAAAGAAACTGAAAAGTAAGTTGTATAAGACAGTGGACTACTGTATGGCACTGAAATCTGGGCAGTAAAGGCAGAACAGTTGAAGAAGCTAGAGATGATGGAAATGAAGTGCCTGAGAAAGGTGGTAGGATGCACACTGTGGGACAGGTGAAGAAACGAGGACATAAGAGCAGAAGCCAAAGTAGCCCCACTTGCAGAAAAGATCAAAGAGAACAGATAACAGTGGTTTGGGCATGTGTAGAAAAGCAGAAGACAGTCTGGTGAGGGAGATTTGGGACAGACAGGAAGAAGGTAAGAGGAAGCGAGGACATCCAGCAAAGAGGTGGATGGATTGTGTGAAAGAAGATCTGCGACAGTCAGGCATGAGTGTTGAAGAAGGCAGGAGTGTGGCACTGAATCGAGAGAGGTGGTGACAGTTAACACGATACTCTGACCCCATGTAGAAAAATGGGGAAAAGGTGGTTGATGATGATGATGATGATATGGAATAAATTAGTTTTATTATCAGTCATGACTGCTCTACCATGCCAAAATGTGCCTCAAGGAAAAGTGATCAGCAGACCCATTTGAACAGCTTAAATCACTTTCTGCCAGCAATGAAACAACAGTTTCATAGGAGAGAATCCATAGGATGTACACACTGTTCTATATTTGTCTGGTAAGTGATACATTAGCAATGTCACACATACGCATCTCTTTGTTGAATTGCCTCCTGTAACGGTGAGCAGTTAGATTAAGACAAATGTCTTATGCATTTAACTCATTCAACAGTCACCTTCGGCTATGCTCTACCGTACTCATGAACCTACTCACATAAAACCTAAGCAAGAAACAGCAGCCCAGTCACAGAGAACAGCTACCTACTCCCCATCCAAGCTTTCCTAGGCTATATTATACCACCATGATATCCTGCATACATGTGCTTGGAAGTAGGCAAAACTAAACATAATGATGTTATGGCAGTACTCTGACCCACGAATGTGCTACCCTGCAGAAGACACCCACAAACAACTGTGTAGTACCTCATCCTACATCCCACATACTTGTCCTCTTGCACAGCTAAGACTGCAGAGACCACACACACACACACACACACACACACACACACACACACACACACACACACACACACACACACACACATTACCCTATCAGCACACCTCTCACATAGCATCCATTTGTACATGCATCAAGAGACAGTCATCAGATGCAGCCAATAACAGTACAGCCCACACTAGATGTCTGAGCACTACATACCCAAGTCATATTCCTGCACAGGACCACTCATCCACTACATACTATGATAAGCATTGGAAGCACCTTGTGACCAGAACTTATGTGGGCCTCAAGTATACCCACCGAAAAGTACCTAGTAACATCCTACTGTGTCAGCCTGCTGTGACTCTGACATTGCTACTACCTCTCTGTACTTATACATGCCTTTCTAATCTAGGTTGACCTAGCCCCCTAGGGTCATGCATGTTCTCCAAAGGTGGCAGATGGTAGAGGTTGGACAAGTTTTACCCTTCTGTGAAGTATGTCTTTCTATAAGTGATATGGACACATGGGCAACACCTGCTTAGGAGAGGAGATACCCACCAGCTCCTAGGAGACAAGTTGTGGGAAAACGTAGAGCACAGTGCACTAGGTGGGAGGAACCGGGAGATACATCAGTGTCTACAGCATGATATGATACACCTTACAGTAGGCATGCAACATACTGGTGGAAAGGACAGAGACAGGGAGTACTGGTAGACCTTGGTCAAGTTCAAAACTCATTGAGGAAGAATTATTTGTGGTATTCATACATAGTAATGATGAAGGAACAGATATCATAATATGAAGGGATCAAAATGCATTTTTGGTGTATTCAGAAGCCATGTATCAATAATGCACAATAGAGTAAAATGAATGGGATTTTTTTTTCTGTCATGTGATTTTTGTCATGTGGGTATTAAAACTTTTTTTTGTGTATTGTTTGCATTCTGATGAAGAATGTTGTCATAATGAATGAAAGTGCTCAATATTATTAAATCTTCTGTGGTACATCTGTCTCAGCAGTTATCTTCTAACCTTTCATCTTCTGGTTTTAATTCACATCTCTTTAACCCTTCCTGTGTCATGTCTTGATCAACATGAGGTTTTTCTAGAACACTATACTTGCCATGGCATTTGTGGACTTCCTACTTTTGTTTCCATTTCATATGGTCCTTTTCTTTATATTAATGCTTTCATTTTTGACACTTTTCAAGTCATACCTACATATTCAAGAGTACAAATGGTTCATAGGTTCATAGGTAGGTACTAGGCTATCGGCCCTAGGGCCTATATAAGCCCAGCCAAAAAGGTACCCTGGCTTTTGCCACCCAAGAAAATGATTTTCCTGTGCCACTGTCGAGCAGAGCCACAGATGTGATCCCCGGGGTGAATTTCCTATTTCCCATCCGATCATCTAGATTTTTCTTGAAGAGTACTAATGAGGAGCTTTGTTTGATATAGATAAATAGTTTATTCCAGAGTATGGGAAGTCTCTGGGACAGGAATCTATCCCTCTGGCATGTTCTGTTTATTGTGGTGACAAGGTTTCGGTCCCTAGAGCATGTAGCTCGGAGGGATTGGGACTTCTTTAAGTAGAGCATGTCCAACAGCTCTGGGTTTGACATAGCTTTGTATGTTAGGCAGAGATCACCTCTGAGTAGGCGATATGCGACGGAGTAAAGCTGGAGTTTTTTAGATGGTCTGCGTAGGGCATCTGTTTGAGGCTGGTAATCCTCTTTGTGAGATATTTCTGCAGCCTTTCCAGTTGTTGTAGATGTCTTGTGAGGTACATACCAAAAGGGGCATTGTACTCTATAATGGGTCTAATGAGTGATGAGTAGAGGGGAACAATGACCTCTTTTTTTCTGGATGAGAAACCTTTTGTGATGAGGTGTGCCACGTAGAAGGATTTCCTGACTACTTTGGCAATGTGATTATCAAAGGAAAGACTACTGTCCACCTGTCCCAAAATTTCTTATCACACTACCACCTATGTTGTAGTTCATGGGTACAGAGTTCTTACCAAAGGGGATGACAATGCACTTTTTGGCATTGAGCTTGAGGCTATGGCTTTGACACCAGGCATCTGTCTCAATGAGGCCCTTTTGTAGGATGTCCACATCGTTAGGAGTTTTGATTATGGCTCCTAGTTTTCAGTCATCAGTGAACTTCATTAGCCAAAGACCTTCTGTGTTAGCCTGTACTTCAGAGAAGTAGATACCAAACAGGAGAGGACCCAGGACTGCATCCTGTGGTACTCCACTTGTCACTGGTCTGAAGTCGGATTTGGAGTCTGCTACTTTCACAGTGTCGGTTCTGTCAGTGAGCCAGTTGGCAACCCATCTTGTGACATTGTGATTCATACCTAGTTTAGTGAGTTTATCTATAATTCCAGAGTGGGGGATGGTGTCAAAAGCTTTGGCAAGATCTAGATAGGCTGTGTGAATAACCTTACCCTCGTCTATGGCTTTGGTGACTGCTTCAAAGAAGTCTATCAGGTTTAGAAGACATGATCTGCCTTTTACAAACCTGAACTGTGTGGGGTCCAGAATTTGGACATTACCAATGTCTTTGTTTATAAGTTCCATGATGATACATTCCATGGCCTTGCAGACCAGGCTAATGGGGCTATCGTTCCTGGGGTCCGTGGTGGCTCCCCCCTGTGGAGTGGGATAACAGTTGCTGTGTGCCATTCAGCGGGTACAAAGCCTGAGGTGAGGCTATGATTGAACATGGTACTTAGGTGGGGTACCAGTTAGTTCTATAGTTCATGTAGAATGCAGCCTGGTATGTTGTCTGGTCCCATGGATGCTGTGTTCTTGGCTTTGGAGAGTGTGGTTTTTACTTGTGCAGCCATGATTACAGGAACTTTGCATTCTTCCGGTATAGAGATGGGCTCTTTAGGGGGTTAGAGGGGGGGTAAGGTTAGCACTGAACCTGTCTGCCAGGATGTTGGCAATATCAGTTGGGTCTGTATATTTAGTGCCATTGTGCTGTAACTGAGAGCAGATCTAGGTGTTGACATTGAGATACTTGACATAGCTATAGAATGCTTTGTGGTTGTCTTTAGAATCAGTGGCGATTTTGTTTTCGTGACTAGCTTTGGAGGAGTTTATCAGGGATCACAGCTTCTTACTGAGGCTGACCAGGGAGCTCCTCCACTCATGGGATTTTACTCTTTTTCAACAGTTTCCTCCTTCTGTTGTACAGTTTGTTTATGGCAGGGGACCACCAGATTGGCTTCCTTTTTTTGGAGGATAGCATCTTGGTTCTGTTTGGGATAGCATGATCCATGCACTCATATAAGTGATTATAAAGTGCAATTGTGAAGGATTCAGTAGTCGTAACTGTATTGTCCATCTGCATGGGTGTCATGAAGTTCACCACTTCTGACTTAAGAAGCATGAAGATGGCTTTGGAGAACTTTTTTACCATGGTTTCCTTAATGGGGGGGCGGGGGCAGGATGTGGATATCTAGGGTAATTAGCTTATGGTCAGATTGGACTAGTGAGGCTTTGACTTCAGGTGTGGAACACCAGTCGCTCATGTTGGTAATGACTAGATCTAGGATATTGTTGCCCCTGGTGGGGGGTGTGGATAAGTTGATCCAGGGCATTGGAGTTTATGAATTCCAGAAAGCGTTGAGCAAAGGAGTTGGTACATGAGTAGTTTTCCTAGTTAATTGTGGGGTAGTTGAAATCTTCCATTATTAAGGTGCTTGGTTGAACCCTAATATTTTTCAGTACATCAAGAAAAGTTTAGTGGGAATCCTGGGGCATGGTGGGGGATCTGTAGCAAGCTACAATTTGGATTGCAGTTTTGCCCAGTTAGTTGCACTTGGATAACCTCGGCTGCATTATGCTGAGGAACTAGCCTGGAGGTGTGGATATCCTTAATGAATATGGACACACCTCCGCCTTTGGTGTTCCAGTCCAGATTACATGGCCGAAAAGTGTGGTATGAATTATAGCCTGGTAGTGCAGGGGTGCTCTCTGGAGCCTTGAACCAGGTCTCAGTCACTGCACAGATATCGATGTTCTCCATTTTAAGGAGTTCCTCAAGTGAGTGCATTTTGAGATTTAGACTTCTAGCATTGAGTAGCATCACCCTCAGATTTTGCTTGCCTGTTCCTGTTACGGTGGTGAATTTGCAAGAACCTTAGCCAGTATCCGGAATCCCAGGGGGTGACAGGTGCAGGGCATCTCTGGCAAAGCATCATGGTCTGTCGACCATGTCATCCCAGGAAGACAGATACTGGAACCCTTTAGCATGATACCAGAAGCTTAGCCAACTGTTGAAGTCAATCATTTTGTCCTTGTACTGCGGTATCATTCTGGGTGATGGCAGAGTGCTACTCAGGGCTAGTGTCATACCTGCCTAGGCTACAAGATTGGAGAGCTCTTCCATGTCTCTTTTCATGTAGTCCAGGGAGGTATGTCTCAGGTCATTCACACCAACATGGACAATGACAGAGTCATATTTGTACTTGTTGTGGAGGAACCTGAGTGCATGCATTATGTGGTGGATCCTAGCACCTGACAGGCAGCTGACAGTAACTTTCTCCTTGTTTATCCTGGTGAGTGGGACATCAGTGTATCTGACTATAGAGTCATCTATGACTAGTGTGTTGGGTACATTGTTTTGCCTTATTGGCTGTGGTTGAGTGGCACACTGAGTCTGCGGGCTTTGTGTCATTTGGGTTGTGTTAGGGGGGTGGAGATTGCTTGCATTTCTGCTTTGGAGGTCTCTGTTGCTTGAGCAAATTATTATTGAGAGCCTCCATGAATGTTTTTGTGTTTCTATGTGTGGATTTTGGTGGTGTAAGTTTAGTGAGACTATGTGATGAGTGTGGTGTGGTGCAAGTGTTTACCTTCTCCTCTTGACTGTCAAGTTCAGTCTTGGTTGGAGAGAGCTTTACCTCTACTTTGGCTAAGTGCATTTCTCACAGGTTGTGGTGTTAGGTGGTAGGAAGAGAGGGCTGTCTGTGTACATGAGGCAATTGCTACATTGCCCCAAGATGCCCAGATTCATCAGATAGACAGGAGAGAACACTGGGAGCTGACCCTTGGACATGCCTGAATAAAAACTACCTTCCTCTAGACAAGTGAAGAAAAGGACAAGAGGTATTTTAGTGGCTCACTGTTCACCGACATAACTAGAAGCAAACATCAACCCAAAAGGCAAGACTGCTGAACAGAGTTTTTAGACAGGCTTTTTAAAAAGACTCAGTTCCACAGTTCTGATAATTTAGATATGACCATCAATGATGGTGGACTTCCTCACTCCAGTAAAATGTATGCAGTTAACTTCAACCTGAAGATAAAATGCATTGATATGGGTCAATAGAATATCAGTGATTGTTGGGTAAAGCTTATTAATATTCTATCCTATGGGTTGTGAGTTAGAACTCTTAATGCAGATATCTGCATTCATTTTCATTGTACAATCTTAATAAATTAGTCACCAGAAGGGACCTTTTCTTCATTTTCTCCTGCTGCTTAAAAAGAGAGCTTTCATAGTTAGCCCATCATTGTTGAGAATATCTGGTCCTCCACTACTATTACATGACACATCTGTAAATAAAAACAATAATATTTCTTCATGATTTTACTTATGCATTTCCTTTAGGAACCCGTCTTATGCATTCTTGAAAGAAAAAAAAAAATCATTTATAGATGTGTTTATGTTTCAGGCACATACATAAAACACAGAAAATCTTTCGGATGTCAACAGAGCACTTGTGAGAAAATGTAATAGCCAGCAAAATCCTAACGTGTGTATTGTTACCTTTGACTGTAGCCTAGTGAAGAGGAAATAAAGAAGCCTGATGGCAAATGAACTGAAGCCCCCGGATTTGTTTCTGTAACATCCATCTTTGTCCTCTATTGTTAGTCTTCTGAAAATATGATCTGTACTGTTTATTTAAGCTGTCTGTAAATGATCCTGAACAGATCTCCATAAAGCACATGCATTTTGCAGTGATCAACACAATGCTATAAAGAGAAGATTAGGAAAACAGAAACATATAGTCTTAGAGAGCATCAGTCACATTTTTATTTTTATAGGTTCATAGGTTCATAGGTTCATACTAGGCTATCTGCCCTAGGGCATTTATAAGCCTAGCCAGAGTATGTTTGGCTTTCGCCACCCATTTTAAATTAATTTTGCTATGCCCTTTTTCGAGGTTAGTATACTGTGCCTCTGTCTAACAGTGACACAGAAGTGATACCTGGGGTAAACCTATGATCTCCCATCCACTCATCAAGATTCCTCTTGAAGAGAGTCAATGAGGGACTCTGCCTAACCTGAACTGGGATTTTATTCCATAGTGAAGGGAGCCTCTGGGTTATGAATCTGTCCCTCCAGCATGTCCTATTTATTTCAGTGCTGAGGTTCAAGTCTCTCGAGCGTGTAGCTCGATGGGATTTGGATTTTTTGAGGTGCAGCATGTCTCTTAATTCCGGGTTGGACATGGCCTTATCGTCAGGCACAGGTCACCTCTGAGCAGGCGGTATGCCACTGAGTAGAGCTGGAGTTTCTTTAACCGGGCAGCATATGGCATCTGTTTGAGCCCTTTGATCCTCTTGGTGAGGTACTTTTGGGGTCTTTCTAGTTGCTGCAGGTGTTTGGTAAGGTACATCCCAAAAGGGGCATTGTACTCGATTATGGGCCTGATGAGGGATGAGTAAAGAGGCACGATGACCTCCCCTAATCTAGATGTGAATCCCTTCATGATTAGGTGGGCTATATAAAATGTTTTTCTAACCACTTTGGCCACGTGGTTGTGAAATGAGAGATTGCTATCAACTTGGGTCCCCAGGTCCCTAATGACTTCTTCTGTACTTAATGGATTACCACCTATGTGGTAATTTGTGGGCACTTTGTTTTTGCCAAAGGGATGACTATACACTTTTGGCGTTTAGCTTGAGGCCATGGCTCTGGCACCAGTTGTCTGTTTCTATGAGGCCCTTTTGGAGGATGCTTGTGTCAGCTGGAGAGTCGATTATGGCACCCAGTTTGCAGTCATCTGCGAACTTGGTCAGCCACAGTCCTTCCGTGTTGGCCTGTACCTCCGAGAAATATATACCAAACAAGAGAGGTCCCAGGACTGAGCCTTGTGGGACGCCACTTGTAACTGGTTTGGAGTCTGACATGGCTCCAGCAATTCTAACCATGTGGGTTCTGTCCTTGAGCCAGTTTGCAACCCATCTAGTGACATAGGGGTTTATATTTAAGCTGGTGAGCTTATCTATAATGCCTGAGTGGGGTATTGTATTGAAGGCTTTTGCAAGGTCCAGATAGGCTGTGTGGACCACCTTCCCTTCGTCAATGGCCTTGGTGACTGTTTCAAAGAAGTCAACCAGGTTTAAGAGGCAGGATCTGCCCTTAACAAAGCCAAAATGGGTAGGATCCAGTGTCTGTAGGTCCCCAATATCTTTATTTATGAGGTCCATGATGATCCTTTCCATAGCTTTGCAGACCAAGCTAGTCAGGCTTATGGGGCGATAGTTTCCATGGTCTGTTGAGGTACCACCTTTGTGGAGAGGGACCACTGTTGCTGTACGCCACTCTTTAGGTACATATCCTGTAGTAAGGCAGAGATTGAACAGTAGTTTTATGTTTGGGTTTAGCTCTTCTTGGAGTTCATGTAGGACGCAGCCTGGGACACCGTCTGGTCCCATTGATGCTGTGTTTTTTGCTTTGGAGAGGGTGGCTCCCACCTGAGCATCTGAGATGTCGGGGGGGGCAGTACTCTGCTGGGATAGATATTTGCCCTTTTGGTGGGGAGGGGGGAGAGAAGTTTGTGCTGAACCTGTCAGCTAGGATGTTGGCAATGTCTGTGGGATCAGTGTATTTTTTGTCATTTTGGACTAATTCTGAGCATATCTGGGAATTCCCACCCAGGTTCCTAACATAACTAAAGAAAGCCTTGTGATTATCTTTAGTGTCCTGTGCAATTTTTCTCTCGAAGCTGGCCTTTGACGATTTTATGAGTGCCCTTAGTTTTTTGCTAATACTGATCAGAGATGCCTTCCCTTTTTGGGATTTTGCTCTATCATGTAGTAGCTTCCTCCTTCTATTGTATAGTTTGTTTATGGCTGGGGTCCACCAGACAGGTCGTCTGCCTTTGGAGGATTGGGTCTTGGTTTTATTTGGGATTGCATGATCCATGCATTCCTGAAGGTGTTCATAGAATGCATTTATAAAGGATTCTGCGGTCTGGGCCGTATTTTCCACAGGCCCATGTGAAATTTGCTTTAGAGAAGTTTTTCACTGTGGTTTTCTGGGCAGGGGGTGGGGTCGGGATGTGAATATCCAGTGAGATCAGTTTATGGTCTGATCTTACCAGTGAGGGATACACTTCTGGTCTGGAGCATAGAGTCCCCATGTTGGTGATGATCAGGTCCAGTATGTTTTCCCCTCTTGTGGGAGTGGTAACAAGTTGTTCCATAGCATTTGAGTTTATGAATTCTAGGAACCTTTGGGCAAGGGTGTTGGAGCTAGAGTAATGCTCCCAATCTATGTTTGGGTAGTTGAAGTCGCCCAATATAATGGTGTTCGGAGAGACCTTCATATTTTCCAGTGTTCTCAGGAAGGCCGAGTGGGGTTCCTGGGTTTGGGAGGGTGGTCTGTAGCAGGCTATAAACTGGAAGGCAGTTTTACCCACTGTTAGTTGCACATGGATAGTCTCTGATGCTTCGTGCTTTGCCACCAACCTAGAGGTGTGGGTATCTTTGATGAATATCGATACTCCCTCCTTTTGTGGTTCGGTCCAAGTTTTGGGGCCGAAAAGCATGGTATGAGGTATAACCTGGTAGTGCTGGGGTGCTCTCGGGTGTCCTGAACCAGGTTTCTGTTACTGCACAGATATCGATGTTCTCCATGCTAAGGAGAGTTTTGAGTGCGTGCATCTTGAGGTTTAGACTTCTAGCGTTGAGTAGCATTACTCTTAGTTTCTTATCCCTTGTGATACCTATGGAGGTGGGTTTGTCTTTTGAGCCTTGCCTAAAAAAGGCACTATGGGGTAGCAAGAGCCTTTGCCAATATCCAAAAGCCCAGGGGTGACAGGTGCAAGCCATCCCTAGCAAAGCATCGTGGCTTGTCGTGCATATCATCCCAAGCTGACAGGCATTGGATCCCCTTTGAATGACACCAATACTTAAGCCAATTGTTGAAATTGATCATCTTGTCTTCATATTGTGGCATCATTCTTGGTGAGGGTAAGATGCTACTCAAGGTCAGGGTCATACCAGCCTGGGCTACATGCTCAGAGAGCTCCTCTATGTCTCTTTTCATGTAGTCCAGGGAGGTACGTCTCAGGTCATTCACACCAGCATGGACAATGACTGAGTCATATTTGTACTTGCCTTGGAGTGACCTGAGTGCTTGTTAGTTTATTAGAGGTAATAAAAATTAGTTGGAAATTGATTATTGAATCTTCAGTCTATATTAACAGTTATAGAGTATGTCAGAAGTCATCCTGATTTAAGTTGTTTTGCAATAAATTCAACTCACTGCAATGTTGTCAGAAAAATTCTGTCACACCCATGGAAGCACAGATGTAGAATATTCTGTGTAGCATAAGAAGCACATATTACCTGTATATGTCGTAAAAATTTATCTTTTGCAGGATGTTAATTAAAAGGCAGAGAAGAAAGTTGTGAAGGTCTTCTGCACTAGCATCTCACAGAGGCCTATTTTTACCGTCAGCACTGCAAGGTGTGTCCTCATGTTAGCCTAGTTTCATACTGATGATTACATATCACATCGAATTATAAATGACTTCTTAAATAGTAAGCTTTTTTATAACTAAAATGCTTCAGAAAAAAATCTATCTTAAAAAAAATCTACTTAACTCTTAATTTACAAACATTTTTCACATATTGATTAAGAAGATTTGTCAGGTAGCTGTATTTCTGTGCTTATAGGACACATGCATTCCCATATCCATTTAGGAAACACAAGAACTGTTGTCAGAATAATTTTCTCCACTCAGGCCACTGAGGCATTTTTGTCTAAATTGTACAATATACATTATTTAATGCTCTTGGATGATGGTGGTCAGTAGTCCCTTCATATAAGAATATACTAGTTTGAAGGCTTGCCGAAGCCCACCCCATGTTATTCCATATAACTGTGTAAAGGTTATGATTTGCCTGCATGATTGCTATCTTTATGTAGAATGCTCTTCTGATATGCTTACTCTCAATATTGGTGTGTCAGCCTTTTACTTATAAAGAAGATACTTTAATGAATTAATATAATTCATCTATATTACCATGTTTCACTTAAAAAAAAAAACACTGACTGTGTGACAGTAGACTTTTTCAATGTGGAACTGAATTTCTGAGGAACATGAGAACATGAACCCCCCCCAAGGAAGAAAGTGTCAGCCCATATTGTCATGACTCCTGTTTTCTGATAACTTGGACTCCTAAGACAGAGAATTCCACTTCATCTCCACATAAGGTAATGTTGCTGTTGGGGGGGGGTCATCATTATGTGTGCTCAGTAGGACTGCCATGTATGTTCTACAACAGCTAAGTGATAGTCATGCAACATCTGTATGTTTGTTTCTAAACACTTAAAATATTAATGTATCAGTTAAATTTCATACCATAGTGCAAATAGTAAGGCTATAACAAAATGAGGGTTTATACCCAGTTACTTTCCCTGCATATATTCCTACCATGAAATCATAACTCAGCATTACAGAAAGCCTTACAATTCCCCTTCCCCCCATAAATGTGAATGGAAGATAATTTTATAAACTGATTACGCATAAAAAGAGTCACCCCACTGCAACACATGAAGTATCAATAGGTTTTTATATAAATCAAACATTTATAGAATGTAAGAAAGATGGCATTAAAAAAGGGTACTAGCAGAGTAATATAGCACATTCTATGTGTACTAAGGGGGTTCTCATGCCACAGCTGTACTGGGGTAACTATGGAAAGGTTCTGCAGTACAGATGCTGTTGGATAATACAAATAAGTGCAAAAATATTCAGGTGAGAAGTATCCTGCCCCAACAGAGAAAGATGAGAACATTGCCACAGGAAGTACAATGCTCATGTAGAGTATCTGACAATTTTTCTGAAAACTTTATCTAACTAGAGTGTGTAATACATTATCAGAGCACTATATTTATGTAAATATTAGAGCTTCAAGGCCACAGTCCAAATAGTATGTCTTCACTGCATGTGGATTGCTTTATAAAATGGCACTGTAGTACACTACAGTAACAAAATGAAATAGTGGACCCTCACATACATACATACACATGCACATACACATAAAGTTCTACTAATTATGAGCAATAGAACAGCATAGCTACTACTGGAAGTAATGTATCCTACTAGAAGTAATGTATCCTACTAGAAGTAATGTATCCTACTGGAAGTAATGTACACTATGGGATTTGCATGTTTATTATGGTGCCACAGTATATAATACACAGGATTATGATCAGGTCTCCAATCATAACCAATTTATTATGTGTTCCAGACATAGATGACAACAAATTCACCCCAAGAGCAAAGCTGAAAGTAGATGTGGATTTCAGAGAAATAAAGCAAATTCAATGAGAAATCCACACAATTGTTATAAATTTGCACAACAAATGTTCTGTAACTTTATTCAAAGGAGTCAATTTCCTCACATAAGGTTTTAAAATTGAATTCAATGGCAGATCACTTTACATGTAATACTGCTCATTGCTGGCAAAATCTGTCTCATGTAGATTAGTCAAATTAATATCTACTTTTGTATTACATAAAACATATGGGTCTTCAAGATATTCCACATGTAATTGTTTAACAACTTGCACTGTCAAAAGATTCAAATCCTTCACCACCTTAATGACTGTAAAAACTCTGTATTAAATTCTTGTCTTTCAGATTTCTTTAACTTTTTTATAATCTGTAGTCTCCAACACATCTTTACAAATCCTAGCATAATGTTCACTGCTTAGAATAACTATATTCTTGCCCTATCTGCACTCCTTATTAGGTATTTATTTTTTACTTTCATAAATTCATATAATGCCTGCCATTGTGAACATATCATGTTGTACTGAATTACATTTCTGCTCTTCTTATACTCTAACAAGTTTAGTTTCACCTCTTGTAAAAGCACTTTGTCATACATCTCTTCTGGTAGAAGTACATTTTCATATGCTACAATGACTAAACTGATTTTAGGAGGCACACATTTATTTTTACTTAATTAACAATTCATGGATAGCAACATCTGATTTATCTTTGTTAGTTGTTAATACTAAGGGGAGTTAGTCATTTTTTGCTGGAAAATGTGCTGCAATCCCATAAGAATGATGCTATTTTTGTGAAACATGGTTAAAGTGCAATTATTGGAAGCTATTTCTTTCAAAGTATAAATGTTAACAGAAACTGTACCGAAAAATCAGGTGGAGGTGTTAAGATCAGTATTAAAGATTGTTACAGGACCTGTGATTATTACATATCTGATGATAATAACAATACTGCAGACTGTGTAATTGTGACAGTAAAGACAACTTTTGGACAAACTACAATTGTTGGAGTGTACATTCCACCAAAGTAAAGTGCTGGTGACCTATAGGAATCGATACACTTCTTGCATGAAACACAGGAGTGAAAATGATAGTAGCTGGAATTTAAATTTACCAGAACCAGACTGAAATAATATCAGTTCTACAATATCTGTAAGGAAATTATTCACAGTATATGTCCAGGAAAAGCAGTTGTTGCAGATTGTAAACAACATACCAGGGAACAAAGCATGCTGTATATTATTTGTGTCCAAAAGGATGAATGTGACTACATGTCATGTTTCACCACCTTCAGGAAAACTTTGAAGAAAACTTGTTTAAAGATACTGAGCATAATAGGACTCTATTTTTAGATTATATTAAATAGGGCAGGATTGAAGGACTACAAATTGGTAACAGATTTCAGAATGTATTCTCAAATAAAACAGATTGCAGATAGATACTATAAAATCTTATACAACACAGTTTGGCTTCACAAAAGGGAGATGATTTGTTCTGGTCATAGTCAGGTAACTTCAAATACTGAAACAAAATTAGATTATATTGACAAAGTACTATGCAAACTTAACCCAAACAAAACAAAGACAGGAAATGGAATTATTAATAATGACCAGTGCAGTTCAACGTGAACTTATACTACCAATTTGTTTGTTATTCAATAGGCCATTTAAGTTAAGGGAAACTCCCCCAGGATTGGACAAATGCACTTGTTGAACATATCTTTAAAGGAAAGTAGAAAAGGGAAAACACAGAGTCTTGTTAACCTATCACTTTGCATTCCTGTTGTGAAAAAATGCTGGAGAAGGCTATTTTGGACATATCATTGTCAGAACTGAAAAGGCTGGAATTTGAATCCATATATCAGTGTGCTTATGTATAACTAGCTGTAACATGATGTTCTAAAATAATAACAGCTATAAATGTAAAATTGTTCTATTATGTAATTTATATAGACATATCTTCAGCCTTTGACAAGCTCACAGTTTAAACACTGCTCAATAAATTGCTGCAATTAGGTACCGATTTAATCTTGATAAGATGGATAGCAGCGTGGCCTGCAAATAGGACATGTATCATGCAGCAACTGCACAGTGAAATTGTAGTTTGCAGTCAGGGTGTCCCACAAGGCATTGTCCTAGACCCATACTTGCCTATGTTATCTTTCAGATCTTTCATTTTCTTCTCATGCATTTGATAGCTTGTATGTGGTGGACAAACTGGTTGCATGTGTTACATAAAGTGCAAGTCAGCAAAACAACTTGACCGTATTGACCATTTCGGCACAGGAGAATAATATGATGATAAATGCATAAAAAAATAAATAAATAAAAAAATAAAAAGCATATGAGATTTGGGGGAGATAAATTTATGGGCGACCATTTAATGCAATACACTGTGATTGAAATTATGGATTCATTTAAGGACCTGGGTATATAGGTAGACACAGCTTTGATTTTTTTCTGCTCATATTAACCAATAGTTATAAAACTATAGGTTATATAAAAAGATTTATGAACTCTAGCAAGTCAGAAATGATGAATCATTTGATTGGAAGTTACATTAGACTCAAACTAAAGTTCTGAATAAGAATAATGAGGAAACAATATAAGAAATATAATGAACAAACTGGAAAGAGTAAAGCAGAGTAATAACAAGGGCATCTCTGGAAGTGAATTTTTAACTTATTATGAAAAGATCAAAACATCTGAATTTGTACATTGTCTCATATAGATATTTAAGAGGAGACCTTATTCAGGTATATAGGCCATTTAGAGACAACTACACATAGGAATTGTTGTAGCTGTCAAAGAATAGTAGGGACTCATCAGGCAACCTGTAGGATATTATATTGGAACAAGAGATGCACTGCTTGGCTCTCTGAGAAAATAGCGGATGCCTGGCATAGACTACCAAACTATAGTAACGCAAGCAGTAAAGTAGATATTTTAAGGACTTAGAGACCTGTTATATAAATACCTGTTTTGTTACGCCGGCAGAAAATAAGGCATCATTGCATGAGCCTGAAGTATTTGTATCTATGTATATATGTTTAATATTCAGATTGCTGACATTTAACCTTACATAGTCAAAAACATTCAAAGATTCTTCATTAAATTGTTCCGAAACTTTACACTCATCCAAAAGCATCTATATATCATATTCAGATGATCTGAAACCCAATAATAAGACTCAGCTATTTTCTACAATGGTTGACTCATTTAAATTAATTTCAGCAGTAATTATTTGATGTTTGAAAAAGTATCGCAGGTGTGGTTTCTTAAAGAATTTAATTGCTTTTACCAAAACATCATCTTTTGTTGAAAAACATGTAAGTACATACTTTAAGCCTTTTACAATGCAGAATATTAACACATAATTACAAAAAATGAAGAAAGGTATCCCTACTTACTTGTCTAGTTATTTGGTGTTGCTGTTGCATGGCACTTTGTCCTTTCCCTTTAGTTTCAAATTCATCCCTCGTTTTCTTTCTTTTACTTTCTAAAACCACTGGAATCAATCCTTTCCAATGAATTACATTCAAAGCTCACTTATCTTGATGGTGAACTCTCTGCTCATCTCAAATATATAGAACAGCATCCTGTGACTATCCATTTTCCAGGTCTTCTAATCTGACCCATCAGATGACCTCTGTCATGTGATGTTGATCTTTAGAAATTAAATATCTAGTTTCCTTTAAAATTCTTAATGGTTCCTTGCAGGTTGCACTTATTCCTTTTAATAAAAACCTCTCACATTTTCCAGTTCAATGTTTAATGTTGTCATGTTTTCTTTATATATACACGTTTTCTTTATATTACTCGATACATACACATGTTTTCTTTATATTACTCGGTATATACACATTTTCTTTATATTACTCGTTATATATACATGTTTCCTTTATATTACTCAGTATATATAGACTGAAGAATTTGTTGCTTCATGAGCTTCATGTGATTTATCACATGATCATCACAGTTGCCAGCTCTGTACATGTAATATTCCTGGATAATCTCCAAACCCTTGCGTCACCACTTTTTTATGTAACTGCCCATAATGCTTCTATTATTTATCACTCTCCACTAATAGCTCCCTTTTACCTGGACCTCCTCAATACTCCTTCATAATATGTAATCATCTTCATCCTATAACCACTGTCTCTTTCTGAATATCTATTTTCATCTGATTCCATTTGAAAGCAACTAGACTCTTATAAGCTTGATATTAGCTAGTATTTTACTGTGTTCTTCATTTAACTGTCATGCTTTCATTGTCATATCATTTACAGTTCTGTGTATTTTCATTTACTGTTCCATGTTTGTACATTTATTATTCTCTATGTATGTAAATGTATTATGTTTTGATTAACTATCACATCATTACTAGTCTATATATATATATATATATATATATATATATAAATATATATATATATATATATATATATATATATATATATATATGTACATTTATTATGTATATATTGCATAACTGCCTTCTATGTATTCTGTAAAATGGAGCA
Organism: Protopterus annectens; assembly: GCF_019279795.1. Classification (NCBI taxonomy): domain Eukaryota; kingdom Metazoa; phylum Chordata; order Ceratodontiformes; family Protopteridae; genus Protopterus; species Protopterus annectens. Next base: position 1,383,232,958 of record NC_056737.1, read on the forward strand.
TTTCTTCCAGGGTTTTCAATGAAAATGGCACTTCTGCCCAGATGGACATCCCCGGTAAACAAAGTAATAAATAAATAAATACATACATACATAAATAAATACATTTATTCAGTATGCTTTCAAATTTTATATCAAGCCAGCTCACATAAGTGGCAATTTATGCCAATGTGTTTCACGTCTTTTTCAAAGGTACTGACTGAATTCTTTATTGCATATAACCGTTGCTGACAAATATTCAAGATCAAATATTTTGCAAGTAATGTTTGATTATAAAAATTATGTAGTCTTTATTCATAGCATTTTAAGACATCAAATTGTGCTGCAGCATATGTGGGTATCCTCACATTTGTCTATGCCCTCTACCTCCAGTTCAACTCTAGCAAATTATTTCATTCATAATATATATCCCATTTGAAATATTTTGTGTGTTGCATGCATTCTAATCAGCTTTAATGGTTCTCCTTGCCATATTTTTTGTGACTAGACTGCACAGATCCACAATTAAAAAGTATCTTATATATAACTCTCTGTCAGATTCCTGTCTTGTCTATCTTATTATAGGGACAGTCTTTCTAATATGTATGTTTTTTTTTTTTTTATTCCTGCCTCCAAAGTGTATGGCTATTCATTGACCTGCAAATTTACCAGGTGTCACAAATCTTCACACCATAAAAACTAACTAAAAAAATCTAGGGGATAATTTCCCTCTGTTTGAAACTACTACATTTATGTTGCTACCTTCTTAGAATAGATTGAAGTCAGCCTACGACTTCAGTTTCACATCTGAAATGAATATGGAAAATAGACTCAGCATCAGCAGTTAAGTTTTGCAGCCCAGCATTCGTTAATGGCTTATATAACATAACCTACCGGTTTCCCTTTTCCAGGAAACAAGAGCTGCATTTTATACAATGAACCCCTGAGATCTTGGCTTAATAATACTGTACCTGTTAAGATAATTATTTCTGACTTCTGATAACAAGCATTTGAGGGAAACACATTATAATGATGCAACTGTATGCACGTTTGTGTTTGTTGTTCACATTATAATGAAGTGATTGTATGCATGTTTGTGTTTGTTGTTTAAATTATAATGAGGCGATTGTATGTATGTTTGTGTTTGTTGTTTACATTATAATGATGTGATCGTATGCATGTTTGTGCTTGTTGTTTACATTATAATGATGCGATCGTATGCATGTTTGTGTTTGTTGTTTACATTATAATGATGCGATTGTATGCATGGCTGTGTTTGTTGTTTACATTATAATGATGTGATCGTATGTATGTTTGTGTTTGTTGTTTACATTGAAATGAGGCGATTGTATGTATGTTTGTGTTTGTTGTTTACATTATAATGATGCGATCGTATGCATGTTTGTGTTTGTTGTTTACATTATAATGAGGCGATTGTATGTATGTTTGTGTTTGCTGTTTACATTATAATGATGCGATCGTATGCATGTTTGTGTTTGTTGTTTACATTGTAATGATGCAATCGTATGCATGTTTGTGTTTGTTGTTTACATTATAATGAAGTGATTGTATACATGCTTGTGTTTGTTGTTTACATTATAATGAGGCGATTGTATGTATGTTTGTGTTTGTTGTTTACATTATAATGAGGCGATTGTATGTATGTTTGTGTTTGTTGTTTACATTATAATGATGTGATTGTATGCATGTTTGCGTTTGTTGTTTACATTATAATGAGGCGATTGTATGTATGTTTGTGTTTGTTGTTTACATTATAATGATGCGATCTTATGCATGTTTTTGTTTGTTGTTTACATTATAATGATGTGATCGTATGTATGTTTGTGTTTGTTGTTTACATTGTAATGATGCAATCGTATGCATGTCTGTGTTTGTTATAGGGTGTCAAGCAGTAACCCTTAGTCTACAAATTTATGACACATGGCATCATAAAGTGGATTATTCAGGGAAAGATGGTGGAGAGAAGGAAGGAACCAATCATGTAATAAATGCCAGGCTTAATGCTAACCAGGACAGTCTTTCTAAACCAAAGGAAAAATATTTTACTGTCTGAGGTCACATAAAGTACAGTTGTGTACTCTTACCATAAATGTAGATGTTCAAGTGTATTCACTGTTGCAGTCATCATATTTGGGTTATCTGCTTGCAGTATCCCTCAGTCGGCCTTATTATCAAAGTCTTGGGTCCTGCATCGGTTGCTGCCTCATCTTCCATGACGTCAGGTAGTCAGGGGTATAAAGCATGCAGCCGACATCATTACATCAGTTTTTCTTGCCCCAGATGTCAGGTGCCCCCATAATGGGAAGCAATTATATACATTGTTACACCGCCAAAAAAAAAGCAAATACACCAAAAAGCTTTTAGCATAGCAAAACAAGAATACAGGAATAGTCAATAGAAGTCAGGGGACTGGAGGGAGAGTAACCAGGAATGCAACAGTGAATACACTCGGACATCTACATTTATGATAAGTATACACAACTGTACTATGTTCTTCGTGTTTCACTGTTGCAGTCATCACAATTGGGTAGATTCCCAAAGCTAAGGATGGGAGGAGGTCATTAGATAGCATAAGGACCAGCTATAAGGCCCTGCAAGACTGCAGTGGCAAAACCAGCTCTGGATTTAGAAAAAATTGGCAAGTGGTAATGCTTGGTGAAGGTATGTACAGAACTCCAGGTAGCAGCTTCTAGGATGTCCCTGGTAGGGGCACTACTGAGAAAGGTTGTTGAGGTAGATGCAGCCCTGGTTGAATGTGATCTAATCCCCTGTGGGGTAGGTTTTCCATGGTGCTTATAGCAGAGATGAATGCAGTGGCCTATCCACTTAGAAATGGTTTGCTTTGAAATGGCCTTCCCTTTTGCCCCTGCAGCAAATGCAACGAGCAGCTGTTCAGATTTCCTGAGAGGTTTAACCCTGTCCAAGTAAAATCAAAGTTGTCTGTACACGTCCAGTGAGTGCAATATTTGTTCCCCCTTGTGCTGTGGATTAGAAAAGAAGACTGGCAAATGAATGGACTGATTAAGGGCCACACTGGATACCACCTTGGGCATGAAGGAGGGATTGGTCCTGAGGGACACCCTGTCTGCATGAAAGATGATGAAAGGCTCCACTGTCATGAGGACCTGTAAATTCAGACACTCTTCTTGCTGAAGTGATGGGTGGAAGGAAGGCTGTTTTCCAAGAAAGGAATTTCAACTCTGCATTTGCAGCTGGCTCAAAGGGAGGTAGATTAAGTTTTTCCAATGCAAAGTTGAGGTCCCAGGCTGGAGTAGGGGCTCTCCTTGATGGTCTTAAGTTTTTGGCCCCTCTGAGGACCTGCTTCAGCAGTGGATGAGAGAAGAGGGGTGGTTCTGTATTTTAATGAGCTGAAATGGCTGAGGCATGAATTTTGACGGAGGAAAAGGAAAGGACCTTGTGAAGCATCTCAGTTAAGTATTGAAGAATCTGAGGTAAATTGGGTGCTGCTGTGCCTATCCCCTGAGTTTGGCTCCAGGAACAGAATCTTTTCCATTTTCAGCATAGGAATTTCTAGTACTAGGTGTCCTTGCCTCCAGAATAACATCCATCACTTGTTTACTGAGGGATGGTAACAGAGAGAGATCAGGCAATTAACCAGGCTTCCAGGTTCAAGGTTTGAAGCTGTGGGTGCAGAATCTGGCCCTCCTGCTGGGACAGCAGTGTAGGGGTCTGAGGCAGGTGCCATGGTGCCAGCAGTGACACACTGCGCAAGAGGAGGTACCAGTGTTGACGTGGCCAGTCTGGTGCAATCAGTATTTTCCTTGGTTTGTCCTGTTTTATCTGTAGTAGTAGCTTGAAGAAGAGAGGCAGAGGGGGAAAGGCATAAACTGATAGGTTTATCCAGGTGAAGGACAGGGCATCCACTTTCCAAGCTTTTTTGTGGGAAGTCCTTGTGCAGAATTTGTCCAGTTGGTAGTTCTGGGAGAGGCAAACAGGTCTATCTCTGGGATCCCCCATTTGTTTTCCAACATGTTGAATATCTTTGGTTCCACTTTCCACTACTATGGGTCCATGATATTTCTGCTTAGGATGTCTGCCAGTGAATTTAGCTTTCCTGGAAGGAATTGAGCCTGTAGGCACACTTGGTAGCTCAAAGCTGTGTTTCACTGAGCCATGGCTAGTTTGCAGAGAGAGTATGAGTGGGTTCCTCCCTGCTTGTTTATGTACCACATAACAGTGGTGCTATCCGTCTTTACCAATAATTGTCCTGGAAGAATGTCATTCTTGAAGGCTGTCAGAGCATTCTGTACAGCTAACATTTCATTTTGATTAATATGCAGGTATTAACATTTGACTTGGGTTCTATTTGCCCTGAATGCACTTCCCTGCCAAGTGAGCCCCCCCCCCCATGCATAGTCTGATGCATCTGTTGTTAGGGTTTGGGTGGCAGGGGGTAGAGTGAATGTCAGTCCCTTGTTTTGGTGGTAGGCCTCTGCCCACCAAAGGAACTCTATCAGTAGACAAGGTATGATAGGAATCATTGATTCTAGGTCCTGAGAATGTTGACACCATAGGCATTTTAGATACCATTGTAGTTTCCTCATATGTAGTCTTGCATATGGAATTAGTAGAATGAAGGAGGCCATGAACCCCAGGGCTTGCAGTATTTTCCTTGAAGATAGCTGGTTCTTTGTGGCCAGTAGTTTGAAGTAGGCTGTCAAATTAACTTGTTTCTCTGGTATGAGGTAGGCCATCTGGGAAGTTGTATTCAAGCTTGCTCTCAGGAATACAATTTGCTGGTAGGGTACAAGATGTGGTTTCTTTTCGTTTATGGTATACCCCAGAAAAGTTAGCAGTTTCTTTACAAATGCCAGATGATTCAATAGTATGTCTTGGCTTTCTGCCTGAATTAGACAATCGTCCAGGTATGGGTACATTTGAATATTTCTTTGCCTGCAAAAAGCAATGACTGGAGCTTGGCACTTTGTGAATACCCTGGACACAATAGATAAGACAAAGGGCAGTGCAGAGAACTGATAGTGCATGTAGCCTGCTTTGAAGCATAGGTATCTTCTGCAAGATTCCCTTATTGGGTTGTGCAAGTAGGCTTCCTTTAACTCCAGTGTTGCCAAACAGGCATCTTTGCCTAGCATAGGAAGCAGCTGATGAAGGGTTAGCATATTGAATTTTGTGATTATCAAAAATGTGTTTAGGATAGACAGGTCCAGGATAGGACGCCAGGAATTGTCTTTTCTGGGTACTAGAAAAAGTCTTGAGTATAAACCTTGTCCCCATTCTTCTTCTGGGACAGGTTGAATAGCCCTGATGCTTAAAAGAGAGTGAACTTGCTTTTGAGCCTCTGCCCACTGATTTGGGGGTAGATATGGCCAACTGCTTGGGGTTGGTAAGGAGTGGAAGTGGAATCGGTATCCTTGGGAAAGTATATTTAAAACCCATTTGTCCTGGGTAATGAGTTCTCAATTTTTTGCCTGCAGGGCAATCATGCCCCCTAAAGGAATGGTCAGTTGAGCAGGGCTTGGAAGGTTTAAAGTTAAGTCATTGAGACAGTTTACCATAGGGGGGAGTCTTGCTACTTCCTGCTTTGGAAGTGGGAGGCCCCACTGCTTAGTCCTGTGAGTCCCTTGGGACTGCAGCCTGGGTGTTCTGCTGGTTCTGGGTTTGGACTGAGAAGGCCTGGAAGAGGCAGGATAGGACCAATTCTTAGAGGGCCAATGCCTACTAAATCTGGGAGGCTGTAATTGCAGGAAATCTTTACCAGTTTGCATATATTTAGCTTTTTCCTCCATCTTTTTAAGTACTTCTACTGCTTTGTTGCCAAACAGGCGGTCTTGGTTTAAGGAATCCAGCAATTTAGCCTTAACATGATCTGGCAAAGATTGCTCCTTAAGCCAAGCATGCCTTCTAAGTACAGACCCAGTGACAGCAGCCCTGCAAGACGCCTCTAATGAATCAAAACCACACTGCAAAATATGCTTTCCAACTTGTTCAGCAGAATGCATTAAATCCTGTAAATCTTTATTTTCAGCACAATCAGGAATCAACATAATTTTCTGTTTAAGCTATCCAATAATATGCTGCTGGTACTTTAACATATGAAACTGACAGTTTAAGGCCCTAATGGCCAAGGTTGCAGAAGTGTATACCTTCTTACCCCATCTATCCAGTGCCCTGGAATCTCTATCAGAGGGGGTAGGATTTTTGGCAGTAGTAGCCTTAATGCCCTTGGGTCCCTGTGAAATGGTCTCAGGATCCGCAGTAGGATTTTTAAAAAGGAACTTGTGAGAGTCCGGAACCCTGTAATACCTATCAGGTTTCCTGGGAGCAGGAGGTAAAGAGTCAGGGGCCAGGATTGATTCCGAGAAGGCATCATCAACAATGTCCAGTACAGGAGGTATAGCTAAAGGCCTGTGTCGGGACAGGAGTAAGAAATCCCTAAGCCTCTTTTTGAAGTCAGAGTAATCCTGGTTTTTCCAGCAAAAATGCTCCCTAAGAGTATGCAAGGTTTCACCAAAAGAGAAATCCTCTGGAGGGGAAGCAGAGGGAATGGAGTCCTCTGAATCAGAATCCTCATAGGTAGATAAGGGTAAATCCTGGTCATCAGTGGAAGCAGAAATTTCAGAGTCCTGATCAGAAGAATCAGAAGAAAAATCAGTCCTAGGTCTCTTAGAGGGGGAAGGATGGCTTCCCCTGATTAGAGTAATAAGGTCTTCAGCCATTCTTATAATTTGTTTTTTAGGCATATGGGCCTGGCCATGTGGTCTGGGCGTCAGTTTTCTAGGCATGGATCGAGTTTTAGACCTTGAAGAAGAAGATGGCATTGGTTTAATATGCAAGTCAGTAGGCCTGAATACACCCGCAGAAGCAGGTGCCTGCACAGTGGCTCAGGACCCATCCAAGGTAGAGACATCCGCAGGTTCCACAATTGAGGAAGCATCTCGTGGCATACTGGACTCTGAATGGGTCTCAGTAGAGGCCTGCAAATCTGAAGTAGCGGGTATCAGGGACTGCAAAAGAGCCTCACTGAGTACTGGTGAACTGGCGACTAGCTTAGGAGAGGTGTCGTCGGCAGCTTTGGACCTATGCGGTCTGTCTCATTCTTTATCTTTGCATTTTTTTGGTATGTCGGTAGTCGGGTGGCATACCAAAGCCATTTCTGGATAATTGAACTGACTACCAAAATATTTAGAAGCATAAATGTACTGATGACGAATTGTTAGAGGTTTGAATAAGACACAAAACCAACAGCGAGGTACGTCATGGTTTGGGCCTAAGCAAGGAATGAAGTGCGAATGAAAATCTTTATGAGGTATTTGCTTTCCACAAAAAATACAATTGTTAACTTTTACTGACATCAGTTTAGCACAAGAAAAAGTTTCCCCAATGGGGTACTTAGCTTAGCTGAAGACTTCGGTTCTGAAACTCGAAAATGAAAATTTCAGGAGTCGGCCAACCGGCACTTGCGAACTGTTTCTGCTTCAGACACCGCATGGTATGGCAAGAAAGACTGATGTATTGGCATTGGCTTAATGCTTTATACCCCTGACTATCTGACGTCATGGAAGATGAGATAGTAACTGACACAGGACCCAAGACTTTGATAATCAGGCCGACTGAGGGCTACTGCAAGCAGATAACCCAAATGTGATGACTGCAACAGTGAAACACGAAGAACATCTGTTCTGGTAACCATGCTAATATGTGGTACAAAATTTTAAGTGGTCCTTAAGTTAGCTAAAAATGTCAAAGTATTAGTGACTCTACCTGTAAGTTAAGATAAAAGGAGTAGTTAATGTCCCTTTACTGGTAATAAACAATGTAAGACACCAAGTAATGGTTTTACTGTTTGTGTACAGTTGTGCAAAGTTATTATTTACAATAGCTGAATTAAAACTGTATTGTGTATATGATGGTTGAAAGTTCCCTAATCCCTGTAACAGCAAAGGAAAAAAAAGGCAATCTGAAACATTTATACATTTTGTAAGCATATTACATTTTCCAGTAATGGACAGGTGCGGACACCTGAGAATCAGAATATGCATGTTCATGCAAGGCAGGAGAATTAGAGAATAAACTATAAAAGTAATACTATTGTGATAATAACGCATGAATAAATCTGATAATAGTCTAACACATCTATCGCATTATGAAAACAGAAGCAGCTTTGTTTTTTCAGTTTGTCATCAGTCTTGCTACAGACTTGCTTCATAATGTGTCACCAATAAAAGCAACATTCAAAGAAAAAAGAATTCCAGATACTGACAATAAAGAATGGAAGCAGAAAGGTCTAGGAAAACAATCACAGGGAAGTGGAGTAGAGAAGTCTGTATCAGGCAAGTGAAACAAATGCTTTCAGCTACACTGCTACAGCATTGGCTTCAGCAGTGCTTACTTATATTAGCCTATGTACACCTGTGGTTTGCTTTAAACTTGTGTTTGTGAATGCTTCTCATCTAGATTGCTGGGTTGTGACTTAATGAACCTGCTAACTTTGTCTAAGTGAGGCATAAAAAGCAGTCAATTACTACTTGATATAAATCTTCAATTTAGCCCTCTAATCTGTGATATTATGTTTTACAAATTTTCCAGAGAGCTTATAGGCATTCAGAAGACGTGCAACCAGATATATTTTGTAAAATAGTCTGTTATGTTGTTAGACAGAACTTTACAAGAGCACTGAACATTATTTAAAAATCAGATTATCTTTGTTGTTCACAAATGACAAGCATCCCAGAACTGCCTGCTTACAATATAAATTAGTTGCAGCAATATTAGGAATTTTAAACTTTCAATTACTGATGGAACAGAATTCTCAGCACAAAGACAACATGAAAAGAGTTGTAAATGTTAGTATTTTGATAAAGATATATTGAAAATGAAGAAAAAACATTTGGACAAAAGAAGTAAACGGAAATGTCTTTGCTGGGGATACAACAAGCATTATAATAATAAACTGATTACAAAACAATTTGTTTAAGAGTAATTTAGCCTGGCTCAATAATTTGCTACTACATACACATGGATTAGCTTTCGGGAATGTATGTATTTGCCTAGTTCTGATTAAATGACTGACAACAGTGGAATGTTATCATATAGAGGTGTGTTTAGGATCTCCCAGGGGATGCAGGGGGCCTAACCTACTACAAAAAAGGAGTTTAGAAATCACTAAAAGTGGTTTAAAGCAATTTTTTTCATTAATTTGTCCATTGATGATTAGACTACCTCACTGCATCTAGGAAGTAACCTTTCTGTACTAATTTTATACATAAAAATGTGCTATTGCTGATTTAAAGTTCTGTCATGTGCTCTGGCATCTTTGTGTCTGAAACTGGTCTGGTTAGCTACACCAACACCACCACCCCACCCCCTGCCTTTGAGTGATGCATCTACTGCTTCTGTCATTTTGTGCCTGAACTACTACCGATTTCCTAGCAGTGCACTTATTGGCTTGTGGTCTGATTTAGATTTGTCTTGTTTGTATAGACCACTTCTCCGTTGAGCTTGGTTGTGACACAATCAACCTGCCTTGAAGTCTGCTACCCAATTTGACTTTAAAACTAGAAACTGAACATCTGGAAAGTGTTGCTCTAAGCACATCACATTTGTGGACTATACAACACAATACTGGAATGCATATGAGTCTTGATGTTTGTCTTTTCCTGGTTAGGGGTTGCCACAGCAGAACTCCGGTCCGCTAATGATTGGCAGTAGATTTTTTTATGGTGCTGAGTTGCCAGCCCGACGCCCAACCTTCAGCGAAGGCATGCCCATTTACGCATGTCTTTCGGAGGCCACTTGACCGAGGGGAGGACATGCAGACTTCACACAGAAGGCGCTCCAGCCGTGAATCGAACAGGAGAACCTCTTGCTGTGAGGCAACAACGCTACTGCTGTACCACCGTGGCTTTAACTGTCCTATTACTCCCAACCCCTGTTCACTTGATTAGTACACCCTTGTACACACGTGCACCTGTTTTTCCTGGCTGCGTATGATGGCAGTTTGTGAAAGCTGTCCACTACTGATGCTAGATTTACTATTACTAATTGCTGTCCCCTGCCACGAGTTTCTGAAATGTGTCTGACATATTGTTATCTTGTTATACTCTGTCTTTGCTCTGGCTGTTTTCTTACTTCCATTGCCACAACAGTATCACACATGTACCTTATTTATTTCATTATTTTTACTTTTCTGCTCTGCATTTATTACTGCGGAGACTTGGCCTGCTGCAGACAGTTCAAGTACTGATTTGTGCCACCCATGTTTATTGTATCTATTGTCTCTTACTTGTGTTATCTAGCTTGTAGAATCTTGTGATAGTTTGCCTGCTCAATTAGCTGGCATATGAATTCTCACAGATAGCTGTATCTATGTCTTCTATATTACTGTTCTGACATATCCATGCTTGCTCCCATGTCATGTATGAATACACAAAAAAACAGAGAGAGCACTCGCCTAAGATATCCTTGGTAAACAAAGCATAATCCAGAAAAAAGCCAAGGTGTATCACCGTAGATGCCTCACCAGTGAGCGTTAGGTCAAATATCAAATCAATAAAATAAAAACATTAAAAACTTTATTCATACGTGGTTAACCACTAAAATTGTCTCAGCGGACTCACAATTCCAAAATGTATGGATAAGCGCTTTCGGCAAAAACAACCACATTTGATATTTGACCTAACGCTCGCTGGTAAGGCATCTACGGTGATACACCTTGGCTTTTTTTCTGGAATGTATGAATAATTGGTACTGCACTGACCATCGCATTGTAGTATCCCTGCTTGTTGCTTTACCATTCTTATGCTGTAAAAGCCTTATGTTCCCTTGAGTTGTTATGCCAAGCATTCACACTTGCTGTTCAGTTGATCCTACTGTGGTGTACTGTATTGAGCTGAACTGGGTTGTTCTGTATATAGCTATATTAAATAGCACCATATTGTACAGAATTACATTGTATTGCACTATATTATAGAGAGTTGCACTGTTTTGCACTGTCCTGTAACTACATTTATTGCCCATATTGTGTGTGTGTGTGTGTGTGTGTGTGTGTGTGTGTGTGTGTGTGTGTGTGTGTGTGTGTGTATAAATATATATATTATATGATACTGCACTTTTTTGCACTATGTGCACTGCTGCACTGTGCCTTTACATCATAAAGCACCCTACTACTAGACAGACCAAGGGTAATCAAATCCCGTAACATTGCATAACATCTGCTTTTCTGATATCTCTATGTTAACCGTGGGTCCAGATTCTCTCTCGCTACCTCGTCTGCTCTCAGACTTCTAGCATTATCCATCTTGAGGCACCATGTAAACTGCCACGTGCTTAATTACATCCATTTGTACAGTCCCACCACAGAATGATCCCACATATGAAATGTGCAAATATTTATTACAAATATATGCAAACCTCTCACACAAAATGGGCATCAATAACTATATTAGCACCATACCTACAGACTGTATGATGAACATAAAATCATCCTATTCCAAGGCAGAAGCATAGCAGGGACAAGGGTACAGGGGACAACTGCTCTGGGTGCAAGGTGTTAGAGCACTACTGGGAAGTGCGCTTCCTGCATTGTTTTTTTAGTGTGCCAGAATTTTTGAATGCTGGTACAGAAATAAGAAATGCACTTCAGGTACAAATGTGCCCTTCAGCTTGTACAGTTTAAAAGTAAAAAAATCCTCTTATTTATTTATTTTATTTTATTAATTGCTTTTCTGCTTAAGGATTGCGGGGGGGGGGGGGGTCTGGTCTGGCTTTAGTGCCAAACTAAGGGAGTGAGGGAGGGGAATCTTTTTTAGTTTCTTTCTTTCACTTCACTTGAAAATCTGTGGCATCAGATGCCACAGTAGAAATGGGCCTGGGGTGCTAGATCAGCCAGCTATAGCTGTCTTCCAAGGTGCCCAAAAATCAATTCCTAGGTACAGCATTGTGGATGTATGCACAGTAGCCAAACCTCAACACTAAAAGCCATTCCATACCATTTACAGCTTGTTCCACCAACACCACAAACAACAGTCATAACAGCAGTCTGATCAAACCTTTCCGGCCACAAGAGCAGGTCACTTGTTGTAGCAATGTATTTGTTATAGGTGAATCCATAGTTTGCCACACCTATACATTACTCACAGATGGACAAAGACAGGGTAAAAGTCAAGTGTTTCTAGGGTGCCAAAATATGCTATTTCACTAATGGTCTCACATCCCTTCATTATAATTCTGAATGTTAGCTTTCTGAAGTTGGTGTATGTATGTATTTTTCAAAACATTCCATTAGACTATAGGAAAAAGGATGTGCTGGAGCTCAGTCAATATACCTCTAAGGTTGGAAATAATTTAGTTTTCAGCAGTGTTCAAGCATCACAGAGCAATATGCCACAATATTAGCAAAAACTGATTGACTTTAATCATTTTTATTTGTATTTGTTAAACAGGATAGAGCACTAGTTTCCATGGTCCTTTATGAGACTCAGCCCAGGGGTGCTGTCTGCTTAGGTGACTTGCTCAGAGTCACACAGTTATTGATCTCGCTGGTTAAACAATGCAATGACCCCTCACCTACATTTTGCCAGAATAGAATAACCACAAGACATTCCTTATTTATGTAATGAACCTCAGAAATACTGCCCAGCTTTGCTTCAAGCACATCACAAACCCAGAAGATATAGCTAATATCTCTGCAGATAAATTTGCCTACAAGTTTTCCCCTTTGTTACTTCCAAACTTCTGAACTTCACAATACCAAGTCTCCAGTTAGCACCTCCTCCCACCCATATTTGCCTCTGAACAGATACTAAACATACTCAGCAAGACCTAAAACCATCATCTGAATGGGTCAAGATAACATATTGGTCTAGTTCCTTTCAGTATAAAACATCCCTTATCAGTTCTCACCCCTGAACTATTCAACCACAGCCTCTCTACTCAATGCATAACATAAGCATAGGTTCATAGGTTTATACTAGCCTAATAACCTCCAGGTTTTTTACAAGCTTAGCTGTGCAACTCAACACAGTTTTGTCCCTGAGATCCTTGGATGCCTATATGGTGGGGTATGTTAGTAAAGAGGTATCTAAGTGTTATTGAGGGGGGTATGTTATCTGGGGATTAATTAACTGATTGGCAATCTCTGTCCATCAGAGACATGGGGGCCAGTGATCCTTTGAGACATATATTGGTCTCTCCAGTATGTTTTATTTATGTTGCAGGCAAAGTTCAGGTCCTTGGATCTAGTGGATCTAGTATTTATGGTGCTGTTTGTTTTCTAGATGTGCAAGATATCTATCAGAGCTGGATATGAGGATACCTTATATACTAGGCATACATTGCTTCTCAGTAACCTGTAGGGAGAGAGAGAGAGAGAGAGATAGAGTACAGAGATAGGGTCTTAAGGTGATCTGTGTAGGTCAGGGTATTCAAACCCTGAATTCCCCTTGTGAGGAAGCTTTGAGGGGATTCTATCTGTTGCAAGTGCCTGCTACATGCCAGAGGAGGCATTTTACTCAATGATGGGTCTGACAAGGGCTGTGTAGAGTGGTAGTATAACTTCCTTGGACCTGGATGCTAGACCTTTGCTTATAAGTTGGGTGACGTTGAATGCTTTTCTTACTACCTTATCTATGTGTTGGTCAAAGGCCAGATTATTGTTTATATAATGTTCCCAGATCCCCAACAATCAGGTCAGCTCTTAGGTGTGTTTTACTAATTAGTTTGGGTGGACAGTTTCCCAAAGGGCACTACAATGCATTTCTTTGCATTGAGTTTTAATTTGAGGCTTTGACACCAGTCATTTGTTTGTTTGTGTTAATTCCTCTTGTAGGATGTTGGTATCATGGGAGGTAATCTATGACAGTCATCTGTGAACTTGTGAGATAGAGGCCTTTGACATTAGCCTTGATTTTTGAGAAGTACATGTCAAACAGGATAGGTCTCAACACGGAGCCCTAGGGTACTCCAATTGTGACCAGGCTACTGATTGGAGGTGATCTCACCAATCCTGACTTCTTGGGTCCTATCTGTGAGTCATCCAGCCATCAGGGATTTATGCCTAGTTCTGAGAGTTTGTCAAAAATACCTGAGTGGGGTATTATATTGAACACCTTGGCTGGGTCAAGGTAGGTGGTATGCACTGTTTTAGCCTCATCCATAGCCTCAGTGACCCTCTTAAAGAAGTTTACAAAGATAAGTAGTCAAACAACCTTGGTAACCCTTTTGAAGAAGTCTATCAAGATGAATAGGCAAAACCTTTCTTAACAAAGCTAAACTGGGATAGGTCCAGTGTCTGTAGGTTGCCAATGTCCTTGTTGATCACTTTAATGATAATTCATTCCAAAGAATTGCATAATAGACCTGTCAGACTGATGAGTCTGTACTTACCGGGGTGTTTGCTGGTCCACCCTTATGAACAGGGATGACCACTGAGCTCTCCATTCACCTGACACGTAACCTGTTTTGAGGATGTAGTTGAAGACTAACTCAAGTGGTCTTGCTAGGTCATATTTTATGTTATTTAGGAGGCAACTGGGATATTGTTCAAAACAATAGAAGCAGTTTAGCCTTAACATGTGCCACCAGAATCTGCTCCATGTTGATAGTTGGGGGGTATGCCATAATGCATTTCACAAGGGTATTGGGAGTGGGTTGGGGGTGAAGTTAAATTTATCAGCCAGTAGATTAGCTATGTCACCTGGTCAGTGGAGGTTGTGCCATTTACTACCATTTCTGCACACAGCTGAGTGTTACCTTTAAGGTTCCTGGTATAGCTGACAAAGGCTTTGAGATTGCCCTTAGCCTGGGAGGCTATCCTGACCTCATAATTGACCTTGTTGGACTTTATAATCTTCTTAGTTTCTTGGTTAGTTGAATTATAGAGGTGTTGTCTCTATGATAATTGATCTTTCTGATTTTGGCCATGACTTTTTTCTTTTCTTGTATACCCTGCTAAGGTAAAGATTCCACCAGTGATAAGGTTTTTAGTGTCAGATCTGGGCTTACTTCTGGTAGGTATGACAGCCTCACTGTAGCCATTTACGTGTTTGTACAGAGTTTCTGTGAATAATTCTGCATAGGTAGCTGTAGTCATGGGGTTTGGGTAGCTGTGAATTTTAACAAACTGTCGCTTAATAGGATATAGTTTGCTTTAGACAAGTTCCTAACTGTTGCGGGCTTAGTTGAGCTTTTCAGGTTGATTTTTATTTTGAGGAAGGGGGTGCAATACTTTCCCCTTGTTGTTGAGTACTAGGTCCAATATGTATGATCCTGTGGTTGGAGTGCACACTGTCTTTTCCAGGGTGTTTCTGATTATAAAGTACAGAAAATTATGTGCTGCAAGATACAAGCAGTATACATTTCCCAGTCTCCCATGAATAAGGCATTTGGTTTGATGGTAAGTGTCTCTAGTTCTCTATGTAAGAGTTATGAGCTTCATGGGTCACAGAGGGCAACCTGTAGCTGGTCAGGACATGTTAATGAACCTTGTCCATGGAAACTAGGACATAGATGAACTGAAGTGCATCATCCTCTGTAACCAATTTGGAGTTCTATTTGTTGCTAATGTAGATGAAGGCAACTTCACTTTTAACCCTTGTCTGTGCTGCTGTTAGACTAAATGTGTGGAAGACACTGTAGCCTTCCACTGCTAGAGTGTGTTTTGTAGCTTTAATCCGAGTCTCAGTAACAGCACACTTGTCTGCATTCTCCAGAGTAAAGATACTCCAATCCAGCATCATCAACATACTGATCAATCTCAATATAAATCCTAATGCAACCTGCTGGTTTGCCAACTGACTCATTGGTAGACACCACTCTGTTATAGTTACTTGCACATGATCCTCCAAGAGACTTGTCACCACTAGTATTCTCCAGGACTCCATTTTAGGACCACTTCTACTTGGCATCTGTTTTTCTGATGTCAGATCTGATGCTTAGGCCACTGGGTGACCAAGTACATGGATAACCTTAAGGCAAAGGACCATCATCATCTCTCCTGAAGACACTTGGATCTTCCAAACAAGCTGGACAAATACAGACTTGTGATGTCAAAATCATCATCTAAAGTAGAACTCCAAGACATTTGATATTATATGGTTTGAAAAACAAAATCTCTCATCTACAACATAAACAACATCCACCAGCTTTGACTCATGGGTCTATATTATAAGACTGAAAATTCAGGTACTCGAATACCTAAAGCTCAATCTCTAAATGTCAAAACCTAAAAACCGTGAATGGCCACTTCCACACAGGGAAAGAATCCACTTGGCTGTATTAAATAAAACAAACTTTTAAACCCAGATAAACTGAGG
Source organism: Protopterus annectens (assembly GCF_019279795.1). Classification (NCBI taxonomy): domain Eukaryota; kingdom Metazoa; phylum Chordata; order Ceratodontiformes; family Protopteridae; genus Protopterus; species Protopterus annectens. Next base: position 1,383,249,247 of record NC_056737.1, read on the forward strand.
GGGCTTTACCCCACACCCCCCTAACTGCATATATCAACTCCAAGATTGCTCTACATTGGAGAAAAGAGGAAACTCCGCATAGCGGCCAAGCAAATTTTTTCTCTGACGAAAAATTTGCGGAAGTGGCCATTCACAGTTTTCAGCTTTTGACATTTACAGATTGAGCTTTAGGTATTATAGTACGTAAAGTTTCGATCTTGTAATATAGACCCTTAACTCACATAGTGCTACTGTGGTGTTTCTGCTTGGTTATTAGTTTTTGTGTAACGCATACACAAATCTTCACTGATTCACTGTCATTAGAGATCTAAGGACCTTTCTGGATAACTTTCATTATGAAAGCTTCTACTTCATGCAGTGGTTATCTAAGGGCATTTCATCTTGGCCAGAAGATGTTATCATGCCACTCTAGTCATCTTTCATGGACCCATATTAGAATACTTATGCTCCCATTAGTATGGACTTGTTCAAACACAACAACCCAAATTAAAATCATTACCACCAAAAAAAATGCTAAGTTAACCAGAACACCTAAAAAGCCCTGACTCACTTCTTTGTCTCATAAGGACTCCTGTGTGGCAATCTACATGACTAACAAAGCTATACAAGATCAAATCTTTCTTGATCTACTACGTTTCTAAAAAAACCAGGTAGCAGCATAGATGCACGATTAAGGAACTTAATCTGTATTGCAGCATAACTCTCTCTCAAAGAATCCCCCACCTCTGGAACAAACTAATACTTTCTGTAAAGCAATGTGCATCCCTCACTGTCTTCACATCTAATCCTATGCAAGGATGGGAAACCAACATTTTTCCCTAGATGTAGCCCCATCTGTCTCTTATGTAGTTGTACCAGTGGGATTGCAGTAGCTAGGCTTCAAAAGGCTTAACTAATCTATCACCTAGTAGCATCATACGATGAATAACTTCAACTAACTTATCATGAAAATATCAAACTGCTGATTAAAGGGAGTTCAATTTTTTTATGAATTGTTTAATACTGTCTAATTACTAAGTGGTTTGAATCACTCTGCACAGCTGCTATATAAAATGCATTACTTTTCCCATAATATGATAATTTGCATTTGATACTCCTGCCCATCTATCCCCATCAAACATATTGTTGCCACCTGGGGTCAAACTGACATACAGATTTGGCAGTTCGGCTGATTATTAAAATGAATATGCAGTTGACTGGTGTACTGACAGTAATTTACACTGACTAGTCAGCTTTCTGTAACTAATGATTACTTCTAGTAATAATTATTGCTCAGAATATAAAACTGTCATTATAAATGGACAAGTTCAATATAATTTAATGCTTCACCATATGTCAGCGACCTTCAGAAATCAGCACACTGTAAAGTTCTCTCCTGATATTTAACTTTTTTGCATGAAGCAAATGATTAATTTAATTAGATGCATTTCATAAGCTGCAGAATTGTAAAATACAATTTCATTTCTACTGTCATGGCTTTATAACAGGTAAAACAAATTTACACCATCCCAGATGAGAGTTTCCTAGAGTAGCAACAACATTCTGAATGATAACTATGTAGTCATGAATGTGCATGAGTAATGTAACTGTGTAAGGAAAACCATCACTTGTTATACATATCTTAGAAGAAATAATTTCATAAATATGCATGTGCTTCTCCATGGCCCCAAGATATTCAAATAATACTTAAAGCAGAACTGTTTTTTAAAACCAACAGTAACATGAACCAAACTAACTTCTAATGGTTGGAAAATTATTCTTAATAGCACTTCAGCATGTTTAGAACTGAAAGTCTAAAATAAAAAAAAGTTTTTAGTACTGCCATATCAGCATCAAGGTAGCTTGTTTAATTTAACAGACAGTTGTTTTATTTCATTGCATTTATTTATTTATATTTATAATAAACTAAATATTGCATCTCTTCCAAAAGCCACAAGTGCAACCTGCAATAACTGGCATAAAATAATTATAGTCATAATTCAAGTCTCACCTCATAAATGAGATTGGCAAAATTGTGAATGGCAATAATTTGAAAAGTGAGTTTTTCCATGTGTTTTCCCATTACTCGGAGGTACAGAGATCTCCCCCCCAAAGTGAGTATACAGAGAAGGAAAACGGTTTTGGATGTATTACTATCACAGTGCAGTGATGGCACCTTGGAGAAAAACACTGTGAAAAAATCCCTGAAATTATTGCTTGTGTCAGTTTTATCATTCATGTTTGCAATAGGCTTGACTTATAACCACGATGAAAGTATTTATTCAGCACTCTCCCAAATACATATTTACTATACTTATTAGACAAAGGCTTAAAAACCTCTTTAGATAATGGAGTAGACCTGGAAATGACAGTTTTGAGGTTTAACATTTACATAAAGGAATCAAGGGTGGATAATTCTAATTATTTTTTATCAGTATTCTCAAGAGGCCATACACATGCTACATTTCTGGCAAAACAAAGGTGGATTCAAAATGACATCTTCCTAGTTCCTAGTTTTCCTAATCTGTGCCTCTCATTTTTGTTGTTATACATTCCCTTTGGTTCCTAATTTCTGTAGTTATTTGTCATTCTGTGTCTTACTAAATCGAACAGTAAGCAAATGGGAAAAGATTACTTCCATTTGGCATGCTGCCAGCTGCCAGCATCAAATGCATATCCTGCTGATAAATCATTTAGGTTAGTCTCATTGAAACTTTTGCCTGTATATCATGTCACTGTTCTGCACATTTTTCCTGCTAATTCCATACTTGGCAAATATTATTATTATTATAATAGTATCTGAGCTGTAGCTGTAACCATGGTGATACTTCTGCAAATGCTTATGGGAATTTATTTAAATAAGCCACTGCTTAATTAACTGTGCCCTAAACATTCATTTAATGGCAACAGTGGGAATTAGTTTTTTGGAATAACGGTGTATTCCTGTTAATTTTATAATACGATACGCTTGTTTTCCCCTTTATTTATGTTATTTCCTTGCAAGTTTGGAGAATCAACAGAATATATAAGTATACCATAGGGAGCTGAAATATTGCTTCAAATTTGTTACATACACCAGTTAGATATAATATAAAACTTGTTTTTTAAATAGGTCAGTATATAATTATATACTAACAAGAAAGCATACCTTTCCACTGTCCAGATTTTTGTACAGTGTCCAGATTTTTACCTCATATTTTTGGTATTTTCCAAATGAAATATACGGCCTTCTGGCAGGCAAATTATTGGGGATTTATGTCAGTAAATAAAGACAGACTTTCAAACTTCAGTCTTCATACTCCTCAGAAAGTGAATACTAATGCAAAATCTTCTATTCTAGCAACTTTCTAAGTTTGTAAAAACAGCATTTAAAATCTGTCCCTGATTTGGGGCATTTGCCTACCCATTAGTCCTGGCTTTGTCCAGATTTCATTCGCTAAGAAGTTGAGAGGTATGCAAGAGAGAGATGTTAAAAAAGTAATATGTACCTTGCTTAAAAAAAAAAAAAAAAAATTGCTCCACAGAGCTTATAACTTTCGAGCAGAATTTATGAGAGCTTATATTGATTCAATATCATAACCAAAAGTACATAAAAAATTCAGCACTGAAACCGTCGGACACAAGGAAATTCAAAGTAAAGGACTAAACAAGTAAGGCCATATAGATAGATATACATCAAAGAGAGAGTGTGTGTGTGTGTGTGTGTGTGTGTGTGTGTGTGTGTGTGTGTGTGTGTGTGTGTGTGTGTGTGTGTGTGTGTGTGTGTGTGTGTGTGTGTTTGTGTTTGTGTGTGTGCGTGCATGTGTGCATGTGTGTGTGTGTGTGTGTGTGTGTGTGTGTGTGTGTGTGTGTGTGTGTGTGTGTGTGTGTGTGTGTGTGTGTGCGTGTGTGCGTGTGCGCATGTACATGTGTGTGTGTGTGTGTGTGTGTGTGTGTGTGTGTGTGTGTGTGTGTGCATGTGTGTGTGTGTGGGCACATTTGTACATTGTAGGACTCATGATAAATCCTCCAGCAGACAACACAGCCTGATAGCCAGTTGTAATTGCAGTCTGTTGTTAATACTCTTCCTTTAGTGGCATTTTTTTGATACAACATAGACTGAAAAACTAATTTGCCAGAACAAATCCAACAATAAAAAAATGGATTACTAATCATGTAGAACTTGATTTCTGTGCTTCACAGAGGTTCTGCTTGATTTTATACCTCAGAACAACAATCTTGAAGTATGAGGTTTACAAGTCACACTTCAACTTAATACGACATGTGGGTTGCATAGGATGTCTTTACACTGTATTTATCATATTGCATATGGCTCATAATGTAAATATTAAATATTTCCTTTGCTTTTTATTTGTAGAAAACTAGTGAGTATTGAACCAGTTTGTTCAAGTATTATTACCTGCTTTTTTTATTTCACAAACAGCTGTTGGGAAGCAGATACTTAAGAACCTAAAGACATGCTTTTGTAACAGATAGCTTATTCATCCCAGGGGAATTTAAAAATATGTACAACTTTCACATTTCTCAATAAAGAAAACAAAATGTGCTGCACAAGAGCTGCAGATTGCACAGAGGTACCATTGCATAACACTACCAGGATCTGGATACTAAAGTTTGGGGTTTGGCATAATGGGGAAAGTGTTTACCTCATAGTCAGAAGGTACAGGATTGCCTAGGTGTAAAACAGCCCATGGGGTCAGCTAGCCTGGTACTTATCTATGAACACATGAATTTGTAAAATTTAAACAACCAGTTAGATCCGCATCAAACAAGTACTGTTCTTTACAACACAAATAATGAAGCTAATTATACCAAATAGACCAGAAATGCCGGGTTTCATCAATGTGTCAGCACTGCAGAAGGGAGCCAGCAGATATCTGTTGTTATTCTGGTACATAAACATTTCCTGATTCAGAGTCTGCCCACACCTACTGATGTCTATCTATTCTGCATTGCTCATCAAAGGAGAGGTATGCAAAAGGGTATCTATCCTAAAGGTGCACAGCATTCATGGACACAAAAATAAGGGTTGCACATGACCACACGTCCTGCCAAAATGTAATATGTAAGTGCAAGTAGGAGATGTAAATAGGGGCTGCACCGTCAGGACTCATGTAGAGGTGAAGCTACAGAGACTACTGTTTAACAGAAAATTTGATGTAACAGCTATCAGTTATATCACCTCCATTACAGTCGAGTATGCAAAGTACACAACATTGCTAAATAGTGAGTCCTTATACACATTTAACACTCCATATTGACCCTATCTTACCCTGGTTATTTTTAAATAGTAGTAACAACCATAAAGTTTCATGGATGTATAATGCTTCACTTCACAGAATGGAGTGTTCTGGCTCAGAATCTAGTCTTATTCTAGGACAGGTGAAGGGAGAACAAAGGGGGTAGTCACAGGCAAGTTCCTGTAATTAAAAAAAACAAATGCTGAGGAACTGATGAACAGGTGAGAGTAAGAAGGCAAGTTTAATTAAATGAAGGGAAGTACAACATGAAGGAACCATGTACAGTACAACATGAAGGGACCACTGTGCACAGTACAATATGAAGTAACCATGCACAGTACAGCATGAAGAAACTGTGCACAGTACAACATGAAGGGACCGTGCACAGTACAACATGAAGAAACTGTGCACAGTACAACATGAAGGGACCGTGCACAGTACAACATGAAGAAACTGTGCACAGTACAACATGAAGGGACCGTGCACAGTACAACATGAAGAAACTGTGCACAGTACAACATGAAGGGACCGTGCACAGTACAACATGAAGAAACTGTGCACAGTACAACATGAAGGGACCACCATGCACAGTACAACATGAAGGGACCGTGCACAGTACAACATGAAGGAACTGTGCACAGTACAACATGAAGGAACTGTGCACATTACAACATGAAGGGACCATGCACAGTACAACATGTAGAGACCATGCACAGTACAACATGAAGGGACCACCATGCACAGTACAACATGAAGGGACCGTGCACAGTACAACATGAAGGAACTGTGCACAGTACAACATGAAGGGACCGTGCACAGTACAACATGAAGGAACCATGTACAGTACAACATGAAGGGACCACCATGCACAGTACAACATGAAGGGACCGTGCACAGTACAACATGAAGGAACTGTGCACAGTACAACATGAAGGGACCGTGCACAGTACAACATGAAGGAACCATGTACAGTACAACATGAAGGGACCGTGCACAGTACAACATGAAGGAACTGTGCACAGTACAACATGAAGGAACTGTGCACATTACAACATGAAGGGACCGTGCACAGTACAACATGTAGAGACCATGCACAGTACAACATGTAGAGACCATGCACAGTACAACATGTAGAGACCGTGCACAGTACAACATGTAGAGACCATGCACAGTACAACATGAAGGGACCATGCACAGTACAACATGTAGAGACCATGCACAGTACAACATGAAGGGACCATGCACAGTACAACATGTAGAGACCATGCACAGTACAACATGTAGAGACCATGCACAGTACAACATGAAGCGTCTGTGCACAATACAACACAGGGAGGAGGAAGGAACTGGGCTTAATTAGTCAAATGAAGATGCCAGAAAACAAAGACTGAGAATGGGAGGGGAATTGCTTGCATTTAAGAGTATAGAAGACATAACTATAGTTAAGTTGAGGCATATTCATATATTATGTTTTGACAGGATATAAATTGTAAGGGTTTGGTAACTCACAAGCACACACTGTAGGTTACTAACTTGTAATTGGAAGTTAGATGAGAAGAAACCATGTACACATATCAGGGCTATGGGCAGTTATGCTAGGTGGAAAGCTGGGAAGAATGTCAATGGGGAGGGGTCTTTTACATGCTATTTGGGCAAGACTACATCAGTAGGTCTCACTGCACATCCTGTTGTGGTACCATGGCACCAGGTTAGGTTATGTATTCCTTCAGCAACATGCTGCCTCACCTAGATTCATAGGCTCATACAATTGGTGAATAAAACCAAGGTCTATTGGCCACAAAGCAGCATGATGTCAGAGACTCTGTGCTAGAACTTACGGGTACCTATGGAATGGATGAGAGGCAGTCATAGTTCCAGTCTTTATTTTGTGACCTAAATTTAATTTTCAAAAGAAAATAAAGCAGCTGTGTTTGTTTTATCAATTGTTTGGTCTGGAGTTTACAACTGGTTATTATGGACATAAAAGTGCCCAGAAGTAAAGCAAAAATGGTGACTGATGAAGCACTATTGAAGATTTCATACTGAGGGATGCAACATTGTCTGTACTGTTGCTTGTGTTGCAGTAGTAGTTATGTATCATGATATTATGCAACACAGTATATTGTCATGATATAACGAATTGCAGTGGAACGTGCCATACTGGAAATAGTACAGTCAAGTCTGTACTACCATACAACTGTTCCCTTCATTTGAAGACCTTTCTTCTAAAACATGTGACATACCTCTCAACTCCACTTGATATCCAAAAACATCACTGATTTCAGCTAACAATTTTAGTTTAATCCTCCCCCTCTACCCAGAATATGTGATTTTATGACAGAATATTATTACCATAAGCAGATACTGTCATTAAATGCATGGTATCTTCCACAAATCTATAAAAATCTAAGTGTTGTTGCACCCAGATACCATATTATAATGGGAAAAGGAAGCTGATGATAATAATGATTGTTCTGCATTCATAACAAATCTACGTGATTAGTTCCAACATTCATCCCTGTAACTCTGACCGCTTTGAAAATTAATAAATTAAAGTACTTACTGTATTTTTTATTTCCGTCATCTTTCAATGTTTACCTCATGTAAGCTTTCCCACCACATTTTACAGGAATTATTGTTTCCTCCTGTCCCTGTTGTTTCACTTTGCTCTTTTGCATGTGTGTAATTTGAGAACAATTGGCTTTTACATACTATACATTTTAGAGAATCTTTCTACCATCTTTGCTAACAGTGTTATTCTGGGTCATATCTATAAAGTTACTATTATGTACACAACATTTATTTACAGGCTGCAGTCTGTAGCAGCATGATTTTGCCATCTAAAGCATTGCCACACACTATGGTGCCTTGGTATTCCAGCAACCTGCTTATATTACTATCTACTTTTTCACAGCAGCACACCAGGAAGATATCCTATGTGCTAATATTTCTATGTCCACGCTTATTTAGCAGCGTTTCAACATTTTATTTATCATCCATACTCATGTACTTATGATACAGACAACTGACATTATTTAGACAATTTTTTGAATTTTCCTCATCAATTAATATTTATTTGTAACTCAAGTATCAATATTTCTGTAGATGTTCATTTTGTCAGAGACAAGTAATAATACTTTAAATTAATCTTTTTCATAGCAGTTTTAGTTATGTTAGACGGATAAATATGACTCCTTTTTACAAGTTTAGCAGCAAGACATGGGCTGAAAACTATCACTCTACCAGATACAACATTTTTATACAGTGCTCATGAAATTACTGCCAAAAAAAGAAGTGTGGAACATTTGAACATCAGAGGATCACAAGAATTAAGAGAACATGGATTGACAGCAGGAAAGCCATATCAGCAAAATATAAGAATAATTTGATGAATGCCAAATGTTTATGTATTTAAACTTTAGCAAATCCTTTGACGCGAAACAGTGCAGATGTTTAATGAACATCTTATGCGGGTAGGGAAAAGATGTCAGGTTTGCAGAACTTTAGCACTTTTTAAATGGAGTCTCCCTCAGATGAAAGAACATGTGGGAAAGGATGTTGAATTCAGAAGCACATTACTGAGGCATAATGCTATGTAAAATATGGCTACACCTACAGTGAGTCACCTGATGGACTGATTGCTTTGACTTTTTTATCGAACCTCTAAAAATGGCACAAGTTTAGAGGCTCAAGTGAATGAGGACACTAGGAAAGGAGCGGACAAACTTCAGAAGAGTGAATGCCAAACTCATAGTAACAGGGAAGAGTGAAATATAACAAAAGTAGTAAATGTTATTTGGTCATATTCCTGGACCAAAATTATATACTCTGCTTACACATTTTCAATACATACCTTTCAATAAATGTGAGATTCATGTCTTCTTTTCATTTTAACCTGATTACTGTAAGCACAGTCAGGTATGTAACTATCTTACACTACTACATGCCATATCTCTCAAATGTCCAGATTTTCACATAATGTCCAGACTTTTGTCTCATACTTTTGATCTGTTCCTCATAAAATTTTGTGTTTCATTGCAAATTATTGAGGATTGAAGTCAGAAAATAATGAAAGACATTTGAGTTTCAGACTTCACAGCCTTTAAAATGAATGTTAATGCAAAGCCTGCTATTTTATCAGCTTTCTATGTTTATAAGAATAATATTTATTTAAAATATCTCCCTATTTTTGGGCCTTTGTCCCCCCATTATTTATGGCTTTGCCCAGATTTCTTACTATAAGTGACAGGTACATGACTTCAACTTGTAAAGAAACTTTCAAGTCATTTTGTATTAACTTTTGTCTTCTACCTATGGCATCAAACCTTATGGTCATTGTAGTAAAAACCTAAGCGACTACTCATCATACTGATCAGGTTGCAATGGTCTGGTTTGATTCATTTGCTTTACATTGTGTGCCCTGAATTGCATTTATATAACTTATTATTTATTTAACATTTGTTTACCGAGAAAGTCCGACTGGGACAGAGCCCATTTTCAGCAGAGGCCTGGGGAGAAATGCTCCAGACACGTGTCTTTGTAATGTGGGAGGAAACCAGAGCAGCCAGAGAAAACCCATACAAATGCATGGAAGATATCCAGACTCTGCACAGAAGGCACCTCAGCTGAGAATCAAACCGGAGAACCTCTTGCTGTGAGACGACAATGCTAACCGCTGTACCACTGAGCTACCCTTAGTCACAAGTTAGTCACTGTAGGGAGGGTGCACCAATAGGGCAAACATTTTTAAGTTTTTTGGGGAAACTGATGCAATGCCACCCAGTTTAATCCCTTTCCCATCATGGCCATTAGTTTGCAGCTACTTATTTCTCTACTAAAACCATTTCTTTCTGATATGTTTTTTTTAGGTTCTCTTCCAGCACATCCTTTTATTAATGCACAGTGACATCTCTTCTTGGAACTTTCCTTTCAGCTATGATGATAAAGGAATTGTTCAGATATAATGTCTCAGTTCTGACATGGACACTTTTTATATACTCTGCAAAGTACATTCACATAGCCTTCATGCCATCAAGTTCAATTTGAGTAGTAGCAAATTTGGGACTTTTACTAAAATGCATCCTTTGTTATCTTTTTATTTTTTACTGTACAGTTACTGTAACAGTATTTAAATTATCTAGTAATCAAAGGCAATGGTGCAAAGATTATTTACTACTTTACAATTATCACTTCAGTGACAACGTATGAATCACTCTGCTGATCCCCTGAGTTGTATGTATGCAGTTTTACTATTGTCATGTCAATGGAAATATGAGAGGAAAGCCAAACGACATGTACTTACAGCGTAAAACAAAAACATTGTACTTCTTGTTTTGTCTTTCAAAAACTTTAAATATTTAACAAAATAACTACAGAAAATAATACATGCATTTGTTAGTACTTGTAAAATATTTTCCGAATTATTTTTATAAAAAAAGTAAATCCGCCTCCACTGAAAATGGCATTTCAGTTCCCAGATGGATTTTCCTGGTAAACCAAAGGAAATAAATAAAACAAAAGCAATGGTGCAAAGATTATTTACTACTTTACAATTATCACTTCAGTGACAACTTGTTAATCTTGTACGTTATTGCCATAAATGTTTACTAAGCAAACCCAATAAATAATAGTCACATAAAACACTTTAAATATAATCCAGTACAGCTAATATAAAATTCATTTTACCACCTGGACCCTCAATATGCATAAATATGACATCAACTTCTTGAAGGCGGCTTTAAATTAATTAGCGGCTAACAGCACTAATAATAAAGTCATATTTTTTCATAAATCATGTGCTTGTAGCATCATTACAGCTGGTGGAAACCTGCACAGTAGGCTTCTCCATTCATTTGACATGTCACATGTGACAGTAGGCTGCAGGTGTGAAATGGCTGTTTCTGAGAAGGATTATATGGTAATTCATAAGCAGCACTAAATCCACAGTCGGAAGTTTGTTCTTCTAGTGCCTCAGGCCTTGACTAAACAAAAGCACGTTGCCACAGAATGGCATCATATCCCATTGAGTATCATAAATTAATGCTGTTACAGACATGATTGATTCCAGTCGCACTTTCAAAGCTGTTACTTTAGAGAAGATTGATGGGAGTATTTTATTTTTAATGCTTTTAAGTTAACTGTTTAAAAAAGTGATAAAAAGTAAGATTTACACCCTAGACAAACAAATGGCTATAATAGCAATGCAAACTAAATAATACCGAGGTACCTAGAAATACAAATGACTTTCTTTTTTCCTTTACCTGCCTCCCTGCAGCTGAGCATCAGATGCCACCAGCTATCCAAATGAATTTTTATTCATCTTTGATATTTAATGATATTTCCCATGTAAAGAGTAAAGCAATTTATTAAACATAAGTATTTTTAATGTTTATAGAAAATAAATACTTAAAGTAGAAAATAACCTGGTTCTGAATTCATTTCTTAGTTCAAAAAGTCTGTAATAACTACAAGAAATTCAAATGGATAAAAAAAATAAATAAAAGCTTAGAAGGTAACGTATACAGATCATTAGCTTGTGTGCATGTCACTATTAGAACAAAACAAAAATACAAAGGGAAAAACTTAGACCATTATCTGGTATCCTTCATTTTTCTACTTGGACCGAACTGCAGAACAAAGCATATTCAGAAAATAAAATGTATGTACACAGATCATGATAAGTGCAGAAAGGCAACTGAATTAAGTGAAATAATCATACCCAGCAGCCCACATATTTTCAGGTTTTTTTATATTATCGGAGAGAAATATTTCTCCCAAATCAGCACAGAATCAAACATGCAATTTCTCCGATTTAATGTTGTTAAACTGCTATAAGTCATCAGTATCAAATAATCCAATGAAAATGGTTTGCAGACCAAAATTGGCATTTTGTCTTCCAGCTTGTACAAGTGCTGTTTTATGGCTGTATCTGAAGAAATTCTGGGAATTGAATGCCCTGTACCATTAGAAATGAGATGTCACTCTCTTCATAATATGAGTTACTAAATGGCCCCACTGCACAACAGATCTGAATTAATTTGTAGTTTGTCCTGAGTCTACTGTTTTGTAGAGGTTGAAGGGCACTGAATATCTTTTGGCATACTATGGCATTGTTTTCATGCAGAGCAGTTTCCTTAAGTTTTCCAGTAATAAAAACATAATAGATTCAAAACCCAGTCTACTTCAACTACAAAACAAGAAAAGTTTAAAACTATTAAATAGTTGTGAGAATTTGCTGTACATATTGCATTGCTCTTGTGGTATAGACCTGACTGTTCTGGTGAGAGAGGCTTTAGCATATAACTGATGGATATTTCGTAAAGATTTTATTCATGACCTAATCAGTGAGTCTACATCTCATTACCTGGATATTGTCATAATGACGACATCATTCGAATCCAAAGAAATTGGAAGGGCATTGGCACTGAACAACACTTTTGTGCGGGGCTAAGAGAACTTGACATCCAAGACCAACTGTGACACTTTTCATAATGGTACCTAAGCTAAATACATTGGGAAGAGCTTGATCCTTCCAGATGGTTTAGATGTTCAGGTTATCTATATCATTGCCTGAGAAATATAGTCAGTAGTCAAAATAATGGCAACCGCTAAAATTATTTCTTTCTTTCTATGATATGTACATTATACTAAACCCCCAGGCTACATCCTGCCTGAGTAGATATTATTATTTTTGAAGCCAGCTGTCTAGTTTTAGCCCTTTGTTACAAATTAATGAAATGTTTACTATGATTTATGATAGATAATGGAGATGAAAAGATATGCATGAGTGGTCATGTACTGATTTTACACAGACATAAAACATTAGATGTTATTGCAGGCTCAGGGATAAATTGGGAAAAATTAACAGTTAAACAAAAGAATAAATATGTATTTGAAGACTTGAATGCTGGTATCAAATGCTTTCTTTTTAGCACTTTCTCTTATAATCAGCCTATCTGAAGTTGCTTTAATATCTGCTAGCCTAATTGAAAATATTCATCCTTTTCAAATTTTACTTATTCAGTTTACTGAGTTTGTTGTTTAGATAAGGTGCAAAATAATTTTGGCTAAGGATGTTTTTTCATTAATAAACTTACATAGCCCAGACTAAGTACTTTATCTGTTAAAATGCCTTCTACATTAAATCTGCACTTTGATTTTTGCAGCACACATACTATCAATAGACTCAGTGTACTTGTATCACACTCATGAGTAGGATGTCTTATGAACTGTGCTTACACTTTCATTAGCAGGGAGAGAACACAATGATGTACACATTTATAAAAATAAAAACTAATTTTGCTAGGAAATGTAATTAACGTGATTTTAATATTTTATAAGCTGTGAAAGGGCCTACAGAAAGTACAGTTGTATACACTTACCATAAATGTAGATGTTCGAGTGTATTCACTGTTGCAGTCATCACACTTGGGTTATCTAGCTGCAGGTAGCCCTCAGTTGGCCCGAATACCAGAGTCTTAGTATTTCTACGTCAGATGCTGTCACTTCTTCCATGATGTCAGGTCGTCAGGGATATAAAAACAGGCAGCCGACACCATTACATCAGTTTTTCTTGCCCCAAATGTCAGGAGCCCCCAAATAGGGAGCTAGTAGTGTGGAAACCACCACCAGTAAAAAGTAAATACCAATACCATTAGGAATGTCCACAGAGAGGCGAGACAGAAAGAAAGAGAAAACCAGGGGACTGGAGGGAGGGAAACCAGGACTGCAACAATGAATACACTCGAACATCTACATTTATGGTAAGTGTACACAACTGTACTATGTTCTTTGTGTTTCACTGTTGCAGTCATCACACTTGGGTTGATTCCCAAAGCTGAGGAAGGGTAGAGGCAGTCAAAAAGAGTTAGGGCTGGCTAGTAGGCCCTGCAAGACTGCTGTAGCAAATTATGCCCTGGATTTGGAAAAGATAGGTAAGTGGTAATGCTTGGTGAAGGTTTGTACAGAACTCCAGGTTGCAGCTTCCAGAATGTCCCCGGTAGGGACTCCTCTGAGAAATGCTGTTGAGGTAGAAGTAGCTCTAGTGGAATGTGTTCTGACCCCCTGAGGGGTTGGTTTTCCATGGTGCATGTAGCAGAAATGAATGCAGTGTGCTATCCATTTGGAAATGGTTTGTTTAGAAATGGCCTTGCCCTCTGCCCCTGTTGCAAAGCTGACTAGCAGCTGGTCAGATTTTCTTAAAGGCTTAGTCCTATCAAGGTAGAACCTGAGCTGCCTGTGCATGTCCAAAGAGTACAGGATCCTTTCCCCTTTATTCTGAGGGTTAGAGAAGAAGCTTGGCAAATGGATGGATTGATTTAGGGCCACACTGGACACCACCTTAGGCATAAAGGACGGGTTAGTCCTGGGGAAAACCCTGTTAGCATGAAAGATAATAAAGGGTTCCACCACCATCAGTGCCTGTAGCTCAGATACTCTTTAGCTGAAGTGATGGCTAGAAGCAAGGCAGTTTTCCAAGAGGGGAATTTTAACTCTGCTGAAGCAGCAGAGCGTGAGCTTTTCCAGTACAAAGTTAAGGTCCCAAGCAGGGGTGGATGCTCGCTTTGGGGGCCTTAAATTGTTGCCCCCTCTCGGGAACTGTTTGATGAGAGGGTGAGAAAATAGAGATGGCTCAGTATTGTAATGAGCCGAAATGGCAGAGACATGAATCTTAACGGAGGAGAAGGATAGGCGTCTGTGGAGTAGCTCTGCTAGGTAATCCAGGATTAGAGGTAAGGAGGACACTGCTGTGTCCTTTCCTTTAGAATGAATCTAAGAACAATATCTTTTCCATTTTTCCACATAGAATTTCCTAGTATTAGGCCTTCTGGCTTCAAGAATGATGTCCAGCACCTGTTTGCTTAGGGTTGCTGGTGGAGTATTCAAGGAATAAGCCAGGCTGCAAGATTTAGGGTTTGCAATTGTGGATGCAAAATCTGTCCCTCCTGTTGTAACAGTAGGGTAGGGGTCTGGTGTAGGTGCCAGGGTGGCACTGTTGTCAGGCTGCGCTGGAGTGGGTACCAGTGCTGGTGTGGCCAGTCCGGGGCAATCAGAATTGTCCTTGACCTGTCTTCTTTTATCTTGAGTAGTACTCTTGAGAGAAGGGGCAGAGGGGGAAAGGCATAGATTGAGAGGTTTTCGCATTGAAGGGATAGGGCATCCACCTTCCAGGCCCTGTTGTGAGGGTTCCTGGTGCAGAATTTGCTTAACTGGTGGTTATGGGGAGAGGCAAAGAGATCCACCTCTGGGGTTCCCCACCTCTGCATCAGAAGGTTGAAGGTGCTGGGCTCCAATTTCCACTCGTGGGTCTAGGAGATTTCTGCTTAAGTCATCCGCCAGTGAATTTTGTTTGCCTGGCAGGAAGTGAGCTTGTAGTTGGACTTAGTTGTCCAAAGCTGTGCTCCACAGAGTCATGGCTAACCTGCAGAGTGGGTAAGAATGGGTTCCCCCTTGCTTGTTTATGTACCACATAACTGTGGTGTTGTCTGTTTTTATTAGCAGTTGTCCTGGAAGAATTAGGTATCTGAAAGCTGTCAGAGCATTCTGTACAGCTAGCATCTCCTTTTGGTTGATGTGCAGGAGAATTTGGCTTGGGCTCCAGTGGCCCTGAATGCATTTGTCAGCCATGTGGGCCCCCCATGCACAGTCTGATGCATCTGTGGTCAGGGTTTGGGTGGCATGGGGTAGAGTAAAGTGCAGTCCCTTGTTGTGATTGCATGCTTCTGCCCACCAAAGGAACTCTGCCCTCAGACAAGGTATGATAGGAATGACTGTTTCCAGGTCCTGAGAATGTTGGCACCAAAGACTTTTTAAGTACCATTGAAATTTCCTCATATGCAGTCTTGCATATGGAATTAGCAAAATACATGAGGCCATGAGCCCTAGGACTTGCAGTATTTTTCTTGCAGTTAGCTAGGTTCTGGTGGCCATTTGTTTGAAGTAGTCTGTCAGACAGACCTTTTTTTCTGATGTGAGAAATGCCATCTGGGAAACTGTGTCCAAGCTTGCTCCCAGGAATACAATCTTTTGACTGGGCACCAGTTGTGATTTATTTTCATTGATGGTGTACCCCAATGAAGTGAGAAGTCTTTTTACAAATGCCAGGTTCTAAAGCAGCAATTCCTGGCTGTCCGCCTGAATCAGGCAGTCATCCAAGTACGGGTAAATTTGGATATTTCTCTGCCTGCAATATGCAATGGCTGGACCAGGCATTTTGTGAAAACCCTGGGCACAGTAGATAAGCCAAAGGGAAGTGCAGAGAACTGATAATGCATAAATCCTGCCCTGAAATGTCAATATTTCCTGCATGACTCCCTGATGTAGATGTACAGATAAGCTTCTTTTAAATCTATGGTGACTAACCAGGCATCCTTGGCTATCATAGGGAGAAGATGTTGCAGGGTACGCATATTGAATTTTGGGACCAACAGGAAGGTGTTGAAAATTGAAAGACCCAGGAATGGGCACCAAGAGCCCTCTTTCCTGGGTACTAGGAATAGTCTGGAGTAGAAACCCTGACCCTTTGTACTACTGGAACTGGCTGAATAGCTCTGATGTTGAGCAGGGAAAGGACTTGGTTTTGAGCCTCTGCCCATTGGTTTAGAGGAAGGTCTGGAAACCTGCTTGGGGTTGGCAGTGAATGGAAATAAAATTTGTACCCCTGGGATACAATGTTGAGAACCCATCGGTCCTGAGTGATGGACATCCAGTTTTTTGCACGAAGGACAAGTTTTCTTCCTAGGGGCACAAACAATTGGGCAGGGCTGTGAAGTAGAGTTGAGAAGTCATTATGAACTTTTTCCATAGGGAGGTGGCTTACAGCTCCCAGTTTTAGGGATGGGAGCACTCCATTGCTTAGATCTCTGCATACCCTGAGACTGTAGTCTGGGTGGTCTGTTTCCCCTGGGTCTTGTTTGGGAAGGCCTGTAGGAGGTTGGAAGGGACCAGTGTTTTGAAGGGCAATGCCTACTGAATCAAGGTGGTTGCACGTGTAAGAATTCTTTAACAGTTAGCATAGATTTAGTTTTTTTCTTCCATCTTTTTAAGAACTTCTGCTTTGGTGCCAAACAAAACGTCCTTATTTAAAGGAGCGTCTAGTAATTTGGATATGACATGATCTGGCAAGGTCTGCTCCTTCAGCCAAGCATGTCTTCTCAGTACATAGCCAGTGACTGCGGCCCTGCAAGATGCTTCTAGGGCATCAAAGCCACACTGCAAAGTATGCTTACTAACTTGGTTTGCAGGATGAATAAGCTCTTGCAAATCTTTATTTTCTGCACAATCTGGAAATATTACCATTTTTTGTTTAATGAGTTTCATAATATGTTGTTGGTACTTCAGCATGTGAAACTGGCAATTCAATGCCCTGATGGCAAGAGTTGCAGAGATATATACCTTCTTACCCCATCTGTCTAAAGCTCTGGAATCCCTGTCCGAAGGGGTAGGATTTTTGGCTGTAGTAGCCTTAATATCTTTAGGTCCCTGGGAAATGATCTCTGGATCAGCTGCAGGATTCTTGAAAAGAAACTTGTGGGAATTAGGTACTCAGTAGTACCTGCCAGGTTTCCTAGGGGCCGGAGGTAAGGTGTCTGGAGTAAGACTGGATTCCATGAAAACATCATCCACATCATCCACAACATCCAGGACAGGGGGAATAGCTAAAGGCCTATGCTTTCCTTAGCTCTAAAATAAGTCTCTTTTTGGACTGAGATAGTCTTGGCATTCCCAGTGGAAATGGTCTCTTAAAGTATGCAAGGTTTAACCAAAAGTGAAATCCTCTGGAGGGGAGGCAAAGGGAATGGATTCCTCTGCATCTGAATCCTCATAGGCTGATAAGGGCATGTCCTGATAATCAGAAAGGGCAGAGTCATCAGACTCCTGGTCTGTAGAATCTGAAGGCAATTGAATTCTTTGTCTCTTAGCAAAGGAAGGCTGGCTTTCCCTAATTAGTGTTATAAGGTATTCAGCCATTCTAAGCATTTGTTTTTGTGGCATGGGGGCCTGAGCATGTGCTTTGGTCATCGGTTTACTAGGCATAGTGCGTACTCTGGGCCTAAGAAACTTGGTAGTTTTGGCTAAAAAAGAAGTCGTCGGTTTGATTTGACCATCAGTAGGTTGGAAAATACCCTCAGAAGCCAGTGCCTACACAGTAGCTCCAGACCCATCCAAGGTAGAGACATCCGCTGGTTCCATAGTCGAAGAAGCAGCTTGCAGCATACTGGACTCCAAATGGGTCTCAGCAGAGGCCTGCGAATACATAGAAGTGGGCAGCTGGGGCTGCAAAGGTGTCTCACTGTGTACCAGCAGACTGGCGACTAGCTTAACGGAAGCGTCATTGGCAGTTTTGGACCTATGCGGTCTGTCTCTGTCTTTATCCTTACATTTTTTCAGAAGATCGGTAGTCGGATTGCTTACCGAAGCCATTTTGGAATACGGAGATCGAGAGCAAAAGAATTTAGCAACACAACTAGCCTGATGACGAATGGTTTGGGCATTAAACAAGGCACAAAACCAACAGGGTGGGATGTCGTGGTTTGGGCCTAAACAGGTGACGAGTAAGAATGAAAATTTCTGTGAGGTATTTGCTTTCCACAGGCAAGATAATTGTTAACTTTTTCTGACATCGGTTAGAGCAAGAAAAAAGGATCCCCAACAGGGTACTTAGTTTTAGAAGACTTCAGGATTATCAACTTGAAAAACGAAAATTTCAGATAGCGGCCGAACGGCACTTGCGAACTGATTCTGCTTCGGGCTCCTCCTCGGCAAGAAAGACTGATGTAATGGCGTTGGCTGTCTGTTTTTATACCCCTGATGACCTGATGTCATGGAAGAAGCGACAGCATCCGATGCAGAAATACTAAGACTCTGGTATTTGGGCTGACTGATGGCTACCTGTAGGCAGATAACCCAAGTGTGATGACTGCAACAGTGAAACACAAAGAACATAGGAAAGAGTTGGTGACAGAATATTATATAAGAAACAAATCCGAATACCCTCAGCAACTTATGTAGCTACAATAAAATGCCACTCCAAATTGCCTTGGCACAGTTTCCTTCAGAAATAGGGCATATAGAGTAAGACAATGCCATATTTAGTAAATGCAGTGAAACAAAAATCAGACTTATGCATGCAATAATGCCCAACAGGGTAGGCATCATCAAGGGAAATTCTAGACCACCTAGTGATGTTATGATGCCTGACAATTGTAAGGTCCATTATTTCCTTTATATCACCTACCCTGGTGGGCATTATTGTGACTTAGATAATGGGCTATCTGGTAAACTGTATTTTTGATTCTTATTGTTAAATATGTGCTCTATGTATTTCATGTAAAATAGTTCCTCTTAATGTCTCAAGCTTGTTGTATTTTATTTAATTGTTGTTGGAGGAAGTATTTTACATTTAAAATAAAAGTTATGAAACGATTTAATGTTCACACACACACACACACACACACATACACACACACACACACACACACACACACACACACACACACACACACACACACACACACACGTGAACACAGAATCATACACCTATAATAGTGAAGGTACAAACTACTGTAAACACACACACACACACACACACACACACACACACACACACACACACACACACATACACATGTGCATACACACACTCACAAAAATTCAGATGTGCCAAGCAATTACAACTACTTTTTTAACTGAGTGCACTTAATTCCTTTAACTTCTCTCTCCTCTGGTACCTCCATCACAGAGACAGAGATTTATGTTTATTAAAAAATAAAATTTATTTTCCATAAGATGAAATTGAAGAATTATACTCATGATTTCTAGGTGTAATTTCTGGTCATCACTATGATTTCATTATAGCTGTCTAGGATCTACAAAAATCTATCTATATATATGTACATATTACTGATATATACACACACACATATATATATATATATATATATATATATATATATATATATATATATATATATATATATATATATATACATATAAATATATATATATATATATATATATATATATATATATATATATACATATATATATATATATATATATATATATACATATATATATATATATATATATATATATAGATAGATAGATAGATAGATATGTGTGTGTGTGTGTTTATGTGCATGTTTGTGTGTGCGTGTGTTGGTGTGAGTGTGCATGGGTGGGTGCGCGTGTGTGTGTGTGTGTGTGTGTGTGTGTGTGTGTGTGTGTGTGTGTGTGTGTGTGTGTGTGTGTTTGTTTGCATGTGTGCATGTGTGTGTGCTTACCATGATCAAAGCACCTGGACAGTGACATCATTAACACTGACCACAAAAGGTCGACAGTGCAAATGTATACAGTGTACTATGCATTTGAGGAAAATCCTTGTTGCATGGAAACAAAAACAGTGTTTATTTGCATATGAACAGGTACCCCTACACCCTAAATAGGAGGGTCTCCACCACCCCATGCCCGCTGCTAATATATATCTTGCACACCCATCATCTACTTTGTCAACCAAAGTGTACTGATAAAACAGATGTTAATATTCAGAGGTTTTGACCAAAGTAACTGCTCCCATAGATACATAGGTATGTATATACATCTGCATATATATATATATATATATATATATATATATATATATATAAAACTATATATATGGGTTCACTTTGGAATCTCGAAATACTGAAATGTCGAATTTCAGTATCTCAAGACAAAAGTGTCAAATCTCTAGTTGCAGAATATCAAACCCGGAAATGTCGATCCCGCAGTAGTGATGGAGCATTAGGTAAGTGTAATTTGTTTAAGGGTTTTGGGGAGGGTTTGTGTGTATGTGAGAGTGCTGGGGAGTTTTAGGTGTGGGTTAGGGTAGGTAGCTAAAAGTGTGAGTGCAAGTGTTGATAGTGATGGTATTTGTATGTATGTGATGTGTGTTTGTGCAAGGGGGTGGTGTAGAATGTGTGATGGTGGGATTTCTGTCTTTCAGTTTTTAGTGCGACATCGGAGTTAGTACATAGAAGTAGCGGGGGTGGGGGGGCAAAGCTTACCCCCCTGCTTTTACGAACGGTAGGTGTGTGTGTTTGTTTTGTTGTGTTCATGTGTGTGTTGTTTTGGTTTGTTGTAGTGTTGGGAGGTAGATGTATTTGTGTTTGTGTGGTAAAGTGTTTTTTTTACAGTCGCGGTTTTGAATTTCGCGGCTTTGGGGTTTCGGGTTTGTGAGTTTTCGGCTTTATAGTCTCGAGATACTAAAATTCAATATTTCAGTATTTCATTGTTATAAAATGAATATATACACATATGTATATACATATATATATCGATAAATGTGTGTATTTATATGTGACAATATGAGGTATTGCCAGCTATGCCAGGAGATGTAAGGCACTGGATGTCTAACATATGCCAGCACAACTAGCTGGAATTTTGTAAAGAATTATATGTCATTTGTATAGCAAACTAATTTGTACAGATGCTTGTGTTGAAAAATGTATTTGTAAAGCAAAATGTACCAACAGTGTGTCCCACTGGACAGAAAAAGAAATACACTTATATGTCAGACTGTATTGTAACTATTGAAATTAATACTGTAACAGAGGATAATGGAAGAGAAGAGGATAAGCTCAGCTCCAGCTAACTTTGAAAAATAGCATGAAATTAAATTACTTTATTTAGGCCATAAAAGACTGCATCTTACATTTCTGACTGCAGCCAGAGACAAAATGTCTGTGCCAGGGAATGGTTTATTAGCTCATGTAGGAAGAATGGAAGTGTTTTACTTTTTATGACTTCCAGAAGCTACAACAGATCTTAGCAAAACTCTATATGTGTCTGTTATTAACACATATGTGCAAGATTCTGGGTCAGATGCTTGGAAAGGGGGTAGTATGGGAACCAGAAGTCAGATGACCAGATGTATGTGATGTCATTCTGTAATCCAGGGCAAGAATGATGTCTTAATGCTAGATGAGACTGGGGTCTCAGAGCAATCTGTTTTTGGAACCTGTCATAGAAGGACCCCTCACCCACTTAATCTTGTTACGCTCTAGTAAGTGACCAGGGAATAGTAATTCTTTAGATCAGTTACTGAAAATATAGTGAGATTAGTTAAGTACTGTTTTTTGATTGAATCTACTCATATGTGTTATTTTAATATTCCCTCTGGCTAAAACTCTGGCTTTTATTGTAAACAGATATTCTGTATTTTCCTCTTATTTTATTATTTATTATTAAACATATTTAAACTTTTCATTGTGGCTTGTCCTTTAGAGAATATTTAACCTTTGAGAGCACTTATATATATTTGGTGACTCTTTGGCGACTCCTGAAAGCCTTACTGTATTGGTCAAACAATATCATTGGTATTAATATTAATTTCACTCAGTATAATTGGTTACCTTTGCAAAAGCCTTAGAGTAGCTAGCTTTGGAGGGTCTGATGGCAGTGTAACTACATTATAGTCTGACAGAAGGGGGCATTGCTAGTAAATCTGTGCCAGCCTTTTCCAGGTGTGTGTGTGTGTGTGTGTGTGTGTGTGTGTGTGTGTGTGTGTGTGTGTGTGTGTGTGTTTGTGTGTGTGTGTGCAAATTAAATCTCCAAGAGTGTGTATGTGTGTCAGCTGCTTGGAGCAGGAACACAAAGCACTGGCTTCACAGACAGAGTGTTGGAGGACTTGGCCTGGACACTCAACTGAGTACTCAACTCTACAGCTGTGCCAGTGGGGAGTCTCATTGTGGCCCTGGAGAAAGAGATAGCGAAATCCAGACCATGGACTGAGTGTATTCACTGTGTGCTCTTAAGGGAAATTGTGCTAGATGCAGAGAACTGCATCTGGAAATACTGTGTGCATCCATTTTTGTTTCAAGTGAACATCCCTCTACAGTATCAGTGGTTAGGATTCAGACTCCTTGATTACTGGTCCAGAGAGAGGATGTCACATATTGGTGAGAAGTGATATGGATATTATTTCAACTTCTGTAGCCTATAGCCAGTTGTCACTGAAGGTGTATGTATTTTCAGGAGTCACAAGGTAAAACATACAGTGTCAGTGGTGAGGATTCAATTTCCTTGATTACTTGTCCAGAGAGGGGACATCACAAAGGGATCCATCAAAACAGAAAGTCATTGACTTCTGGTGGACCCGATTTCCCCACTGTAGTGCAGCCTCATACTTAGTATTCATAATTAGCAGGGTCCAAGGGAGAGGATAGATTTTTTTTTATCCTTTACTGAGATCTGTTTTGTTTTTTGTCAATTAGGATTTTATCCTTCTAGGATTGACTAACTGTCATTTTTGACTGAAGATTATGTTTCTATATATATAGATAGATAAATTTAGATAAATATGCAAAATGAAAGCAGATTATAGGTAAGTGTAAAATATCAGAAGAAGCACAAACTGTTTAAAATAAGTATTAAAAGTATTTTAGAATAAAATCCCAATTTCCTTGAAAATATCATGTTTTTCACCACACATGCAGTTAAAATTTGGGATTTACTCGTAACTTTTCTTGGAAAAAATGGAAAATCAGTGCTGTTTTCCTACAGAACCAAGTCTTACCTTTCAAATAAATGTATTGCTAATGACGAACAGACAGTGAGAAAATAAATTAGTCTACTTTCTCCATGTTATGTACTTGCAGATTTTTTTCAGAGACACTACTCATACAGAAAGTTGGGTTCACATTGTAATTTCAAAACCTTACAATTCAAGTCCAAAACCTAAAGGAGTTAAATATGGCAGTGGAAAGTATATTCTAGGTCCAAAATTGCTATTAGTCAGATAATTCCCTTTTCTCTGCAGTACATCAGTCTCATTGTTGCTATATACAAGAAATGCATTTAAAATGCAATACTTTTACCCTTTCTGTTTTACCTTCCACTTAATTTTTTTGAGCTTTGAGCATTGACATTCTTACTGTTGATTCTCAAACTTCTAACACTGTGCCCATTAAGGTACATACAATGTCATATGAATGCCTTGCAAGCCAAGGTTCTTCTGTGAATTTATTACATGTATAATTTCAGAATAAAATATGATTCATGTCATACTAGACTGTTTGACAACCTCAGGTTGCATATTATAAAAAATAGATGCATTTATTTAGCATGTGTAATACTGTACATTCTGTTATTGTGCACGGGTATATACACATAAAGAAATATTTAATTTCTATAGTGCATTATAAGAAAATGTAGTTATGCATTTTGTAAGGAAAAGAAAAGATTCTTGACAAGTATACCACTCATTTGTGATTGTGTTATATAATAACAATGAAAAATGTGCTAAAGCTTCCAAATGCAAGCAGCAATCAGAAAAATATTTCACAGAAAAAAAGCTTTTTTGGGGAGTAAGCCACACTGAAACACCCTCAGACATTCACTACTAATAAAACTAACTCCAAAGTCAAACGATCACTGGGGAAGGTGGAAATCTCTGGTGTAACAGTAATTCAACCTTCGGGTATAAAGCCAACCAACTGTGAACTAGTGATCAAACAAATTACTGTTGATCACTTGCTCACTGGTGTTTCAGGAACAAGTCTAGCTCCTGAAAAGAACAAAGCTTGATACTTTTAAAATGGATGATACAAAAGCAAGTCAAAATATTCTGTAAGGTGTGCTAAATATTAAATTCTGATGGCCGCAGTGGCATAAGACTTGCTATGAATTGAATAATGTTTATGATCTATGACATGGACAGATTTCCTTACTAACACTTGAAACAACTTCTGATTTAACTTATTTTAATTTTACTTCAGTACTCAGCATCAGGATGATACATATAATTTCCAAACTTGTCCAATTTGCCAAAAAATCTCAGAATTTATTCATCTGAAATATTGCAAATCCTGTGATCCAGCATTTCATTTACAGCAAAAGCTTTGCAAGTCTTTAAATAATATCATTAAGCTTGCATTTGCCATGATGTTTTTCACAGGTTATAAGTGCATTCAGATTTGCATGTATATAACTTTGCCAAATATGTTAGGCACAACATATAATGCATCTGACTGTTTACTTTATGATTTAGTATGACATTATATATGCTTATTTGCATTTATTCATCTAATTTATTATTTTGCTCATATGCAGTTTATTTATTGCTCAGTTATTTTATCCTAGATTTATTTTTTAATACTACTTAGCTACAAGCAGTTAAAGAAACCTGAAATATGCATTTGTTATGAAAATTAATTCCCATTACTATTTCATGAATTATATTTACACAAAACAGTTTTGCTGTATTTTTAGTTTTTCTGTATTCTGTCATGCAGACTTTACTGTTACACAGCCTGTCTCAACCTCACATGCAGGCACAAGCTCTCAACATTCAATAGACACTCATTCAAAGACACACACTGCAAACTATAAGATGGAATTAACACAAGCACACACACTGCCTGTACTTGCACACAAGGAATAACACCCCAAACCGCAGACATTAAATATCACACTATAACAAAACAAAACAAAACTTTCTTGTAACTGTCCAGCCTCCCATACACCCCAGATAGGGGGAAGCTCCACTCCCCAACCATAATAAGTTTACATATACTAACTCCAAAGACTGAACAACAGCTCAGAAAGTGCATATGGGCAATTTCCATTTTACCTGAATCTTACACACATACCCCCATCTCATTTTCAGTGCTGTATGCATTTGATAGATTGGGACACAACCCAGACCTTTAAATGAGATGCTTTCGCATTTGGTTGAATGACGTGCACTCACACATACACACACACACACACACACACACACACATATATATATATATATATATATATGTATATATACATATATATATATATATATATATATATATATATATATGTATGTATGTATAGATATATAGATATAGGTTTACTATTTAAACCTGGAATCTGCATGGGTTGACTGGTCGCATGATCCACCTGAAATCCTGAATCAGGAACAGTGAAATTCCGTCAAAGTTGAAACTGAATACATAAACACCTGTAGTTTGATGTATTTGACATAGCAGGAGGTGACATCAGTCACCCATGCTATGCCCCTTCATGTACTGTGATATTCCATAGTCAACTGTACGTGTATTTTACTATTTTGCATGGAGGCAAGACCCCCTGCACCCCCACACTCGCACCCCCACACCCCCAGAAACTTATAAATACCAACTCCGAGAACACACTACAGTAATTAAATGGGTAATTCCCTCTTTCTCACTGAAACACGATCTCGGTGGACAATGTCGAACTCAGATACACGAATTACACTACCCATTCACTGTAGTGTAGTCTATGTATTTTGAGTTGCCATACTGCCCATTGGAAAAGTATCTTTTCATTCCATGCTGGTCAACAGCAGTGAATTTGTGTATTTAATTGTAAATCATATATATATATATATATATACATGGGTCTACTTTGTATAACCGAACTTCCGATTCACCGACACACAATTTACCGACCCCAAACAACTGAAAACACACAACACCGACAAAAACCAACAACTCAAAAAAACGAACACCATTACACCGACACAAAAAACGTAAACTACACATTGCACACAATAACATATCCACTAACCTTAACCTAAACCCTAACCCTAACGTCCAACACTACCGCACACTTACCCAACCCGCACCCTAACCCTAACTCACTTAACCCACCCCTAAACCTCAACACCGTCACTATTGCACACTTACCCTACCTGCACCCTAACCCTAACTCACTTAACCCACCCTAAAACATTAAGCCCATCACTATCGCACACTCACTCCACCCGCATACTAACCCTAACACACTCAACCCTTCCCTACACTACACTATGTCACTATCACACACTTACCTTACCGGAACCCTAAGTCCGACACTACCTCACAATCACCTTTCCCACACCCTAACCTAAAATCCCTCACTATCGTACACTTACCTGTCTGCTCCCCAATCCTAAATCCGTCACTATCGCACACTTACCGGATCGCGCTCACACATTGCCGTTGTCGGTCTTTCGGCTGTCGGAATATCGCCTTTTCGATCACCTACCTGTTCGGTTGTTCCGTCTTGATCTTCTGGGTATCGGTGAAGTGGCGGTTCGGTTATTCGAAGTAGACCCATATATATATATATATATATATATATATATATATATATATATAAAATTAGCTTCCCCTGAACCATCTTACTTATGTATGCTAACCATAAACACTAGATCCAGGGATATGAACATTGTAACATAAACAGAACATTCTGAAAAGACAGCTATTTGTCCCAAACGATCCCTGCCCCATGGGATACGCCCCCATCCATGTGAAACAGAGTTCATTCCTTACACTACTATAAACAAGACCTTGACAAGTTGATGTGAAATACAGAGGTTGTCAATAAGAAATCCGTTATCCTAAGTCGCACCCCCCCTAAAAATCCCATAGTTACCTCCCTACTAACATGCCTCCTCATATAGATGCTCATGAGACTGGGGACCCTAGTAAGTTTGTAAGGGCCTAAGTGGTCATTAGCCAACTAACAAAGTATGAACCTATATCTATACACATCTATATTGATATATATATATATATATATATATATATAGAGAGAGAGAGAGAGAGAGAGAGAGATACATATAGATATATGTTTATTTACAGATAGAGAGATGGAGTGAGTGATTAAGACATGTTAAGTGGATTACTTCATGAAAGATAGAAAGATAAAACAGAGAATCACACATTTTAGAAAAAAAATAGAATCACAAAATACTGAATGAATTGAGTGACTTAAAAACATTGAATACTTCTCTCCTAGTAGTGAATCACAAAACATTGAATATTCTCTCCCACTTTAAAATAAAAGCCCAACATCAGTAAACACAAGCTACAAAACTGAGATTATTTATCATCTTGGAAGTGATACTTTTAGCCCTCCTGCACCTACTTAGTCATGTATGTTAACCGTAATCATAACCCTAACCATACGCTTACCTATCCCTAACCCTAACCCTGCACATTACCTTACCAAAAGCCCTTTCCCAAACAATACCACTACACAAAAGGACACAAAACACATACAGCAAAAAAACATGCACCACACTGAATCTATCCCCTTACCTAACCCAACTAACGAACAATTGCATATGGGCAGGTGCAATTAACCATAGGCAAGACTGCTCTGCAATTTGTAGCATGTTACAGGCCACCCTCTCAAACTCAGGAACCTCACATGGCCTTCCTGAAAACATTGGAGGGGATAAATGTATCTCCAAACACCATCATACTAGGTGACTTCAACTACCCTAATATAGACTGGGAACACTACTCAAGCCCGAACACTCTAACCCAAAGATTCCTGGAGTTCATAAACTCAAATGCCATGGAACAACTAGTCACCATCCCCACAAGAGGTGAAAACATACTTGATCTCATCATCACGAACATGGGATCAAAATGTTCAACACCGAAGTATACCCCTCACTGGTGAGATCAGATCATAAACTAATCTCGCTGGAGGTCCTCATCCCGCCCCACCTGAAACAAAAAGACCACAGTGAAAAACTTCTCAAAAGCCGATTTCACACTTCTAAAAACTAGTGTGGTCTCCTTTAAGGCCCCTGAGCCAGTGGTAAACATTACTCAAACCGCTGAATCACTTACAAATGCCTTCTACCAGCACCTGCAGGACTGCATGGATCAGGCAATCCCAAACAAAACTAAGACTCTCTGTACCAAAGGCAAGCGTCCAGTCTGGTGGACCCCAGCCATAAACAAGCTCTACAACAAAAGGAGGAAGCTACTACAAGATAGAGCAAAATCCTTGAAAGGTAAGACACCTTTGATCATTATAAGTAAAAACTAAGAGCTCTCATAAAATCATCAAAGGCAAATTTTGAGAGAAAAATCGCCAAGGACTCTAAAGACAATCATAAGGCCTTCTTTAGCTATGTTAGAAACCTAGGAGGAAACTCCCAGATATGCTCAGAATTAGTTCAAAATGATGTGAAAATTACTGAACCTACACACATTGCTAACATACTGGCTGACAGGTTCAGTGCAAACTTCTCCCCCCAAAAGGAGAGATATCTATTCCAGAGGATTGTAGCCCCCCAAACATCTCCAACGCCCAGGTGAGAACTGCCCTCACTAAGGCAAAAAACACAGCATCCATGGGACCGGATGGTGTCCCCGGCTGTGTGCTTCATGAACTCAATGAGGAATTAAACCCACAGTTAGGACAGCTGATTAATCTTAGCCTCACCTCAGGATACGTACCCAAGGAGTGGCGCACGGCGACTGTGGTCCCACTTCATAAGGGCGGTGCCTCCACAGACCCTGGAAATTACCGCCCCATTAGCTTGACAAGCCTTATCTGCAAAGCCATGGAGAGGATCATAATGGAACTCATAAATAAAGACATAGGGAACTTGCAGACTTTGGATCCAACCCAGTTTGGCTTTGTCAAAGGCAGATCCTGCCTCTTAAACTTGGTTGACTTTTTCGAGACAGTCACCAAGGCCATTGATGAGGGAAAGGCAGTCCATACAGCCTACCTCGACCTGGCAAAGGCCTTCGACTCAATACCCCACTCAGGTATCATCGAAAAACTCATCAGCTTGAATGTAAACCCATACATCACAAGATGGGTTGCAAACTGGCTAGCGACAGAACCCACAGGGTCAGAGTTGCTGGAGCCATGTCAGACTCAAAGCCTGTCACAAGTGGTGTCCCACAGGGCTCAGTCCTGGGTCCACTCTTGTTCGGCATCTACTTTTCTGAAGTACAAGCAAACACAGGAGGGTTATGGCTGACAAAGTTTGCAGATGACTGCAAACTGGCGCCATAGTCGAAAACACATCTGACACAGATATCCTCCAGAAGGGCCTCACAGAAACGGATAACTGGTGCCAGAGCCATGGCCTGAAGTTAAACGCCAAAAATGCATAGTCATACCCTTCGGGAAAAACAAGGTTACCCCTAGCTACCATATAGGTGACAATCCACTGAGCACAGAAAAGTCATCAGGGATCTGGGGACCCAAGTTGACAGTAGCCTTCGCTTGACACTCATGTTGCTAAAGTAGTTAGGAAAACCTTCTATATCGCCCACCTGATCATGAAGGGATTCACATCTAGATCAAGGGAGGTCATCGTCCCCTGTACTCATCACTCATTAGACCTATGATTGAGTACAATGCCGCGTTCGGAATGTATCTGACCAGACACCTGATGCAGCTTGAAAGGGCCCCAAAATTCCCCCCCAAAAGGATAAAGGGTCTCAAAAATATGTCTTTTGCTGCCCGACGGAGAGAACTCCAGCTTTATCCAGTCTCATACCGCTTGCTCAGAGGTGACCTGTGCCTGACATATAAGGCCATGTCAAACCCAGATTTGATGAATATGCTTCACCTCAAAAATCTAGATCCCTCAGAACCACAAGGGCGGAGACTTAAACCTTGACACGGTTATAAATAGAACGTGCTGGAGGGACAGATTCATCACCCAGAGACTCCCTATGCTGTGGAACAAAATCCCGGTACATGTGAGGCAGAGCACCTCGCTGGCCTTGTTCAAGAGGAATCTTGACCAATGGATGGGAGATCGCAGATATACCCCAGGGATTACTTCAGTGTCACTGCTTGACAGAGGCACAGAAAAATTATAGGCATAGTTTTTATTCAAACTAAAGGGGTGGCGAAAGCCACATAACTATGGGCTAGGCTTATAAATGCCCTTGGGCAGATAGCCTAGTATGAACCTATGAACCTATGAACCTATGATACCAACTGATATAACACAACCTTGCACATCTTCATAACCACCACTTTCTCATTCACACCTTAATTTTCCTGCACTTTCCGGCTTACCTACACTAAATAAAATTAAGTTTAACCATATGTGACTCACACAAATAAGCATTCAGTGACCTGTGCATTGTCTCTCTTGTTTTATACCCACAAAAAACTTTTCAACCAAACGTACATTCTACCTTTTAACTTACAATCATTAAAATACACTTTATTATGTAACACAAGTTACAGCCTTTAGGCTCCTGGAAAATTTTTCCATTCCAATAGAGATTTTTAAATAGTATAGTGAATGAAATAACTGTACTCCGAATATATTACTTTAACATTAAAAAATTAAACCTCCATTCATATAATGGTTAACTTCAAAAAATGAATTCCCTCTGGCATTTACATTCTTTTCATGGAAAATACAACAGCTGCTTTATTAAAGCATTTTATGATGGTAGTAAACTATGTACTTCAAGTGTCAGAGATATTAAATGGTACTTTTTCAAGTCACAAACAAAGACATTTTATGATAAAAGAAGACTGTTTCTTAGTATAATTATCACTGAGTCCCTCAATCACTTCAACAGTGGAGAAAATATTATTCAAGCTGCAAGGACATAATGCTGTAAGGATGTTACTTCAGTAATACTTTCCGATATACTAAAAGAAAAGCAAACTCCCATGGAGTGTAGCACTAAACAGGAACAGCGCTAAATCTGCCAACATTTTAAATTGAATTAAGTACTTTGAAAAAAAAATGTTGCTTAAAAACATAATGATATATAAATAAAGTAAGCAAATACATTGGGCAAAGTAACTATTAAGCAAAATAATGTTTGTTCTTTATCGGCTAAAAGTAACACTATGTCTGTGATTTAAAATGCATAGTTCATATTATGACATTGATTTTAATAATCACCACCATAAAATTCATCATTTATGTGTTCTGCACTTACTGATATCTTTTCTTCCAAGTCTACCACTCAGTGTTTGTGTGTGTTTAGCTTTTGGAAGATGTGTGATTAGTACATCATTGTGGAGGTCTGTAAAAAGACACAGAGATGGTAGAACATATGTCAACATAAAAAAGGAAAATTGTACCAGCAATTCCGCACAAAACCACGCTAGTGAGTAATCTGACAGGATATTAATGAATGAACAAATCAAAGCCCGGTAATCTGCTAAAATGAAAATAATGTTTAATAAGCATAAATCTTGTGGACCAGTGTCCTGCCCACAGCCCTAACACCTCGAGGACATGACCAACGTCAGGTCATGGCACTTTCGATTGAGTATCATACCTACAAAGCCACAATATCTTGACAATTGACTGTAGAAATATTTATAGATCTTATTAACGTATTTCACCCAGTGTCTCATGAAAAGCTTTTGATAAGAATTATTATTATATATTTTGATAAGAATTATTATTATATATCTAGGTCTTCCTACAATTGTTTTACTTGCAGCTGCCCTACCAACTTTTGGGGAGTCTGTTAAACAAGTACCATCCAAATCTGATTCAGTCGTATCAGGTGTAACATAAGAGCTGTGTAGGATCCTTTCCTTTAATGTACCTTGATTAATATCACTACTTTAGCTATCAACTGAAAATTTGAAACTGGTAATGCTGAGTTCTGTCACACCAAACATGCAGGAAAAGAGCAAATATCAAACATCACTTGTCTCCTGTAAAATTATTTTTTGCAGGTGATATATATATATATATATATATATATATATATATACACGTGTGTGTGTGTGTGTGTGTGTGTGTGTGTGTATCTATCTATTAACTCCAAGACAACCATTCCTTGGAGAAAAGAAAATATTCACAGAAATGGCAATCTTTAACTAACCATGTGTAACTTCAGATTTACAGCCATTCATTCTTCACATTATGAGATTCAGCATTCTAAGTACTGGCATTTATTTATTTGTCTTTGTTTGACCAGGAAACCCCAACTGGGCAGGAGCCCATTTTCAGTGGAGCCCTGGGGAGAAAAGCACCACCACAGTGAATTTTATGAAAAGTGAATTTCACACAATTCTCAGAAAAACAGTTACATTTCTCAAGAAACAACAAGCATAATTGCAAGGTTGGTATATACAGTGAAGTATTTACATCAAGTCCATACAATTGTTCCAGATGTAAAATTTTGCTGAAGTGAATATACTGATACTGCAGAATGGAAACTTTATTGTAAAGCAATTTATTGTTCTTACATTTCAATAAAGAAAGGTTTGCAGTGAGTTAAGATACATAATGAAGTTAGTTACAAAATTAGGTAGGAAATAAGGTTTTTAGTATTGTATACGTTTGAAAAGAGTATGAGAGATGTGTTGCAGTAAGTTATAAAATGATGTAGGACAGGAGATAGTAGTAGTATGTAAGAGGATAGCTGTAATAGCACTTGAATGAGAGTTCTGCTTAGGCCGTCTGTTCCAAATTGGTGTATCTAGAAGATATATAACTGAGAAAGCATAGTGTAGGATTAGTTCTACTTAGGCTGCCTGTTCCAGATTGATGTAGCTAGAAGATATTTAACTTAAGTATACAGGAAATCCAAGAGATGGGTAAAGCAGTGGATAAGGGCAGTTAGAAAAAGAGCAATATGAGAAGTGATGTTTGGGGGGGTGAAAAGGAATGTATTCATTCAAGTGCAATAGAGAATGTTATTAGTGGTGTAATGATTCAAGTAGAGGAGGGCAAAAGGTTTTTGATAAACAATAAGAAGTTTGTGCTTTTACTGGAGGTCTCAACCTGGTGATGAACAAGAGCATAGGTTCATAGGTTCATAGGAGGGTACTAGGCTATTGGCCCTAGGGCCTATACAAGCATAGCCAAAAATGTACCCTGGCTTTTGCCACCCAAGAAAATTATTTTCCTGTGCCCCTGTTGAGCAGAGCCACAGAAGTGATCCCCAGGGTGAATTTCCTATCTCCCATCCAATCATCAAGATTTTTCTTGAAGAGTGCTAATGAGGAGCTCTGTTTGACATAGATAGGTAGTCTGTTCCAGAGTATGGGAAGTCTCTGGGACAGGAATCTATCCCTCCAGCATGTTCTGTTTATTGTGGTGACAAGGTTTAGGTCCCTAAAGCGTGTAGCTCAGAGGTATTGGGATTTCTTTAAGTGGAGCTTGTCCAACAGCTCTGGGTTTGATATAGCTTTGTATGCTAGGCAGAGATCGCCTCTGATTAGGCGATATGTGACGGAGTAAAGCTGGAGTTTTTTGAGACGGTCTGCATAGGGAATCTGTTTGAGGCCAGTAATCCTCTTTGTGAGGTATTTCTGGGGCCTTTCCAGTTGTTGTAGATGTCTTGTGAGGTACATACCAAAAGGAGCATTGTACTCTATAATGGGTCTAATGAGTGATGAGTAGAGGGGAACAATGACCTCTTTTTTTCTGGATGAGAAATCTTTTGTGATGAGGTGAGCCACATAGAAGGATTTCCTGACCACTGTGATGATGTGATTATCAAAGGAGAGACTGCTATCCAAGTGTGTCCCAAGGTCTCTTATCACATTTTCGGCATTAAGTAGACTACCAGCTATGTGGTAGTTCATGGGTACAGAGGTTTTACCAAAGAGGATGACAATACACTTTTTGGCACTGAGCTTCAGGCCATGGCTTTGACACCAGGCATCTGTCTCAGTGAGGCCCTTTTGTAGTATGTCCATATCGTTAGGAGTTTTGATTATGGCTCCTAGTTTGCAGTCATCTGCAAACTTTATTAGCCAAAGACCTTCTGTGTTAGCCTGTACTTCAGAGAAGTAGATACCAAACAGGATAAAACCCAGGACTGAACCCTGTGGTACTCCACTTGTCACTGGTCTGAAGTTGGATTTGGAGTCTGTTACTTTCACAGTGTGGGTTCTGTCCGTGAGCCAGTTAGCAACCCATCTTGTGACTTAGGGATTTATACCTAGTTTAGTGAGCTTATCTATAATTCCAGAGTGGGGGATGATGTTGAAAGCCTTGGCGAGATCTAGATAATCTGTGTGAACCACTTTACCCTCATCTATGGCTTTGGTGACTGCTTCAAAGAAGTCAATCAGGTTTAGGAGACATGATCTGCCTTTTACAAATCTGAACTGGGTAGGGTCCAGAGTTTGGAGATTACCAATGTCTTTGTTTATGAGTTCCATGATGATACGTTCCATGACCTTGCAGACCAGGCTCATCAGGCTAATGGGGCAGTAGTTCCCGGGGTCCGTCGTGGCTCCCCCTTTGTGGAGTGGGATAAAAGTCACAGTGCACCATTCAGTGCGCAGAAAGCCTGAGGTGAGGCTATGACTCAACATGGTACTTAGGTAGGGTGCCAGTTCATTCTGTAGTTCATGTAGAACACAGCCTGGGATATTGTCAGGTCCCATGGATGCTATGTTCTTGGCTTTGGAGAGTGTGTTTTTTACCTGTGCAGCTGTGATTACAGGAACTTTGCATTCTTCCAGTATAGAGATGGGCCCTCTAGGGGGTGAGTGGGGGGTAAAGTTAGCACTGAACCCATCTGCCAGGATGTTGACAATATCAGTTGGTTCTGTATATTTAGTGCCATTGTGCTGTAACTCAGAGCAGATCTGAGTGTTGCCATTGAGATTCTTGACATGGCTATAGAATGCTGTGTGGTTGTCTTTAGAGTCAGTGGCAATTTTGTTTTCATAACTAGCTTTGGAGGATTTTATGAGGGATCTCAGCTTCTTACTGAGGTTGACCAGGGTGTTCCTCTAGTCATGGGATTTTACTCTTTTTTGCAACAGTTATTTTCTTCTGTTGTAAAGTTTGTTTATGGCAGAGGACCACCAGGTCAGCTTCCTTTTTTTGGAGGATAGCATCTTGGTTCTATTAGGGATAGCATGATCCATGCACTCGTGCAAGTGCTTATAAAGTGCATTTGTGTAGGATTCAGCAGTCATACCTCTATTGTCCATCTGCATGGGTGTCATGAAGTTTGCCACTTCTGTCTTAAGAAGTGTGAAGTTGGCTTTGGAGAAGATTTTTACAGTGGTTTCCCTCATTGGGGCTGGGGGCGGGATGTGGATGTCTAGGGTGATTAGCTTGTGGTCGGATTGACCAACGAGGAATTGACCTCTGGTGTGGAACACTGGTTGCCCATGTTGGTAATGACTAGGTCTAGGATATTACTGCCCCTGGTGGGGGTGTGAATAAGTTGATCCAAGGCATTGGAATTTATGAATTCCAGAACGTTGAGCAAAAGAGTTGGAAGAGGAGTAGTTTTCCCAGTTAATGGTGGGGTAGTTGAAATCGCCCATTATTAGGGTGTTAGGTTGTACCCTAATACTTTCCAATGTATCAAGAAATGAGGAGTGGGAATACTGGGGCATGGTGGGGGGGGGGGGGCTGTAGCAAGCTGCAATTTGGATTGCGGTCTTGCCCAGAGTTAATTGCACTTGGATAATCTCGGATGCATTATGCTGTTCACCTAGCCTGGAGGTGTGGATATCCTTAATGAATATGGACACGCCTCCACCTTTAGTGCTTCATTCCAGGTTAGGTGGCCGAAAGGTGTGGTATGAATTATAGCCTGGTAATGCAAAGGTGCTTTCTGGAGCTTTGAACCAGGTCTCTGTCACTGCACAGATGTTGATGTTCTCCATTTTAAGAAGTGCCTCGAGTGAGTGCATTTTGAGGTTTAGACTTCTAGCATTGAGTAGCATTACCCTCAGATTTTGCTTGCTTGTACCTGTTACGGTGGTGAATTTGTCATTTGAACCTTGCCTAAAAAAGGCACTATAGGGGTGGCAAGAGCCTTAGCCAGTACCAGAATCCCAAGGGCGACTGGTGCAAGCCATCTCTGGCAAAGCATCGTTGTCTGTCAATCATGTCGTCCCAGGCAGACAAATACTGAATCCCCTTAGAATGACACCAGAAGCTTAGCCAATTGTTGAAGTCAATCATTTTGTCCTTGTACTGTGGCATCATTCTGGGTGATGGCAGGATGCTACTCAGGGCCAGAGTCATACCTGCCTGGGCTACAAGATCGGAGAGCTCCTCCATGTCTCTTTTCATGTAGTCCAGGGAGGTACGTCTCAGGTCATTCACACCAACATGGACAATGACAGTGTCATATTTGTACTTGTTGTGGAGTGACCTGAGTGCGTGTGTAATGTGGTGGATCCTGACACTTGACAGGCAGCTGACAGTAACTTTCTCCTTGTTTAGCCTGTTGAGTAGAACATCAGTGTGCCTGACTATAGAGTCATCTATGACTAGAGTGTTGGGTATGTTGTTATGCCTTATGGGCTGTGGTTGAGTGGCACACTGAGTTTGTGAGCTATGTGTCATTTGGGTTGTGTTGAGGGGTGGAGTTTTCTTGCATTTCTGCTTTGGAGGTCTCTGATGCTTGGGCAGATTTTTATTGAGGGCCTCCGCAAATGTATGCGTGTGTTTTATGTTTCTATGTGTGTGTTTTGGTGGTGTAGGTTTTGAGGGACTATGTGCTGAGTGTGGTGTGGTGCAAGTGTTTACCTTCTCCTCTTGACTGTCTAGTCTAGTCTTGGGTGAAGAGAGCTTTGCTTCCAGTTTGACAATATAAGTGCATCTCTCACAAGTTGTAGTGTTGGGTGGTTGGAGGAGAGGGTTGTCTGTGTACATGAGGCAATTGCGGCATTGTCCCAAGATGCTCAGATTCATCAGGTAGACAGGAGAAAACACCGGGAGCTGACCCTTAGACATGCCTGGACAGGTGCTTATTTATTAAGTACTAAAAACTGCTTTCCTCTAGACAAGTGAGGAAAGTTGAGTGCTGTAGTAATTTGCAGCTTATTTAGTGCTTACAACGAGTTCTGAACAAGTGCTGAGTTCAAAGAAACAGATCTGAGTGCTGAAACTAGAAAACTGGCTAGTTCTAAGAAATAAAATTAAGCTAGAAGGCTTCCCTCCAAAACAGAAAGGCTTGGGGGCTCAGAAGCCTACAAACAGTCTAGACCACTTACAGGAAAGGGAGGAAACAAGCTTAAAATTTTTGTTCTCTTTCCCAGATGCTCTCTTTGCACATGGTAGGAGTGCCTGAAATCAGAATATGATCTCACTGCACTCAGTTGAGTGAGCAAATGAGATGGGCCCAGAAGGAGTATCCAAACACAAACTTACAAGAGGGGTGGGCAATTTCAAAGCCACCAAGATTAACACCAAAACAAAAAACTGGGAGGGTGATTGAGTAAGGTATTGGTTGTGCTGGATTTTAGTCCTTAGTTGCCTAAAAAGGTGAAATGTATTTTATGCTCTATTTTTGAGTCACAATTTCCAAGCTTTTTCACGCTGCAGCATTAATTTCTTAGTTTCTTTTGTTACCATGGTGCAGGATTGGATTTAACCTTTTTAGTATGTACTTGGGCAAGGTTACTGAGAATTTTTAGGAATGTCTTACTGAATTTTGAGACAGCAGAGTCTAAGGGCATAGATTTTAGTATTGCATTTTCTAGTTATATTATCTTAAAGATTTGATAAAAGTAAGTGTGTCTGTCAAAGTTGTCTGAGTTAAGTACTTGGTTTTAAATTATATGTTTATCTTGGATATTGAAGGAGCGTAAGTAGGTTGATTGTCACTTAGGCTGTCAAGAAGGCTACTGGCTGCCCTAATTTTGTTGGGTTTATTAGTAAGAATTCAGTCTAACATTGTTGATTGCCTACCAGTATTTTTGTGGACTCTAGTAACTGGCGTAATTAACTGTGGAAGGACATACAGGTTTATGGAATCAGATGGGGTGCTGCTATTAATAGTCTGCCAGTCTATATTTAGGTCTCCTAGTATTATTTTTTCATGTTGTATATGGTAGAATATCCAGTACAGGATATTTTCCACACTGATAATGTTTTACCTTTGTGGGATATATATGGCAGCTAAACAAAGCATTTTCCTGTTATTGATTTTGAGACGCGATATAAGGAGTTCCACATTATTAAACTGTAGTTTCTCCTATGCATATACTGCTATACTTAGGGAATTCTTGTAGATGATAGCTGTGCCGCCTGCCTATTTATTTTTCCTGTCAAGACTAATTATACTGAAACCAGGTGTGGTATTTTAATTGTCACTGGTCTTTTTTAGCCATGTTTCCATAGCTATGATTACATCTGGGGTATATGTGGCAATACAAGCATGCATGTCCTGGATTTTATTGCATGTGCTTCTAAGATTAATATTTAGGAAGAAAAGCCTGGTATTGGGGGATAGGAGAGGAAAAGAGAATGTTTACTTTAATACTGTACTGTTAGTGTGGAGGGTTACCCATGACTTATTTATTCATTTATTTATTTTGTGGGCATGTGTGTTCTATATAACAGCGAAGTTCTTTATGTGGATAATCTTCCTATGTGGCTTTCAGATTGTTCATCTTCTGTAATCACTGTGGAGTTGGGGAAATAACCACAAAAGCATTAAGGGCAGTCTGTATGATGGCATCCCTAGGTTAGAGGCTGGAGAGCAGACGAAACAGAGAAAAAATGGCTAAAAATCCTATTTTAATCTGATGGTTAAGCACACTGGGTAATGTTTCATGGTGGGAGACTTGCTGTCTCCCATCAAAGTGACCTTCTTCTATTATACTGGATTGGAGCATTCTTAGTTTTAAAAATTAGGGATTAAAATACCTTCCAATTGCATTGAAGTAGTTATGAGTTAAATCTCTGATGCAAATAACATGAACAATTCATAAAACTAATTATTTGGCTCTTACCCTTTGCTTAAGATGCTTTCACTTTGTTCTGTAGAAGAGTTTGGAACTGGGTTTAAAGATTAGATCTGAAAACTGATGCTGGCGTGCCAAAGTACTCTGACAAGCAGTATATCTATCCCTTAAAAAATGTGATCCCATGTTTATATAATCTGTGAAAAGCTTCTATTTAATTATAGGTATGCTTTAAAAGAACACTGTATTTGTGTGCCTCCCCCATTGTGCACAAACATTGTTTTAAACCCATTTTGCAAATAAGGCTTTTGATAGGCTGACCACTGAGATTAAAAGTCTGTTTATTTAGCTGGTGAGAGATATGTGGCATATCAGACAACTGGCAGAAATGAGGATGGAAAAATTATAACTTTGATATTGGATTCATTTGTCTTCAAGTGACCCATTCTCATAAGCCACAATTCTGGTAATTTATGAACTAGTAAATGTAAATTTAATTCATATATTCTACCTTAGAAGGAAATCACTCTGCTCACATAAATCAGTGAAGGAAAGTGGTCAAGAATGGGAATTTCTGACATTATCCAACAAAAGAATGTGGACATCAATGACAACTGGATCTATTATTTACACCAAGATTTGATGGATATAATTTACTTGTAGTTAATTAGAGAAGTTCTAGATATACAGGCTAGACACTAGTTTTTGGAAAAGGTAACCAGTAATTATGCAGAAAGGGCAATTTATGAGCAAGCTACTTGGTAATACGTACTGCCTCCATATAATAATGTTGTACATTGTCAGTAGATTTCTTTTTTTCATTTTGCAATCTGTTTGCAAAAGGTTGCTTGTTCAGTGGAGGGTGTGCATAAATAATAAGTAATGATACTGCATTGTACAAGCCATGCTGCTTGGTAAAGATCACTGACCTATATCGGAAAGATTATTACGTAACCGACACTAAATAAAATGTACGTTATTGCTTGTCTTACTTTGTTATCATGAGGTTTTGTTGTAGCTGTACTGCCCTTTTTTGTTTTGACATGCATTCACATAATAGGTTCATAGGTTCATAGGTAGAGACTAGGCTATCTGCCCTAGGGCATTTATAAGCCTAGCCAGAGTGTATTTGGCTTCCGCCTCCCTATTAGATTAGCCTACTGTGCCTCTGTAAAGTAGGTCACAGAAGGTACCCTTTTAAGATTATAGGTTCATAGGTAGATACTGTTAACTTACTGACAAATGCACAGCTCATCCATTCCTTTCAATGTTATGCTTCACACAGGACTGCTGTCATTGCATGGGATAACAAAATAAGGTAACCCTCCCTTTGCTTTGGCTATTTTTATATTTTTCACAAGGAAACAGTGCTTCATGTCTGCCTTTAAAATGCAATCATGCACACATGTTCCTCTTCCATTATTTGATTTTTATGGTTCATAAGACAAATTAACTTTCATGATAGTCTATAATATGTGTTTAAATACAGAGTTTTTTTTTCAATAATGAATTCACCTTCTTAGCCATAGTTATACTTTTATTTTCTTTCTACCTTCTTACTTATAAAGTTAGATCCCTGGATTATTTTTTTAATTTAGTATTTAGACATTTTCATTTATTTAGATGAACACATAAAGTTGCTGTTTAAATATAATTACTTTTTATAATAACATACAAGCCACTGTACTAACATTGTACCAGTAAAGCTCCATCCTTACATTTGAGTAGCGTACATTTGTTATCCCAAGATTTTTTTCACCTTGACTTTTATTTACTCATTCTGGGTGCATGTATTTATTCATTAACTTGTTAAACAAGTAAGAGGGCTGGCCTAAGGGATCTTTTCAGCCACTCCCTTTACATGCCAT
This sequence comes from Protopterus annectens, assembly GCF_019279795.1. NCBI lineage: Eukaryota > Metazoa > Chordata > Ceratodontiformes > Protopteridae > Protopterus > Protopterus annectens. The sequence goes on from NC_056737.1 coordinate 1,383,290,750, forward strand.
GTAACCAAACTGTATGCCTCCTAAGGTAATTTGCCTCTGCTCTGTATTGAGCTGCTGGTATTTAACTCAGTAATAACATAGTTATGTATCTCAAAAAAAAACAGAAGCAGCAAAACAAACTAAATAAATAAAAATGCTGGCAGGCAGAGTTTCACAGGCAGAAATCACTCAGGTGATGATAAACCAAAGGTATATTTAATGATACAAATCTACAAGAAAAACAAATAATACGTGAGCACTTTCATTAAACAAGTGTTAACTTCATCAGACACCATTAAAATGTAAGACAACCATTTATATACATACAAAAAACACTCTGATTGGGTAAGCAAAGATAGGCAGCTAGCTAAGCAACACAGAGACAGAACAGTGTTGAATTGCTTACCCAATGAGAGTGTTTTTTATATGTATATAAATGGTTGTCTTACATTTTAATGGTGTCTGATGACGTTAACACTTGTTTATTGAAAGTGCTCATGTTTTATTTGTTTTTCTTGTGGATTTTTATCATTAAATACACCTTTGGTTTATCAACACCTGAATGATATGTGCCTGTGAAACTCTGTCTGCCAGCATTTTTATTTATATAGTTATGTATCTGCTTTTCTAATCAAGAATAGTTTAAAAAGAAATGCTAGAAACGTCAGAATGCTTTGGCTCCTGTCCCCACACTAAGTGCATGATTCATGTTTCTCTACTGGCACAGTACTGCGGCAGTGGAGGTACTACACTTTTGACACACTATCCTGCTACAAAGCTATTAAAATAATATCTTGTCTGTTTGATCGAGTGGTAGCTGAAGGAGATAAAAGATTGGCTGGCTACGCTACTCATGGACAAAGACTGATTTCTCAAGCATCAATTGCCTAAGGTTAAGGGCATTGCATCCAGATTGAAAGAGGTTATAACCCCCCTGTACTCCTCACTCATCAGGCCAATAATAGAGTACAATGCTACCTTTGGTATGTACCTAATCAGGCACCTGCAGCAACTGGAAAGACCTCAAAGGTTTCTTATAAAGAAAATTCAAGGTCTTATAGGTTCATAGGCTGGTACTAGGCTATTGGCCCTAGGGCCTATACAAGCCTAGCCATAACAATGCCCTGGATATTTCTTCCCACAATATTTATTTGTCTTCAGCATATGTCATATGTTGACAGACTAAAATCATTGTCACCATACTCTCTGTCTTACAGACTACTCAGAGGCAACCTCTGCCTTGCATATAAAGCAATCTCAGATCCTCCCCTAATGAATATTCTGTGCATTTGTAAATCAAATGAAATAAGTTGCACACACTCTAGGGAACTCAACCTAGTATGTGACATCAACAGAACTTGCTAGAGAGACAGATACATCTTAGATAGGCTAGCTCTCCTCTGGAACAAACTTACAATTCAGATGAAGTAGAGCCCCTCACTAACCCAATTTGGGCCTAAATTGGATGATAGGATAGGAAACTGCAAATCCCCCCTCGGAGTTTCACCTGTGACCTTCTAGGACAGGGACAGTAGTTGTTGACTTCATTTTGCTCAATACCTTTCTATTCTTGGGAACAGGGGTTGCACTTGGCTAATCTCATTAGGGCCCTAAGACCATTAGTCCTGTAACCTCCTATGATCCTATGATCCTAAGTATTGGTGAACTCAGGCCATATTCAGAACTAGACAACTTAGGCAGCTACCTTGGGCCCACTGATGTTGTTGGTGGTGGGGGCATTGAAGACATTAATTTAACTAAAAAAATAAAAAAATAAGATTTTGCCTGGTATTTCCCAAACAGAGAAGCACACTACTTGAAAGAACACATCCATTTTGATTGCCATGGATTTATTTCTTCATTTAAAACACATCGCTACTCACAGCCAGCCAGCATTCTGGAACTAACCCAAATGAAACAGCCAGAAAGCATTATGGAATTAACCCAAATAGAACTACAGCAGCAGTTCTCTTTGCTAAACAGATACTACTGTGTATGTGTAAATGGAACTACAGCAGTTTGTGCATGTATTTATTGCTTGGTTTATGCACTACAAATGCAAGAGCACTTTATATTTTTGATTATCTGGTATTTGGTAATAACAAAGGACTACATTATTAACCAACAAGCTCTGTATATTTGTGTGTGTCTGTGTGTGTGTGTGTGTGTGTGTGTGTGTGTGTGTGTGTGTGTGTGTGTGTGTGTGTGATGCCCACATCACAGTAGACAGTTTAGTTAATTAAATGGCTTGTTCAGACTCCAACGCTGTACCCTGCTACAGGAGATAAGAACCTTATTCCTCTCCACCAATCACCTGACCCTTTGGTAAATCACTGAGAATTATAGTCAGTCAATCGAATGAGTACTTTGTTATTATTGGTTCACACCATACCTCTTAACACAAAAAATCTGAACAAACCCTGACAGAATGGGGGGACAAAGGCTCAAAAATAGGGACATGTTTTAAATATTGCTCTTATAAACTTAAAAAAAGTTGCTAAAATAAAAGGATTTGTCTTAGCATGCATTTTTCCAAAGGCTATGAAGTCGCTTAAGCACAAAATATATAATTATCTGGGGACTTCAGTCCTGAGATTCTCCTAGTGATTTGCTAGAAAATCACAATATTTATGAGGAGCAGACCAAAAATGTGAGGCACAAATCTGGACATTCTGTGAAAATCTTGACAGTTAAGAGGTATGGTCCATACCCTTTGTTTCATTGCTCACGGGAAAAAATGTTGAAAGCCAGAGACTTAAAATGCACTCTAACAAATGTTCTTGCTTTAAACAAGAAAAGTTACTCTATTAAACAAGAAATACATTTAAAACAATCAAGAAGGTGATGCAAATAACACATGGATTCATGCATGGTCCTAAAAATTTATGCAGAGGGCCTACTGTTTGAAAACAATCTGGCCATCCAGGTGCACTTAATCAGTCATTGGCCAGGTGTATTTTCAATGAATGTGAGTTTCACTGCATTTTCAAAGAATGTGAGCTTCAAGTGAAGAGAAATTTACTGTTGCTTATGCTAAGTCTATTTTCAATGTGCATCTGTTTTGTTTAACAAATTTCCACTAGTGATTGTGCTATAAAATTTAGAAGTAGTGTTAGAGATGGAACAGGTGGCACACTAAATTTTGATGTAGAATGCTATGGGTTTGATTACCACACCAAGTGGAAGGATTGCTGGCATTGCAGTGCAGCTTAAGACGGGAGCGTGTACATTAGCCATATCAGAGGGGCACTGGGGTAACAGTCACCCAGATTTACTTTTTCAGGAGGTCTCATTTTCTAGTCTGCACATTTGTTAGAATGCACCTTTGTTCTTCACGTAGTTTCAAAAAAAGTCTTTACTTTTTTCTAAATAACTTTTGAGAATGTGTTGTCTAGCTGTGAGCTTCCCATCTTCAACCTTAACACAGTGAAAAATATCTAGTAAAGTAGTTTGTAGTTACAGATTATGTCTGAGTAAATGCACCTCATTTTTGTTTTCTTACAGTTGAAAATCTAAGACTATGAACTGATATCACATATAACTTGCATACGGATTCTGCAGTTTTATTATGCATTCTTCAGTATCTTTCTTTAACAGTTTTAAGTGGATTTCATGCAGGACTTACTATTCATTTGTTTATTTTACGCATTTACTTTAATTTACACACTGTAAATTACTGAAGGTTTGCTGAAGTGTTTGCTATTGATATTTGCCTGTATGAGGTACTTTGTTCTTTCCTGACTGAGTCTTGTTATCTATTAGATGATTCTAGAAATGTTATGCACTCAAGCACATATCGAACTGCAAATGAACTTAAGTTTTAACAATTGTGAAGAAATCTATAATAAATGTAGTTTGCTGGAAGTTATATTTCACAATTTACACTGCTTAGGTAGTCCATTAACATTACTATATGAAATGTACAAAAAAGGACATGTTATGACTGATGCTTAGACTATGAAAAAAGCACTAGCTAGAACACAAGAGAAATATGTTGGAATACCTAGAGGTGCAAAAAAGTACTGAAGATTCAACAAATACATAATAGACTTTGCTGTTCATAAATGCTGAGATCTTCCTCATTGCACCAGGGCATCAATAATGGACTATTCCAAGCTTTTGTTCATATCCCTATTTTGAAAGAATAAAGGGAAAGATAGTGACATGTGCACCTGACTTCTTCCGAGTATTTTTTTCAGTCCCTGCCATATAATTTCCCATAGAAGCACTACTCATATCCACTGTTGATCTCTAAAAGGCACAAAGTACCAGGCCCAAGACATTTTGCATGATCCGCAAAAACATTGTATGTGGTACTGCATGATACTTTTAAACAATTATTTTCATGGTTTGTGGTCACCAAATCACCACTTGATGTGATGTAAGCAACAGCTTCTAACATCTCGTATGGTAGACTCTTCCCCAAACAATTGTAGATGATACTTATGTGCAAATGAAGTCAAACTCTGTACAGCTTATTAGAACTCTGTGAAACATTTAATGTGTAGATGCATATGTGTAAACATCACCAGTCCAGCCGATGCTTGGTCATAGACATGTGTCAGCCATTGTCTCTGATACACAAACATTTTCATTACTGACAGTTGAAAATTACTTGATTTGACAGATCAGAATGCGCTATTGAATCTGTTTTTTGAAACAGCGCTGTTGGTCTAGAATGATAAATGACAAACTGTCAGTGGGTATCAAAGTTTTGAGGAGTATGTGGCTGGTTAGAAGACAGCAAGCAACATCATTTAGAGCTCTGATAAATACTGGTGGCTTCCACATGCAAGCTCTTCTACCCTACCAAGGAAATTACAGCAACCAAAATCAGTAGAAATGCTTTTGGATTAAAAAAGTTCAGGGCGACTTTCATAGACATTTGTGAAAATATTGTGGGTGGGTTTGTTGTACGCCTAATGGAGAAACCCATCCATGTGTGACCACTACAGAAAGTATTCTGAAGCTCAGAACATCCTCAGGTGCAAAGCAACATTAGCTAAGTTTCTGCCTTCCAATCCTATAAGCAATGTTTCTTGACAGCAGCACAGATCCATCAGACCTTTATTGCTTCTTGTAATAAGTAAATTGCTCAGAAGAAAAAGACAAGTGCAATACCATGTCAGAAGTGTCCGCTATACAGTTCAGTGGAACACCCTGACAGCTTTATGAACCTCATATTTACTTTAAGCACTGGTTCTTCAATTTGCTTTATTTTGCTTTGGTGAATACTTCTGAATGCAAAACTAAAAAAACTGTCCGTTTGTTTGTTTGTGTCTTTCGGCTTTTCCCGGTTAGGGGTCGCCACAGCAGAACTAAGGTCCGCTAATGATTGGCAGTAGATTTTTACGTACCGAGTTGCCAGCTCTGATGCACAACCTTCAACGAAGGTACGCCCATTCACGCATGTCTCCACACAGAAGACGCTCTGGCTGAGAATCAAACAAGACAACGTCATACTGTGAGGCTACAATGCTACCGCAGCACCACGTACAAGTAATATTCATAGGTTCATAGGTTCATAGGTAGGTAGGTACTAGGCTATCAGTCTAAGGGCCTAAGTAAGCCTAGCCAACAAGGTTCCCTGGCTTTTGCCATCTAAGAAAGTTATTTTCCTGTGCCCCAGTTGAGCAGAGCCACAGAAGTAAGCCCCAGGGTGAATTTCCTGTTTCCCATCCACTCATCAAGATTTTTCTTGAAGAGTGCTAATGAGCCACTCTATTTGACATAGATGGGTAACTTGTCTGAGAGTATGGGAAGTCTCTGGGACAGGAATCTATCCCTCCAGCATGTTCTGTTTATTGTGGTGACAATATTTAGGTCCCTAGAGTGTGTAGCTTGAGGGATTGGGATTTCTTTAGGTCTAACATGTCCAACAGCTCTGGGTTTGACATAGCTTTGTGCATTAGCCAGAGATCACCTTGGAGTAGGTGATAATGCTACGGAGAAAAGCTGGAGTTTTTTGAGATGGTCAGCATAGGTCATCTGTTTGGGTCTGGTAATCCTCTTTGTGAGGTACTTCTGCAGCCTTTCCAGCTGTTGCAGATGTCTTGTGAGGTACATTCCAAAAGGGGCATTGTACTCTTATAATGGGTCTAACGAGAGCCGTATTCCTTTCTTAGATTTGCTCTTTAGTATTACCTTTATACTAGTAAGCACAGTCTTTCCAGTAATAGACTATGATGTAAATGAGTTTTCGTTTGACTTTACAACTCTCATGATATTTAAATCATGTGTGAACAACAAAGAATCTACATAAAATTAAAATGCACGTCAATGTCTACAGTGCTCATTTAGAGGTGTATAGTACATATAGATTAGGAAAATTATCTCGCCTCAGTTGAATATGAACTGCTTTGTTTGGCTGAAAGTTTTAACAAATCCCAAAAATGGAATGGTCTGCTTCAATGACTCAACAGGTAGCACAATTGCATTTGGTGGCAAACAGTCAGAAGGTTGAGGGTTTTATTCCCACACCAAGAAATTCAATTAGTTTTCTTATACTGACACTGTAGTACAGCATCAGGGAAGTGTATACCTGAACGTGTCGTTCTTCAGATGAGATGGTAAAACCAAGGTCCCACCTGCCTGAGGTGGTGGGAGCTCAGGGCTATGTAATAGATCCCATGGCAATTATTAAAAAGAGTAGGGGAAGTTCTCCTGTGTATTGGCCAAATCTTTCTTTTCAGTATACAAAAACACTTCAGGTCTTCCCTGAAAAGAGTTCACTGGCTTAGTGGGATTAAACTCTTTAACAAGCAATAAATAAATAAATATATACATACATACATACATACATACATACATACATACATGCATGCATATATATTTGTAGAAATAATGGAACAGCTTACAGGACTGACCAAAATATTACACTGGTACGAATCCTTTTCACTCCTTAAGAATGTAATTTTTCAAGTCCTTCAACTCAGTTCAGCCAAATAAATCCAAATTGTAATATGAAACATGAGCAAGAAAGTACAGTTGTGTACACTTACCATAAATGTAGATGTTCGAGTGTATTCACTGTTGCAGTCATTACAATTGGGTTATCCTGCTGGCAGGCTACCCTCAGTTGGCCTGAATTCCAAAGTCTAGGTCCGGCGTCGGTTGCTGTCACCTCTTCCCTGATGTCAGTGCACCAGGGGTATAAAAGTTGCAGCTGATGCCATTTTCTTCAGTTTTTCTTGCCCCAGATGTCAGGTGCCCCCAAAAGGGTAGGCTAAAAATATGTCAATAAAACATTCATGCACCAAAGAATATATTTTGCCTTCATCCACAAGCAAATACACCACATAGGTTGTATAGAACAGAGAAGTACAGATAAGTTCCAGCAATGAAATGGGGGATGGCTGGTGGGTAACCTGGACTGCAACAGTGAATACACTTGAACATCTACATTTATGGTAAGTGTACACAACTGTACTATGTTCTTCGTGTTTCACTTTTGCAGTCATTACAATTGGGTTGAATCCCAAAGCTAAGGTTGGGAGGCTGGAGCTAAATAGCATTAGGGGTGGCTATTAGGCCCTGCAGAACTGCAGTGGCAAAGCCTGCCCTGGATTTAGAGTAGAGTGGTAAGTGATAGTGCTTTGTGAAGGTGTGCACTGAACTCCAAGTAGCAGCCTATAAAATGTCTTTAGTTGGTACTCCCCTGAGGAAGGCTGCTGAAGTGGCTGCTGCTCTGGTTGAATGTGGCCTAATGCCCTTAGGTACTGGCTTGCCATGTTGTGAATAGCAGAAACGAATACAGTGGCCTATCCATTTTGAAATAGTCTGCTTTGAGATAGCCTTTCCCTGTAATCCTGCAGCATATGCCACTAGTAACTGCTCTGTCTTTCTAAAAGCTTTGGTTCTGTTCAAATAGAAGCATAGCTGTCTGTGTATGTCCAAAGAATGCAGAATTCTCTCCCCCTTATTCTGTGGGTTTGGATAGAAAGTAGGCAGATGAATAGTTTGGTTAAGGGCCACACTGGAAACTACCTTAGGCATAAATGTCGGGTTTGTCGTCAGAGAAACCCGATCTGAATAAAAAATGATAAAAGGTTCCACAGCCATGAGTGCCTGTAGCTCTGAGACTCGTCTTGCAGAAGTTATTGCTAGGAGCAGAGCTGTTTTCCAAGATAAAAACTTTATATCAGCTGCAGCGGCTGGCTCGAAAGGAGGCAGGGTGAGTTTTTCCAAGACATAATTGAGGTCCCATGCAGGTATTGGTGATCTCCTTGGAGGCCTTAAATTTTTGGTCCCTCTGAGGTACTGCCTTAATAAAGGATGAGAAAAGATTGGTGGCTCTGTATTGTAATGAGCCGAAATGGCAGAGGCATGAATTTTTATAGATGAAAAAGATAGGCCTTTGTCCAGCATCTCAGTCAAGTATTGCAAAATCTGAGGAATGTTTGGTACAGCTGTGTCAATTCCTTATGCCTGGTTCCAAGCACAGAATCTCTTCCATTTTCCAGCATAGGATTTTCTAATGCTAGGCCTCCTGGCCTCCAAAATGACATCCATCACCGCTTTAGTGAGAGGTGCATTTTGTTTGACTACATTATCCGCCATGCTGCCAGATTTAAGGTCTTGAGTTGGCTGTGCAGGATCTGATTGTTCTGCTGGGACAGTAGATGAGGCACTTGAGGTAAGGTCCTTAGGATTGGATAACAGTACTGGCGTGGCCAGTCTGGGGCAATCAGTATCATTTTCGGCTTTTCCTGTCTGACCTTCAAGAGTACCTTGGAGAGGAGAGGCAGAGGAGGAAAGGCATATACTGTTAAGGTTTTCCAGCTGAAAGATAGGGCATCCACTTTCCATGCTTGTCTGTGATAAGTCCTTGTGCAGAATCTCTTTAGTTGGCAGTTGTGAAATGAGGCAAATAGATCTATGTCCGGGCATCCCCATTTCCTTGTTATCATGCTGAAGACTTGTGGATCCAATTTCCACTCGTGGGGGATCCATGAGGTTTCTGCTTAGTTCGTCTGCCAGAGTATTTATCTTTCCTGGCAGGAATTGTGCATGCAGATATACTTGGTAAGTCAATGCTGTCTCCCACAAAGTCATGACTAGTCTGCAAAGGGGGTAGGAATGAGTGCCTCCCTGCTTGTTTATGTACCACATGACTGTGGTATTGTCTGTCTTTATCAGTAGTTGTCCCGGATGAAGTAGGTCCTTGAAGGCTGTCAGGGCATTTTGAACAGCTAGCATCTCTTTTTGATTGATATGCAGATGCATTTGGTTTGTGGACAATGTGCCCTGAATACATCTTCCTGCTATGTGGGCTCCCCAGGCATAATCCGATGCATCCATTGTTAATGTCTGTGTGGCTGGGGGTAGAGTGAATGGCTGTCCCTTGTTCTGGTGACAGGCCTTCGCCCACCATCAAAACTCCTGTTATAGGCAGGGGATGAGAGTAACTATTGTTTCCAGGCTGTGGCAATGTTGAGTCCAAACACTTTTTAGGTACCATTGAAGTTTCCTCATATGCAGTCTTGCATATGGAATTAGTAGAATGCATGATGCCATGAAGCCCAAAGCCTGCAGAATTTTTCTTTCAGATAACTGGGCCTTTGTTGCCAACAGCTTGAAATAGGTAGTCAGTTGTCTTCGTTTGCCTGGGGTGAGATAAGCCATCTGGGCAGTTGTATTTAAGCTTGCACCCAGGAATATTATCTCTTGAGAGGGTACTAGTTTTGATTTCTGTTCGTTGACTGTGTACCCTAGGCATGGTAATAATCTCTTTACAAACGCCAGATGTTGTAGTAGAATGTCCTTGTTCTCTGCTTGAATGAGACAGTCATCCAAGTAAGGATATATTTGTATTCTTCTTTGTCATCAATATGCAATTACTGGTGCCAGGCACTTTGTAAAGACCCTGGGCGCAGTAGTTAAGCCAAAGGGCAGTGCAGAGAATTGGTAGTGCATTGAGCCAGCTTTGAATCTGAGATATCTTCTGCATGTTTATCTGATTGGGACATGCAGGTATGCCTCTTTTAGATCTAAAGTCACAAGCCAAGCCTTCTTGCCCAACATGGGCAGAAGCTGCTGTAGAGTCAACATTTTGAATTTTGGAATATCCAGGTATGTGTTTAGAATAGATAGGTCCAGTATAGGTCTCCAGGCTTTGTCTTTTCTGGGTAACAAGAACAGTCTTGAATAGAATCCTTGTTCCTGCTCTTGCTCTGGTACTTGTTGAATGGCCCCCATGAGGGACGAAACTTGTTTTTGTGCCTCTGCCCATTGATTGTGTGGCAGGTCTGGCATACCGTTTGGCCTTGGCAGGGTGTGAAAGTGGAACCTGTAGCCTTGTGATGCTATATTTAGAACCCATTTGTCCTGGGTGATCATGTGCCAATTTTGTGAAAAAAGTGCTAGTTTTCCCCCCAAAGGGGCTGCCAAAAGATAAGTGCTTGGTGCTGGAAGTGGAAAGTCATTGAGACTGTTTCCTGTATGGCTGTGATTTTTTCCTCTCCGCTCTTGGAGGTAGAAGCACCCCATTGTTTAGGCCTGTATGAGCCTTGGGGCTGTGATCTGCCTCTGGGGCATCTGTATCTGCCTCTTTGTGGCCTATCGGACACTGGAAAGGACCAATTCTTTGTAGGCCAGTTCCTGCTAAATCTGGGAGGCTGTACCTGCAAGAAATCCTTAACTGTTTGCATAGATTTAGCTTTGTCCTCCATTTCCTTCAACACCTCTTCTGCTTTAACACCAAACAAAGTATCATGCTGTAATGGAGCATCTAATAGTTTTGCTTTAACATGATCAGGCAGATTCTGTTCTTTTAACCAAGCATGCCTCCTAATGACAGAACCTGTAACTGCGGCCCTGCAGGTGGCCTCTAGAGAATCAAAACCACATTGCAAAGTATGCTTTCTAACTTGTTCAGCTGCATGCAATAAATCCTGCATTTCTTTGTTGTCTGCACATTCTGAATTTGTTGGCATTTTCTGTTTAAGCAATGACATAAGATATTGCTGATATTTAAGCATATGAAATTGGCAATTTAAGGCTCTTACAGCCAAGGTAGCAGAAGTATAAATCTTTTTACCCCATCTGTCTAGAGCCCTAGAATCCCTATCAGAGGGGATAGGGTTTTTTGCATTAGAAGCCTTGACCCTTTGGGATCCTGAGAGATGGTTTCTGGGTCAGCAGTAGGGTTTTTATAAAGAAATGTATGTGAATCAGGAACCCTATAGTATCTGTCTGGCTTAACAGGAGCTGGTGGTAAAGAGTCTGGAGATAGACTGGACTCTGAAAAGACATCCTCTACAATGTCTAAAACAGGTGGAATAGCAAGGGGCCTGTGCTGAGGCAATAAAAGGAAGTATCTGAGCCTTTTCTTGGATTCTGAGTAATCTTGGCTCTCCCAGTGGAAATGCTCCCTCATAGTATGCAGTGTCTCCCCAAAAGAATAATCCTCAGGAGGGGAGGATGAAGGGATAGATTCTTCAGCATCAGAATCCTCATAGGGAGGAAGAGAATATTCCTGTTCAGAGTAGGAATCAGAGGAAATGGAAACCTGGTTTGAAGATTCATATTCTAACTCTTGCCTAGGCCTCTTATCAGGAGGGGGAATGGGAATCCCTGATCAACGTAATTAGGTCTTCTGCCATTTTAAGCATCTGTTTTTTAGGCATGGAGGCCTGTCCAGGAGAATGCTGTGCTTGTTTCTTTGTCTTTAGAGCTGCTTTAGTCTTTGCCTTTGAAGCTGAAGTAGGTTTCACATATAACTGTGTAGGCCTGAAAACACCCTCAGAAGCTGATACCTGCTCAGCGGCTCCGAACCCACCTGAGGGAAAAGTTTCTGAGTGTCCAATACCTTGAGTTTCCAGCGGCCTTGTCGGCTCCACATGGGAGTCGGAAGCGGCCTGTGGCTCTGAGGTAGCGGGCGTCAGAGGCTGCGAAAGCACCTCACTGAGAACCGGCGAACCGGTGACAGGCCTAGCAGAAGCCTCGTCATTGGTTTTGGATCTCGGATGCCTGTCCTTTTCTTTTGCTTTGTGCTTTTTATAAACTCCAGTAGTCGGCTGTTCTGACGGCATTATGTAATTAAATCTTCTGCCAAAGTAATGGAATGCAAAATCATACCGACGTTTAATGGTGCGTTGGTTAAATCTAGTATAAAACCGACAACTAGCAACATTATGGTCAGGGCCTAGGCAAGGAATAAAGTAAGAATGAAAATCCTTATGAGGTATTTGCTTCCCACAAGAAATACAGTTATTAACTTTTTCTGACATCGGTCTGGAGCAAGAAAAAAGTTTCCCCAACGGGGTACTTAGCTTTAATGAAGACTTCAGATCTGAAATTTGAATTTGAAAAACTCAGGAGTCAGCTGATCGGCACTTGCGAACTGCTTTTGCTTCGGGCACCACACGGCAAGAGAGACTGAAGAAAATGGTGTCGGTTGCAACTTTTATACCCCTGGCGCACTGACGTCAGGGAAGAGGTGACAGCAACCGATGCCGGACCTAGACTTTGGAATAAAGGCCGACTGAGGGTAGCCTGCCAGTAGGATAACCCAATTGTAATGACTGCAACAGTGAAACACGAAGAACATCATCCATGTTTTTTAATTTATTTACATATTTTTGCAGATGAAATTTAATACAACTAATTAAATTTGCTAGATGCAAATAATTGTCAAGTTAATAACAGCATATATGAACAATGGGATTTAAAGTATTATATTTATACAACACTTTCATGTACTGACAAAAACAGTGAAAATATTTCTACCATGGTATGAAAACAAATATATCGGATAAACTGTAATCAGAACAGATATTATGAGAAGACAAAATCTAATCTTTTCTCAAAAATTGTATTAAACATGCTATCAATCCAGAAAAGTGGATGTAAAAGTGAAATTGTAGTACAGCTCAGTGATACACAAATCCAGCTATTAGTTTGCTAGAAGAGGTATATTTCCCTCTGTAGAACAAATGCTATGTATTAACCATGTTCGAAGCTATACTGCAAAATGTATTCCTGGGGTAATTGTCCATGCTGAGTAAGATTAACATGCAAAATGCCAGTAAAATACAAAGTTGCCACCATCAGTGAGAATGTATAGGAAGAGAGAAGGAGTTCTGTTCCGCTCAATAAGCATTGACATGTATTTTAAAGATCCACTGAAATTAGACAACATCAGAACTAATCATACTTATTTTGGGATACACGAGAGTGAAGAAATGTGTGGCACTGTGGGCAGGGTCACACAGACACAGTGGCACTGTGAGTAGTCTCCGTAGCTCAGTAGGTAGCATAGCCACCTTTGTTGGTGGGAAAACAGAAGGCTGTGGGTTCTATTTTCCAGGTAGTTGGATTCATTGTAATAATACTGACACTGCATTAAGGGAGGGAGGCACTGTACTCCTGAGTGTGCTGTCTTTCAGATGACATGTTAAATTGATGATTCATCTGCCTGACGTCATGGTAGCCTAGGTCGATGCAAATGTTCCCATGTCACCTATCAAAAAGAGCAGACATGCCCCAATGCCCTGTGCATTTCAGGTTACTTTGATAAAAGACCACTGGCCTAGTAAGATTAACCCAGTCAGCAAACTGAAAATAAATAAAATGATTTCACAACAAACACCCAATTGTTGAAATTGTCACTGGTGACATTTCTGGTGTTGAGCATTCATAATGAAACAGTCAGCATTTAAAGGTAGTCTATTGTTAAAACTATGCATTCATGGTTCTAATCCATTGCCACAGGTAAGTTGCAAAAATCACTCATTTCATTTGTGACAACGAATGAACATCATATCGTCATGCTTATATGAATCACGATCCCTTACTTAATATACCCAAATATGATGCAGCTATCAAGAAATAGAAGTAAGTACCCACTACACTTAAAAGTGACAGTATATCTGCATTTTGACTTCTTACAAGTTTATTGATGACTGTCTCAAAATGTGCTCTCTTATAATATGGACTTTACAATAATGAAGCTCTCTACATGGAAAGGAACGGAGCAGATGTTTTTATGAAGCATGGCCTCAGTCATATATTGCACAAATGTAAGAAAACATCTGCAAATTAAAGCACTGCCAAACAACATTGTTTACAGCTGAAGTTCAGAGAAGTACCTCTCTTTCCCAGTCTAAAAGCATGGTAGCTGTAACTGCAGCCAAGTACAACCAGATTCTCAAGACTGGCTCATGAATAAAAATTATGCTAGCAGAGATAAGGGGCCTGAAAAAAACTGATAATGGAAAAGCTACAGCTCATAGTCAGTCAGTCAGTCCCATTTTACAGATGGCAAGACCCATATGCAAAAGTCAACCTCAAGTTCTGTAAAATAATACCAGCAGCTAGATATTCTACAGATTTTTTTGAGACTCTCACTTAGTGTTGCTTTTTGAGTGAATGTTTGAACAGCAGAAGAACTGATCAGTAAGGAAGAACCTTCATATTTCTCATACCCTTGAAATGACAGGGACAAATCCTTTGGGTTTTGTCAACCACCTGAAATTAATATTCACTTATTTGCTGGTATCCTTCCATTTGGCAAGAACAAAGGGCCTGTACAACAGAACAACGTAACATCAAAATGCCATAGATCTTTTTTGGCAGGTTGTCCACCTTTTCTAGGAAGGCAACCGTTAGAAAATTAAAAAAACATCTCATGAATAATAATGCCAGGATTGCTCCAGGCAATGATTTGGGCATGCAGTAAAAGGCACAGAGTACATATTAATTATATTTTGTTTATTATCACCCCCTCCTCCTCTTCTAGAAAGGCTATCATCATCATCATATTTATCATCATTAACCCCCTCTTTGCCATTTTTCTACATGGGGTTAGGGTGTTCCATCAACTGTCTCCATTTCTTTTGATTTAATACCAGTGTCACATGTCCTTCTTATAGAGTTCTAGAAAGGTAACCATTCTGAAACAGATGAGCCAGTCAGAAAAGTACATGGTATACAACAATGGCAGGATCTCTGTGGGCAGCGATTTTCTTGGCTATAGCAGGAAACTGCAGACAATTATAGCAATGCTTTGGAGAGAACACACACGTTTCATTCCAAGATTGTCTTGCCAACCTTATTTCAAGCAGAGATGCAGATGACAAAGTAAAAGAGAAGGGCTTCTTGGGCAAGTATGTGTAGATGGCCATTGATAATCATAATGTTTAATCTTACACCACCAGAATTGGTGACAAAGTGAAAATAATTAGGGAAACAACCCGCATTTTTAATGTGTTTTAAATGCTGGTGATATTAATGTAGACCTTCTCAAAACTGTCCAATTTAAGTAGGTACAGAACAAAATGCAGAGCCTAAATTAGAGGCATACCTACAAATTACAGATAGTTAATGGGTATGGTGACACTTCCAGAAATATATATCCAGAAGGCAAAGATGCCATTAGCAGTGAAACTTGCAAGCATGACACCTTTTCAGAGATTAAAGTAACTTCTCAGAATTTTTACTATAACAACCATCTCTAATGAATACAGTGACCCTGCATGTGAGCTTCTATGTTCAGTACTTTAATAACTGTCAGCTATTTTGCAAACTCAGCTATTTATTTTGGTGTTTTTCTTTTATTTTTCAGCTCCACTGCTTAGCAATACTAAGCAGTAAATTAAGAGCACTAATGCAGGGAATGTGAATGTAACTGAATTCCTTAACTAAGCAATAAAGTGCACTGTACATTTGTCACAACAACAGTTAGTATAAAAAGCAAATAGCCACGATAAAATTCATGGAAAGATTTCTTCCTGGAAATGTAGGATACTTTCAAGGATGGGATGATATGTTGTTTTCTTTATAAAATTTCTAAGGACAGGGATGTTACTCTCATGAAAGGCATGTTTAAACAATATAAAGATTTATTAACTCATAGTGGTAGCGCTGTATATAAAACTTCTAGCCCGAATGAGTGCTTTTCAAGATTTATTTGAAAACTGCTGGATCACATGCACATTTAAAAGTTGGTCCTGGAAGTCAGATGTTGGTCAGAACTAACACACAGGATAGTGTCACTAATATGTCCCTTCCTATACATGTACAGTAGGTAAAAACACACTTTAATAATAATAATAATAATAATAATAATAATAATAATAATAATAATAATGCTAATAATAACATACCAGTGGATACAGCAGTAGCAGCAGTAACACTACAAGAAGAAAGTATCACTCAATGCACAGTTACCTGCTACAAAGGAAAATGACTTGTAAATACAATATCATTAAGGTTTTGAGACTGGGAGAGAAAGAGGCACAGAACCTGTAGTATAATCTATATAAAAGAATGCCCATCTCATTTACTTCTTGGGGAGTGCTGATGGATACTGCTGGGTCTTTCTCTCACTCTTTCTCTCCTTAAACAATGGTCATTTGGTTGCAGTTTTTCTACAGGAACGTTATCATCATTAGTTGTTGTATCACATCTTACCTAATTGCTATACTCTGGGCTGTGATATGAGGAATGGATCAAGCAGGCTGGAGGTAGATCATCTATGATTACTTTAATGCTGCTAAATAAGAACTCTGACCAAACTGATGCTTAAATGATCATTACCTCCTAGGAGGTCAAAGATAAAAAGAAGTATTGGTAAGAAATGAGCAAGAAATTATGCTTACCCATAGTTTTCATAGTGAAGCTCATTATTACAAAGTATATGAAACCTATAATGGTCCACAGGGAAGGAGCCATTTAAGATACTGTGCCAGCACTGTAACAAAGAAGGAAGATATGAACTAATCATAACTTAATCAAACAAACTCGTACAAATGCTTAGTTCTCATGCTGTCAACAGAAGGTAACTTTACATGTCTCTAGGGGCAATAATTCTTTAACAATTTCAAAAGTTCAGGTTGTTAGAAAAATAAGCTAAATCAACTGATTATTGTAATATATTAAAAACTACTGAATCAGGGTGTTACAGACCAATGCAGCTTTTTATAATTGTCTCAAAAAATTTATCAGCTCAGACTAGTAGAGGTTTTTCTCCATAGTGACATTTATGGTGAAGTGAAGAGTCAGCCTCACGTGAGTTTTAAGACACTTCACCATCAACAAACTACCTGAATTAATAGTTGCATTGATGATGAGACAGTTCATTAGTATGGAAAATTGTCAGATGGGCACAATTTTTATCAAATTTAGTCCATACAACAAATGATCACTGTTTTCAAACAAGAGTGGACAAGCAATTCTTCTTAAAAATTCTTGTTAGCCTGCTAGTATATAATTTCTCTGCTTCTTTATTCACATATTTTACAGTCTTCAGTAGCAATACCATATTGTTACATCACTATGGATGATAATGATGACTTAAATGTACTTCATTTCACATTTTGATACAACATGAAGCTAAACATCTCAATATCAATGCTTTTTTCTGTCTTGATTTTGGAAGTTGGCCTTCCAGTCATTCTCTCTTTAGAAAACAGGCAAAATTCCATCAAGAAAGTCTCCGAAACGAAAATTATTCCACCACGAAACAGGAACACAATAAAAACTAATGTTTATTAACGCACTTCCAAAGTCATACGCGTTTTCGTCCTATCCACTGGACTTCATCAGATAAGTTCATACATTCAATTAATCACTTATATACATCATACTTTATCATAATCCAATAAAAAACATCAAACAAATTCAAATGCACAAATCAACTAAGCTAAACATCTCAATATCAATGCTTTCTTCTGTCTTGATTTTGGAAGTTGGCCTTCCAGCCATTCTCTCTTTAGTTTATTCTTTCATCAGTTAGAGTTGAAATTTATTTAAACTTTATACTATACCTAAAATAACTGTACACATGTCCAAAATGCGAATGTAATTTTAGACATGCAAAGAGGCTAATATCTGAACGATCTGACTTCATATTAAGTTAAACCATCCAAAAATAGGATGCACTGTGACAGCTAATAAAAATGTCTTAGGCAGAGCAGACAAAAGATGAGGCCTACCATTGTTCCTTCACTCTCGTTTCGTGCAACTTCCCGCTGCAACCGAGCCACTGCCAGCTTCTCCCTGCGAAAACAAAACATCATGAATATTTTCCAACATTACAAAGCAGCATCAAACTGTATTTAGTTATAAATAGCTTGCACTTCACACTGGCTACATTCTAAGTTTAATCCCTTTTCAGGTACTTCTGTTTTGCAAACATTGGTGAGAATTAAAAACTTTGTTTACTCAGCAAAATTGCATCACTTGTATGAATTGCAGATGGATGTATTATAGTGTGCTTCTCCATTTACTTGGGACAATTCACATTTATAAATTATTATTTACTTTCTCATGATATGGTATGCATAATATTTATAGGATCACAGGATCATAGGAGGTTACTAATCTAATTGCCCAAGGGACCTTACAAGCCTAGCCAAGCTCATCCCTTGTTCGCAAAGGTGTTTGGTTCAATTCAACACCTATGCTCTCCACCCTCATAAAACCCTACAGTAATCTAAATAACCTATGCTCTTGCAACAAAATTTTGATTCAAACTTCTCTATCAAATAACGCAGCAGGCGACTCTACATTTTTCAACTCAGTTGGCAAAGTGTGGAATCAACTTCCCCAAGACCTTACATCCCTGACCTCAATTCTATTATTTAAATCCAAACTCAAACACTTCCTAACCAGCCACTGGCTATGCTCGTGCAATAACGCTGGCTGACCTTTTGACTCCCTCCTTATTTAAAACTAAATAAACACTTCCTAACCAACCTCTAGCTTTTCTCTTGCAATAACCCTAGCTGACCTTCTTTACCCCCTCCCTTCTTTACCCCCCTCTCCTCCTCTTTCTTACCTTTATCATGATACTCTTTCCATTTCTGTGGTGTCTCTGTCCACCCTTTTCTCAACTTATAAATATTGTAATTAATTTTTTAACCTTGTTAGTTACTCACCGAGCTTATCTTCTAAGTCTCAGTCTGTTCTCTATTGCCTAATTATACTGTATTTGAGGTTTAAAGTTCTTGTTTTTTGTTTTGTACCATTGTATATTGATGTATTATTTTGTTATCTAGTAGTTAGCGGAGCTTTTCTCCTCGGGCCTCCACTGAAAATAGACATGTATCCAGCTGGACTAGTCCGGTTAACAAATGTAAAATAAATAAATAAATCAGACACTAAAATCAGCACATATTGCCCTTGGCCAAAAGGGACACAGTTTGATCCCACATGAGGAATTTGTGGTTACCCATCCAGTCATCCAAATTACACTTAAATAGGGCCAACAAGGGGCTTTGTTTAACATGAATAGGAAGCTTGTTTCAAAGGTGGGGCAACCTCTGTGAGACAAATCTGTCTCTCCAGCAAGTTTTGTTGATGTCACAATATGTTAAGATCCTTTGAGTGAGTGACCTGTGTGCCATTTGACTTGAGAATGTGCAACATTTCCATTAAAGCTGTTGTATCTGCAAGGCACATGTCAACTCTGAGCCATATGTATGTCACAGAGTAAAGTGACAATGATTTCAGTCTGTCCGCATAAGACAGATCTTGAAGATTCTGAATTTTCTTTGTAAGGAAACTTTCTATTCTCTCTCTGATTGATGCAGGTGTTTGGAAAGGAACATACCTAAGGGAGCATTGTACTCTAGTACTGGCCTGATAAGGGAAGAGTACAGGGGGGTTAAAACCTATTTTTTTTCTAGGGGCAATGCTCTTTCTTATGAGATGAGCAATATAAATGCATATATATATATATATATATATATATGTATATATATATATGTGTGTGTGTGTGTGTGTGTGCGTGTGTGTGGATATAGATGAATATAATATATATAAATATATATATATATATATATATATATATATATATATGCAGAAATTTACACACACACACACACACACATATATATATCCAATGTAGTCCAGCTCAGAAGATATGTAAACATGGCGCAGGAAGCTTTGTTGGCATCACAAATACAGCTACGCAGTACACCCTCATTCCACCCATCCACACAGCTAAATGTCCACTAAACTGCCAATGAACTCATTTTATCTACTTTATGCTCATGGGGATGGAGTGTATATCAGCAAAACTGGATACAAGGAAGACCCCACCAGAAATTATGCCAATCCACTAGAAGACACTCACTGACATAAACACATATTTGCTTACCTGCTAATATATTTGTTGTATGTGGAAGAAAACAAGATACCTTATTGAATACCTACATAAGTACATGGAAAATTTGAAAACAGCACACAGAAGATACCACTGTTTATAATCAAGCAGGAGAGTTTTATCACATAAGACTAAAATTTGTTGATGAGCTATTTCATGTTCTAAGGGTAAGGGTAAGTTTGAATCTTTCCACATTCATTTGCCTATTGTGTGACTTTCAGCAGGGTAGTTAACCAGACAGTACATTAGGGCTTTTGGGGAATTTGGCTAAACTTCTTAATGGTCTATAGACTGCATGTCTCATAACAGCCTATGAACCTAAGATAACCAACCACTGTGAGGGGAAAATACTATCTGGCTTCACCCATAAAACATGTGAAAAATGTTTATAGAGCATTACAGTCATGACTTGAAAGTAAGATACCGTAACCCTCCACCAACAAAAAATAGCATTTATTGCTCTGATGAATTTTGACAAGTGAATGCAAATCAACATATATCTTTCTATTAAGACATGTGCCATCTACAGACCAAAAAATTATGGACTTATTCCCCAAGTATTATGCACATACTACTTTAAACTTGTTAAAAGGTTAGTACTGGGACCACTGGAGTTGACTGTTTGATAGCTAAGGTGAGATAAATTTGATCTCATGGTCATCAGAAGTGCAACATAGATGAAGACTGTGCAATGCACCTTGTTTAGTTGGCAAGTTTACCTTCAGAGATTATCAAAGAAAACTAACAAGCAAATAAATAAACATACAAGCAAACAAGTAAATAAGTATTCAGTTGCCGTCTAAAAGAAGACTGTGCTAAACAGGAGCAGATATGAAGGGCCTGTAGCTCCTTAAGAAAACTGAAATGACAAGCGATGTCAGTTGGTAAGAAGAGGTCCTGCTTGAGTGAGATGACCATTATCCAAAGTTTCAAATATCACAAAGGATAACTTTATATGAGGGGTAAATGTGATAAGGCACTGTTTCATGCCTTGGAATCCGGCCGACCGAAGGGCTGCCTGAGGCAGGACAACCCATATGTGATGACTGCAGATGCATCCTTGAAGGACATCAGATATGGAACCATATTCTTCAGTCTACTGGCATATCTTGGCAAGAACTAGTATGTTTTGTAATGTTGCCTAAGAGATGGAGTAGTGAAATTGTAGAAGTGAATTACAGCAGTAGTCTGTGTTACCAACTGTCAACTATATCTTCAGCTTTTTACAAATGAGGATACAAATTGATCCTTCATTGACTGGTTAACCAATGGTGCACCACATTGTGGATTCAAAGGCTTTAAAGCTTTATAGATTAGTCAATGGCTTTTACTGAAGAATGCACATCTGTTTTTTTTATTATTGATACATTTCGGTTATCTACAGCAGATTACATGATGGCTCTTTTGCCTGATGGCTCCTCTATCAGCACCTAATTGGCCAATTTCTTCCATGGAGCAGGGGCAAGGGATTCCGTAGCTTAGCAAAACTACAGGGTAATCATTCTTGCCTGACAAGCACTGCCTGTTCCCCAATGGCAAGAGTCAGGTGGTAGGGAATGGACCAGGTCATTAACTGGTTACAGCACCCTATACTCTGTCCTTCCTCTGGTAGGTGGGTTACCCCCTTCCTCCTTAGCAGTTCCCCAAGCTTCACTGCATGCTTCCACTGCAGCCACATACTTAATACCTTAGCTCCCACATGTGCACAGTGGCAGAGCATATCCCATAGGTCCATCCTCCACAGGTGTAACATCTAGTGCTCCTGCTAGGTGTTATCTGATTGGTGAGTTTGACCTATGCCCCTCCCCCTCTGATCATGGAAACTTGGCAGCAGCCTTTCACTCAAATTAACTGTCACATTGGCCTGTCAGCAATCACTAAGTGCATGACATACCCCGGTGGACTTCAGATGGTGAATGCAGGCCCACTGCAAGGAATACTTTCACAAAAGAAAATAAACAGTTAAAGTCTTGTTAGACTAACATTAGCTGTGATCATACTGATAAAAAAGTATCCTGACAAAGTAATCAGTGACTTTTTTGTGAAAAAGTAAAGTCTTGGACTACAGCATGACTGCCAGAGAGATTCAGTACTCTAACTAGGTCATAACAGAACCTGATTAAAGGTACATAGTATATAATAGACATTGATCTCAGTTTTATGCTACACTTTAACTTATGGAGTAATAGTCGAGGAAAAAATACAGATTATTCATTAACTGGTTTGGTTATTGACCAAGAAAGTGTGCACAGATGGGAAAACTCAAACAGCAAACAAGCAACTAATAAAATTCCTGTGGCACTAATCGGTTTTGCTACGTAAAAGCAGGAAAGTAATTTCTGAAACTGCAGTATATGCCAAATCGTATGAAGACAATAGCAAAACTAGAAACGTAATATGCAAGAGAAGGGAAATTATCTATGGCACAAGGATTGGTAGATACCAGTTAACTACTTTCAGAGTTATGATAAAAGCAAGTCAGGCATCCGGTCAGGGCCTACACAGATGAGTGGTGAAAGTAGAATAGAAAGAGAGAAAATCTATACTGTTTGTAATGAAATTAACCTTGATGGTACTATGAAAGGGCAGCAGCATGCCTGTATATATTACCAGTGGCACAGAAACATAGAAAATGTGGTAAGCATACTCCTGTGCTAAGCCTTGGTGAGGCCCCAATTGGAGTGCTATATCCATTTCTGGAATAATAACTGAAGATAGAGGAACCTGCCAGGTGAGCCAAATACAATTACCATCCTGATGTGTGGAAATGAAAACTCGAATTATAAAGGAGAAACAGTGGATGTGCTCACACTAAGAGTTCAGAAGCAATTCTGCAAGAATGTAGTATTATGGATGTTAAAAGGAATGGTAGTAGAAAAAACGTTCCACAACAGAAAGTCTGGGGTAAACTGGACATGTTGGAATTGACAGACTGTATGAAGTATCAAAGTTAGGATTACACCTGGATATAAAAAGGAGAGATATGGCTGGCAAGACCCTTCTAGTTGTACTAACTGTGGAAAAATGAAATGCTGACATTTTCTTTCCAAACATGCTCACACTGCTACTGTTTAAAAAAATCATTAAATGACTCCATTTTTTATGTATCAACCTGACACTCAACATCTCTGTCTTGCAGATTACAGCTATTTATTTTAATAGTTCCCCACACTGGAAAATGCTGTTGATCAAACCACCACAGGTACTTTTTCAACACTTGGGCCCTAGTTCTGTACTGTGGAGAAAATGTGAGCAGAAATAACCTTTCACTCGGGTCTCATATATGGAATGAAAGAGGACTCTGTTTATAGTTCTAGTTTGTTGTTCCTCCAGGAATGCCACTGACTTTAGATCAAGCTTATATTTCACAGCAGCTAAATTAACTAACTCTGTTATAACACAATTAAACCAGTTCAGAATTTTAAAGAAGGCAGAGTTTATCCTAGCATAGAAAGAGAAAACCGATTTTGGATAAGCCACTGACTAATAGTACAGCTTGAGTGGTGACTCATACATACATTCCTACCATTAATTTAGAGAATCATTAAGTCCCTTGCAGTACAACTTTAGGTTGGGGGTGCTAAACTACCTGTCAAAAATATACTGACAAAAATAGCAGACTCCATATAAAAGACATTGCAACCAAGAACAAACAATGGAGAAACAACAATGTGAAATAGCAACAGTAACCACTATGGCATCATGCCTCTCCAGTAACTGAATGTGAAATGTTATTTGCAAGTAGCTGTATTCCTGTTTGGACTTCCAGACAGCTTTAAACTGTATGGTCATATTCTCTTTCAGAACAGTGCCCTGTAATGACTTCTACTTGTTGAGATTAGCCATATTAGCATGTTTAATGGTTTATCCTCTGACAAGTTGGAGGTTGGGAGGGTTTCCTAATAGTTAAGGTGTTTACCTTACAAACACAAAGTGCAGGGCTTGAGTCTCACAAGTGATAATTGGCTAAGTTTAAAATGGCTCACAAGGGCAGTTAGCCTAGTATGAACCTATGAATCATTAAAAGCATGTCTATTTTGGGGTTGGGAGGGTGGCCTAATGGTTAAGGTGTTTGCCTTACAAACACAAGGTGCAGGGTTTGAATCTCACAAGGGATAATTGGCTAGGCTTAAAATGGCTTGCAAGGGCAGTTAACCTAGTGCTAATCTATGAACCTATGACTGTGGATGTTAGCTAGTCAGCTAAAAAACAAATGGGTCATATACCTTGGGATTTTAAACCTTTCTCGTTGAATGATCAAGACTGTTATGAAATTAAACTATATATATATATATATATATATATATATATATAT
The DNA here is from genome assembly GCF_019279795.1 of Protopterus annectens. Classification (NCBI taxonomy): domain Eukaryota; kingdom Metazoa; phylum Chordata; order Ceratodontiformes; family Protopteridae; genus Protopterus; species Protopterus annectens. Next base: position 1,383,315,154 of record NC_056737.1, read on the forward strand.
ATATATAGGTTCATCTGCCCGAGGGCATTTACAAGCCTAGCCCATAGTTTTGTGGCTTACGCCACCCCTTTAGTATGGGGAACTATACCCATTATTTTGCTGTGCCTCTGTCGAGCAGTGACACTGAGGTAATCCCTGGGGTATATCTGCGATCTCCCATCCATTGGTCAAGATTTCTCTTGAACAAGGCCAGCGAGGTGCTCTGCCTCACATATACTGGGATTTTGTTCCACAGCATAGGGAGTCTTTGGGTGATGAATCTATCCCTCCAGCACGTCCTATTAATGGCCGTGTCGAGGTTTAAGTCTCCCGCCCTTGTGGCTCTGACGGATCTAGATTTTTTGAGGTGAAGCATATTCATCAATTCTGGGTTTGACATGGCCTTGTATGTTAGGCAAAGGTCACCTCTGAGCAAGTGGTAGGCGACTGAGTAGAGCTGGAGTTCTTTCAGTCGGGCAGCATAGGACAGATGTTTGAGACCCTTTATCCTTTTGGTGAGGAACTTTTGTGGCCTCTCCAGCTGCTGCAAGTGTCGGGTCAGATACATTCCGAATGGGGCATTGTACTCAATCATTGGTCTGATGAGTGATGAGTATAGGGAGACTATGACCTCCCTTGATCTAGATGAGAATCCCTTCATGATAAGGTGGGCAATGTAGAAGGTCTTCCTAACTACTTTAGCTACATGGGTGTCGAATGACAGACTACTATCAACCTGGGTCCCCAGGTCCCTGATAACTTCTTCTGTGCTCAGTGGATTGCCACCTATTTGGTAGCTAGGGGTAACCTTGTTTTTCCCGAAGGGTATGACTATGCATTTTTGGCATTTAACTTTAGGCCATGGCTCTGGCACCAGTTATCCGTTTCTGTGAGACCCTTCTGAAGGATATCTGTGTCAGATGTGTTTTCTACTATGGCGCCCAGTTTGCAGTCATCTGCAAACTTTGTCAGCCATAACCCTCCTGTGTTTGCTTGTACTTCGGAAAAGTTGATGCCAAACAAGAGTGGGCCCAGGACTGAGCCCTGTGGTACACCACTTGTGACAGGCTTTGAGTCTGACATGGCGCCAGCAACTCTGACCCCGTGGGTTCTGTCACTCAGCCAGTTTGCAACCCATCTTGTGATGTATGGGTTAACATTTAAGCTGATGAGTTTTTCAATGATACCCGAGTGGGGTATTGTATCGAAGGCCTTTGCCAGATCGAGGTAGGCTGTATGGACTGCCTTTCTCACATCAATGGCTTTGGTGACTGTTTCAAAAAAGTCAACCAAGTTTAGAAGGCATGATCTGCCTTTGACAAAGCCAAACTGGGATGGATCCAAAGTCTGCAAATTCCCTATGTCTTTATTTATGAGGTCCATTATGATCCTCTCCATGGCTTTGCAGATAAGGCTTGTCAAGCTAATGGGCCGGTAATTTCCAGGGTCGGTGGAGGCACCGCCTTTGTGAAGTGGGACCACAGTTGCAGTGCGCCACTCCCTGGGTACGTATCCAGAGGTAAGATATATATATATATATATATATGGGAAAAGAGGACAGACATTTTATTTTTTGTATTGCATAGACATGTTATGTCTAACTCAGACAGACTTCCATAACACTTGGCAGTGAGAAGGTAAATTAATCATTTTATACTGGGCTCCATTCCAAAGGCATGTATATGACTGATATGAGCTATGAATTAAACAACATTCAAAACCAGACCTGTCTGCTCTAAGCTGAATCAAAGGTGCTACTGTTTGTCTTTGGATGAAGATATGGGGAATTACAAACACCTGTGCTTGGTCTGGTCATAGACATATGGTATTAATAAGCAGTGACTCAGTTCTCATGCATTAATAAAATATTATTCATATTATAACTAATGAAGGCTAAACCTTATTCAAAAATGTAGTGTATTCAGCCTAAGCATTTCTGTTCTCCCCTATGTAATCACATAGTTCTGATAGACCAAGCCCTTTTTGTGTGGCTTCCTGTGCCATTACTGATATCCTGTCTATCTTCTGTGGTATAAATTTGATTTCTATATTCTGGTCAATAAATGTATGAGGATAAAGAACATGAAACATCATTGACTGGATGGATTCCACAAGTAGCAAAATTTAAAGAAAGAGTGATTATTTTAACATTTTGTATAAAAGCCCAGTAGCATAAATGAAAATATATCTGCTACCTGGCAAGTTAATGCTAATGACACAGTTGTGTCCTGGCCTGTGACACTGACTCCATGTATTGGGAATTACTAATTGCATGTCTCACAAACGCAGGTCTCACTCATGACTTCACTCCTATGAGGAAAATGTCAGCACAGCCAATAAGCCATGTGTTTGTGGTGGCAGCGGGGGTAAAATATAACTCAAACAAGAAATCTACACGTGTCTATATGACAGTATGAGAACAGGTCGAATATGTATTTTTTTATAATGGCTAATCCACTGCTAATCAAGGCAATGCAATCTAAAGGAGATAAAATGGCTGGCAGCACAAAGAATTAAGACTATAAGCTGTTAATGAGCTGTTTACTGTAGTCCAGAGTTCAACTCCCTTGGCTTCCATTTGATTACTATTTGACTCTGACCAACTAACTAGACAGTGTTCCCAGGCTGAATTGTGTAAAAGGTCCAGATGGATCAGTGCTCTGTTCTGGTTAAAAAATAGAAATAAGTAAGTGGATGCTACGTGGTTTATTCTAGTTGAGGTATCAAAATTGTCATGCATTTTAAAGGTCCACTGATGTTTCTAATAAGAATTAGAAGATATGCATTGATGAAACTATGACAGTGAATATTCACCATCATAATCTCATTCTTTTTAGGTTTATAGGTTCATAGGTAGATACTAGGCTATCTGCCCTAGGGCATTTATAAGCCTAGCCAGAGTGTATTTGGCTTCCGCCTCCCTATTAGATTAGCCTACTGCGCCTCTGTAAAGTAGGTCACAGAAGGTACCCTTTTAAGATTAGTTTACTGTGCCTCTGTCTAGCAGGGACACAGAAGAGATCCCAGGGGTGAATTTGCGATTTCCCATCCACGCGTCCAGATTTCGCTTGAAGAGGGTCAGCGAGGGGCTATGTCTAACATGAATTGGGATTCTATTCCAGAGTGAGGGGAGCCTCTGGGAAATGAATCTGTCCCTCCAGCATGTCCTATTTATTTTTGTGCTGAGGTTTAAGTCCCTGGAGCGTGTAGCTCTAAGGGACTTGGACTTTTTGAGGTGGAGCATGTCCATTAATTCTGGGTTTGACATGGCTTTGTACGTCAGGCATAGATCGCCTCTGAGTAGGCGGTAATGAGTAGAGTTGGAGTTTCTTTAGTCGAGCTGCATAGGACATCTGTTTGTAGCCCATGATCCTCTTGGTGAGGTACTTTTGGGGTCTCTCCAGTTGCTGCAGGTGTCGGGTAAGATACATCCCAAAAGGGGCATTGTATTCAATTATGGGCCTGATGAGTGACGAGTAAAGGGGCACAATGACCTCTCTTGATCTAGATGCGAACCCTTTTGTGATAAGGTGGGCTATATAGAAGGTCTTTCTAACCACTTTGGCAACATGATTATCAAAGGAGAGATTACTATCTACGTTTGTCCCCAAATCTCTAATTACTTCTTCCATACTTAATGGATTACCACCTATGTGGTAATTTGTGGGCACCTTGTTTTTCCCAAAGGGGATTACTATGCACTTTTTAGCATTTAGCTTGAGGCTGTGGCTCTGGCACCAAGCATCCGTCTCTGTGAGACCCGTTTGGAGGATGCTTGTGTCAGCTGGAGATTTGATTATGGCCCCCAGTTTGCAGTCATCTGCGAACTTTGTCAGCCATAATCCCCCAGTGTTAGCCTGAACCTCAGAGAAGTATATACCGAACAAGAGAGGTCCCAGAACTGAGCCCTGTGGGACGCCACTTGTAACTGGTTTGGATTCGGACATGGCACCTGTGATTCTGACCATGTGGGTTCTATCTCTGTGCCAGTTTGCAACCCATCTTGTGATATAGGGGTTGATATTTAAGCTGGTAAGCTTAGTTATGATGCCCGAGTGGGGTATTGTGTCGAAGGCTTTTGTGAGGTCCAGGTAGGCTGTGTGGACTACCTTGCCCTCATCTATGACTTTGGTAACTGTTTCAAAGAAATCAACTAGGTTTAAGAGGCAAGATCTGCCCTTAACAAAGCCGAATTGGGTAGGGTCCAATGTCTTTGTTTATGAGTTCCATGATAATACGCTCCATAGCTTTACAGACCAGACTAGTCAGGCTTATGGGGCGATAGTTCCCGGGGTCCGTTGTGGCACTACCTTTGTGGAGTGGGACCAATGTAGCTGTACGCCATTCTTTGGGTACATATCCTGTAGTAAGGCTAAGTTTGAACAGTGACTTAATGTGAGGGTTCAGTTCTTCTTGGAGCTCGTGTAAGACACAGCCTGGGACACCTTCCGGTCCCATAGATGCTGTGTTTTTTGCTTTGGAGAGGGCAGCTTTCACCTGTGCATCTGTGATGTCAGGGAGGTTACATTCAGTTGGGATAGGCATTTGCTCCTTTGGAGAAGTTTGCACTGAATCTGTCTGCCAGGATGTTGGCTATGTCTGTAGGTTCGGTATATTTTGTACCATTATGCAACAATTCAGAGCATATCTGGGAGTTTCCACCCATATTCCTGACATAACTAAAGAAGGCCTTGTGATTATCTTTTTGTGTCTAGGGCAATTTTTCTTTTGAAACTGGCCTTTGATGATTTTATGAGGGATCAAAGTTTCTTGCTAATACTGATCAGAGATGCCTTCCCTTTTTGGGATTTTGCTCTGTCATGTAGTGGCTTCCTCCTTCTGTTATATAGCTTATTTATGGCCGGGGTCCACCAGACCGGTCTCCTGTTTTTGTAGGAGCGAGTCTTGGTTTTATTTGGGATAGCACGATCCATGCATTCCTGCAGGTGCTCATAGAATGCATTTGTAAAGGATTCTGCAGATTTGGCTGTATTATCCTCTGGCCCGGGGGCATTGAAGGATTCCACCTCAGTCTTGAGAAGTGCAAATCTGGCTTTTGAGAAATTCTTTACAGTGATTTCCTTGGCTGGGGGTGGGGACGGGATATGGATGTCCAGAGAAATTTGTTTATGGTTTGATCTTACCAATGAGGGGTTTACCTCTGGTGTGGAACATAGAGTCCCCATGTTGGTAATGACCAGGTCCAATATTTCATAAATTAATCAAGGCAAATTGAAGACGCAGCTGTATGCACCTTATATGAGCTATACATTAGCCTGCTAGACAAACCATTTTATTTAAAGAATAAATATTTAAATATTACTGATGTAAGTTTTATTTAGTTATTTTTTAAATTTCTTAAGGGCATGCACCAGCTTAAAGTCTATTTTCTTCTCATTAAAATGCTTACATTCACTAAATAATCCTTTTTTTTTTGCCTTATTTTTATTACTGCTTGGACTGTTATTTTTATGCTAGTGCTACTGGTCTGGTCTTTCTTTGTCTTCATCTTGCTAGCTGCAATACCCCATGTCACCTAAAGAGAGACGATTCTTTGTGGTGGACTTTGACTAAGATGTGTTTTAACAAAACAAATATGTAAATGGAAAAAGTCAGAATCCTGGGCTTATTCTTTCCTTCTTCCATTAATGAACAAAGAATGCAATACCAGAGAATGACCTACAGTCTGAGATCCCGTGTGTGTTTGTGTGTGTGTGTGTGTGTGTGTGTGTGTGTGTGTGTGTGTGTGTGTGTGTGTGTGTGTGTGTGTGTGTCTGTGTGTGTGTGTGTAGAGGTGGGGCAAGCTAGATCTTGAATATAAGCTTAGGTCTGACATGTGATCAAGCAGGTTAAAGAGATGAAAACAAGCTGATCCATAATCACAAGGTTTTTTTTAATTTAAGTAACTGCTGACTGTTGATTCTGACCAGATCTGCAGACTGAGAATGCTTTCTATTAGGTCTGGTCTGCGTATCTAATCATGATGATTGGCTGGAATTCTTGAGAGAGTTGTATTACAGTGCTGAAAAGGAAGAGGATTTAAACATTTTGCATGGGAGAGAACTACTGCAAAATGTTGTTGGGCCTTTCTTTTATAAAATGATTTTCAGCACAGATTTAGGATGAGGGGTGCATTATTTATCTTACTCCAGAGTGTTTCCATGCTTCCATGGACATTAGATCCAGTTTTAGCATGAAAAAGACATTACAAAAGTGTGGAAGGTACTACCAATGCTATATACAGCATGGGCAGAATTATGTTATGGGTCCTTGTTTTTACTGAAGCGAGCCCAAGTCTTTCAATTGTCCCTGAATTTGGCTCAATTCAGGGAATGTTTGAGAGGTGCTTAGTGTGTGTTTGGGGGTGAATCTATGAGTTCAAGAGCAACATTTTGAAATGACTATATTATTGTAGTAGTTATTTATGTCTTTCTTTCACTTTCCTTACCATCAAGCATCAGATAAGTGCACAGAAAGTGGCTGCTTTTTGGGGAAGGGGTGTGGAGACATACTGCATCATCATGCAAGGTTATTGTGTGAATACTACTGGCAAATAAAAATGTTATGACTTGTTGGACCAGTGTATATTTTACTACCCACAAGCTGAAACAGCAAAATGTTGCTGGAGTTCTTCCATTTTTTATTATTTTCTCATTGAGAAATTAGTTTAAAGATAGGGGCTATAATTTGGGGGACAAGTAATACATGAGAGCAACGGGCAGTTGTGGTTGATATGGTTTGTTGGAAGGGCAATGTTTATGAAGGACCAAGGTTTCCCATTATTATTATACTTTGTGACTGCACAGTCACAGGTGGTGTACCTTCTCAGAATGGACACAGTTCACTGGAACAGCATGTGCATTTTGTATGCAAATAGGTTACTAAGAATGAGGACTTTTTATTATTATTGTGGGCTGTTATTTGGAAATGGAAATGCAGCTTCTTATATAAAGCAAACAAAATCCAGCATTTCACGCAGCTTTTGTTGTGCCATTTAGGCAGCACATCTAGCTTTACCTCGGGGGCTGTTTAACCATTTTTCACAAAGTGTGGTGAAACTACTGTACATTAAATTATCACTAGACCAGAAGAGGAATTTTTTCCACTAGCCAATCCAACATTTCTTTTATACCATACAAAGTGGTTTACTTAATATGTTGCACTTATAATAATTAATTGAAAACAGACTTGTAGTTTGACCACAGCAATGCGGGTCGTGGCTGGGTACAAGCTGTTAGATGTTCATAAGTATATACTAGGCTAATGACCATCAGGGCCTTTATAAGCCTAGCCACACAGTCCAACCCATCTGTGTTCCTGTATATCATGGACATTTATTAGGAGAGGGTATGTTAAGAAGTTTCTAAATGTTATATGGGGAGGGTATTAGTTTGGGCATAGTTATTGCCTGCCTCTGTATATCAGAGGCATGAAGGCCAGTGAATTTCTGATTTTCCAACCATCGGTCAAGGTTATGCTTAAATAGGGCTATGGATGCATTCTGCTTCACATGGATGGGTAGCCTTTTCCAGAGCATGGGAATCCTCTGAGACACATATCTGTCTCAGCAACATGTCCTATTTATGTCACAACCAAAATTTAAATCCTTGGATCTAGTGGTTCTAATGCTGTTTGTTTTGCAGATGTGCAACAGGTCCATCAGAGCTTGATCCAAGAATGCCTTGTATGCCATACATAGATTGCCTCTCAGTAACCTGTAGGAGACCAAGTATAGAGATAGGGCTTTAAGGCAATCCACATAGGGCAATATGCTTATACTCTGAATTCTGTTGATAAGTAATCTTTGTAAGCATTCCAACTGTTGCATATGTCTGGTCAGGGGAATTGTACTTGATGGTGGATCTGATAAAGGCTGAATAAAGTGGCACTATGACATCCATGGACATAGGTGCCATGTCCTTACTTATAGGTTGGGTGACACAGAATGATTTTCTCACTGCCTTGGTCAGATGTTGGTCAAATGCCAGATTACTTTCTACAAATATTCCCAGATCCTTGACTATCAGGTCCAATCTTAGGGGTGTCTTATTGATGGAATTAAGAGGAGAAGGTTAACACCTGCACTACACCTCAAGCAACACATAGCCCTTCAAAACCCACACCATCAACACCCTCATATAGCAACACTAAACCCACATATGTGGAGGCCCTTAACATTAACCTGCCCAAACAACAAGGACCTCTGAAGCTGAAACGCAAACAAACACCAGTCACAACCAAAGTGACACATAGCTCACAACACCAGTGTGCCACCCAACAGCCCCTAAGGCAAGGCGACGTATGCAACACTTTAGTCATAGGTGACTCTATAGTCAGGCACACTGATGTCCCACTCACCAGGCTGAACAAGAAGAAAATTACAGTCAGCTGCCTGTCGGGTGCCAGGATCCGCCACATAAAGCATGGACTCAAGTCACTCCATAACAAGTACAAATAAGACTGTCATTGTCCATGTTGGAGTGAATAACTTGAGATGTACCTCCCTGGACTACATGAAAAGTGACATAGGTTCATACTAGGCTATCTGCCCTAGGGCATTTATAAGCCTAGCCAGAGTGTGTATGGCTTTCGCCACCCATTTTAAATTAATTTTGCTATGCCCTTTTTCGAGGTTAGTATACTGTGCCTCTGTCTAACAGTGACATAGAAGTGATACCCAGGGTAAACCTAAGATCTCCCATCCACTCATCAAGATTCCTCTTGAAGAGAGTCAATGAGGGACTCTGCCTAACCTGGACTGGGATTTTATTCCAGAGTGAAGGGAGCCTCTGGGTTATGAATCTGTCCCTCCAGCATGTCCTATTTATTTCAGTGCTGAGGTTTAAGTCCCTCGAGCGCGTAGCTCGATGGGATTTGGATTTTCTGAGGTGCAGCATGTCCATTAATTCTGGGTTGGACATGGCTTTATATGTCAGGCACAGATCACCTCTGAGCAGGCGGTATGCCACTGAGTAGAGCTGGAGTTTCTTTAACCGGGCAGCATACGGCATCTTTTTGAGCCCCTTGATCCTCTTGGTGAGGTACTTTTGGGGTCTTTCCAGTTGCTGCAGGTGTCTGGTAAGGTACATCCCAAAAGGGGCATTGTACTCAATTATGGGCCTGATGAGGGATGAGTAAAGAGGCACGATGACCTCCCCTGATCTAGATGTGAATCCTTCATGATTAGGTGGGCTATATAAAATGTTTTTCTAACCACTTTGGCCACGTCGTTGTCAAATGAGAGATTGCTATCAACTTGGGTCCCCAGGTCCCTAATTACTTCTTCTGTACTTAATGGATTACCACCTATGTGGTAATTTGTGGGCACTTTGTTTTTGCCAAAGGGGATGACTATACACTTTTTGGCGTTTAGCTTAAGGCCATGGCTCTGGCACCAGTTGTCTGTTTCTATGAGGCCCTTATGGAGGATGCTTGTGTCGGCTGGAGAGTCTATTATGGCGCCCAGTTTGCAGTCATCTGCGAACTTGGTCAGCCACAGTCCTTCCATGTTGGCCTGTACCTCCGAAAAATATATACCAAACAAGAGAGGTCCCAAGACTGAGCCTTGTGGGATGCCACTTGTAACTGGTTTGGAGTCTGACATGGCTCCAGCTATTCTAACCATGTGGGTTCTGTCCTTGAGCCAGTTTGCAACCCATCTAGTGACATAGGGGTTTATATTTAAGCTGGTGAGCTTATCTATAATGCCCGAGGGGGGTATTGTGTCAAAGGCTTTTGCGAGGTCCAGGTAGGTTGTGTGGACCACCTCCCCCTTGTCAATGGCCTTGGTGACTGTTTCAAAGAAATCAACCAGGTTTAAGAGGCAGGATCTGCCCTTCACTAAGCCGAACTGGGTAGGATCCAGTGTCTGTAGGTCCCCAATATCTTTATTTATAAGGTCCATGATGATCCTTTCCTTAGCTTTGCAGACCAAGCTAGTGAGCTCTCGGATCATGTGGCCCAGGCAGGTATGACCCACTCCTAAAAATGGAGAACATTGATATCTGTGCAGTAACTGAGCCCTGGTTCAAGGCTCCAGAGAGCACCCCTGCAGTACCAGACTACAACTCTTACCACACTTTTCAGCAACCAAACCATGACCGAAACACTAAAGGTGGAGGAGTGTCCATATTCACCAAGGATATGCACATCTCCAGGCTAGTTGCCCAACACAATGCATCTGAAATTCTCCAGGTGCTACTAACACTAGGTTAGACTGCAATCCAAATTGTAGCTTGCTACAGAAACCCCACCATGCCCCAAGATTCTCACCACATCTTTCTAAACATACTGGAGAATATTAAGATACAACCAAACACCCTAATACTGGGTGATTTCAACTACCCTGCCATTAACTGGGAAAACTACTCAGGTACCAACACCTTTTCCCAACGATTCTTGGAATTCATAAATTCCAACGCCCTGGATCAAATAATCCATTGTCCCACCATGGGCTCCAATATCCTAGACTTGGTCATTACCAACATGGGAGATAGATGATCCACACCAGTGGACACCCCCTCATTGGTCAAGTCTGACCATAAGCAGATATCCCTTGACATCCACATCCCACCCCACCCCACCCCGAGTAAGGAAACCTCCATAAAAAACTTCTCCAAAGCCAACTTCATGCTACTCAAGTCTGAAGTGACTAATTGTATGAAACCCATGCCGGTGGGAGCTGAAAGTTCGACTGCTGAATCCTGCACTAAGGCACTGTACGAGCACATCCACTTGTGCATGAATCATGCCATCCCAAATAGAATCAAGACTCTTTCCTCAAAAAAAAAGGAAGCCAATCTGGTGGTCCCCTGCCATAAACAAACTATATAACAGAAGAAAGAAACTGTTGCAGAAAAGAGGAAAATCCCAGGATGCAAAAAACTCCCATACCAGCCTTAGTAAGAAGCTGAGATCCCTCATAAAATCCTCCAAAGCTAGTGACGAAAATAAAATTGTCAAGGATTCCAAAGACTACCACAAGGCATTCTATAGTTATGTCAAGAATCTAAATGGCATTGCTCAGATATGCTCTGAGCTATAACAGAATGGCATTAAATATACTGATCCCAAGGATATTGCCAATATCCTGGCAGATTCAATTTGGTGCCAACTTCACCCCCCTCTCACCCCCTAAAGCGCCCATCTCAATACCAAAAGATTGCCAAATTCCAGTAATCACGGCCACACAGGTAAAAACTGCACTCTCCAAAGCTAGGAATACAGCATCCATGGGACCAGATGACATCACAGGCTGTGTACTGCATGAACTACAAAATGAACTGGCACCTCACCTAAGTGTCATGTTTAATCATAGCCTCACCTCAGGCTTTGTGCCCACTGAGTGGCGCACAGCTACAGTTATCCCACTCCACAAGGGGGGATCCATCTTTGATCCAGGGAACTACCATCCCATCAGTCTGATGAGCCTGTTCTGCAAGGGCATGGAACGCATTATCATGGGACTTATAAACAAAGACATTGGTAACCTTCAAACACTGGACCCCACCCAATTTGGGTTCATGAAGGGTCGATCTTGTCTCCTGAACCTGATTGACTTCTTTGAATCAGTCTCCAGAGCTGTGGACAAGGGTAAGGCGGTCCACACAGCCTATCTGGACCTTGCCAAGGCCTTCAACCCCATTCCCCACTTTGGAATCATAGATAAACTTACTAAGCTGGGCATAAATCCCTACATCACTTGATGGGATGCCAGCTGGCTTGCTGACAGAACCCAGACTGTAAAAGTAGCCGACTCCAAATTCAGCTCCAGACAAGTGACAAGTGGAGTACCTCAGGGACTCAGTGCTGCGACCGCTCTTGTTTGGCATCTACTTCTCTGAAGAACAGGCCAACACTAAGGGACTCTGGCTAACAAAGTTTGCAGATGACTGCAAACTGGGAGCCATTATTGAATCCCCAAATGATGTGGAGATTCTACAAAAGGACCTTAAAGAAACAGATGCTTAGTGCCAGAGCCATGGGCTCAGGCTTAAAACCAAGAAATGTATAGTTATCCCCTTTGGGAAAATTCATGTACCCATGAATTACCACATAGGTGGCAGTACACTAAACACTGAAAGTGTGATGAGAGACTTAAGGACACAGGTAGACAGTGGTCTCACCTTCGATAACCACATCACCACAATAGTCAGGAAATCCTACTATGGGGCACATCTCATAACTAAGGGCTTTTCATCCAGAAAAAAGGAGGCCATTGTCCCACTATACTCATCCCTCATTAGACCCATTATAGAGTACAATGCCCCGTTTGGTATGTACCTCACAAGACATCTGCAACAGCTGGAAAGGCTGCAGAAATACCTCACTAAAAGAATCACAGGCCTAAAGCAGATGCCCTATGCTGACCATCTAAAAAAAACTCCAGCTATACTCTGTAGCATATCGTCTACTCAGAGGCAATCTCTGCTTAACATACAAGGCCATGTCAATCCCTGAGCTGCTGGACATGCTCTGCTTAAAGAAATCCCAATCCCTCAGAGCCACATGCTCCAGGGATCTAAGCCTTGTCATCACAATGGACAAAACATGCTGAAGGGATAGGTTCCTGAACCAGAGACTCCCCATACTCTGGAACAGACTGCCTATACATGTCAAGTGGAGTGGTTCCTTGGCCCTCTTCAAAAGGAACCTTGATGATTGGATGGGAGATAGGAAATCTACCCCATGGATCACGTCAGTCGCCCTGCTAGACAGGGGTCCAGGGAAGTAAATATTGTGGGAAGAAATATCCAGGGAATTGTTATAGCTAGGGTTGTATAGGCCCTAGGGCCGATAGCCTAGTACCATCCTATGAACCTATGAACCTATGAGTAATTAGTCTGGGTGGCATTTTTCCCAAAACGTACTATAATGTATTTTTGGCATTGGGTTTTAATCTGTGACTTTGGCACAGGTCATTTATCTGCATTAGACCCTCTTGAAAGATGTTTGTGTTCTGAGGGGAATGTATACAAGAGATAGATGTCAAATAGGAGTGGTAAAAGCACAGAGCTCTGAGTTAACCTGCTGGTAACTGGTCTGCTAGTGAAGGCGGTCAAACCAATCCTCACTTCTGTAGTCCTGTCTCTGAGCCAGATGGCAACCCAGCAAGTTATGTAGGGGTTTATGGCCAGTTTTATGAGTTTGGCAACTATACCTAAGTGGGGTATTGTATCAAATGCCTTGGTCAGATCCAGGTAGGTGGTATGCACCATTTTCCCTCTCATCCGTTGCTTTGGTGATCTTCTCAAAGAAGTCCATGAGGTTTAATAGGCATGACCTTCCCTTGACAAAGCCAGACTATGTTGTGTCCAGTGTCTAAAGGCTGCCTATGTCTTTGTTGATCAATTTCATTGCTTTGCATTATTAGATGACTCAGACTAATGCATCTGTAGTTTCAAGGGTTGGTCTCCAAGTGGGACACTTTTGCAGTCCTCCATTCCTGATAGGAAATGAAACCTGTGATGTTGTTGGGACCCACATAGGCATGTTTCTGGCCTTAGCAAGCATCTCCATGACCTACTTTCTGCTAATAGCTGGGGGGGGGGGGTTGCAAATAATTATTTCATGAGTGGAAACAGAGAAGAGTGGGGAGCTGAAGTTTGAGCCAAATTTGTGACCCAGCAGATTCATTATGTCACTCTGCTCAGTGAAGCTGTCACCACTGACCACAAGTTCAGCACTCTGCTGTGAGGTTACAGACATAGCTGTACAAGACTTTGTGTTTGTCTTTAGCCCGTCAGGCTATCTTGACTTCACAGTTGGCCTTGTTGGACTTATTTAGGCCTCAGTTTCCTGCTTAGTTTAATCAGAGAGCTCCTATCATTATGGGAGTTGCTCTTCCTGATATTAACCATGACTCTTTTTCCTTTTGTTATATAACATATTAAGGTTAGGATTCCACCATTGTGGTTTAATACGACTTACTTCCAGTAGGTACAGCAACCTCTTAGGCTGTACATGGTATCTGCTGGATGTTTTCAACTCAGTGGTAGGGAAGCACTGAATTTTGATAAACTATCTCATTATAGGACGAAGTTTGCTTTGGAAGAGTTCCTAACTGTTTCTGGGTTTGTTGGGGTTGCCAAATTTATTTTTATTTCAAAGGAGGCAGCTTTGTGGTACAACCTCAGAGTTGAGTATATGAAACAGGGGGAGGGGAGGCAGTGTTCTCCCATAGTGGCGAGTACCAGGTCAAGTATGTTTGAACCTTGGGTGGGTATGCACACTATCTGGTCAAGTGTATTTATGTTAATAAAGTCCAGGAATGATTGTGCCTGCAAGTTTGAGGCAGTGTCTGTTTCCTAGTCTAGAAAGGGGTAGTTAAAGTCTCCCATGGATAGGGTGTTTGTTTTAATTGTGAGTGTCTCCAGTAGGCCTAGGCATGAGCTATGGGATTCTTGAGACATACAAGGGAACTTACAGATTATAAGGATATGGTATGGGACTTTGTCTATGGTGATGTGCATCTGTTTAAACTCCAGGGCATTGTCCTGTTTAATTAACCTGGAGTTATACTTGTTGCTAAAATAGACTGAGACTTCACCTTTTGCACCTGTCTGTGCAGTTGATGCTCTAAATGTGCAGAAGGTACTGAAGCCTTGCACTGCCAGGGTACTTTCTGCAAATTTAAACAATGTCTCATTAATGACCAGATGTCTATATTCTTCAGAGTGAGGAGAGCTTGTAGAGTGTCGAGTTTCTTGTTACTGCTCCAAGCACTGAGCAGTAACACCTTTATTATGTATTCCTTTATCTATTTACTTTTAGGTTTATTTGGGTTTTATTTGCTATGTTGGTATTTTTTTTTCAATTTGGCATTGTCTGACTAAAGGCACTAAGGGGTGGATAAAGTTTTAACAAATATTCAGAAGCCTTGGGGAGACAGATACAGACCATCCTTTGCAAAGCAATGTAGTTTGTTAACCATTTCCTCCCATGTTGCCAAATATTGAATCTTCCTTGAAAGACACCAGAAACTAAGCCAATTATTGAAGTCAGTCATCTTTTCTTCATACTGCGGCATCATTCATGGTAAAGGTAGAATGCTGCTCATTGCAAGACACATACCTGCTTGGGACACATTCAGAGAGATCAGTCATGTCTCTCTTCATGTAGGCCAGGGCAGTATGTCTCAGGTTGTTAATGCCTACATGGACTGAGATTGAATCATACTGGTACGTGTGTTGTAGTGACTTGAGTGCATGCATAGCGTGGCAGATCCTGGCACCAGATAAACAACTCACTGTCATCTTTTCCTTGTTCAGTCTGGTGAGGTGAGCATGTGTGTGTCATAAAATGGAGTCTGCTATGACAAGAGTCCTGGGTAATGTGTTTGTTTGAATTAAGGGCTTTGCCTTTCAGGATCCACTGGGTGTCGATGTATGTGCGGTATTTGGGTTGTTTTGGTGAGTGCTTTAGAGATTGCTGTTGATAGGTGTTGCCATTTATATGCTTTGGAGGTATTTGAAGTTTGGAAGATTTCTTTTTAGTGCCTCAGCATACTTTGGACTATGTGCATGGTGGATACTATTGCGGTGGAAGCAGTGAGTGTGTTCCTCAGAACCAACCCTGTTTGTGAGATTTTTGCCTCCAGTGAAATTGTATACATGCATCTCTCACACAGTGTGTTTGTTTCTTTAAGCATTAAATGGTTGCCTGTTAGCATGAGACAATTGATAAATTATGTCAGGATACCCATATCTACCAAGATGGCTAGGGAAACATTTGGAAATTACATATCCATGTTGTCCAGACCCATATTTGGGTGGGCTTCTGTAGGTTGTGGACTGGGTTATATAGAGATCTGCTTCGATCATCTCTGGCTTTGACTCTAGACTGGGTTAGATTGTGCTAAGATTTGATAGTAGTGCTGTTTAACATGCAAACTAGTTGCATTGTCTGCATTCATTCATTTAAGTGACTGTTGGCAATGTCAATGTGTGTTTGGATGTAATTGTATTTATTTTAGTAATCTCCTCTGGACTCCCAAACTTAGTTATTTTTAACCCAGCTAATGCTCCCATTTTCTGCTCTGTCTCTACTCTTGCTGGGCTGTAAGAGACAAACCAGACCCTTGGCTCAGATCTGGCTCAGCTCTTCTTCAAAAATCCCAGATTTGTCCACATTTATGTGCGTGGATGTGTGTGTGTGTGTGTGTGTGTGTGTGTGTGTGTGTGTGTGTGTGTATGTGCATGCATGTTGTTTGCATGCTCATGTGCATGTGCTTGCTTGCGTGTGTATGTGTGTGTGTGTGTGTGTGTGTGTGTGTGTGTGTGTGTGTGTGTGTGTGTGTATATGCTCTTACATGCCTTATTCTGCTTACATTCAATCCCATTCTTGTTCAGGACATAGCACTAACTGAAATAAAGCCTTCCTGCTGGCCAGTGCCCCCCCCTTCCCCCCCTGACAGTCAATGCTCAAGTATGAGGACTAAGTGGCCACTCTCACTTAGGAAAGGATGAGCTGACATCAACCACTCAGTCATCCTTTCCTGATTAGCATCTCTAGCCCAGAGACTTCCTAGTTAAACTTAAACAATCCCCCAGATTTACAAATCTTCCATGCAGGACTAGCTTAGTCTGGTACGGAAGTCACCGTTTAGGAGCAGGACGGCAGCACGCCATTCATATTAATGAGGTGCACTCCCCAAGCTCCTAGGGTTATATGGAGCATGTAAGAGTGCAGGGGGCATTTCTGAGAGTAGAGCTCTCAGAATAAACATGCCCTTGCAATGTAGAACAGTAGAAAAGGGAATGCAATGAGCTAGACCACTCACACGTGACCGCATATCTCCACCAACAGGCCCCTTTTGTATAACAGCAACAGAATATAGAAATAAAATGAAGAAACCTTTTTTTTTTTTTTTTTAACCATCCGATTACAGCTAACTGTAGGTGCGCGGGTGTGCCCATCACTTAGCTATGGTTAAAGCATCTTAAAAGGCTGAAGAGGATAACAAGGAAGATATATGCAAATGAAGCAGCAGGGTCATAGTGTAGTGGGTAGAGCATTCGCCTTACAAGCAGGCATTCCCAGTTTGAGTCCCCCGGAAGCACATTATGACCAATATTTTTGTTGCATAACCCACTAAATAACATATATTTATGAATTGGAGTACTGCAGTAAATGCACATGTGAGGTATCAGTGTCAGAATGAATAAGGCACTAGTAAGCAGGTCTAAGCACCAATAAGCAGTAGTAAGCACTAGTAAGCGAGTGTAACCCCGTTTGCATGGTGGTAAGCCATGCCTACACTGGCTAAGCAATTCTCAAGCTAACTCGCTGTAAGCAGATGTAATGGCAGGTTAGCAGTGCTTACCGTCGCACAAATCCACTTACAACTGCCCAAAAGTGCCTTAACCACTCTCTATCCAACGGCCATTGTTCTGCCCATCAACAAAATAAACAGCCATGCAGGTCTCAAACCCAGGACCATACACACCATAGTCCTAATAGTTATCCACCAAGCCATCACAGAAGTACAAACGATTGAGGTGGTAGCAAACAAGTCCTCACCATAGTATAACCAAACTGAACCTGTGAAAGGCATCAGTATACTGTCATATGTGCCATAACCTACTACAGAATATAAATATGTGAATTGGAGTGCAGCAGTAGGCCCAGAAGTGAGGTGTAATTGTAAGAGAGTGTTGAAGTCCCCAATAAAAGAAAAGGACCCAACAGAGTGTATGTACACATCAATCAGGGATACCAAGCATACATATAAGGTGTAATGAATAATAACACAATGCCAAAAAGGCATTATAATAAAAGTCTAATGTAAGCAATGCTAAGCATTGCACAGGTCAGCTTAAGAGGTGTGAGCAATGTGTAGACCAGCTAACTCATTGTGCCCAGTGGTATACCCCTTTAAACAATGCCAACCTTAGGTAAGCAGGTTAGCCCATAGCTTAGCCTTTTGAAAACCGGCCAGTCACAGAAAAGTGCAGGAAATCGGCCCTACTTAAACCCAAGAGGTGGGAATACATCTCATAACTGGTTGTAGCTTCCCCTTGCAGGCACTATGGCAGTAAGGGGAGAAGGAGTGCACTTCCAGGTGCAGCACAGGTGCATCCAGGAATCCAAGGTCATAGCTGGACTCCTATTAAAGACCATGCACAGAGACTGCTGCAGAGCCAGTACTAAGACTCCCAATATAAGGCGGAGGCCTGGGACCATCTCGCCCGCGACCTCACCAGTGCCACTGGCATACCCCGAACTGGTGAGCAGGTCAGGCACCACTATGCTGACCTGAAGCAGTGAAAGGGAGACCTCTTGGAGGAGTGGCTCCAAGAGGCTAGAGCATCAGGGGATGTGCCAAACGTCTGTAAGTATCACACCAGTATGTGTGTAATAATTGCCAGGTCAGGTATATCATGGGTAGGTATGGCTAAATATTCCTCTTATGTCCCCCACAGTTGCAATGGAGCGGGCCGCAAACCAGGAGGCCCACATTAGCTGACTGGCGAGGTTGCAACATGAGGCAGGTCAGTAATAATCATGTTTTTACTGTCATAGGAAATAAAAATAAAAGTAGTAGTAAATTAATTGCTAGTATAAAACCTGTATTGTTCAAGGCGAGTACTACATACACTATAGAATATGGCAGGAAGTGTCTCATATTGTTTGTATATCAATAAAAGTGTAATATACTGACAGAACATGTCTAACTGCTGGACTGCACGTGTATATTCTGGTATCATATGGCAATGTAGATTTGCAATCGTGTGATAGTACTGTTGTATTAAGCACTGTTACCCACACCACGCACCATAAATTGAATGTGTAGGAATGCCTGTATATGACAGGTGTAATCCCCAGAGGCCATTTAGTACAACTGAGAGACACATAGACAGTAAACAGGGAAAATACAGACAACAAAAACTGAATAGCACATGCAACTGAGATGTGAATTGTAGTTTATTTAGCACACACAGCCACGGTTCAAATCCTGCTAGTGGCAGTAGTCTGCATACAGAATCATACCCCACAACTGTACAGATATGTCCAGAATGTCTATTAAAGTGGCCCATATCTATTGCCTATCAACCTGTCCCCCTGGGAAATCAGTGGGATGATCCCAGTCATATAGGCAGCAAACAGGAAATAAAATTGATTGACACACATCTATGACAACAAGCCTAGCAAACTAGCAACTCCTCCATACCTTATGTGACCAAGAAGCCACGTATGTCATATTTACACACCAACTTGGTAAGCTGGGGTCCGAGTGTGTACAGTAACAGAGTGAGATGTATGTGCATAATAGTAATGTGGAACCTGGTACTGTGTGTGGGAACATTCAGGTAGTGCTAATAAACATTACTCCCGCAGGTCTGTCAGATACCAACTCTGTGCCCAGAAATACAAGAATGATATGCAGTTGCACTGAATAATGAGGTATTACACATCACTGTCACCCACACTGTCCTACAACATATAACTGTCTAGGAAATCTGTATAAGAATGTTGTAATACAAGGTCAGAATGCATAAGCACAGGGTCTTAATAAGACAGAAAGCAGACTGGAGATATACAGCAATATCAATATAGCAGACACAATTGTGATGGACAGTGTTTAAGTTGTAGCAGACACAGCCATGATCTGACTCCTGGGAGTAGAAATAGACTGCATACAGATTCATACCCCACAACTGTACACACAAGGCCAGAATTCCAGTTTATGTGCCCATATCTGCTGCCTGTCCCCATGGTAAGTCTGTGGGATGATCCCAGATGTGTAGCCAGCAAACAGGGAATACAAGTGATTGTCAACCATCATAAGAACACACCTGTCACTGTAGCAACCCCAAAGCTGTTAGGAGAGTAATATTTCAAGTATGTCCTATCTACACTCACATGTTGTCAAGCTGTGATCAGAGTGTGCACAGTAACAGAGTGAGATGTATGTGCATAATACTAATGTGTAATCTGGAACTTTGTGTGGCAACAGTCAGGTAGTGCTATCAAACATTGCTCCCACAGGTACGTTGGATATAAACACTGTGCTGAGAAATACAGACCAATATAACCTGCACTTGTACTGTCCACCCTGGTATTACAGGGGATTGTGAGTGTTGCAGTTTCTCTGAATAATAAAGTACCACTGGTCACTGTCGCCCACACTGTGCTACATAATATAACTGTGTAGGAAAGCATGTATATGTGTGCATCAGGTCACTAAAAGTGGAAGAGGGCAATATTCTAGATATGTCCAGGCACACCAGCATGTGGTCAACACATGGCCAGAGTCTGTGCAGAAAGAGTTGGATAGCTTAGTGCAAAACATCAACCCAGAATCCGGGCATATGTGCACAAACAGTAAGTCAGTGTTAACAAACATTCCCTCCACAGGTATACCAGGTAAGAGGTGTATACTGCAGGAAAAACTGCTTCATGTGTAATGATGATGAGAGCCATATCACTGTCCACAGTAAGGCTATAGGGTAGTGTAGTAAGACTTGTAAGGTACAGATAACAGCACTGACTAGGAAAGTAATGTGGACTACAGGATTATACTAATTGTTAATTGACATCTTTCTCTTCCCCACACCTTATCTCCAACAATAATCAACATACCCACCCCAACTGGTATGTACTGACTCTGATAATGTTCACTTGTCTGATAAATATTTTGTTGGTTCCCATGCAAGTACCATATTGAATTTTTCCAACATTGTTGGCATAGTGCCATCAATGTACCTGCATGCTGTTCTTATTACCACTGTGGTCCCATATATGCATGTGTTTTGTTTGCTATGCAGCACCTTCAGGTGGAACCGCCTCAGGGGATGGGGCTTATCCCCCCCCCCCCGGGAGTTGGCGCGGACAGGTATCTGTCACCCATCGCCAGGTCAGGGTCGTGGTGCGTAGAGTGATCAATGAGAAGTTCGGTGATCTTCTATGCCAGCTCGAGGGCCACAAGTCACAATTAGAAAGTCAGCCTGGCTCTGCAGCTCAGCCTCCATCACAGCAACCTTTGGGGCTGTGAAGGTGCAGTGGTGACAGCCCATGGGTGTGGACCTCAGTCCCACTGTTACCACTAGGGTGCTTGTGGGCTTCCGATATCCCAACACTCCTCCCCATCAAGGTGTTTACCCCCCACATGTGTCATATACCGCCTGTATGCATCTTGTGTGTCTTGTCTGTTAATCTACCCAACCTACCTTCCCAAATATACCTACTACCCCTACCCAACACTTCACTCTCACCTGAAACAAAAAAAAAGGGCAATTTGTTCCCACAAAAAAATCTCGCCCCATATATAGCTGTCCATTTTGCACGTGTCCACTGTAATCTGGTCTAATTGTCATCACAACTTATTACTGTTGTCCTCACCCCTCTCCTAGGGGTTTGAGTGTCCAAATCTACCTCTAAATTCAGTGTATATGCACAGCTGTTGCTGTAGAAGAAATGGACAGCTATAGACATTCCCTACATCCATCCTGCACATCCCTAGCTATTTTCCCTACTGTCTTTCCCTCTTTGTGCCCCTTTTTCACTACTTTCCTATCAACCCTTTATTCTTTTCTTTTAAAGAAATTAACGAGGGGGTAGGTGGAAGTAAGCACTTTTAAGCAGGTCTAAGCCTGTTTGCATGGGGGTAAGCACTGCCTAGACAGATTAAGCAAATTATAAGCTAACTGATTATAAGAAACTGTAACCGGATGTTAGCAGTGCTTACCTATGGGCAAACTCACTTACAACTGCTTTAGTGTGCCTCAATCATTCTGCATCCAACCGCCCATGTTCTGCCCAGCAGCATAATAAACAGCCTCTGTAAGGCTTGAATTCAGGACCCTGCACACCATAGACAAAGTGATTTACCATTAAGCCATACCAGATATACATGAATCTGATGTTTTTAGAAACATATCATCCAGCCCAGTCATGCAACAGTTCAGAGAATGTATACCAACATTTAGATGTATATGTGTGTGTAAATATATTAATATCTAAACAGATACAACATATCTACATATGTAGATATATATATATATATATATATATATATATATATGTAGAAATATATACATATATATATATATATATATATATATATATATATATATAAATATATATGAACATATATACATGCAAACGCCAACATCAACACATATATATGTCTACACCTATATATCTACATACACACAGCAAGTTACATATGTGTACGCAGATATATATCTATGCAGGTATATACGGACATAGTTATGTATATGCAAGCAGCTATATATATATATATATATATATATATATATATATATATATATATATATATATCTAAATAGGTATATATGGCCATACATCTGTAGATATCAATGGTAGATTAACAAAAACAAGTATGTCCACATGCACCATTTATGGGGTTGAGAGGCCCCAAACAGTATACGTCTTGTATGTATAGGCATACCCCCCCCCCCCACAGCCAAACATGTCCACCCTGCAATACATTACCCAGTGTTGCAGATCCCATAACCAGGACCTGACATGACATGGGTACAAGATGTTAACAGTACTACATCACACCTGTATGATGTCTGGCTGGTATTGGTAACATATCATGCAGTACAGTCTGCCTCCCATAGGAAGTGTAAATTGTGGAAGTTAGCAACATCCCCAGGATACATATACACATACACATATATGCAGATACATACATATATATATATATATATATATATATATAGAGAGAGAGAGAGAGAGAGATTTACATGTGACTACACATACACACGCAGAGATATGTACAGTAAGATACATATGTAGAAGGTGCACACAATATGGAACAGCCACTATGCCAACAGTTAACATCCTAACAATTGGACACTGGATGAGCCACCCATACAAATGACATTTGGTGCCTGCAACATATACCCACAGAGAGGCCATAGGATAAACCACCACACACAGGTTTGCCTTTACCTTTATTTGTGTACTATTACACATGTATATGCCATGCCACATAGCTGTTCAGACACTGACATCCATATCAACAGAGTAAGTCCAATAATCAATGCTAGGTGCTGAAATGGTTCCTCCAAAGGCACACACAAGCGAAGCAAAAAACAGAAAAACCCTGGAAGAACACTGCTGGATGCTTCAAGTAGTAAAAATAAGAACTTTTAATAAAAGCTGGTATAAAACAGATAAGCGCTTTCAACAGAGTAATGCACCTGTGAAACAGTTATACTAATACAGTAGTCTGGAAAGGTCCACAACTGTTGCTGTCCAGGCCAAGCCCTCCAAATCGTACAATAGTGAAGACAGACTGGGCCACAGGATATCACACAATCAGCCGTAAGTGATGCAGGTGTATAGTCCAGCAGCCTCAATCTACACTTTGTACACAATCACTAGGTGGTAAAGACTTCAGTTGACCAAATGGGATGTAACTGTTGCATAACAAGGCATAACTGACACCATCACAGGCACACTGGCAAACAGAACAGTCTGTATGGCATGAGCCAGTAGGCCTGCAGTAACCCACTTTATGTAAGTAATGTCAAGATAGGTGAAATGTATGGTACTGTACATCCATATACCTTAAGGCAGCTCAGGCTTGATACCCCCACATTTTGTAACAGCCTAGGTTATGTATGGTGCATCCCCCCCCCCAGACTCAATAATACAGGGTAATATACCACTGTTACATACACTGGCCTCTGGAGTGCATATGGGCACACATGTATTGTGTAGGTGAAGCCCACACATATATGGCCCCAGCCCCACTGTATGTGTGGGGGATACAACAGCAGTGGACTGCTGGCAGGAATGGCAGTGTGGTATACGCATATGTGCATATGTATCACTATCTGTATATGTGTAGACATATAATGCTCTGTATATGTATATATCTGGGTGTGTATATGCATATCTATGTACATATACACACCCATCTATATATGCCAATATGTACATGTGTAATTTTCTATATAGATATCTGGATAATCATATGTACATATATATTCATTATATGTCCTGAACATGGAGTGTAGCCCTATCTCCGCCCCTATAGTCCCAGCTTCGTAGTGCAAGGGGATGTCAGGTATGTATAGCGGGTATATTAGTAGACTATTGCTACTGTAACAGGGATTGTCTTAACAGAAACTGTGTGTGTGTGGGAGGTCACATCTGCTTTTTACATGTGCGCCATTGGCTACTGACAGACATCCTATTGACATCATAGTATAGTACCACTGCAAGCATGTAATGCCCCTGTGGACTACAGCAGAGATATTTGCCAATAGATGTGGGCATTGTCAAACACTCTGTACAGTTCAGAGGTATACACAGAACCCCTTAGTACAGAACATGTGGACCAAGCCTAACAATATGGATGTTAACAGCCATGTAGATGGGTATAACACATAACGACTGGTATACATCCACCCCTATAGGTCATGCATTCACACACCCCTGTCTGACCTGACACATAATAACTGCTGGTACAAGAGGTGCCATGGCCACATACTACCCACTAGATATTGACATACATCTGTACAGCATCCCACCGCTCTGTCTGACATACATGATGGTTAAGGGAGGCCCGGCAGCAGTACATCTGGCAAGTATCTGGACATGACATCTCACTGGGTAAGTACAATAAGCTGCTAGGCATGTAATAAAGCACTGTGCAGGCTACAGGCAGACTGGCTCAACACTGGCCTACATCTCCTATGGGGGAATGCACATGTACTTGCATATATAGCAGGCTCTACAGGCATGTCACAGCACAGGGTAAGATACACCTGTATGAAAGTGCATAACCACAACCAATGCAAACATAGCCACAGCCACATATGGTAAGCTAGCATAATATTAAAGTATATGGACTATCTGTCATCACCATCATCATATGTGCCACTCACACACTAACCCTACATATACTGGACCACTACACAGTGTGGCCTGATGCCTGACTGTAGTATGGGACATGTGTGTGTATGGCCCTACAAACATGTAAGCCAATATGGTAACATACAGTGGAGCAGCATGTAACATCAGATAGGACGGGACCTAGAACGATGATATCTACCACAGTCTGTACACAGGCCAAGGTACATATTAAAAATACACACACTGTTGATGTATATTCACCATAAGTACACAGACCTCTGTACTGTGCAAACAACCACAGAATGCCCAGGTTATGTCATCAAATATAACCCCTACTGTACATAACATGTGTAGCAGTCTGATATCTCACTGGCTTGTTATCAGATATGATGACACTAATTATGGTGTACAGCACATATGCACCTCTAACTGCATGACATATGTACAAAGGATGACAGAGTTGTGGCTGGAAGCATATTCACCGGGCCAATATTGACATGTTGCTGTGATAACATCATGCATTTATTGTTGTAACAGGGTTTGTTGCAACATATGTCCTATGAGGGATATGAAGTCAGTAACTGTAATGGCTTTCACCATCTACAGACTGCAATACTCACACTATCTTCTGCATTTCACAGATACATGCTCTGTTGGTAACACATGAAACCAAAGGCAACACACACTGCCCAGTCTGCAGATGACCCTACAGATGGGGAGTCATAATAAACATAGAACTGACATGGCAAGTATTAATACATGTAGGACAGCCATATCCGCACACACCCTGTTAAACCAACATTACTCTGAATGCCGTATAGCAGCACTTACAGTCTGTAGTCAGTTCAGGCACATCCCCCCCCCCCCCGTGTGTTGGCCTGTTTACACAGTGTATGTTGTCAGAGGTAAATCCTCAATCCATCTGAGGTGCTGTTTGCCAAACAGAGAATGAAAAGGCCCAACACCAACATGATGTTCCTAGATATTGGAGTGTGTTTCCATGCAATTAGCTATGGGAATGTTACCATAGCTGTTCCACATGCAATCAGCTAGGGGAGGGCTGAAATTCATGCAGAATCCATCAGCTGATCATGAGCATTACCTAAAATACACATGCTGCTGCCTAAGCAAAGCAGGTATAGGTCTCCACGTCTGCCAGTGAGGGAGAGAGAGAGGCAGACAGAGGCAAAGACAAGTCAGGGAGGGGTGGGAAAGTAAAACTTCAGCATGTTTGTGTCACACACGTACCAGCACAGGGTATCAAACCCCTGATGACTATGTAGTGCTATCACAGTTATATGCAGTTATTGGATGCACCACATAGGTTACCTGTTGTGGAGTCCACAGAACATATATGTGATGGTGAGTAACATCTGCAACAGGGATATGGTAGCTATATAGTTAGTGAAGTAAACGTGCATGTCCACATGAACAGGTGCCAGCGTCAACACAGCCACACTCTCACAGGAACACACACATACATTGACCACACTTGGCAGGGCCAGGATTACAACTCATCACTAGTGAGATTGCCACAACACATTACTTTGCAGGTATCACATGCACCACACGGGTCATATGGAGGTTATATGGACAAAGGGTATGGGGAGGTGTCTGACATCAGACAGCATGCTTCACTATGACAATGGGGGTTGTAGTGAGTGTGGATGTGATCATACGCATCATACAACACACACACAAACACACAGGGTGCCAGTACTGACATGCATGGGTACATTTCCGAACGGGTATGTGGTGGTCGACTGTGCCAAATGGCTATATAAGGCTAGGTGATGGGTATACCTTGCCATCAGGCCACATGACAATGGTCCGCATTGTGGCTCAGAGCTGTATTTTCTGCATTTGCTCACACAGGTAGGTATTCTATCCCTCATCCAGTCACATGGGTGACTATTGTGTGTGGCCACTGCTGTGCATCGCTTGCCATGTATGTGTTCCTTAGTCCATGACATGGACGGTGTCTGGGATGTGCACACCTCCCACAAGCATGTACAGTGACTTGTGGAACTGTACCTGGGGTGTCTGGCCCATGTTGTATACACAGATTATCATCAGATGTGCGAGTCTTGACTACCTGTGGTGGGAACTGGTAATGGACAGCAGGTTTACCCTGCACCTGCATTGACTGCATGCTAACACATTCCCTGGTGTGAGTGGCATCTGTCCATACAGGGCATGTTTTCAGGCATGGTATGTCCTTTGTGGGTCACATATGATGGCACCACAGGTGTTGCAGGTGTCCATTGCGGAACACAGGGAAGGTGCACTGTCTGCATGTATGTGCCTATTGGACAGATGGACAGAGTGTCATGCCATCTGTAGCCCACTGCAATCACTCCATAGTTACTATCAGTGGCCAACATGCAGTGTACTACCCATGCATTGGCTGTTGCCTAGGTGTGTGTGTGTGTGTGTGTGTGTGTGTGTGTGTGTGTGTGTGTGTGTGAGTGTGTGTGTATGAGACATGGGTTGAGACTGTGCTCTGGGTAATACCAGGGTTGCTAACTGTGATTGCCTGGACTTGATGTCACATGTATGGGTATGGATTTGCACCCCAGCCTCTCGGCTATTCCACATCTGTTATCCCTGTATGGTGGACATTGTGATATAGTAGGGCCACCATATAAGAAATTTGCAAAACCCACTCCACATTGGGCCCAGGTGTCACACACTCACACCCACCTCCACACAGGATACGAGTTACACACACACACACACACACACACACACACACACACACACACACACACACACACACACACACACACACACACCTGTCATGTCTGGGAGTAGAACCCCTACATAACACACACACACACACACACACACACACACACACACACACACACACACACACACACACACACACACCTGTTATGTCTGGGAGTAGAACCCCTGCCTAACTAGTCTATTACACTACAGCACTATACAGTTACAGTACTCGCCATGGAGATTACTGGAGTATGCCTTCCCCAAAGGTGTATATCACATGGGATGACATCAGCAGGATTGCCAAAGCAGGATCTTTGAATTGTAGTGAGTGTGGCTAGGCTAAAATGCATTGCTCCCTACACAGACAGTGATGCACACACAAAACATCCACAACCGACATGTGTGGGTATGGAAACCCTAACATAGGTCTATATCACACTACAGCATGGAGCTGTTATAGGATGCACCATGGGGATTACTCGAGAACTCCTTCCCCAAAGGTGCATTTCACAATGAATGACACCAGCTGGATTGCCAAAGTAGGGCATTTGTAATGTATTGAGTGTGACTAGCTTAAAATGCATTGCTCCCTACACAGACATTGAAACACACACAAAATATCCAGAACTGCCATGGGTGGGAATAGAACCCTACCAGAGTTCTATATCACACCACAGCTGTACGCAGTTATGGCGCACGTGATGGAGATTACTGGGCTACAACCTTCACAGAGGTGTACTTCTAGGTGGATGACATCATCAGCCTTGCCAAAGTTGAGCATTTGAATTGTAGGGAGTGTGACTACCCAAAAAAGCATTGCTCTCTACACAGACAGACACACACACACATTTGCTAGGTCTGGGATTAGAACACCTACCTAACTAATTTATCACACTACAGCAGTACGCAGTTACAGGATGTGCTATGGAGATTACTGGGCTACAGCCTTCACATAGGTGTATTTCTAGGTGGATGACATCAGCAGTCTTGCCAAAGTTGAGGATTTGAAATGTGGGGAGTGTGACTACCCTAAAAAGCATTGCTCTCTACACAAACAGACACACACACAAATAGACGCACACTTGCCAGGTCTGGGGTTAGAATACCTACCTAACTAATTTATCAAACTACAGCACTACACAGTTACAGGACGCGCTGCAGAGATTACTGGGCTACAACGTTCACAGAGGTGTATTTCTAGGTGGATGACACCAGCAGCCTTACCAAAGTAATGCATTTCAATTCTAGGGAGTGTGACTACCCTAAAAAAGCATCGCTCTCTACACAGACAGAGACACACACACAAACACCTGCAAGTCTGGGATTAGAACTCCTTCCTAACTAGTTTATCACACTACAGCAGTATGTAGTTATGGGATGCACCACAGAGATTACTGGGTTACAATTCTCCCAAAGGTGTATTTCACAGTGGATGACCTCAGCAGGCTTGTCACTGTAGCGCTATGGGGAGAGCACTGTGTGTGCATGGGCCATAACCCATTCATCTAGAGGTTGACACACCACATGCGGGCACACACACAGTCGTATTTCATGAGGTACGTGTATACAGATGCTAGATGACACCTTCCTTGTACAGTCATGTTGCACAGCTAGCACGTGCACCACATAGTCTGTACTGCTGACAGATACCTGTGGCTAGTATCTACAGTGAGTGACATCTGAACCTCATGTGGTTGTGGCCCTTTGGCTGTGTGCTGGGTGGGACAGGCCTGGATGGCTCATTTTCACAGTCACCCTCTTCCACACATCTATGTATGTCTACCTTTGGCTTATTATAGTGTGTTGTCCTTAGATATATGTTGATATTCCTGTCCACTGTGTGTGCAAAGCATGTGTGGTGCATACTGAGGAGTGCCTGCACTAACATCTGCGACTGCCAGTTATGTCTGGCCCACTGGTGTTTGCAGACAGGGCCTTCATGTGTTTAAGTGTGTGAGCATGTCCAGTATGACCTTTCAGTGTGTTGTTGACTGACATTGTCTTCATTTCTCTGTGTGTGAGCATGCCCAGTATGCCTGTCTGTATTGAATGTGTGGATCAAGTCCAGGTAGTCTGTATTGCAGTGCTGCCCTATGTGTAATGCACTTACAGGTAGCATACCATTTCTGCAGGGTGGCCGTCGATCACATAGCATTGACTGTTACTACATTTCTACATGGGATGGGGGGGCACACATGCCTATTTCTACATTTCTTCACAAGACTGCGGGGTCACACCTGACTGTTACTACATTTCTATGTAAGATGGGGTGGGGCACACCTGACTATTTCCACATTTCTATACAGGCACTGGGGGGGGGGGGGAGCACACCTGACTCTTACTACATTTCTATGTAGGATGGGGTGGGTCACACCTGACTATGTCTACATGTCTACACAGGATTGGGGTGAGGCACACCTGCCTGTTACTACATGTCTACGTAGGATTGGGGGCACACCTGATACCTGCACACATTTGCTACGACTGTACTGGTATGTCAGATACTCCATTTCATTCTGTAGTCTTTCCTATCATGCTGCCTAGAGGCTTACCAGTGTACTTCAGATCTTACCTTTTATTTACCTACATATTAGTTTCAGACTTCCTACCCTTCAGAACTGACATCCCACTGCCTGACCTGCTGTCATCTGTCTGTGCAGTCCTGGGGGGGGGGGGTTACCCACAGACATCATTCAGAGGCCATAGCACAGCCTTTGTTTGTGTTTGTCTACACCTGTCCTGCTGGCTGCGACTGTTGTTGGGTATGTGAACCCCCCTGACTGGCATGTGTGAGTCACTTACCTTGTGGGTGTCCTAGTATTGAGGGTGGTGCTGCAGGGCTGCCTATGTCGGAAGCACATAATACACACCCTACACATGGTTGAGCACAGGTAGTGTAATGTTTGGCATCCCTTTTACTGTATGTGAGAGTCGGAGAGAGTTGTCATTCCCTGGGTCACTCCTGTGTCAGTGTATGTGCTATGCATTGCCTCTTTGCCAAGGCCAGGGCATACTGGGCATGACTCCTTCTGCCTATTGGGGCAGACTCAGGTTGTTCCTCCTCCAAGTCACTGTGTGTCTTTGCAGGCCTTGGCAATGGTGGGGGGTTGTGTGGCCCTGCCCAGTGCTGTTCCTGCTGCAGCTGTTTCTGCAGGATTATATTGTGTAGCATAGGACATACAAGGACAATTTGGGTACATGTAGCCGGTGAGTACTGCAAGGCTCCACCGGATGTGTCCAGGCACCGGAACCATGACTTGAGCATCCCAAACACATGCTCTACTATAATTTTGGTCTGTGCATGTGCCTCATTACGGAGTTCTTGTTCGGGTGTGTGTGCATTTCTGATGGGTGTCATCAGCCATGGCTCTAGTGCATATCCAGCATCCCCCACTAGGTGACCGTCAGGGATGTACTCATTGACAAATCTCTGGTACAGCTGCATCAGATGCCAGATGTGGGAATCGTGATAGCTTCCAGGGCAGCCAGCACACACATTCATTATTATGCCCTGGGCATCGCACACAACCTAGCAGTTGATGGAAGGGAAGCCCTTGCGGTTGATGTAGACCCTACCCCACTCACCGAGTGGTGCTTTGATGCATAAGTGCGTGCTGTCTATAGCACCCACTACTTCAGGGTATTCTGCTATTTGATGGAACAGTTGGATATTGCTGGCCAATGCCTCACGGGTGTTGGGGAAATATACGTGCTCACCGACATGTGCTGACATGGCATACAGGAACTGGCGGAGTACCCTGGATGCTGATGCCTGTGAGATCCCCATCATATCCCCAGTTGGCTTTTGGAAGGTACCTGAAGCTAGTATTCTTAGGCCTACACATACTTTGGTATCCATTGGGATGGGTTCCTCTCTGTTAGTTGCATGTGTGAGGCGTGGCCGGTACAGCTCAATACTTTGCTGTAGGAGGTTCCTGGCCACTCTATAGCACACCACTATCTCCACCTCATGTAGACCTGGCAGGTTATCCTGAGTCTGTACATTCTTCTCCGTCTCTTCACTGTGGGTTGGTCGATAGCATTCACATCCTCATCACCCTTAGCCTCTTCCACAAGTTGTTGTATGATAGCTATTGCAGCCCCTATCATTTTGCTGTTGTGAGTGTTAAAAGTTGCCCACTTGTTTATACCAGTGGTATAGAGTGTGAGAAAAACCAGAAGGGAAGGTGTTTGTATAGTTTATAGTAGTGTTTTGGGCTGGTCTGCTGCCTGTGTAATTGGCTGATTCTGATACATTTCACCTGCCAGCTATGCTAGTTCTCCTTGATTAGCTTCCTACTGCTGTTTTCCCTTCCCATTGCCTTCCTGTTTAAGCCCAGGGGTGTGCTGTGCAAATAGAATGCTCAAACATGCAAAGTGCTGCTATTTCTTGGTTTAACTTTTGTTTTCTGCTTTTAAAACCTGGTGCGCAGCGCTCACACCCACTTAGGCATTGTAAAGAGTGCTAGCCAGGTTTAGACACACCCCCCTAGCTTAGCTGTGCTAAGCTAGGTGCAAACCCGAGCCACAGGGCTCCAATCTGCTTACAGTATGCCTGACGCACACTCCCATGATGTCACCTAACTCCTAGGCTTGCACCAAGCTATTCCTACTTTTATACTGTTGGGACCTGACTCACATGCAGGGGAAAACTGGGATTCATTATCCTTCCCCTCATTTGCATAGGATTGCCTGGTAATACATAGTTACATGTCTCACACTGAGCCTCCCCCCTTAGCAACCACTACTCACTGGCCATGTTTTCTTCTGCCTGCCATTTACTTGCATGGCAGAAAACTGATTTTAGTTAATTTAATTTAGTCATTTTCCCCCCAATCCCATTTGCGTGCCACTGCCCTACAATTAAACAGCCGAGATCAGCTAAAAAAAAATAAAAGTTGCTTTCTGTATTTTGTTTACCGTTTGCAATGCCAATGACCTTATACTTGGCCATTGACATGCTTACTACATGATATGCAACCTTTATTTGGAGCTGTCACAGCTCTGTTTTGGATTTTGCAGAAATGTACTCGGTTACTAACCCAGTACATTTCTGCAGATAGCACTGTTCCTGCACGGGCGGTTGCAAGCTTCTTGGATTGCAAATTCACCTCATTTGCATAGATGTCTCCTGCAAATGGGGTGATTTGCATACAAGGGCTTTGTCCATGCAGGATTAATGCAGCAGAGCTCGTGCATGCCCTTGCAGGCTGTTCCTGGATCGCACGGCAGACATATTGTCTGCTGGAACTCCTGCACTGATCTTGCACACTGTGCAAGCTCTAGAGAATCCGGGGGACTGTTATCACTGTTTCAATTAAATCTTCGTCCCTCTGTGCTGGGGCACCATTGCCATTAACTACGCATTATAATAGCAAACTGTCCCTTTCTGCAAATCACAGTTGCACTACTGTGCTGAAAAGCACGTATAAATTGGAAGAAAATAGGTCTAATCTGCAATCCTGATTGAAAAAAGACAAACTGTCAAAAGATTAATGCAAAAATATTCCAAACATAATCTTGAAATAACAATAAAAACAAAACAAAATAAAATAAAACTAAAAACAAATATAGAACAGATACACAGTAGTAGAAACTCGCCAGCATGCTCAAATGGGGATCTTTGTCCCCCACAGACTCCTGTTCTCATGTCTAGGTTACAAAGTCGTTTGTAGAAAGAAAAAAATATGTTACATTTCTTTTGAAGATTATGCACACAGTTAGATCATCAGAAAAAAGTAACAAACTTACAAGATGTTTCATTCAAAAAAGTAGAGAGACTGGATATATTTACCTGTGTGAAGCAGGTGCTCTTTGTAATGCTGTAAAATATGGAAATTGCTTTGATATCCAACAACTGCCCCTAAATTATGACAAGCAGTGACTGACTTCACCATAATGGCAAGCAATGTGACATCAATGATGCAGTATTAAGGTAACAGAGGCATTTCTCTCTGGTCTTTCCCAGCACTGCCTTCTGCATGTGGAACAGTTATTCTATACATGCAATCACATTGATATCATCAGGGTACTGTCGCCTTAGATACAAATACGACTAATGGAAGTATGTTATCAGGAAAGGTGGAGGACTACAGGCTAGTTAACAATGAAAAGAAGGCTAAAACAGACATGGATAGTGCAGTGAATAGTATTTTGAACCAATATTATAATTAGCATTTATCGATTCCAAGGGTTGGGCTGTATTGAAGAAATAAAGATTAAATACATGCGCTCATGAAAATAGCTCACCACGAAGCATGGGGGTGTTGAATCCCTACTGATTTTACACATTTCAAAAAAAAAAACAAGCTAAGCTCCGTCCTAATCACAAGAACAAACGCATTGTTAAAATCTTCAAAAAACATCACATTTTCATATCACAAACTATGATTCCCCAACAGACATACACAAATAATAATACAAATGTATTACTTTATCCAAAAAAATAGACCACTGAAATTGTACAGAGGTCCAATATTATATCAAATTGTAATAACAGTGCCATTTCTAACACATACTAATAAATCATAAGATCTTGACATGACAGTTATTAAGCAGCTTCTACTTTCTTCTCTTTCAAACCCCAATAGGTTCCTATCAACTGAATGTATCACAATAAACATATGAAACAGGACATTTCTCATTTTTATTATCTGAATGTACATACTGCAGATTTGCTGCAAGATATACTAGTATAGTAATATCATAATCTTCATGCTTCATTCTTCCTGAAGTCCGGGAGCTGACTATTTGACACCAAGTTGTAGTATAAGAGTATAAGACTAGCTTGAGAAAGGCAGAGGTGAGACATGCTTGGTCAACATTTTCAGGAGAATGACACAACCATATGCAGAAGCACATGATGCAGCTTTCTGAACAGATTACGTACCTAATTCACACCCCATTCTTGATCCCTTAGCTTCAAATAATGTTGATTATGCTGTGTAGAAAATGCCAGAAATTCAAAGGCTCCAATGTCAACAGAGGCAAACACTCAGTGTCTGAAATGTGGATATATAAGCACAGAATATCTATGGAAATTAAATCAAAAGGAGATAGATTTGAGTAACTAGACAGAGGGGCAGAAAGAGACAGATAGAGAAAAGAAACAGATTAGAAAGGAAAAATAATAAAACCTTGTATACCATTTAAAACTTTCTTGCTTGAACGAAAAATGTGATGTAAAACTCAAATTCTTCTTGTTGTGCAAAAGTGAGTCTCCATGTGTGCATGTGCATGTGTTCGTATACACCCTATAAACTCTGCATCTACAGCAGTAGCAAACTGACATGAAACTGTTTCAAGGAATAAGACAACTGCATAATTTGCTTCAAAATAGGCCAAATGGTCTATCAAGTTCACTAACTTCTTCAATTATTTTATTTGCTTTTATTTTATTTGTTTGTAAACAAGGCACAATATTTTATGCTGAAATGTCCCTTTAGTGACTCAGAAAACTATCTGACAAACTTTCTTTCTTAGAATTACACAGGAGGTAAAACAATGATATATGTATTATTTATAGAAAGATTTACCTCCATCAAAATACAGTCTAAAATTTTAATATTTTTTTAACAAGTACTTATTTTAAATGTTAATGTACTACAAGAGTACAACTGCCCATTTTATAAATGTAGTAAGACACTTCAGGATGGGTACTGTGCAGATATTTAAGC
Source organism: Protopterus annectens (assembly GCF_019279795.1). Classification (NCBI taxonomy): domain Eukaryota; kingdom Metazoa; phylum Chordata; order Ceratodontiformes; family Protopteridae; genus Protopterus; species Protopterus annectens. The sequence goes on from NC_056737.1 coordinate 1,383,350,379, forward strand.
AATAACCCATGCCTAGGTGTGGGTAATGCTGGATTTACCCACGGTTGGCGTGGTTTGGTCATGAGGGTGAAGCCCGAGTGGCCAAACAAAGACAACTGCAGGTAAATCCAGCTTTACCCACACCCACAAGTGGGTTATTGCTATTATACAATGAAATTATTTAAGAAAAAAAATACTTAATTTTGTTAAATAATGGCATTGTATAATGCCTCCTTGCTGCCCTTCCGCAGCTGTCCAGTATTCTTATGCTTACACAGTACATCAGAGCTGTGTGTGGAAGCAACAGAGAAAGCAAGATCTCCATTGCTTTTTAGAAAGTGCCTCACTGTGTTAAAGGAGTTTAACATAGCGAGACAGATTTAAAAAAAGCAACGGAGATCTTCCTTTCTCTGTTGCTTTTTCTAAAGCTGTCTCGCTATGTTAAACTCCTTTAACATAGCGAGACACTTTCCAAAAACCAACAGAGATCTCGCTTTCTCTGTTGCTGTAAGAAAAAAAAAAGACTTATACTAATGGAAAAAGTCCGGGTGACCGGACCTTTTTCCATTAGTATAAGTCTGATTTACAACATGCACACTGACCAATCAGCGTGCACATTTTGGAATATTAATGGGGGGGTCATTGTATATAAGTGCATTTATGTTGATCTGTAAGGCACACACCCATTCGGGAATTATCTCTTACAATACCCCAGAAACAACATATGCACTGTGCATTCTCCTTTGTATTTTATTGCTTCATTGTCTAATAGGAGAACAATGTATTACATGAAATCACTTTGTAAGTAATGCTATTAGATTGTTAATACAGTACAGGCAGATGAAATAATGAGTTCCCACTAGTATAACAGTAGCATTAGGTATTAACCATTGTGTAGAGACCTTGATTTCAGTTTTTGAAAAATCAGATACTTCCTTGCAACTTGATGCAGCTGAATCACTAAACAGAACAATTAAGGATTTCATATTGGACAAACATTGCACAACTGTAGTTCATTTCAATAATGAAACAGAACATGATAAAAATGTTTTCATTCCTTATGTGATTACACCAGTACTTATATCTTGAGTATTTCTTTACTTCGGATTTCTCATGGTTAACATATCCAGTCATATATTCTGCACAAACAGAATACAGGAAACTCAGAAAAGGAATATATTACTTTTTTCTCAAATATTGCAAAACCAGCCATTGAAGTGAAAAATGGTTTATTATACCATGACCCCCCATTATTATTCCAAAACGTGCACGCTGATTGGCCAGCGTGCCTGTTGTAAATCGAGTTATACTAATGGAAAAAGGTCCGGTCGCCCGGACTTTTTTCCATTAGTATAACTCTCTTTAAACACTGTCTCGCTATGTTAAATGGGTTTAACATAGCGAGACAGCTTTAAAATAAGCAACGGAAATTTCCGTTGCTTATTTTAAAGCTGTCTCGCTATGCTAAACCCATTTAACATAGCGAGACAGGTTTTAAAAAAACGCAACGGAGAAAGCAAGATCTCCGTTGCTTTTTTTTAGTGTTTCGCTATGTTAAATGAGTTTAACATAGCGAAACAGTTTTAAAATAATCAACGGACATCTCTGTTGCTTATTTTAAAGCTGTCTCGCTATGTTAAACCCATTTAACATAGCAAAACACTAAAAAAAAGCAATGGAGATCTTGCTTTCTCCGTTGCTTTTGCCCACAGCTCTGATGTACTGCAAAGGCGCGCAGTACATCAGAACTGCCGCGGATGCCAGACATCTGCGGAAGGGCAGCAAACAGGCATTATACTATGCCATTATTTAAGAAAAGTAATAGTTTCTTTTCTTAAATAATGTCATAGAATAGCAATAACTCACTTCTGGTGGGTAATGCTGTATTTACCCACAGTTGGCTTTGTTTGGTCCCGAGGGCGAAGCCCTCGGGACCAAACCACGCCAACCGTGGGTAAATCCAGCATTACCCACACCCAGGCGTGGGTTATTGCTATAGAGATTTATTGTTGACTGCAACTTGCTTATCTTACTCTACAGATAAATAACCAGAAAAGCTAAAACATTCAGCAATAACACTGATTAAAAAGAAAGAAATTCACAAAGCTGTATTCTGGATCTGTGGTTATATTTCCTGTCACAAAATAGCATGTGTCTAAGGTTACATTTGTTAGGACATAAAAATGACTGACTCAAGAAAAGTAAAATAAAAATATGCATTTTTTGTGGGGTAGCCCTCAGTATCCACAAACTGAATTGTCCAATAAAATGAGACATGATATCATGATGGTACAAGGAAAAATCCTGTGTTTTCTCTGGATTTGCGTTTGACATTTTTAGAGATGGGAGCCAGAGTGGTATACAATGATAGTATTGGTAAGGGCCAATTATCATTAGATAATATTGCTGAAAAAACACCTTCAGCACTCGGTGAGTTTGCCATTTTCCCATCTTTTACGTAAAAATTATATTAGTATATATACGTTAAGATATGTCCTTGTGCTTCCTTCCAAAAAAGGGCATTTGCTGAAATTACTTACAGTATGTCGACATGAACTTTTTTAGCCTATCTTTCTCAATTTAATCATTTCAGTTTTGAATTTCATTGTATTCACAGTTAGAAATTGAACAAATATTTGCTTTCAGATTCAAATTTATGGCACCTACACATATTATGGGGAGTATCACACAGACATGTTTATATATACCTACTTCCAAGCTATCTACTGATGTTTTGGTTGTGCAGCACAGCAGAGGTGTCATTACAAGGTCGGCAGTGAGTTTATTTAATGTGGCCACTCATGTCTTCCTCTGATTTACCAGCAAAGCAGGGCCCATGGGAAATGATGGCACAGTATATGCTGCTCAGCATGGCTGATATGCCATCTCAGAGTTGTGATGGAGTTAATTATGGGTGATATGGCACCCACAGCTGTGTTGGTACTCAGCATAGATGATGTGGCATCATATCTTTCAACCTCTTAGTGCAAGAAATATGGACAAAGCTGACATAATAGGGGGACAAAGGCCCAAAACTAGGGATACATTTTAAATATTGCTCTTATAAACTTAGAAAGTTGCTAGAATAACAGGATCTGCATTAGTATGCATTTTCCAAAGGCTATGAATTCTGAAACTGAAATGCATCATCCTTAGATCACCCCAATGAGTTCTCAAAAAATGCAGTTTTTATGAGAAACAGACCAAAAACATGAGGCAAAATCTGGACCTTCTGCAGAAACCTGCTGAGAAGTATGTGTGGCACACATAGAGTTGTACTGATAAGAAATCAGTTGCAACTTGCAAAATGCATATGCCTGAAAGGCTATCTGTTAAGGAAGCAAACAGAGGATTATACTGGTGGAGAATGCATTAGATTTTGACAGACCTAGGCAGGTTATGCCTTATAGATTAGTAAACCAATGCTTGTGATGTAATAGGCTCCAAGATCTGCAGTACCTGCAGCCAGTAAATAAAAAAAGCAAATATCATCCTTATAGAACAATTTAATAAAAATATTAAGTGATTTCATCTAACATACACCCAAACATCATCATAAGTCTAATATGTACTAGTATTGGTAATGGAAAGGGAGGTATAATCAGTTATTAGTGTCTGTAATTATAGACATAACCACATATTAGAGCTGTTTTACAAATGCCCTGCTAAAAATGTAGAATGTGTGAAAAAATCTGATAAATTGTCTGCGATGTCCCCTCTCTTGGCCTGTAATCAAGGAGTCTGAAACCTCACCACTGACACTGGAGAGGGACATTCACTTGGAACAAAAATGGATACCCCCAGTGTTTCCAGATGCAGCTCTGCACAAAAGCACAATTTCCCTTAAGAGCAAACAGTGAACACACTCAGTCTGGGGTCTGGATTTCTCTCTCTCTCTCTCTCTCTTTCTCTCTATACAGGGCCACAGTGAGACTTCCCACTGGTACACCTGTGGAGTTGAGTCCTCAGCCGAGAGTCCAAGCCAAGTCCTCCAGCACCCTCTCTGTGAAATCAGTGCTACATGTTCCTCCTCCAAACAGATGACACATACACACACACACACACACACACACACACAGACACACACACACACACACGCACACACACACACATACACACACACACACACACACACACACACACACACACACACACACACACACACACACACACACACACATACACACACACACACACACACACACACACACACCTGGGAAAGGCTGACACAGATTTAATAGCTATGGCCCTTCTGCCCAGACTATAAGGTAATTACACTGCCACCAGACACTCCAAAGCCAGCTACTCTAAGGGCCTTACAAGCGTACCTCATTATACTGAGTGAAATTAATATTAATACAAATGATAGTGTTTCACCAACGCAGTAAGGCTTTCGGGAGTGGCCACAGAGTCACCAAATAGATAAGAGTATTCTCAAAGGTTAAAATCTTCTCTAAAGGAACCGCCACAATGAAAAGTTTAAATATGTTTAATAATAAATAATAAAAGAACATGAAAATACTATATATTTACTTACAATAAGAACCAGAGTTTCAATCACAAGAAATATTAAAATAGCACAAAATAATAGATTCACACAGATACAGAAGAACAGTACTTAACTAATCGCACTATATTTCCCTAACTGATCTAAATAATTACTATCTCTTGGTCACATACTAGAGTAAAACGGATAAAAAAACACACACAAGGCTACAGAGATTCTGCCAAATCTAGCACAACAATTTAAACATAATATTAGCACTTTCATTTTATTTGGTATAAAACTTCTTCAGATCCTGCTACATACCAGAGCAAGGCAAGATGAAGTAGGTGAGGGGTCCTTCTGTGAATGGTATCAAAAACAGAGTGCTTTGAGATTTCTCTCTCTTCTGGTATTAAAACATCATTTTTTGTCTTAGATTACAGAACAACATCACATATATCTGGACATCTGACTTCTGGTTCCCAAGCTACCCCCATTGCTAGAAACTGAACCAGACTTTAGCAGGTCTATATCATATAATATCATATAATCAGAAATACTATTTACTTATTTGTCAAACACTAATCAGCAAAAACCCCAAATGTCGAACAGACATTTCACCAAAAACTTTCCCTGGGTTAAAAAACAGTTTGCCAACCCAGTGAACTACATCCCCTCACATACACATACACACCCATCAATGTGAGGGGCTGCACCCCCACACACAGACTCCTAATGAAATATACCAACTCTGAGATTGCAGTACAGTGGGGTAAATGGCAATTTTCCGATGATGGCCAACTGGTTGTTTTCCCAGCAAATCATTTAGCTGAATCATTCATTCAACATTTAGACTTTTTGCTTATTTGCGTTCAACAAATAAACATTCGACTGATATTTTTTTGTTTATATAAATAATATAGACCCGAATTTAGCACATATGTGCTACCATATACACAGATAGAGCTTTGCTGAGATGTGTTATAGCATTTGGAAGCTATAATACTATAACACACTTCCACTTTTCCTACAGGAGCTAATAAATCATTCTCTGGCAAACACAATTTGTGTCTTGCTGCAGTCAGAACTGTAAGATACAATCTTTATGGCCTAAATTAAGAAATTTAATTTCTTACTATTTTTCAAAATTAGCTGGACTGAGATTAACCTCTTCTCTTCAGTATCCTCTGTTAACATATATACATTTCCTCAGTTACAGAAGAGTCAGGACCCACTGTTAGTGCATTTTTTTTAACACAACCAGCTTTACAAATACATTTTTCAACACAAGCATCTGCACAAATCAGTTTGATATACAAATGACATATAATTATTTACAAAATTCCAGCTAGCTATGCTGTTATATGTTACACATCAACTCCCCTACTTCTCCTGGCGTAGCTGGCAATACCTGACATCATCACACTGTAAATGAAGTCTTGCTTAGACATAGGTTAATATTTTGTGTCTTGGCAAATGTGTGGTTCAAACCTGAGTCACCCATGAAGTGGCAGTGAGATTATGCCATAAACCATTAGGAGGGCACACTGTTCTTATTAGGAGGAAATATATTAAGAGAGGATTAAGTGGAATGCAGGTCTCTTAGATTAGTATTTTAAGGCAGATCTAAAATGAATCATTAGTACTTTGAGGATGAAGAACATATATCCAATCACTGGAAATTCATTGCAATAATAGTTTCTTGTATAATGTAGAACAGAAAATATAACACTGTGTTGTAGGGTTTTGGTTACAGTACTGTATGGCATGAAATTCTAAGTGACCTAATTAACACTTTGAGCAAAAGAATAGAGATATTGAGTACCTCTTTACCTTTGGGAATTAAGAAGAATTTGAGCCTGAATAGGACATCCAGGTTTCTGTTGGTTTTCTTAATGGCAAATGAAGGCAGTATTCAAAAATGTCTGTGTTTTAAAATAGCACATGATTTATTATGACTGAATCTTCCAGTAAATGGCTGTCAAAGATGATTGAGACATTTTGGAGAGCAATATAACTTTGAACATAACAGCATTTAGGATAATAATCGAAGATTTAGGCCACGGCTCTGTGATGGAGAATGAGGTCTGAATAGAATGTTCTACTTTACCCTGATGCTTTCTAAGAAGGAAAAGATCTGAATAATTATATATTGTGAAAGTCTGACAGGCAAGCCAAGTGCTGTTTGCAAACTGTAAAAATTGTGGGAAAAACGACCTATGATTGCATGGAAGACTGCCTCTTGAAGAACTGCTCATGTTTGCAAAAGTAGTCAGCAAGCCATGACAAGTGAAGATTGGAATCCAGTTTGACTTGGTTAAGTATAACTAATATCACCAAGGGCTTAACAGATATCTACTAACACTTCACCATCCACTATGTGCAGCCCAAATGAGGCCTGAAGTATGTCATTACAGGTGTTCCAGAAGTGTCCATGCCACATGAGAAACACAACCCTTGATGTGTGCAAAATACTGTGGCATCGTCTATGATATTATCAGTGAACTTCTTAATCATAACTTGTTTAGGAGGTTTTACAAATGAGTTTATGACAATAATGGGCATAACTTGGAGGCTTGTCCTTCAGTTGGTGTTACTGATTTCCCTTCTCACATTCATCCTTCCTATCTCACACTGCTTGCAAGACAGTAGTCAGGCCACAATGTGTATTTATTTCAGTAGTGGATGTAAAGAAAACATTGACTGTGGAATGACAGTAGAGTAAACACTCTGAGAATTGTTTCTTTTTAATGTGTTTCAGGATATTTCAGACTATATTCCATATACCTATGTAAGGCAATAACTTTCAAACTGTGGTGACAGATTAGCAAAAGAAAGCATCTAAGAAATCAGATCCAGTTTTGTAATGTTTACATTTTTTGATATAAGTAAAATAAAATTGAGCTGCTAACAAGTTTCATCCTTGATCCAGTGTTTTGAGTCATTCAGCCTCCATTTGCCTACTTTGTGACTCAAGCAAGTCACTTAACCAGACTACTAAAAGAAGATATTGTATCTAGTGGGTTTATCCAGTTAGGAAACAAACATATAAACACATAAACAAACACACAAGCACATCCATTCAGGTTATTCTGAAGCTTCAACCCATTTTATTTTATGATCTTACTGCTGCAGCAGACACAAAGATCTTTGAAGAAAATAGTCATACTTAACTTTTCAATAAGGGATATAACTGAACACAGTCAAAACTTAGTAAGAGATGTTTTTCTACCCACTTGCGTTGTGCATGGATATGGATATTTACATCCAGTGTTCTTACCCAACAATAACATAATATCTGCTATGTAAATCTTACTCACTGCTCATTTTTTTCTTTAATTACCTTAAATAGCAATTGTGTGTCAGTTTGCCTTGGCCTTTCACATGATGTAGAATTATCTTCCCTGAAGCAAAGGTTACAGCCCTTTCAATGTATCACAGAATCCTGACAACTTGTTAAGAAGCACCATTTGGGAAGACGCATTCATTTAAGGGTCATTCAGTAAGACACAGTGTATGAATATAAAATGAGAATTTAGTATACAAACTTATGATGCTTAGGTTTCACAGCAGTTTTATATCATCAAGTAATTATGTTAATGTAGTGAGAACGTAATGAATCAACATTCTTCAGTAACAACAAAATAGAGAAAACATAAAAATTTTGTAAGCCTAGACCTCCACTGAGACACCCATGCCTACCCAGCATGTCTAAGATGATAATTAATAAGTTTCCAATAATGGACACCCACAGACTTCCTATATAATACTATGGCCTACACAAACACATACCACCTATAAGGCATCAAAAGGTAAGTAATCAACATACATCTGCATGCAGTTTTATACTTCAGTAATAGTTCTGGATGCTGGATATTGTGCATTTAATTACATAAGCCTGGTAAAATGAAATGTTAAATGCACAACTGGCTGTAACCAGAGAAGACTGACTTAAAAGTTAACAAAATATTAACTACAGCTAAAATGACATATAACAGTCCAGTAAACATATTTCCAAAGCCCAACTACATTCAAAATAAACAAATGCTTCTCCAGACCAGTAAAAGTGATGGCAACAAAACTAAACTTTAAATAAAACAAAGACTGGCACATGATGACAGGCACATGGTAGACTTTTTTCTGAAAAAAGAAACACTCTTTAAACTTATGGCTACATAGTAATGACAGATAAGCTCCATAGATTTCAATTTCCATCTGATCAAATTTTTAATATGAATCATAGATGAAAACATCTGCTTCCAAATTACTTGGCTAACTTCACCAAAAAAATGTAGTGTAAAAATGCATAAATGATTCATAAATTATACTACAAATACAAGATTAATGTATTTTTGCACTTCATAAAGCTTACATCGTAATTAATTCTGTTTCAAACAGCTTGCTGTTAATTCTGGCTTAGGAGACTTTCTCTGAGACTTTGCTTAACACATGCTACCACTAAAATCTAAGTGAAAGAGAATAATCATAGTTACCATAAAATATTTACACACTACTTCAAAAACCAATCACACAACATAGTGTTTTGCACGTATGAGCTTTGCTAGGAAATTTCCAACATGGCGGTCTTAAAACTCTTATGATGTTCCAGAATTCTGAGTATGATTTCTTCTTGTAATACAGGACTACAAAAGCAGGATAACAGTAACAGATACACAAGCAGAATCATTGCCATTGTAGGGATACATAAAAATGACTAAATGTATACTGGTTTGTTTGTGTTTTTCGGCTTTTCCCGGTTAGGGGTCGCCACAGCGGAACTCCGGTCCGCTAAAGATTGGTAGTTGATTTTTACTTGCCGAGTTACCAGCCCTGACGCACAACCTTCAACAAAGGTACGCCCATTCACGCATGTCTCCAGGTAGAAGACGCTCTAGCTGAGAATCGAACTGGACAGCGTCTTACTGTGAGGCGACAACATTACCGCAGCACCACCACCGCAGACTGGTGATATTTCATAATGTGACATCATATTACCAATAACCAGGTGTTTAAGAATGTCATATTTTATAAAAATGATATGTAGAGCCTCTGGCTGTCTAAATTTGCATATCATTGCAAATTAGAAGATGCCATTTAATCACCCGCTGACACAAATGCTCTTCAGGAAGGGCTGATACAGACAAACAACTGGTGCCAGAGCCATGGACTAAAACTAAATGCCAAGAAATGCATAATAGTATCCTTCAGGAAGTCATCCACCCCTGGTAACTATCATATTGACAACACATACCTAAGAGTTGTCCCAGTAGTCAGGGACTTGGGGACACACACACACAGTAATCTAGCTTTTGACCATCATGTGTCTACAGTAGTGAGGAAATCCTTCTATGTTGTGCAACTTAAACACAGGTATAGCATCTAGGTCCCAGGAAGTCATTGTTCCACTGTATTTAGCATTCATCAGACTGATCATTGAGCACAATGGCCCTTTTTGCATGTACCTAACCAGGAATATCCAAAAATTGTAATATCCACAGAAGTTCCTCACTAAAAGACTACATGTGTAAGTAACATGTTCTATGCAGACCACTTCAAGGCCCTATCCCTGTATTCTGTCTCATACAGGCTATTGAGGAGAGATCTATGCCTGGCATACAGGGCATTGTCAGACCCCACTATGATGGACCACCTGCATATCCACAATACAAAAAGCACCAGAATTACCCATTCTGAAGACTTAAACCCTGCCTGTGATAAAACTAGGACCTGATGGAGAGACAGGTATGTATCCCAGAGACTACCCCATCTCTGGAACAGGCTCCTCATCCTTGTGAAGCAGAGTTCCTGTGTAACCCAATACAAGTGTAACTTAGACAGTCGATGGGGAACAGGAAATTCATCCCTGGTTTGGCACCTATGTGTCTAATAGAGACAGGCAGCCTGTTAATGGTTTATCTCTCAGGCCTCTGCTTGTAAATGTTTTAATTCCCAGTCCCCTGCTTACACATATCAAGAGTACCAGAACTTGTCATAGATTGAGGATGCATGGCTAGGCTCAAAAAGGCCTTTGTGGTCATTAGCCTAGCAAAAACCTATGAACCTATTTAGACAACATTAGTTTTATGAACTGTTAAATGTACCAACATCTAAGACCATTAATACCTAATTCACTGATGTCCAATACATGATCATGATAGAATATCGCTGTAAAATTACTAGTTGTACTGTTTTGTTTTACTTTGTTAGTTATCTTGCCATACAACTGAGATGGGCAGTACATGCATGTTTCACACTTTCTATTTTGGGATTTTTGTTTAGCTTTTTTTCTTCCCTTTAACAGCAATTGAATAATTATAAATACTGCATTTATTGAGTCAACACAAAATGATGTTTTCAGCTACTGTTATTAAGTGCATACATCCTATATTACAGATGATTAGGTTAATGTTTTGGGGATAGGATCCTGGCTTCCAAGCATAATAAAGATCGGATACTTAACATGAAAATCTTTGCCCCTAAGCTGTGTTATCCAAGGATATTGGGAAAGGGGACATGGGTTGGTGATTGTACCACTATCTATTAGGAATTAGGAGATTTTCTGGAACGTTCCTATTTACCCCATAAACCTTGGCAGGACAGCACAGTGGAATACCTGCTCCAATGGACCGGTGTGGACACACAGTTCTGTACATGCACAGCTCCAGGCTAGAGAGCTGGGCATTACCTTGTGGTCTTATGTCCCTGCGTAACAGCCACTTTTTAAAATTTCCATGTGTGTGTGCGTGTGTCTTGAGTGTGTATGTGAACATGTGTGTGTGTTTGTGTGTGTATACACATTAAATGCTTAAATAATGTATATATGTATATTCTGGATGCAAATATGTTCTCCATCTGCAATTACATATCCTGTAGTAGCTATGAAACATTAAGTGCAAGAACTATTCTACATCCAAAATACAAAACAAAAATGTATGTCTTCTAATAAAACAAATGTAAACCAATTTAACAGATGGCATGTTTTCTAAGCACAGCAATGCCCTCCTGTGTGGATGTTACTGGGGAATAATGGATCTTTCAGGGTATTTCTATTATTTCCCCAATAGCTCCCAGCCTGTTGGGTACTATTACTTGCAAACTTCATTTCAGTTAATGAAGCCAGCCTTCCAAAATGTCAGGAATAAGTAGGGAAATATGGGTGCAAAATGGGAGTATATAAAAAGGTAATATTTGCATGACTGTGTTAGTAGTCCATGATACAGTTAAAAAAAAAAAAATATATATATATATATATATATATATATATATATATATATATATTTATATTTATATATATATATATATATATATATATATATATATATATATATATATATGCTCAGTGCAGTCATCTCAGTATGATGAGTTGTGCCAGTTCTTGTCATGTGGGATAGTGGAATTAGTCTGTAATGACATTTAATATCCAAAGTGACCATGGCTGCAGGCTTTGTGACAAATA